>NC_090323.1:93102076-93746075 GCF_040869045.1 Eurosta solidaginis | reverse complement strand
CAGAGCGACAATTTTTGAGATAGTTATTAAAACTATTTAAAGCTTGTCAAACGATGTTTATCGTTGTATATCCTTTAATTCTAGAGTTACATTGATAAATACCGTGTACGAATTTGTTTAACCCATTTTTTTTGGTTACTCGACGGCTCCGTTCTTGTGTAGCCTACATATTGCGTTTTTTTTTTAATTTGCTTACCGGGCTAAAGGTTAGCATGCTTAAAATACGTAAGTCGTTTTGTTCAACAAATTTGAGTAGATAACTCAGCAGTTATTTGCATCAGAGCGACAATTTTTGAGATAGTTATTAAAACTATTTAAAGGTTGTCAAACGATGTTTCTCGTTGTATATCCTTTAATTCTAGAGTTACATTGATAAATACCGTGTACGAATTTGTTTAACCCATTTTTTTTGGTTACTGGACGGCTCCGTTCTCGTGTAGCCTACATATTGCGTTTTTTTTTAATTTTCTTACCGGGCTAAAGGTTAGCATGCTTAAAATAAGTAAGTCGTTTTGTTCAACAAATTTGAGTAGATAACTCAGCCGTTGTTTGCATCAGAGCGACAATTTTTGAGATAGTTATTAAAACTGTTTAAAGGATGTCAAACGTTGTTTCTCGTTGTATATCCTTTAATTCTATAGTTAAATTGATAAATACCGTGTACGAATTTGTTTAACCCATTTGTTTTGGTTACTCGACGGCTCCGTTCTCGTGTAGCCTACATGTTGCGTTTTTTTTAATTTGCTTACCGGGCTAAAGGTTAGCATGTTTAAAATACGTAAGTCGTTTTGTTCAACAAATTTGAGTAGATAACTCAGCAGTTGTTTGCATCAGAGCGACAATTTTTGAGATAGTTATTAAAACTGTTTAAAGGTTGTCAAACGTTGTTTCTCGTTGTATATCCTTTATTTCTAGAGTTAAATTGATAAATACCGTGTACGAATTTGTTTAACCCATTTGTTTTGGTTACTCGACGGCTCCGTTCTCGTGTAGCGTTTTTTTTAATTTGCTTACCGGGCTAAAGGTTAGCATGCTTAAAATACGTAAGTCGTTTTGTTCAAAAAATTTGTGTAGATAACTCAGCAGTTGTTTGCATCAGAGCGACAATTTTTAAGATAGTTATTAAAACTGTTTAAAGGTTGTCAAACGTTGCTTCTCGTTGTATATCCTTTAATTCTAGGTTTAAATTGATAAATACCGTGTACGAATTTGTTTAACCCATTTGTTTTGGTTACTCGACGACTCCGTTCTGGTGTAGCCTACATATTGTGTTTTTTTTTTTTTTTAATTTGCTTACCGGGCTAAAGGTTAGCATGCTTAAAATACGTAAGTCGTTTTGTTCAACAAATTTGAGTAGATAACTCAGCAGTTATTTTCATCAGAGCGACAATTTTAGAGATAGTTATTAAAACTATTTAAAGGTTGTCAAACGATGTTTCTCGTTGTATATCCTTTAATTCTAGAGTCACATTGATAAATACCGTGTACGAATTTGTTTAACCCATTTGTTTTGGTTACTCGATGGCTCCGTTCTCGTGTAGCCTACATATTGCGTTTTTTTTTAATTTGCTTACCGGGCTAAAGGTTAGCATGCTTAAAATACGTAAGTCGTTTTGTTCAACAAATTTGAGTAGATAACTCAGCAGTTGTTTGCATCAGAGCGACAATTTTTGAGATAGTTATTAAAACTGTTTAAAGGATGTCAAACGTTGTTTCTCGTTGTATAACCTTTAATTCTATAGTTAAATTGATAAATACCGTGTACGAATTTGTTTAACCCATTTGTTTTGGTTACTCGACGGCTCCGTTCTCGTGTAGCCTTCATATTGCGTTTTTTTTTTAATTTGCTTACCGGGCTAAAGGTTAGCATGCTTAAAATACGTAAGTCGTTTTGTTCAACAAATTTGAGTAGATAACTCAGCAATTGTTTGCATCAGAGCGACAATTTTTGAGATAGTTATTAAAACTGTTTAAAGGATGTCAAACGTTGTTTCTCGTTGTATAACCTTTAATTCTATAGTTAAATTGATAAATACCGTGTACGAATTTGTTTAACCCATTTGTTTTGGTTACTCGACGGCTCCGTTCTCGTGTAGCCTTCATATTGCGTTTTTTTTTAATTTGCTTACCGGGCTAAAGGTTAGCATGCTTAAAATACGTAAGTCGTTTTGTTCAACAAATTTGAGTAGATAACTCGGCAGTATTTGCATCAGAGCGACAATTTTTGAGATAGTTATTAAAACTGTTTAAAGGATGTCAAACGTTGTTTCTCGTTGTATATCCTTTATTTCTAGAGTTAAATTGATAAATACCGTGTACGAAATTGTTTAACACATTTGTTTTGGTTACTCGATGGCTCCGTTCTCGTGTAGCCTACATATTGTGTTTTTTTTTTAATTTGCTTACCGGGCTAAAGGTTAGCATGCTTAAAATACGAAAGTCGTTTTGTTCAACAAATTTGAGTAGATAACTCAGCAATTGTTTGCATCAGAGCGACAATTTTTGAGATAGTTATTAAAACTGTTTAAAGGTTGTCAAACGTTGTTTCTCGTTGTATATCCTTTATTTCTAGAGTTAAATTGATAAATACCGTGTACGAATTTGTTTAACCCATTTGTTTTGGTTACTCGACGGCTCCGTTCTCGTGTAGCGTTTTTTTTAATTTGCTTACCGGGCTAAAGGTTAGCATGCTTAAAATACGTAAGTCGTTTTGTTCAAAAAATTTGTGTAGATAACTCAGCAGTTGTTTGCATCAGAGCGACAATTTTTAAGATAGTTATTAAAACTGTTTAAAGGTTGTCAAACGTTGCTTCTCGTTGTATATCCTTTAATTCTAGGTTTAAATTGATAAATACCGTGTACGAATTTGTTTAACCCATTTGTTTTGGTTACTCGACGACTCCGTTCTGGTGTAGCCTACATATTGTGTTTTTTTTTTTTTTTAATTTGCTTACCGGGCTAAAGGTTAGCATGCTTAAAATACGTAAGTCGTTTTGTTCAACAAATTTGAGTAGATAACTCAGCAGTTATTTTCATCAGAGCGACAATTTTAGAGATAGTTATTAAAACTATTTAAAGGTTGTCAAACGATGTTTCTCGTTGTATATCCTTTAATTCTAGAGTCACATTGATAAATACCGTGTACGAATTTGTTTAACCCATTTGTTTTGGTTACTCGATGGCTCCGTTCTCGTGTAGCCTACATATTGCGTTTTTTTTTAATTTGCTTACCGGGCTAAAGGTTAGCATGCTTAAAATACGTAAGTCGTTTTGTTCAACAAATTTGAGTAGATAACTCAGCAGTTGTTTGCATCAGAGCGACAATTTTTGAGATAGTTATTAAAACTGTTTAAAGGATGTCAAACGTTGTTTCTCGTTGTATAACCTTTAATTCTATAGTTAAATTGATAAATACCGTGTACGAATTTGTTTAACCCATTTGTTTTGGTTACTCGACGGCTCCGTTCTCGTGTAGCCTTCATATTGCGTTTTTTTTTAATTTGCTTACCGGGCTAAAGGTTAGCATGCTTAAAATACGTAAGTCGTTTTGTTCAACAAATTTGAGTAGATAACTCAGCAATTGTTTGCATCAGAGCGACAATTTTTGAGATAGTTATTAAAACTGTTTAAAGGATGTCAAACGTTGTTTCTCGTTGTATATCCTTTAATTCTATAGTTAAATTGATAAATACCGTGTACGAATTTGTTTAACCCATTTGTTTTGGTTACTCGACGGCTCCGTTCTCGTGTAGCCTACATATTGTGTTTTTATACTCAGTTGAGCAGAGCTCACAGAGTATATTAAGTTTGATTGGATAACGGTTGGTTGTACATATATAAAGGAATCGAGATAGATATAGACTTCCATATATCAAAATAATCAGGATCGAAAAAAAAATTGATTGAGCCATGTCCGTCCGTCCGTCCGTCCGTCCGTTAACACGATAACTTGAGTAAATTTTGAGGTATCTTGATGAAATTTGGTATGTAGGTTCCTGAGCACTCATCTCAGATCGCTATTTAAAATGAACGATATCGGACTATAACCACGCCCACTTTTTCGATATCGAAAATTTCGAAAAACCGAAAAAGTGCGATAACTCATTACAAAAGACAGATAAAGCGATGAAACTTGGTAGATGGGTTGACGTTATAACGCAGAATAGAAAATTAGTAAGATTTTGGACAATGGGCGTGGCACCGCCCACTTTTACAAGAAGGTAATTTAAAAGTTTTGCAAGCTGTAATTTGGCAGTCGTTGAAGATATCATGATGAAATTTGGCAGGAACGTTACTACTATTACTCTATATGTGCTAAATAAAAATTAGCAAAATTGGATGAAGAACACGCCCACTTTTTAAAAAAAAATTTTTTTAAATTCAAATTTTAACAAAAAATTTAATATCTTTACTGTATATAAGTAAATTAAGTCAAAATTCAACTCCAGTAATGATATGATGCAACAAAATACAAAAATAAAAGAAAATTTCAAAATGGGCGTGGCTCCGCCCATTTTCATTTAGTTTGTCTAGAATACTTTTATTGCCATAAGTCGAACAAAAATTTACCAATCCTTCTCAAATTTGGTAGGAGCATAGATTCTATGACGGTAACTGTTCTCTGTGAAAATGGACAAAATCGGTGGAAGCCACGCCCAGTTTTTATACACAGCCCACCGTCTGTCCTTCCGCTCGGCCATTAACACAATAACTTGAGCAAAATCCGATATATCTTTACTAAACTTAGCCCACGTACTTACCTGAGCTCACTTTATCTTGGTATAAAAAATGGGCGAAATCTGACCATAACCACGCCCACTTTATCGATATCGAAAATTACGAAAAATGAAAAAAATGCCATAATTCTATACCAAATACGAAAAAAGGGATGAAGCATGGTAAATGGATTGGTTTATTGACGCAAAATATAACTTTGGAAAAAACTTTGTAAAATGGGTGTGACACCTACCATATTAAGTAGAAGAAAATGAAAAAGTTCTACAAGGCGAAATCAACAGCCCTTGGAATCTTGGCAGGAATACTGTTAGTGGTATTGCATATATAAATAAATTAGCAGTACCCGACAGATGATTTTCTGGATCACCTGGTCCACATTTTGGTCGATATCGCGAGAACGCCTTCACATATACATCTAAGGGCCACTCGCTTTTAAAACCCTCATTAATACCTTTAATTTGATATCCATATCGTACAAAAACATACCAGAGTCACCCCTGTCCCACCCTAATGGCGATATCTCGAAAAGGCGTCCACCTATAGACCTAATGACACCTCCCTCTCAAAATGCTCAGTAACACCTTTCGTTTGATACCCATATCGTACAAACATTCTAGAGTCACCCCTGGCCCACCCTAATGGCGATATCTCGAAAAGGCGTCCACCTATAGACCTAGTGTCCACTCCCTCTTAAAATGCTCAGTAACACCTTTCGTTTGATACCCATATCGTACAAACCTTCTAGAGTCACTCCTGGCCCACCCTAATGGCGATATCTCGAAAAGGCGTCCACCTATAGACCTAATGCCCACTCCCTCTTAAAATGCTCAGTAACAGCTTTCGTTTGATACCCATATCGTACAAACATTCTAGATTCACACCTGGCCCACCCTAATAGCGATATTTCGAAAAGGCGTCCACCTATAGAACTAAGGATTACTCCCTTTTAAAATACTCATTACCAGCTTTCGTTTGATACCCATATCGTACAAACACATTCTGGAGTCACCCTGGCCCACCCTAATGGCGATATCTCGAAAAGGCGTCCACCTATAGACCTAATGTCCACTCCCTCTTAAAATGCTCAGTAACACCTTTCGTTTGATACCCATATCGTACAAACATTCTAGAGTCACCCCTGGCCCACCCTAATGGCGATATCTCGAAAAGGCGTCCACCTATAGCCCTAATGTCCACTCCCTCTTAAAATGCTCAGTAACACCTTTCGTTTGATATCCATATCGTACAAACATTCTAGAGTCACCCCTGTCCCACCCTAATAGCGATATCTCGAAAAGGCGTCCACCTATAGACCTAATGCCCACTCCCTCTTAAAATGCTCAGTAACACCTTTCGTTTGATACCCATATCGTACAAACATTCTAGAGTCACACCTGGCCCACCCTAATGGCGATATCTCGAAAAGGCGTCCACCTATAGAACTAAGGATTACTCCCTTTTAAAATACTCATTACCACCTTTCATTTTATACCCATATCGTACAAACACATTCTAGAGTCACCCTGGCCCACCCTAATGGCGATATCTCGAAAAGGCGTCCACCTATAGACCTAATGCCCACTCCCTCTTAAAATGCTCAGTAACACCTTTCGTTTGATACCCATACCGTACAAACATTCTAGAGTCACCCTTGGTCCAGCTTTATGGCGATATCTCGAAAAGGCGTCCATCTATAGAACTAAGGATTACTCCCTTTTAAAATACTCATTACCACCTTTCATTTGATACCCATATCGTACAAACACATTCTAGAGTCACCCTGGCCCACCCTAATGGCGATATCTCGAAAAGGCGTCCACCTATAGACCTAATGCCCACTCCCTCTTAAAATGCTCAGTAACACCTTTCGTTTGATACCCATATCGTACAAACATTCTAGAGTCACCCTTGGTCCACCTTTATGGCGATATCTCGAAAAGGCGTCCACCTATAGAACTAAGGATTACTCCCTTTTAAAATACTCCTTACCACCTTTCATTTGATACCCATATCGTACAAACACATTTTAGAGTCACCCCTGGCCCACCCTAATGGCGATATCTCGAAAGGGCGTCCACCTATAGACCTAATGCCCACTCCCTCTTAAAATGCTCAGTAACACCTTTCGTTTGATGCACATATCGTACAAACACATTCTAGAGTCACCCCTGGCCCACCCTAATGACGATATCTCGAAAAGGCGTCCACCCATAGACCTCATGTCCACTCCCTCTTAAAATGCTCAGTAACACCTTTCGTTTGATACCCATACCGTACAAACATTCTAGAGTCACCCCTGGCCCACCCTAATGGCGATATCTCGAAAAGGCGTCCACCTATAGACCTAATGCCCACTCCCTCTTAAAATGCTCAGTAACACCTTTCATTTGATTCCCATATCGTACAAACACATTCTAGAGACACCCCTGGTCCACCTTTATGGCGATATCTCGAAACGGCGTCCACCTATGGAACTAAGGATCACTCCTTTTCAAAATACTCATTAACAGCTTTCATTTGATACCCATATCGTACAAACACATTATAGAATCACCCCTGGTCCACCTTAATGGGGACATCTCGAAAAGGCGTCCACCGATAGGCCTAAGGCCCACTCCCTCTTAAAATGCTCAGTAACACCTTTCATTTGATACCCATATCGTTCAAACAAATTCTAGAGTCAGCCCTGGTCTACCTTTATGGCGATATCCCTAAATGGCGTTCATCCATAGAACTATGGCCTACTCTCTCTTAAAATACTCTTTAATACCTTTCATTTGATACACTTGTTATACAACCACATTCCAGGGTTACCCCAGATTGATTTTCCTTATTTTGTCTCCATAGCTCTCAACTGAGTATGTTATGTTCGGTTACACCCGAACTTAGCCTTCCTTACTTGTTTTTTTTTAATTTGCTTACCGGGCTAAAGGTTAGCATGCTTAAAATACGTAAGTCGTTTTGTTCAACAAACTTGAGTAGATAACTCAGCAGTTGTTTGCATCAGAGCGACAATTTTTGAGATAGTTATTAAAACTGTTTAAAAGTTGTCAAACGTTGTCTCTCGTTGTATATCCTTTAATTCTAGAGTTAAATCGATAAATACCGTGTACGAAATTGTTTAACCCATTTGTTTTGGTTACTCGACGGCTCCGTTCTGGTGTAGCCTACATATTGCGTTTTTTTTTAATTTGCTTACCGGGCTAAAGGTTAGCATGCTTAAAATACGTAAGTCGTTTTGTTCAACAAATTTGAGTAGATAACTCAGTAATTATTTGCATCAGAGCGACAATTTTTGAGATAGTTATTAAAACTATTTAAAGGTTGTCAAACGATGTTTCTCGTTGTATATCCTTTAATTCTAGAGTTAAATTGATAAATACCGTGTACGAATTTGTTTAACCCATTTGTTTTGGTTACTCAACGGCTCCGTTCTGGTGTAGCCTACATATTGCGTTTTTATACTCAGTTGAGCAGAGCTCACAGAGTATATTAAGTTTGATTGGATAACGGTTGGTTGTACATATATAAAGGAATCGAGATAGATATAGACTTCCATATATCAAAATAATCAGGATCGAAAAAAAATTTGATTGAGCCATGTCCGTCCGTCCGTCCGTCCGTCCGTTAACACGATAACTTGAGTAAATTTTGAGGTATCTTGATGAAATTTGGTATGTAGGTTCCTGAGCACTCATCTCAGATCGCTATTTAAAATGAACGATATCGGACTATAACCACGCCCACTTTTTCGATATCGAAAATTTCGAAAAACCGAAAAAGTGCGATAATTCATTACAAAAGACCGATAAAGCGACGAAACTTGGTATATGAGTTGAACTTATGGCGCCAAATAGAAAATTAGTAAAATTTTGGACAATGGGCGTGGCACCGCCCACTTTTAAAAGAAGGTAATTTAAAATTTTGCAAGCTGTAATTTGGCAGTCGTTGAAGATATCATGATGAAATTTGGCAGGAACGTTACTCTTATTACTATATGTACGCTTAATTAAAATTATCAAAATCGGAGAAGGACCACGCCCACTTTAAAAATTTTTTTTTTTTTTTAAGTAAAATTTTAACAAAAAATTTAATATCTTTACAGTATATAAGTAAATTATGTCAAGATTCAACTCCAGTAATGATATGGTGCAACAAAATACAAAAATAAAAGAAAATTTAAAAATGGGCGTGGCTCCGCCCTGTTTCATTTAATTTGTCTAGGATACTTTTAACGCCATAAGTCGAACAAAAATTAACCAATCTTTTGAAATTTGGTAGGGGCATAGATTTTATGGCGTTAACTGTTTTCTGTGAAAATGGGCGAAATCGGTTGATGCCACGCCCAGTTTTTATACACAGTCGTCCGTCTGTCCTTCCGCATGGCCGTTAACACGATAACTTAAGCAAAAATCGATATATCTTTACTAAACTCAGTTCACGTACTTATCTGAACTCACTTTATCTTGGTATGAAAAATGAACGAAATCCGACTATGACCACGCCCACTTTTTCGATATCGAAAATTACGAAAAATGAAAAAATTCCACAATTCTATACCAAATACGAAAAAAGGGATGAAACATGGTAAGTTAATTGGATTGTTTTATTGACGCGAAATATAACTTTAGAAAAAACTTTATAAAATCGTTGTGACACCTACCATATTAAGTAGAAGAAAATGAAAAAGTTCTGCAGGGCGAAATAAAAAACCCTTAAAATCTTGGCAGGTATTACATATATAAATAAATTAGCGGTATCCAACAGATGATGTTCTGGGTCACCCTGGTCCACATTTTGGGCGATATCTGGAAAACGCCTTCACATATACAACTACCACCACTCCCTTTTAAAACTCTCTTTAATACCTTTAATTTGATACCCATATCGTACAAACTCATTCTAGAGTCACCCCTGGTCCACCTTTATGGCGATATTTCGAAAAGGCGAACACCTATAGAACGAAGGCCCACTCCCTTTTAAAAATACTCATTAACACCCTTCATTTGATACCCATATCGTACAAACAAAGTCTAGAGTCAACCCTGGTCCAGAAAGGCCTACTCCCTCTTAAAATACTCATTAACACCTTTCATTTGATACCCATATCGTACAAACGAATTCTAGAGTCACCCCTGGTCCACCTTTATGGCGATATCTCGAAAAGGGGTCCACCTATAGAACTAAGCCCCACGCCCTTTTAAAATAATCATTAATACCTTTCATTTGATACCCATATCATACAAACAAATTCTAAAGTCACCCCTGGCCCACCTTTATGGCGATATCTCGAAACGGCGTCCACCTATAGAACTAAGGCCCACTCCCTTTTAAAATACTCATTAACACCTTTCGTTTGATGCCCATATTGTGCAAACAAATTCTAGGGTCACCCCTGGTCCACCTTTATGGCGATATCTCGAAACGGCGTCCACCTATGGAACTAAGGATTACTCCCTTTTAAAATGCTCATTAACACCTTTCATTTGATACCCATATCGTACAAACGCATTCTAGAGTCACCCCTGGTCCATCTTTACGGCGATATCTCGAAAAGGCGTCCATCTATAAAACTTAGGTCCACGCCCTTTTAAAATACTCATTAATACCTTTCATTTGATACCTATAACGTACAAACGCATTCTAGAGTCAACCGTGATCCATCTTTATGGCTATATCCCTAAATGGCGTCCACCTATAGAACTATGGCCCACTCCTTCATAAAATACTCTTTAATGCCTTTCATTTGATACACATGTCCTACAAACACATTCCAGGATTACTCTCGGTTCATTTTTCTACATGGTTATTTTCCCTTATGTTGTCACCATAGCTCTCAACTGAGTATGTAATGTTCGGTTACACCCGAACTTAACCTTCCTTACTTGTTTTTTTTTAATTTGCTTACCGGGTTAAAGGTTAGCATGCTTAAAATACGTAAGTCGTTTTGTTCAACAAATTTGAGTAGATAACTCAGCAGTTGTTTGCATCAGAGCGACAATTTTTGAGATAGTTATTAAAACTATTTAAAGGTTGTCAAACGTTGTTTCTCGTTGTATATCCTTTAATTCTAGAGTTAAATTGATAAATACCGTGTACGAATTTGTTTAACCCATTTGTTTTGGTTACTCGACGGCTCCGTTCTCGTGTAGCCTACATGTTGCGTTTTTTTTAATTTGCTTACCGGGTTAAAGGTTAGCATACTTAAAATACGTAAGTCGTTTTGTTCAACAAATTTGAGTAGATAACTCAGCAGTTGTTTGCATCAGAGCGACAATTTTTGAGATAGTTATTAAAACTGTTTAAAGGATGTCAAACGTTGTTTCTCGTTGTATATCCTTTAATTCTATAGTTAAATTGATAAATACCGTGTACGAATTTGTATAACCCATTTGTTTTGGTTACTCGACGGCTCCGTTCTCGTGTAGCCTACATATTGCGTTTTTTATACTCAGTTGAGCAGAGCTCACAGAGTATATTAAGTTTGATTGGATAACGGTTGTTTGTACATATATAAAGGAATCGAGATAGATATAGACTTCCATATATCAAAATAATCAGGATCGAAAAAAAATTTGATTGAGCCATGTCCGTCCGTCCGTCCGTCCGTTAACACGGTAACTTGAGTAAATTTTGAGGTATCTTGATGAAATTTGGTATGTAGGTTCCTGAGCACTCATCTCAGATCGCTATTTAAAATGAACGATATCGGACTATAACCACGCCCACTTTTTCGATATCGAAAATTTCGAAAAACCGAAAAAGTGCGATAATTCATTACAAAAGACCGATAAAGCGACGAAACTTGGTATATGAATTGAACTTATGGCGCCAAATAGAAAATTAGTAAAATTTTGGACAATGGGCGTGGCACCGCCCACTTTTAAAAGAAGGTAATTTAAAACTTTTGCAAGCTGTAATTTGGCAGTCGTTGAAGATATCATGATGAAATTTGGCAGGAACGTTACTCTTATTACTATATGTACGCTTAATTAAAATTATCAAAATCGGAGAAGGACCACGCCCACTTAAAAAATTTTTTTTTTTTTTAAGTAAAATTTTAACAAAAAATTTAATATCTTTACAGTATATAAGTAAATTATGTCAAGATTCAACTCCAGTAATGATATGGTGCAACAAAATACAAAAATAAAAGAAAATTTAAAAATGGGCGTGGCTCCGCCCTTTTTCATTTAATTTGTCTAGGATACTTTTAACGCCATAAGTCGAACAAAAATTAACCAATCCTTTTGAAATTTGGTAGGGGCATAGATTTTATGGCGTTAACTGTTTTCTGTGAAAATGGGCGAAATCGGTTGATGCCACGCCCAGTTTTTATACACAGTCGTCCGTCTGTCCTTCCGCATGGCCGTTAACACGATAACTTAAGCAAAAATCGATATATCTTTACTAAACTCAGTTCACGTACTTATCTGAACTCACTTTATCTTGGTATGAAAAATGAACGAAATCCGACTATGACCACGCCCACTTTTTCGATATCGAAAATTACGAAAAATGAAAAAATTCCACAATTCTATACCAAATACGAAAAAAGGGATGAAACATGGTAAGTTAATTGGATTGTTTTATTGACGCGAAATATAACTTTAGAAAAAACTTTATAAAATCGTTGTGACACCTACCATATTAAGTAGAAGAAAATGAAAAAGTTCTGCAGGGCGAAATAAAAAACCCTTAAAATCTTGGCAGGTATTACATATATAAATAAATTAGCGGTATCCAACAGATGATGTTCTGGGTCACCCTGGTCCACATTTTGGGCGATATCTGGAAAACGCCTTCACATATACAACTACCACCACTCCCTTTTAAAACTCTCTTTAATACCTTTAATTTGATACCCATATCGTACAAACTCATTCTAGAGTCACCCCTGGTCCACCTTTATGGCGATATTTCGAAAAGGCGAACACCTATAGAACGAAGGCCCACTCCCTTTTAAAAATACTCATTAACACCCTTCATTTGATACCCATATCGTACAAACAAAGTCTAGAGTCAACCCTGGTCCAGAAAGGCCTACTCCCTCTTAAAATACTCATTAACACCTTTCATTTGATACCCATATCGTACAAACGAATTCTAGAGTCACCCCTGGTCCACCTTTATGGCGATATCTCGAAAAGGGGTCCACCTATAGAACTAAGCCCCACGCCCTTTTAAAATAATCATTAATACCTTTCATTTGATACCCATATCATACAAACAAATTCTAAAGTCACCCCTGGCCCACCTTTATGGCGATATCTCGAAACGGCGTCCACCTATAGAACTAAGGCCCACTCCCTTTTAAAATACTCATTAACACCTTTCGTTTGATGCCCATATTGTGCAAACAAATTCTAGGGTCACCCCTGGTCCACCTTTATGGCGATATCTCGAAACGGCGTCCACCTATGGAACTAAGGATTACTCCCTTTTAAAATGCTCATTAACACCTTTCATTTGATACCCATATCGTACAAACGCATTCTAGAGTCACCCCTGGTCCATCTTTACGGCGATATCTCGAAAAGGCGTCCATCTATAAAACTTAGGTCCACGCCCTTTTAAAATACTCATTAATACCTTTCATTTGATACCTATAACGTACAAACGCATTCTAGAGTCAACCGTGATCCATCTTTATGGCTATATCCCTAAATGGCGTCCACCTATAGAACTATGGCCCACTCCTTCATAAAATACTCTTTAATGCCTTTCATTTGATACATATGTCCTACAAACACATTCCAGGATTACTCTCGGTTCATTTTTCTACTGGGTTTTTTCCCTTATGTTGTCACCATAGCTCTCAACTGAGTATGTAATGTTCGGTTACACCCGAACTTAACCTTCCTTACTTGTTTTTTTTTAATTTGCTTACCGGGTTAAAGGTTAGCATGCTTAAAATACGTAAGTCGTTTTGTTCAACAAATTTGAGTAGATAACTCAGCAGTTGTTTGCATCAGAGCGACAATTTTTGAGATAGTTATTAAAACTATTTAAAGGTTGTCAAACGTTGTTTCTCGTTGTATATCCTTTAATTCTAGAGTTAAATTGATAAATACCGTGTACGAATTTGTTTAACCCATTTGTTTTGGTTACTCGACGGCTCCGTTCTCGTGTAGCCTACATGTTGCGTTTTTTTTAATTTGCTTACCGGGTTAAAGGTTAGCATACTTAAAATACGTAAGTCGTTTTGTTCAACAAATTTGAGTAGATAACTCAGCAGTTGTTTGCATCAGAGCGACAATTTTTGAGATAGTTATTAAAACTGTTTAAAGGTTGTCAAACGATGTTTTTCGTTGTATATCCTTTAATTCTAGAGTTAAATTGATAAATACCGTGTACGAATTTGTTTAACCCATTTGTTTTGGTTACTCGACGGCTCCGTTCTGGTGTAGCCTACATATTGCGTTTTTTTTAATTTGCTTACCGGGCTAAAGGTTAGCATGTTTAAAATACGTAAGTCGTTTTGTTCAACAAATTTGAGTAGATAACTCAGCAGTTGTTTGCATTAGAGCGACAATTTTTGAGATAGTTATTAAAACTGTTTAAAGGTTGTCAAACGTTGTTTCTCGTTGTATATCCTTTAATTCTATAGTTAAATTGATAAATACCGTGTACGAATTTGTTTAACCCATTTTTTTTTGGTTACTCGACGGCTTTGTTCTCGTATAGCCTACATATTGCGTTTTTTTTAATTTGCTTACCGGGCTAAAGGTTAGCATGCTTAAAATACGTAAGTCGTTTTGTTCAACAAATTTGGGTAGATAACTCAGCAGTTGTTTGCATCAGAGCGACAATTTTTGAGATAGTTATTAAAACTGTTTAAAGGTTGTCAAACGATGTTTTTCGTTGTATATCCTTTAATTCTAGAGTTAAATTGATAAATACCGTGTACGAATTTGTTTAACCCATTTGTTTTGGTTACTCGACGGCTCCGTTCTGGTGTAGCCTACATATTGCGTTTTTTTTAATTTGCTTACCGGGCTAAAGGTTAGCATGTTTAAAATACGTAAGTCGTTTTGTTCAACAAATTTGAGTAGATAACTCAGCAGTTGTTTGCATCAGAGCGACAATTTTTGAGATAGTTATTAAAACTGTTTAAAGGTTGTCAAACGTTGTTTCTCGTTGTATATCCTTTAATTCTATAGTTAAATTGATAAATACCGTGTACGAATTTGTTTAACCCATTTGTTTTGGTTACTCGACTGCTCCGTTCTCGTATAGCCTACATATTGCGTTTTTTTTAATTTGCTTACCGGGCTAAAGGTTAGCATGCTTAAAATACGTAAGTCGTTTTGTTCAACAAATTTGAGTAGATAACTCAGCAGTTGTTTGCATCAGAGCGACAATTTTTGAGATAGTTATTAAAACTGTTTAAAGGTTGTCAAACGATGTTTTTCGTTGTATATCCTTTAGTTCTAGAGTTAAATTGATAAATACCGTGTACGAATTTGTTCAACCCATTTGTTTTGGTTACTCGACGGCTCCGTTCTGGTGTAGCCTACATATTGCGTTTTTTTAATTTGCTTACCGTGCTAAAGGTTAGCATGTTTAAAATACGTAAGTCGTTTTGTTCAACAAATTTGAGTAGATAACTCAGCAGTTGTTTGCATCAGAGCGACAATTTTTGAGATAGTTATTAAAACTGTTTAAAGGTTGTCAAACGTTGTTTCTCGTTGTATATCCTTTAATTCTAGAGTTAAATTGATAAATACCGTGTACGAATTTGTTTAACCCATTTGTTTTGGTTACTCGACGGCTCCGTTCTGGTGTAGCCTACATATTGCGTTTTTTTTTTTTTAATTTGCTTACCGGGTTAAAGGTTAGCATGCTTAAAATACGTAAGTCGTTTTGTTCAACAAATTTGAGTAGATAACTCAGCAGTTGTTTGCATCAGAGCGACAATTTTTGAGATAGTTATTAAAACTGTTTAAAGGTTGTCAAACGATGTTTTTCGTTGTATATCCTTTAATTCTAGAGTTAAATTGATAAATACCGTGTACGAATTTGTTTAACCCATTTGTTTTGGTTACTCGACGGCTCCGTTCTGGTGTAGCCTACATATTGCGTTTTTTTTAATTTGCTTACCGGGCTAAAGGTTAGCATGTTTAAAATACGTAAGTCGTTTTGTTCAACAAATTTGAGTAGATAACTCAGCAGTTGTTTGCATCAGAGCGACAATTTTTGAGATAGTTATTAAAACTGGTTAAAGGTTGTCAAACGTTGTTTCTCGTTGTATATCCTTTAATTCTATAGTTAAATTGATAAATACCGTGTACGAATTTGTTTAACCCATTTGTTTTGGTTACTCGACGGCTCCGTTCTCGTATAGCCTACATATTGCGTTTTTTTTAATTTGCTTACCGGGCTAAAGGTTAGCATGCTTAAAATACGTAAGTCGTTTTGTTCAAAAAATTTGAGTAGGTAACTCGGCAGTTGTTTGCATCATTGCGACAATTTTTGAGATAGTTATTAAAACTGTTTAAATGTTGTCAAACGTTGTTTCTCGTTGTATATCCTTTAATTCTAGAGTAAAATTGATAAATACCGTGTACGAATTTGTTTAACCCATTTGTTCTGGTTACTCGACGGCTCCGTTCTCGTGTAGCCTACATATTGCGTTTTTTTTAATTTGCTTACCGGGCTAAAGGTTAGCATGCTTAAAATACGTAAGTCGTTTTGTTCAACAAATTTGAGTAGATAACTCAGCAGTTGTTTGCATCAGAGCCACAATTTTTGAGATAGTTATTAAAACTGTTTAAAGGTTGTCAAACGTTGTTTCTCGTTGTATATCCTTTAATTCTAGAGTTAAATCGATAAATACCGTGTACGAATTTGTTTAACCCATTTGTTTTGGTTACTCGACGGCTCCGTTCTAGTGTAGCCTACATATTGCGTTTTTTTTTTAATTTGCTTTCCGGGCTAAAGATTAGCCTGCTTAAAATACGTAAGTCGTTTTGTTCAACAAATTTGAGTAGATAACTCAGCAGTTGTTTGCATCAGAGCGACAATTTTTGAGATAGTTATTAAAACTGTTTAAAAGTTGTCAAACGTTGTTTCCCGTTGTATATCCTTTAATTCTAGAGTTAAATTGATAAATACCGTGTACGAATTTGTTTAACCCATTTGTTTTGGTTACTCGACGGCTCCGTTCTCGTGTAGCCTACATATTGCGTTTTTTTTTAATTTGCTTACCGGGCTAAAGGTTAGCTTGCTTAAAATACGTAAGTCGTTTTGTTCAACAAATTTGAGTAGATAACTCAGCAGTTATTTGCATCAGAGCGACAATTTTTGAGATAGTTATTAAAACTGTTTAAAGGTTGTCAAACGTTGTTTCTCCTTGTATATCTTTTAATTCTAGAGTTAAATTGATAAATACGGTGTACGAATTTGTTTAACCCATTTGTTTTGGTTACTCGACGGCTCCGTTCTGGTGTAGCCTACATATTGCGTTTTTTTTAATTTGCTTACCGGGCTAAAGGTTAGCTTGCTTAAAATACGTAAGTCGTTTTGTTCAACAAATTTGAGTAGATAACTCAGCAGTTATTTGCATCAGAGCGACAATTTTTGAGATAGTTATTAAAACTGTTTAAAGGTTGTCAAACGTTGTTTCTCCTTGTATATCTTTTAATTCTAGAGTTAAATTGATAAATACCGTGTACGAATTTGTTTAACCCATTTGTTTTGGTTACTCGACGGCTCCGTTCTCGTGTAGCCTACATATTGCGTTTTTTTTTTAATTTGCTTACCGGGCTAAAGGTTAGCTTGCTTAAAATACGTAAGTCGTTTTGTTCAACAAATTTGAGTAGATAACTCAGCAGTTATTTGCATCAGAGCGACAATTTTTGAGATAGTTATTAAAACTGTTTAAAGGTTGTCAAACGTTGTTTCTCCTTGTATATCTTTTAATTCTAGAGTTAAATTGATAAATACGGTGTACGAATTTGTTTAACCCATTTGTTTTGGTTACTCGACGGCTCCGTTCTGGTGTAGCCTACATATTGCGTTTTTTTTTTAATTTGCTTACCGGGCTAAAGGTTAGCATGCTTAAAATACGTAAGTCGTTTTGTTCAACAAATTTGAGTAGATAACTCAGCAGTTGTTTGCATCAGAGCGAAAATTTTTGAGATACTTATTAAAACTGTTTAAAGGTTGTCAAACGATGTTTCTCGTTGTATATCCTTTAATTCTAGAGTTAAATTGATAAATACCGTGTACGAATTTGTTTAACCCATTTGTTTTGGTTACTCGAAGGCTCCGTTCTGGTTTAGCCTACATATTGCGTTTTTTTTTAATTTGCTTACCGGGCTAAAGGTTAGCATGCTTAAAATACGTAAGTCGTTTTGTTCAACAAATTTGAGTAGATAACTCAGCAGTTGTTTGCATCAGAGCGACAATTTTTGAGATAGTTATTAAAACTGTTTAAAGGTTGTCAAACGTTGTTTGTCGTTGTATATCCTTTAATTCTATAGTTAAATTGATAAATACCGTGTACGAATTTGTTTAACCCATTTGTTTTGGTTACTCGACGGCTCCGTCCTCGTGTAGCCTACATATTGCGTTTTTTTTAATTTGCTTACCGGGCTAAAGGTTAGCATGCTTAAAATACGTAAGTCGTTTTGTTCAACAAATTTGAGTAGATAACTCAGCAGTTGTTTCCATCAGAGCGACAATTTTTGAGATAGTTATTAAAACTATTTAAAGGTTGTCAAACGTTGTTTCTCGTTGTATATCCTTTAATTCTAGAGTTAAATTGATAAATACCGTGTACGAATTTGTTTAACCCATTTGTTTTGGTTACTCGACGGCTCCGTTCTCGTGTAGCCTACATGTTGCGTTTTTTTTAATTTGTTTACCGGGTTAAAGGTTAGCATGCTTAAAATACGTAAGTCGTTTTGTTCAACAAATTTGAGTAGATAACTCAGCAATTGTTTGCATCAGAGCGACAATTTTTGAGACAGTTATTAAAACTATTTAAAGGATGTCCAACGTTGTTTCTCGTTGTATATCCTTTAATTCTATAGTTAAATTGATAAATACCGTGTACGAATTTGTTTAACCCATTTCTTTTGGTTACTCGACGGCTCCGTTCTCGTGTAGCCTACACATTGCGTTTTTTTTTAATTTGCTTACCGGGCTAAAGTTTAGCATGCTTAAAATACGTAAGTCGTTTTGTTCCACAAATTTGAGTAGATAACTCAGCTGTTGTTTGCATAAGAGCGACAATTTTTGAGATAGTTATTAAAACAGTTTAAAAGTTGTCAAACGTTGTTTCTCGTTGTATATCCTTTAATTCTAGAGTTAAATTGATAAATACCGTGTACGAATTTGTTTAACCCATTTGTTTTGGTTACTTGACGGCTCTGTTCTGGTGTAGCCTACATATTGCGTTTTTTTTAATTTGCTTACCGGGCTAAAGGTTAGCATGCTTAAAATACGTAAGTCGTTTTGTTCAACAAATTTGAGTAGATAACTCAGCAGTTGTTTGCATCAGAGCGACAATTTTTGAGATAGTTATTAAAACTGTTTAAAGGTTGTCAAACGATGTTTCTCGTTGTATATCCTTTAATTCTAGAGTTAAATTGATAAATACCGTGTACGAATTTGTTTAACCCATTTGTTTTGGTTACTCGACGGCTCTGTTCTGGTGTAGCCTACATATTGCGTTTTTTTTAATTTGCTTACCGGGCTAAAGGTTAGCATGCTTAAAATACGTAAGTCGTTTTGTTCAACAAATTTGAGTAGATAACTCAGCAGTTGTTTGCATCAGAGCGACAATTTTTGAGATAGTTATTAAAACTGTTTAAAGGATGTCAAACGTTGTTTCTCGTTGTATATCCTTTAATTCTCTAGTTAAATTGATAAATACCGTGTACGAATTTGTTTAACCCATTTGTTTTGGTTACTCGACGGCTCCGTTCTCGTGTAGCCTACATATTGCGTTTTTTTTAAGTTGCTTACCGGGCTAAAGGTTAGCATGCTTAAAATACGTAAGTGGTTTTGTTCAACAAATTTGAGTAGATAACTCAGCAATTGTTTGCATCAGGGCGACAGTTTTTGAGATAGTTATTAAAACTATTTAAAGGTTGTCAAACGATGTTTCTCGTTGTATATCCTTTAATTCTAGAGTTAAATTGATAAATACCGTGTACGAATTTGTTTAACCCATTTGTTTTGGTTACTCGACGGCTCCGTTCTCGTGTAGCCTACATATTGCGTTTTTTTAATTTGCTTACCGGGCTAAAGGTTAGCATGCTTAAAATACGTAAGTCGTTTTGTTCAACAAATTTGAGTAGATAACTCAGCAGTTGTTTGCATCAGAGCGACAATTTTTGAGATAGTTATTAAAACTGTTTAAAGGTTGTCAAACGTTGTTTCTCGTTGTATATCCTTTAATTCTAGAGTTAAATCGATAAATACCGTGTACGAATTTGTTTAACCCATTTGTTTTGGTTACTCGACGGCTCCGTTCTGGTGTAGCCTACATATTGCGTTTTTTTAATTTGCTTACCGGGCTAAAGGTTAGCCTGCTTAAAATACGTAAGTCGTTTTGTTCAACAAATTTGAGTAGATAACTCAGCAGTTGTTTGCATCAGAGCGACAATTTTTGAGATAGTTATTAAAACTGTTTAAAGGATGTCAAACGTTGTTTCTCGTTGTATATCCTTTAATTCTATAGTTAAATTGACAAATACCGTGTACGAATTTGTTTAACCCATTTGTTTTTGTTACTCGACGGCTCCGTTCTCGTGTAGCCTACATATTGAGTTTTTTTTAATTTGCTTACCAGGCTAAAGGTTAGCATGCTTAAAATACGTAAGTCGTTTTGTTCAACAAATTTGAGTAGATAACTCAGCAATTGTTTGCATCAGAGCGACAATTTTTGAGATAGTTATTAAAACTATTTAAAGGATGTCAAACGTTGTTTCTCGTTGTATATCCTTTAATTCTAGAGTTAAATTGATAAATACCGTGTACGAATTTGTTTAACCCATTTGTTTTGGTTACTCTACGGCTCCGTTCTAGTGTAGCATACATATTGGGTTTTTTTTTAATTTGCTTACCGGGCTAAAGTTAGCATGCTTAAAATACGTAAGTCGTTTTGTTCAACAAATTTGAGTAGATAACTCAGCTGTTGTTTGCATAAGAGCGACAATTTTTGAGATAGTTATTAAAACTGTTTAAAAGTTGTCAAACGTTGTTTCTCGTTGTATATCCTTTAATTCTAGAGTTAAATTGATAAATACCGTGTACGAATTTGTTTAACCCATTTGTTTTGGTTACTCTACGGCTCCGTTCTAGTGTAGCATACATATTGGGGTTTTTTTTAATTTGCTTACCGGGCTAAAGTTAGCATGCTTAAAATACGTAAGTCGTTTTGTTCAACAAATTTGAGTAGATAACTCAGCTGTTGTTTGCATAAGAGCGACAATTTTTGAGATAGTTATTAAAACTGTTTAAAAGTTGTCAAACGTTGTTTCTCGTTGTATATCCTTTAATTCTATAGTTAAATTGACAAATACCGTGTACGAATTTGTTTAACCCATTTGTTTTTGTTACTCGACGGCTCCGTTCTCGTGTAGCCTACATATTGAGTTTTTTTTAATTTGCTTACCGGGCTAAAGGTTAGCATGCTTAAAATACGTAAGTCGTTTTGTTCAACAAATTTTAGTAGATAACTCAGCAATTGTTTGCATCAGAGCGACAATTTTTGAGATAGTTATTAAAACTATTTAAAGGATGTCAAACGTTGTTTCTCGTTGTATATCCTTTAATTCTAGAGTTAAATTGATAAATACCGTGTACGAATTTGTTTAACCCATTTGTTTTGGTTACTCTACGGCTCCGTTCTATTGTAGCATACATATTGGGTTTTTTTTTAATTTGCTTACCGGGCTAAAGTTAGCATGCTTAAAATACGTAAGTCGTTTTGTTCAACAAATTTGAGTAGATAACTCAGCTGTTGTTTGCATAAGAGCGACAATTTTTGAGATAGTTATTAAAACTGTTTAAAAGTTGTCAAACGTTGTTTCTCGTTGTATATCCTTTAATTCTAGAGTTAAATTGATAAATACCGTGTACGAATTTGTTTAACCCATTTGTTTTGGTTACTTGACGGCTCTGTTCTGGTGTAGCCTACATATTGCGTTTTTTTTAATTTGCTTACCGGGCTAAAGGTTAACATGCTTAAAATACGTAAGTCGTTTTGTTCAACAAATTTGAGTAGATAACTCAGCAGTTGTTTGCATCAGAGCGACAATTTTTGAGATAGTTATTAAAACTGTTTAAAGGTTGTCAAACGATGTTTCTCGTTGTATATCCTTTAATTCTAGAGTTAAATTGATAAATACCGTGTACGAATTTGTTTAACCCATTTGTTTTGGTTACTCGACGGCTCTGTTCTGGTGTAGCCTACATATTGCGTTTTTTTTAATTTGCTTACCGGGCTAAAGGTTAGCATGCTTAAAATACGTAAGTCGTTTTGTTCAACAAATTTGAGTAGATAACTCAGCAGTTGTTTGCATCAGAGCGACAATTTTTGAGATAGTTATTAAAACTGTTTAAAGGATGTCAAACGTTGTTTCTCGTTGTATATCCTTTAATTCTCTAGTTAAATTGATAAATACCGTGTACGAATTTGTTTAACCCATTTGTTTTGGTTACTCGACGGCTCCGTTTTCGTGTAGCCTACATATTGCGTTTTTTTTTAATTTGCTTACCGGGCTAAAGGTTAGCATGCTTAAAATACGTAAGTGGTTTTGTTCAACAAATTTGAGTAGATAACTCAGCAATTGTTTGCATCAGGGCGACAGTTTTTGAGATAGTTATTAAAACAATTTAAAGGTTGTCAAACGATGTTTCTCGTTGTATATCCTTTAATTCTAGAGTTAAATTGATAAATACCGTGTACGAATTTGTTTAACCCATTTGTTTTGGTTACTCGACGGCTCCGTTCTCGTGTAGCCTACATATTGCGTTTTTTTTAATTTGCTTACCGGGCTAAAGGTTAGCATGCTTAAAATACGTAAGTCGTTTTGTTCAACAAATTTGAGTAGATAACTCAGCAGTTGTTTGCATCAGAGCGACAATTTTTGAGATAGTTATTAAAACTGTTTAAAGGTTGTCAAACGTTGTTTCTCGTTGTATATCCTTTAATTCTAGAGTTAAATCGATAAATACCGTGTACGAATTTGTTTAACCCATTTGTTTTGGTTACTCGACGGCTCCGTTCTGGTGTAGCCTACATATTGCGTTTTTTTAATTTGCTTACCGGGCTAAAGGTTAGCCTGCTTAAAATACGTAAGTCGTTTTGTTCAACAAATTTGAGTAGATAACTCAGCAGTTGTTTGCATCAGAGCGACAATTTTTGAGATAGTTATTAAAACTGTTTAAAGGATGTCAAACGTTGTTTCTCGTTGTATATCCTTTAATTCTATAGTTAAATTGACAAATACCGTGTACGAATTTGTTTAACCCATTTGTTTTTGTTACTCGACGGCTCCGTTCTCGTGTAGCCTACATATTGAGTTTTTTTTTTAATTTGCTTACCGGGCTAAAGGTTAGCATGCTTAAAATACGTAAGTCGTTTTGTTCAACAAATTTGAGTAGATAACTCAGCAATTGTTTGCATCAGAGCGACAATTTTTGAGATAGTTATTAAAACTATTTAAAGGATGTCAAACGTTGTTTCTCGTTGTATATCCTTTAATTCTAGAGTTAAATTGATAAATACCGTGTACGAATTTGTTTAACCCATTTGTTTTGGTTACTCTACGGCTCCGTTCTAGTGTAGCATACATATTGGGTTTTTTTTTAATTTGCTTACCGGGCTAAAGTTAGCATGCTTAAAATACGTAAGTCGTTTTTTTCAACAAATTTGAGTAGATAACTCAGCTGTTGTTTGCATAAGAGCGACAATTTTTGAGATAGTTATTAAAACTGTTTAAAAGTTGTCAAACGTTGTTTCTCGTTGTATATCCTTTAATTCTAGAGTTAAATTGATAAATACCGTGTACGAATTTGTTTAACCCATTTGTTTTGGTTACTCGACGGCTCCGTTCTCGTGTAGCCTACATATTGCGTTTTTTTTTAATTTGCTTACCGGGCTAAAGGTTAGCTTGCTTAAAATACGTAAGTCGTTTTGTTCAACAAATTTGAGTAGATAACTCAGCAGTTATTTGCATCAGAGCGACAATTTTTGAGATAGTTATTAAAACTGTTTAAAGGTTGTCAAACGTTGTTTCTCCTTGTATATCTTTTAATTCTAGAGTTAAATTGATAAATACGGTGTACGAATTTGTTTAACCCATTTGTTTTGATTACTCGACGGCTCCGTTCTGGTGTAGCCTACATATTGCGTTTTTTTTTTAATTTGCTTACCGGGCTAAAGGTTAGCATGCTTAAAATACGTAAGTCGTCTTTTTCAACAAATTTGAGTAGATAACTCAGCAGTTATTTGCATCAGAGCGACAATTTTTGAGATAGTTATTAAAACTATTTAAAGGTTGTCAAACGATGTTTCTCGTTGTATATCCTTTAATTCTAGAGTTAAATTGATAAATACCGTGTACGAATTTGTTTAACCCATTTGTTTTGGTTACTCGACGGCTCCGTTCTGGTGTAGCCTACATATTGCGTTTTTTTTAATTTGCTTACCGGGTTAAAGGTTAGCATGCTTAAAATACGTAAGTCGTTTTGTTCAACAAATTTGAGTAGATAACTCAGCAGTTGTTTGCATCAGAGCGAAAATTTTTGAGATACTTATTAAAACTGTTTAAAGGTTGTCAAACGATGTTTCTCGTTGTATATCCTTTTATTCTAGAGTTAAATTGATAAATACCGTGTACGAATTTGTTTAACCCATTTGTTTTGGTTACTCGACGGCTCCGTTCTGGTTTAGCCTACATATTGCGTTTTTTTTAATTTGCTTACCGGGCTAAAGGTTAGCATGCTTAAAATACGTAAGTCGTTTTGTTCAACAAATTTGAGTAGATAACTCAGCAGTTGTTTGCATCAGAGCGACAATTTTTGAGATAGTTATTAAAACTGTTTAAAGGTTGTCAAACGATGTTTTTCGTTGTATATCCTTTAATTCTAGAGTTAAATTGATAAATACCGTGTACGAATTTGTTCAACCCATTTGTTTTGGTTACTCGACGGCTCCGTTCTGGTGTAGCCTACATATTGCGTTTTTTTTAATTTGCTTACCGTGCTAAAGGTTAGCATGTTTAAAATACGTAAGTCGTTTTGTTCAACAAATTTGAGTAGATAACTCAGCAGTTGTTTGCATCAGAGCGACAATTTTTGAGATAGTTATTAAAACTGGTTAAAGGTTGTCAAACGTTGTTTCTCGTTGTATATCCTTTAATTCTATAGTTAAATTGATAAATACCGTGTACGAATTTGTTTAACCCATTTGTTTTGGTTACTCGACGGCTCCGTTCTCGTATAGCCAACATATTGCGTTTTTTTTAATTTGCTTGCCGGGCTAAAGGTTAGCATGCTTAAAATACGTAAGTCGTTTTGTTCAACAAATTTGAGTAGGTAACTCGGCAGTTGTTTGCATCATTGCGACAATTTTTGAGATAGTTATTAAAACTGTTTAAATGTTGTCAAACGTTGTTTCTCGTTGTATATCCTTTAATTCTAGAGTAAAATTGATAAATACCGTGTACGAATTTGTTTAACCCATTTGTTTTGGTTACTCGACGGCTCCGTTCTCGTGTAGCCTACATATTGCTTTTTTTTTTTAATTTGCTTACCGGGCTAAAGGTTAGCATGCTTAAAATACGTAAGTCGTTTTGTTCAACAAATTTGAGTAGATAACTCAGCAGTTGTTTGCATCAGAGCGACAATTTTTGAGATAGTTATTAAAACTGTTTAAAGGATGTAAAACTTGGTTTCTCGTTGTATATCCTTTAATTCTATAGTTAAATTGATAAATACCGTGTACGAATTTGTTTAACCCATTTGTTTTGGTTACTCGACGGCTCCGTTCTCGTGTAGCCTACATATTGCGTTTTTTTTTTAATTTGCTTACCGGGCTAAAGGTTAGCATGCTTAAAATACGTAAGTCGTTTTGTTAAACAAATTTGAGTAGATAACTCAGCAGTTGTTTGCATCAGAGCGACAATTTTTGAGATAGTTATTAAAACTGTTTAAAGGTTGTCAAACGATGTTTCTCGTTGTATATCCTTTAATTCTAGAGTTAAATTGATAAATACCGTGTACGAATTTGTTTAACCCATTTGTTTTGGTTACTCGACGGCTCTGTTCTGGTGTAGCCTACATATTGCGTTTTTTTTAATTTGCTTACCGGGCTAAAGGTTAGCATGCTTAAAATACGTAAGTCGTTTTGTTCAACAAATTTGAGTAGATAACTCAGCAGTTGTTTGCATCAGAGCGACAATTTTTGAGATAGTTATTAAAACTGTTTAAAGGATGTCAAACGTTGTTTCTCGTTGTATATCCTTTAATTCTCTAGTTAAATTGATAAATACCGTGTACGAATTTGTTTAACCCATTTGTTTTGGTTACTCGACGGCTCCGTTCTCGTGTAGCCTACATATTGCGTTTTTTTTTAATTTGCTTACCGGGCTAAAGGTTAGCATGCTTAAAATACGTAAGTGGTTTTGTTCAACAAATTTGAGTAGATAACTCAGCAATTGTTTGCATCAGGGTGACAGTTTTTGAGATAGTTATTAAAACTATTTAAAGGTTGTCAAACGATGTTTCTCGTTGTATATCCTTTAATTCTAGAGTTAAATTGATAAATACCGTGTACGAATTTGTTTAACCCATTTGTTTTGGTTACTCGACGGCTCCGTTCTCGTGTAGCCTACATATTGCGTTTTTTTTAATTTGCTTACCGGGCTAAAGGTTAGCATGCTTAAAATACGTAAGTCGTTTTGTTCAACAAATTTGAGTAGATAACTCAGCAGTTGTTTGCATCAGAGCGACAATTTTTGAGATAGTTATTAAAACTGTTTAAAGGTTGTCAAACGTTGTTTCTCGTTGTATATCCTTTAATTCTAGAGTTAAATCGATAAATACCGTGTACGAATTTGTTTAACCCATTTGTTTTGGTTACTCGACGGCTCCGTTCTGGTGTAGCCTACATATAGCGTTTTTTTTAATTTGCTTACCGGGCTAAAGGTTAGCCTGCTTAAAATACGTAAGTCGTTTTGTTCAACAAATTTGAGTAGATAACTCATCTGTTGTTTGCATAAGAGCGACAATTTTTGAGATAGTTATTAAAACTGTTTAAAAGTTGTCAAACGTTGTTTCTCGTTGTATATCCTTTAATTCTAGAGTTAAATTGATAAATACCGTGTACGAATTTGTTTAACCCATTTGTTTTGGTTACTCGAAGGCTCCGTTCTCGTGTAGCCTACATATTGCGTTTTTTTTTAATTTGCTTACCGGGCTAAAGGTTAGCTTGCTTAAAATACGTAAGTCGTTTTGTTCAACAAATTTGAGTAGATAACTCAGCAGTTGTTTGCATCAGAGCGACAATTTTTGAGATAGTTATTAAAACTGTTTAAAGGTTGTCAAACGATGTTTCTCGTTGTATATCCTTTAATTCTAGAGTTAAATTGATAAATACCGTGTACGAATTTGTTTAACCCATTTGTTTTGGTTACTCGACGGCTCTGTTCTGGTGTAGCCTACATATTGCGTTTTTTTTAATTTGCTTACCGGGCTAAAGGTTAGCATGCTTAAAATACGTAAGTCGTTTTGTTCAACAAATTTGAGTAGATAACTCAGCAGTTGTTTGCATCAGAGCGACAATTTTTGAGATAGTTATTAAAACTGTTTAAAGGATGTCAAACGTTGTTTCTCGTTGTATATCCTTTAATTCTCTAGTTAAATTGATAAATACCGTGTACGAATTTGTTTAACCCATTTGTTTTGGTTACTCGACGGCTCCGTTCTCGTGTAGCCTACATATTGCGTTTTTTTTTAATTTGCTTACCGGGCTAAAGGTTAGCATGCTTAAAATACGTAAGTCGTTTTGTTCAACAAATTTGAGTAGATAACTCATCTGTTGTTTGCATAAGAGCGACAATTTTTGAGATAGTTATTAAAACTGTTTAAAAGTTGTCAAACGTTGTTTCTCGTTGTATATCCTTTAATTCTAGAGTTAAATTGATAAATACCGTGTACGAATTTGTTTAACCCATTTGTTTTGGTTACTCGAAGGCTCCGTTCTCGTGTAGCCTACATATTGCGTTTTTTTTTAATTTGCTTACCGGGCTAAAGGTTAGCTTGCTTAAAATACGTAAGTCGTTTTGTTCAACAAATTTGAGTAGATAACTCAGCAGTTGTTTGCATCAGAGCGACAATTTTTGAGATAGTTATTAAAACTGTTTAAAGGTTGTCAAACGTTGTTTCTCGTTGTATATCCTTTAATTCTAGAGTTAAATTGATAAATACCGTGTACGAATTTGTTTAACCCATTTGTTTTGGTTACTCGACGGCTCCGTTCTCGTGTAGCCTACATGTTGCGTTTTTTTTAATTTGTTTACCGGGTTAAAGGTTAGCATGCTTAAAATACGTAAGTCGTTTTGTTCAACAAATTTGAGTAGATAACTCATCTGTTGTTTGCATAAGAGCGACAATTTTTGAGATAGTTATTAAAACTGTTTAAAAGTTGTCAAACGTTGTTTCTCGTTGTATATCCTTTAATTCTAGAGTTAAATCGATAAATACCGTGTACGAATTTGTTTAACCCATTTGTTTTGGTTACTCGACGGCTCCGTTCTGGTGTAGCCTACATATTGCGTTTTTTTTAATTTGCTTACCGGGCTAAAGGTTAGCCTGCTTAAAATACGTAAGTCGTTTTGTTCAACAAATTTGAGTAGATAACTCATCTGTGGTTTGCATAAGAGCGACAATTTTTGAGATAGTTATTAAAACTGTTTAAAAGTTGTCAAACGTTGTTTCTCGTTGTATATCCTTTAATTCTAGAGTTAAATTGATAAATACCGTGTACGAATTTGTTTAACCCATTTGTTTTGGTTACTCGACGGCTCCGTTCTCGTGTAGCCTACATATTGCGTTTTTTTTAATTTGCTTACCGGGCTAAAGGTTAGCCTGCTTAAAATACGTAAGTCGTTTTGTTCAACAAATTTGAGTAGATAACTCAGCAATTGTTTGCATCAGAGCGACAATTTTTGAGATAGTTATTAAAACTATTTAAAGGATGTCAAACGTTGTTTCTTGTTGTATATCCTTTAATTCTATAGTTAAATTGATAAATACCGTGTACGAATTTGTTTAACCCATTTGTTTTGGTTACTCGACGGCTCCGTTCTCGTGTAGCCTACATATTGCGTTTTTTTTTAATTTGCTTACCGGGCTAAAGGTTAGCATGCTTAAAATACGTAAGTCGTTTTGTTCAACAAATTTGAGTAGATAACTCATCTGTTGTTTGCATAAGAGCGACAATTTTTGAGATAGTTATTAAAACTGTTTAAAAGTTGTCAAACGTTGTTTCTCGTTGTATATCCTTTAATTCTAGAGTTAAATTGATAAATACCGTGTACGAATTTGTTTAACCCATTTGTTTTGGTTACTCGAAGGCTCCGTTCTCGTGTAGCCTACATATTGCGTTTTTTTTTAATTTGCTTACCGGGCTAAAGGTTAGCTTGCTTAAAATACGTAAGTCGTTTTGTTCAACAAATTTGAGTAGATAACTCAGCAGTTATTTGCATCAGAGCGACAATTTTTGAGATAGTTATTAAAACTGTTTAAAGGTTGTCAAACGTTGTTTCTCCTTGTATATCTTTTAATTCTAGAGTTAAATTGATAAAGACGGTGTACGAATTTGTTTAACCCATTTGTTTTGATTACTCCACGGCTCCGTTCTGGTGTAGCCTACATATTGCGTTTTTTTTTAATTTGCTTACCGGGCTAAAGGTTAGCATGCTTAAAATACGTAAGTCGTTTTGTTCAACAAATTTGAGTAGATAACTCAGCAGTTATTTGCATCAGAGCGACAATTTTTGAGATAGTTATTAAAACTATTTAAAGGTTGTCAAACGATGTTTCTCGTTGTATATCCTTTAATTCTAGAGTTAAATTGATAAATACCGTGTACGAATTTGTTTAACCCATTTGTTTTGGTTACTCGACGGCTCCGTTCTGGTGTAGCCTACATATTGCGTTTTTTTTAATTTGCTTACCGGGTTAAAGGTTAGCATGCTTAAAATACGTAAGTCGTTTTGTTCAACAAATTTGAGTAGATAACTCAGCAGTTGTTTGCATCAGAGCGACAATTTTTGAGATAGTTATTAAAACTGTTTAAAGGTTGTCAAACGTTGTTTCTCGTTGTATATCCTTTAATTCTAGAGTTAAATTGATAAATACCGTGTACGAATTTGTTTAACCCATTTGTTTTGGTTACTCGACGGCTCCGTTCTCGTGTAGCCTACATGTTGCGTTTTTTTTAATTTGTTTACCGGGTTAAAGGTTAGCATGCTTAAAATACGTAAGTCGTTTTGTTCAACAAATTTGAGTAGATAACTCAGCAGTTGTTTGCATCAGAGCGAAAATTTTTGAGATACTTATTAAAACTGTTTAAAGGTTGTCAAACGATGTTTCTCGTTGTATATCCTTTAATTCTAGAGTTAAATTGATAAATACCGTGTACGAATTTGTTTAACCCATTTGTTTTGGTTACTCGACGGCTCCGTTCTGGTTTAGCCTACATATTGCGTTTTTTTAATTTGCTTACCGGGCTAAAGGTTAGCATGCTTAAAATACGTAAGTCGTTTTGTTCAACAAATTTGAGTAGATAACTCAGCAGTTGTTTGCATCAGAGCGACAATTTTTGAGATAGTTATTAAAACTGTTTAAAGGTTGTCAAACGTTGTTTCTCGTTGTATATCCTTTAATTCTATAGTTAAATTGATAAATACCGTGTACGAATTTGTTTAACCCATTTGTTTTGGTTACTCGACGGCTCCGGCCTCGTGTAGCCTACATATTGCGTTTTTTTTAATTTGCTTACCGGGCTAAAGGTTATACTAGGTCCAAACACACACCAAATTGGCAATTTATACTATTTGGGCAATTTATTACGCAATTTGTCATATAATAAATTGTAATAATAAATTGCCAATTTAAAAAAAATTGCGTAATAAATTGTTTCAAACTGCAAATGCAACATTGTAAAGTGTGTTTATTGAGTATATTTAACGTCAGTTACGCATGGCTGAACTATATGGTTGGCTCATCTCATCAGCTGATTTTATGTCTTTCATTTCACTGGAGTAGGTATTGTCAAAAGAAGATGGCAAACTCAAAATGAAACCAAAACATTGAACACATTTTCTTACAACACACAAAAATTTCAAAGTTTTATGTTTTCATTCCATTTCATTCGCCTAATATCAACACGCACATTTTGATAGTCTGAATAAAGGTATGTTCTTGCTGTAGAGATGAGCCAACCAGCTATCAAATTACTATTGGTTAAGCTAAATCGAGTTGTATGAACAGCACTCAATTCAAATCAAAATTTCCTCAATTTGTTTTTCTGTTTGAACATAGTATTAGCATGCATAAAATACGTAAGTGGTTTGGTTCAACAAATTTGAGTAGATAACTCAGCAGTTGTTTGCATCAGAGCGACAATTTTTGAGATTGTTATTAAAACTATTTAAAGGTTGTCAAACGTTGTTTCTCGTTGTATATCCTTTAATTCTAGAGTTAAATTGATAAATACCGTGTACGAATTTGTTTAACCCATTTGTTTTGGTTACTCGACGGCTCCGTTCTCGTGTAGCCTACATGTTGCGTTTTTTTAAATTTGTTTACCGGGTTAAAGGTTAGCATGCTTAAAATACGTAAGTCGTTTTGTTCAACAAATTTGAGTAGATAACTCAGCAATTGTTTGCATCAGAGCGGCAATTTTTGAGATAGTTATTAAAACTATTTAAAGGATGTCCAACGTTGTTTCTCGTTGTATATCCTTTAATTCTATACTTAAATTGATAAATACCGTGTACGAATTTGTTTAACCCATTTCTTTTGGTTACTCGACGGCTCCGTTCTCGTGTAGCCTACACATTGCGATTTTTTTTAATTTGCTTACCGGGCTAAAGTTTAGCATGCTTAAAATACGTAAGTCGTTTTGTTCAACAAATTTGAGTAGATAACTCAGCTGTTGTTTGCATAAGAGCGACAATTTTTGAGATAGTTATTAAAACAGTTTAAAAGTTGTCAAACGTTGTTTCTCGTTGTATATCCTTTAATTCTAGAGTTAAATTGATAAATACCGTGTACGAATTTGTTTAACCCATTTGTTTTGGTTACTCGACGGCTCCGTTCTGGTGTAGCCTACATATTGCGTTTTTTTTTTAATTTGCTTACCGGGCTAAAGGTTAGCATGCTTAAAATACGTAAGTCGTTTTGTTCAACAAATTTGAGTAGATAACTCAGCAGTTATTTGCATCAGAGCGACAATTTTTGAGATAGTTATTAAAACTATTTAAAGGTTGTCAAACGATGTTTCTCGTTGTATATCCTTTAATTCTAGAGTTAAATTGATAAATACCGTGTACGAATTTGTTTAACCCATTTGTTTTGGTTACTCGACGGCTCCGTTCTGGTGTAGCCTACATATTGCGTTTTTTTAAATTTGCTTACCGGGTTAAAGGTTAGCATGCTTAAAATACGTAAGTCGTTTTGTTCAACAAATTTGAGTAGATAACTCAGCAGTTGTTTGCATCAGAGCGACAATTTTTGAGATAGTTATTAAAACTATTTAAAGGTTGTCAAACATTGTTTCTCGTTGTATATCCTTTAATTCTAGAGTTAAATTGATAAATACCGTGTACGAATTTGTTTAACCCATTTGTTTTGGTTACTCGACGGCTCCGTTCTCGTGTAGCCTACATGTTGCGTTTTTTTTAATTTGTTTACCGGGTTAAGGGTTAGCATGCTTAAAATACGTAAGTCGTTTTGTTCAACAAATTTGAGTAGATAACTCAGCAGTTGTTTGCATCAGAGCCAAAATTTTTGAGATAGTTATTAAAACTATTTAAAGGTTGTCAAACATTGTTTCTCGTTGTATATCCTTTAATTCTAGAGTTAAATTGATAAATACCGTGTACGAATTTGTTTAACCCATTTGTTTTGGTTACCCGACGGCTCCGTTCTGGTGTAGCCTACATATTGCGTTTTTTTTAATTTGCTTACCGGGCTAAAAGTTAGCATGCTTAAAATACGTAAGTCGTTTTGTTCAACAAATTTGAGTAGATAACTCAGCAGTTGTTTGCATCAGAGCGACAATTTTTGAGATAGTTATTAAAACTGTTTAAAGGTTGTCAAACGTTGTTTCTCGTTGTATATCCTTTAATTCTATAGTTAAATTGATAAATACCGTGTACGAATTTGTTTAACCCATTTGTTTTGGTTACTCGACGGCTCCGTCCTCGTGTAGCCTACATATTGCGTTTTTTTTAATTTGCTTACCGGGCTAAAGGTTAGCATGCTTAAAAAACGTAAGTCGTTTTGTTCAACAAATTTGAGTAGATAACTCGGCAGTTGTTTGCATCAGAGCGACAATTTTTGAGATAGTTATTAAAACTGTTTAAATGTTGTCAAACGTTGTTTCTCGTTGTATATCCTTTAATTCTAGAGTTAAATTTATAAATACCGTGTACGAATTTGTTTAACCCATTTGTTTTGGTTACTCGACGGCTCCGTTCTCGTGTAGCCTACATATTGCGTTTTTTTTTTAATTTGCTTACCGGGCTATAGGTTAGCATGCTTAAAATACGTAAGTCGTTTTGTTCAACAAATTTGAGTAGATAACTCAGCAGTTGTTTGCATCAGAGCGACAATTTTTGAGATAGTTATTAAAACTGTTTAAAGGATGTCAAACGTTGTTTATCGTTGTATATCCTTTAATTCTATAGTTAAATTGATAAACACCGTGTACGAATTTGTTTAACCCATTTGTTTTGGTTACTCGACGGCTCTGTTCTCGTGTAGCCAACATATTGCGTTTTTTTTTTTTTAATTTGATTACCGGGCTAAAGGTTAGCATGCTTAAAATACGTAAGTCGTTTTGTTAAACAAATTTGAGTAGATAACTCAGCAGTTGTTTGCATCAGAGCGACAATTTTTGAGATAGTTATTAAAACTGTTTAAAGGATGTCAAACGTTGTTTCTCGTTGTATATCCTTTAATTCTATAGTTAAATTGATAAATACCGTGTACGAATTTGTATAACCCATTTGTTTTGGTTACTCGACGGCTCCGTTCTCGTGTAGCCTACATATTGCGTTTTTTATACTCAGTTGAGCAGAGCTCACAGAGTATATTAAGTTTGATTGGATAACGGTTGTTTGTACATATATAAAGGAATCGAGATAGATATAGACTTCCATATATCAAAATAATCAGGATCGAAAAAAAATTTGATTGAGCCATGTCCGTCCGTCCGTCCGTCCGTTAACACGGTAACTTGAGTAAATTTTGAGGTATCTTGATGAAATTTGGTATGTAGGTTCCTGAGCACTCATCTCAGATCGCTATTTAAAATGAACGATATCGGACTATAACCACGCCCACTTTTTCGATATCGAAAATTTCGAAAAACCGAAAAAGTGCGATAATTCATTACAAAAGACCGATAAAGCGACGAAACTTGGTATATGAATTGAACTTATGGCGCCAAATAGAAAATTAGTAAAATTTTGGACAATGGGCGTGGCACCGCCCACTTTTAAAAGAAGGTAATTTAAAATTTTTGCAAGCTGTAATTTGGCAGTCGTTGAAGATATCATGATGAAATTTGGCAGGCACGTTACTCTTATTACTATATGTACGCCTAATAAAAATTAGCAAAATCGGAGAAGGACCACGCCCACTTTAAAAAATTTTTTTTTTTTTTAAGTAAAATTTTAACAAAAAATTTAATATCTTTACAGTATATAAGTAAATTATGTCAAGATTCAACTCCAGTAATGATATGGTGCAACAAAATACAAAAATAAAAGAAAATTTAAAAATGGGCGTGGCTCCGCCCTTTTTCATTCAATTTGTCTAGGATACTTTTAACGCCATAAGTCGAACAAAAATTAACCAATCCTTTTGAAATTTGGTAGGGGCATAGATTTTATGGCGTTAACTGTTTTCTGTGAAAATGGGCGAAATCGGTTGATGCCACGCCCAGTTTTTATACACAGTCGTCCGTCTGTCCTTCCGCATGGCCGTTAACACGATAACTTAAGCAAAAATCGATATATCTTTACTAAACTCAGTTCACGTACTTATCTGAACTCACTTTATCTTGGTATGAAAAATGAACGAAATCCGACTATGACCACGCCCACTTTTTCGATATCGAAAATTACGAAAAATGAAAAAATTCCACAATTCTATACCAAATACGAAAAAAGGGATGAAACATGGTAAGTTAATTGGATTGTTTTATTGACGCGAAATATAACTTTAGAAAAAACTTTATAAAATGGTTGTGACACCTACCATATTAAGTAGAAGAAAATGAAAAAGTTCTGCAGGGCGAAATAAAAAACCCTTAAAATCTTGGCAGGTATTACATATATAAATAACTTAGCGGTATCCAACAGATGATGTTCTGGGTCACCCTGGTCCACATTTTGGGCGATATCTGGAAAACGCCTTCACATATACAACTACCACCACTCCCTTTTAAAACTCTCTTTAATACCTTTAATTTGATACCCATATCGTACAAACTCATTCTAGAGTCACCCCTGGTCCACCTTTATGGCGATATTTCGAAAAGGCGAACACCTACAGAACGAAGGCCCACTCCCTTTTAAAAATACTCATTAACACCTTTCATTTGATACCCATATCGTACAAACAAAGTCTAGAGTCAACCCTGGTCCAGAAAGGCCTACTCCCTCTTAAAATACTCATTAACACCTTTCATTTGATACCCATATCGTACAAACGAATTCTAGAGTCACCCCTGGTCCACCTTTATGGCGATATCTCGAAAAGGGGTCCACCTATAGAACTAAGCCCCACGCCCTTTTAAAATAATCATTAACACCTTTCATTTGATACCCATATCATACAAACAAATTCTAAAGTCACCCCTGGCCCACCTTTATGGCGATATCTCGAAACGGCGTCCACCTATAGAACTAAGGCCCACTCCCTTTTAAAATACTCATTAACACCTTTCGTTTGATGCCCATATTGTGCAAACAAATTCTAGGGTCACCCCTGGTCCACCTTTATGGCGATATCTCGAAACGGCGTCCACCTATGGAACTAAGGATTACTCCCTTTTAAAATGCTCATTAACACCTTTCATTTGATACCCATATCGTACAAACGCATTCTAGAGTCACCCCTGGTCCATCTTTACGGCGATATCTCGAAAAGGCGTCCATCTATAAAACTTAGGTCCACGCCCTTTTAAAATACTCATTAATACCTTTCATTTGATACCTATAACGTACAAACGCATTCTAGAGTCAACCCTGATCCATCTTTATGGCTATATCCCTAAATGGCGTCCACCTATAGAACTATGGCCCACTCCCTCATAAAATACTCTTTAATTCCTTTCATTTGATACACATGTCCTACAAACACATTCCAGGATTACTCTCGGTTCATTTTTCTACATGGTTATTTTCCCTTATGTTGTCACCATAGCTCTCAACTGAGTATGTAATGTTCGGTTACACCCAAACTTAACCTTCCTTACTTGTTTTTTAATTTGCTTACCGGGCTAAAGGTTAGCATGCTTAAAATACGTAAGTCGTTTTGTTAAACAAATTTGAGTAGATAACTCAGCAGTTGTTTGCATCAGAGCGACAATTTTTGAGATAGTTATTAAAACTGTTTAAAGGTTGTCAAACGATGTTTCTCGTTGTATATCCTTTAATTCTAGAGTTAAATTGATAAATACCGTGTACGAATTTGTTTAACCCATTTGTTTTGGTTACTCGACGGCTCCGTTCTGGTGTAGCCTACATATTGCGTTTTTTTTAATTTGCTTACCGGGCTAAAGGTGAGCATGCTTAAAATACGTAAGTCGTTTCGTTCAACAAATTTGAGTAGATAACTCAGCAGTTGTTTGCATCAGAGCGACAATTTTTGAGATAGTTATTAAAACTGTTTAAAGGATGTCAAACGTTGTTTCTCGTTGTATATCCTTTAATTCTCTAGTTAAATTGATAAATACCGTGTACGAATTTGTTTATCCCATTTGTTTTGGTTACTCGACGGCTCCGTTCTCGTGTAGCCTACATATTGCGTTTTTTTTTTTAATTTGCTTACCGGGCTAAAGGTTAGCATGCTTAAAATACGTAAGTCGTTTTGTTCAACAAATTTGAGTAGATAACTCAGCAATTGTTTGCATCAGGGCGACAGTTTTTGAGATAGTTATTAAAACTATTTAAAGGTTGTCAAACGATGTTTCTCGTTGTATATCCTTTAATTCTAGAGTTAAATTGATAAATACCGTGTACGAATTTGTTTAACCCATTTGTTTTGGTTACTCGACGGCTCCGTTCTCGTGTAGCCTACATATTGCGTTTTTTTTAATTTGCTTACCGGGATAAAGGTTAGCATGCTTAAAATACGTAAGTCGTTTTGTTCAACAAATTTGAGTAGATAACTCAGCAGTTGTTTGCATCAGAGCGACAATTTTTGAGATAGTTATTAAAACTGTTTAAAGGTTGTCAAACGTTGTTTCTCGTTGTATATCCTTTAATTCTAGAGTTAAATCGATAAATACCGTGTACGAATTTGTTTAACCCATTTGTTTTGGTTACTCGACGACCAGTAGAAACTCCTTATATTATTGTAGGTCAAATTTTAACAATTATTTACTTTTTATATTATATTACAAATCCCATAATTAATAAATGATGAGATAATTTAATTAAATAGTTAATGAGCTTGAAGTTAAAGTGAAAGTTAAAGTTAAAGTTAAACTTAAAGTTAAAGTTAAAGTTAAAGTTAAAGTTAAAGTTAAAGTTAAAGTGAATGTTAAAGTTAAAGCGAAAGTTAAAGTTAAAGTTAAAAATAAAGTTAAAGTTGAAGTTAAAGTTAAAGTTAATGCTAATGTGAATGTTAAAGTTAAAGTTAAAGTTAAAGTTAAAGTCAAAGTTAAAGTTAAAGTTAAAGTTAAAGTTAAAGTTAAGTTAAAGTTAAAGTTAAAGTTAAAGTTAAAGTTAAAGTTAAAGTCAAAGTTAAAGTTAAAAATAAAGTTAAAGTTGAAGTTAAAGTTAAAGTTAAAGTTAAAGTTAGAGTTAAAGTTAAAGCTAAAGTCAAAGTTAAAGTTAAGGTTAAAGCTAGAGTTAGAGTTAAATTTAAAGTTAAAGTCAAAGTTAAAGTTAAGGTTAAAGTTAAAGTTAAATTTAAAGTTAAAGTTACAGTTAAAGTTAAAGTTAAGGGTAAAGTTAAAGTTACAGCGAAAGTTAAACTTAAAAATAAAGTTAATGTTAAAGGTAATGTTAAGGGTAAAGTTAAAGTTAAAGTTAAAGCTGAAGTTGAAGTTAAAGTTAAAGTTAAAGTTAAAATTAAAGTTAAACTTAAAGTTAAAGTTAAAGTTAACGTTAAAGTTAAAGTTAAAGTTAAAGTTAAAGTTAAAGTTAAAGTTAAAATTAAAATTAAAATTAAATTTAAAGTTAAAGTTAAAGTTAAAGTTAAAGTTAAGTTAAAGTTAAAGTTAAAGTCAAAGTTAAAGTTAAAGTTAAAATTAAAGTTAAAGTTAAAATTAAAGTTAAAGCTAAAGTTAAAGTTAAAGTGAATGTTAAAGTTAAAGCGAAAGTTAAATTTAAAGTGAAAGTTAAAGTTAAAGTTAAGGTTAAAGTTAAAATCAAAGTTAAATTTAAAATTAAAGTTAAAGTTAAAGTTAAAGTGAATGTTAAAGTTAAAGCGAAAGTTAAAGTTAAAGTTAAGGTTAAAGTTAAAGTTAAAGTTAGAGTTAAAGTTAAACTTAAAGTTAAAGTTAAAGTCAAAGTTAAAGTTAAGGTTAAAGATAAAGTTAAATTTAAAGTTAAAATTACAGTTACAGTTACAGTTAAAGTTAAAGTTAAGGTTAAAAATAAAGTTAAAGTGAAAGTTAAAGTTAAAGTTAAAGTTAAAATTAAAGTTAAAGTTAAAATTAAAGTTAAAGTTAAAGTAAATGTTAAAGTTAAAGTTAAAGTTAGAGTTAAAGTTAAAGTTAAATTTAAAGTTAAAGTTAAAGTTAAAGTTAAAGTGAATGTTAAAGTTGAAGTTAAAAATAAAGTTAAAGTTAAAGTGAATGTTAAAGTTAAAGCGAAAGTTAAAGTTAAAGTTAAAAATAAAGTTAAAGTTAAAGTTAAAGTTAAGGTTAAAGTTAGAGTTAGAGTTAAAGTTAAAGTTAAAGTTAAAGTTAAAGTTAAAGTTAAGGTTAACGTTAAAGTTAAAGTTAAAGTTAAAAATAATGTTAAAGTTAAAGTTAAGGTTAAAGTTAGAGTTAGAGTTAAAGTTAAAGTTAAAGTCAAAGTTAAAGTTAAGGTTAAAGTTAAAGTTAAATTTAAAGTTAAAGTTAAAGTTAGAGTTAAAGTTAAGGTTAAAGTTAAAGTCAAAGTTAAGGTTAAAGTTAAAGTTAAATTTAAAGTTAAAGTTACATTTAAAGTTAAAGTTGAAGTTAAAGTTAAAGCATGATATACGGGATCACCATTGAAGCACGAGGTAAACACCCGCTTTTAGTGTGTGGAGACTTCAATGCATGGTCATCTGTGTGGGGAAGTAGACGAACCAACGAAAGAGGGAGAGTTCTCCTCGAAAGTCTTACTTCTTTGAGGCTAGAACTCCTAAATGAACCAGGGATATATACCTTCGATACAGGTACCAGACGATCCATTATAGATCTCACCTTCGCTAGCAGCGAAATAGCAAGACGAGCAAAATGGTCCATAAGCAACGTCTACTCACACAGCGACCATAAAGCTATTAGCGTAGAGCTGCTCGAAACTCCACGAACGGTAGCAGCAAGACATCGACAAAGTAGGATATGGAAACAGCACCTTTTCGACCCACAAATATTTGACATTATCTGGAAGGACGCCATAGTACGAGAATCGCATGCGGAAGACCAGTCGGTTCAAATCACTAAGTTGCTATGTATGGCATGTGATGCTGCCATGCCCAGAAGTCGCGGAAAAGCACAGCGCACTCCGGTATATTGGTGGAATGACGAAATTGCGGAAGAGCGTAGAAAATGTCACAAAGCACGAAGAATAGCGCAGAGGGCACGCTCATCACCACGATATGCAGAGCTACACAGCACCTATGTCGCACAAAGAAAGGCACTTAAAAATGCCATAAAAAAGAGCAAGAAGTTATGCTTTAGGGAACTGCTGGATAATGTCGACCTAGATCCTTGGGGATCAGCCTACAGAACTGTGATGGCCAAAGTTGAAGGACCGATATCACAGCAACCTACGTGCCCGATACTGATGAATATTATTGTTGAAACACTTTTCCCGGCGCAAGATCGCTGGACTTATCCAAGCGAGGATCTAGAAAGTACGGAAATTTCGCAAATTACAGAGCAAGAGGTGCTGGACGCTGCAAAAAGAGTTGCTGATAATAAATCCCCAGGACCCGACGAAGTAGCAAACATAGCCCTTAAAGCCGCGATTACAACTAGGGCTACATTATTTACTGATCTTTTTAATGCCTGTATGCAAGAAGGCGTGTGCCCGTGGAAACGACAAAGACTTGTCCTATTGCTGAAACGTGGTAAACAGCCAGACCAACCATCCTCATATAGGCCACTTTGTATGCTGGATTCCCTAGGGAAGATTTTCGAGCGTATAATTAATGAGCGCCTACAGCTGACTCTAGAAAGACCAGGTGGCTTATCGAATAGTCAATATGGATTTCTCAAATCAAGATCCACCGTAGATGCAATACAACAGTCGTCAATATAGCTAGAGAAGCTATCTCTGGAGGCCAAAATAAAAGGAAGTTCTGTGCACTGATTATGTTGAACATCAAGAATGCTTTTAACACTGCGAACTGGATGCAGATAATGGCAGCGCTGCAAAGCTTCGGCACTCCAGCTTACTTACGCAGAATTATAGGTAGCTATCTTAAAGACAGAGAACTTCTTTTTGACACGGATCAAGGAGCTAAAGAGTACAAAATCACAGGAGGCGTCCCACAGGGATCTGTTCTCGGTCCAACGCTTTGGAATGTAATGTATGACGGGGTGCTAAAGATTGATCTACCAGAAAACACGCAAATTGTGGGATATGCTGATGATATTGCAGTGGTAGTAGTGGCCAAGAAACTGGACCTGCTTCAAGCATTATGTAATGACGCCGTAGCAAGAATAAAGGAATGGCTGACCAATACAGGACTGGAGTTGGCTAGCCAAAAGACGGAAGTGGTATTAGTAAGCTCCAAACGGTCGGCGAACGAGTTAGTCTTAACTATCGGGGATCATCAAATCACCTCAAAGGATTCCTTAAAATACTTAGGAGTGCACATTGACCCTAAGTTAACTTTCAAAGAGCACTTCAGAGCGGTGGGGGAGAAAATTACCAAAGTTAATGGATCACTTATGCGAATAATGCCTAACATTGGTGGTCCGAGCGAAGCTATACGTCAGCTATTGTCCACAGTAACCAGCTCAATAATACTATACGCAGCACCAGTGTGGTATGGATCTAAACAGACCCATCAAAAATATATATTAGCAGCGTACCGACTTGCTTCTTTAAGAATATCAAGTGCTTATCGGACGGTGTCCGACGACGCGATCCTGGTTCTAACCCGGAAAATCCCAGTGGATTTACTGGCAAGCGAAATGGCCGATCTGTATAACACTAATATCGAGCTACCATCTGAAGAAGACAAGAAACGAGCAAGGACACAAACAATAGCTAAGTGGCAAGAACGGTGGGAAGCCTCGAGTAAAGGGCGTTGGACTTTCACACTAGTTTGGAACGTAGCTCAATGGAATGAGCGGAAGCACGGCGAACTGAACTACCACCTCACGCATATAATGAGTGGACATGGCGGTTTCAAAGAGTATTTATGGAAGCGTAGGATAGAGGAAGATCCTCATTGCCCAATGTGTACCACAGAGTTAGAAAACGCAGAACACGTCATGTTCTACTGCCCCCGTTTCCACGAAGAAAGACTCACCTTGCATGGAGTCTTTGGGGAGGAACCTACCACGAGAAATTTAGTTTCACATATGTGCAGCAGGAAAGAATGCTGGACTGCAGTGAGCAAAATGGCATTTATAGTAATGACCCGCCTGATGGATGCTGAGAGGGAGCGCAGAGAAATGCGCATGCGAAGCAGTGGCGATAAAATGGACACTCAGAGCAAATAGCGGGAACCTGGACGCAGGGACAACAGTAGGCTCTTAAAAAATGAGAAATATGGAACGCCACCCTGAAGTAATGCGAAAGTGGTGCCGGGGTGGGCGACGGTTCCAGAAGGGGGTGTTTTTTAGTCTACGGACACACGGTTGCTGCGACGGCAGCAATTATGGTGCATTAGGCATTTTTCAGCCTCCCCGCAAAAAAAAAAAAAAAAAAAAAAAAAAGTTAGAGTTAAAGTTAAAGTTAAAGTTAAAGTCAAAGTTAAAGTAAAATTAAAAGTTAAAGTTACAGTTAAAGTTAAAATTAAAGTTAAAGTTAAAGTGAAAGTTAAAGTTAAAGTTAAATTTAGTTAAAGTTAAAGTCAAAGTGATTGTTAAAGTTAAAGCGAAAGTTAAAGTTAAAGTTAAAAATAAAGTTAAAGTTGAAGTTAAAGTTAAAGTTAAAATTAAAGTTAAAGTTAAAGTTATAGTTAAAGTTAAAGTTAGAGTTAAAGTTAAAGTTAAAGTTAAAGTTAAAGTCAAAGTTAAAGCCAAAGTTAAAGTTAAGGTTAAAGTTAAAGTTAAAGTTAAATTCAAAGTTAAAGTTACAGTTGAAGTTAAAGTTAAGGTTAAAAATAAAGTTAAGTGAAAGTTAAAGTTAAAGTTAAAGTTAAAGTTAAAATTAAAGTTAAAGTTAAAGTTAATGTTAAAGTTAAAGTTAAAGTTAAAGTTAAAATTAAAGTTAAAGTTAAAGTTAAAGTTAAAGTGAATGTTAAAGTTAAAGCGAAAGTTAAAGTTAAAGTTAAAAATAAAGTTAAAGTTGAAGTTAAAGTTAAAGTTAAAGTTAATGCTAATGTGAATGTTAAAGTTAAAGTTAAAGTTAAAGTTAATGTTAAAGTTAAAGTTAAAGTTAAAGTTAGAGTTAAAGTTAAAGTTAAAGTTAAAGTCAAAGTTAAAGTTAAAGTTAAAGTTAAAGTTAAAGTTAAAGTTAAAGTTAAAGTTAAAGTTAAAGTTAAAGTTAAAGTTAAAGTTAAAGTTAAAGTTAATGTTAAAGTTAAAGTTAAAGTTAAAGTGAATGTTAAAGTTAAAGCGAAAGTTAAAGTTAAAGTTAAAAATAAAGTTAAAGTTGAAGTTAAAGTTAAAGTTAAAGTTAATGCTAATGTGAATGTTAAAGTTAAAGCGAAAGTTAAATTTAAAGTTAAAGTTAAAATTAAAGTTAAAGTTAATGTTAAAGTTAAAGTTAAAGTTAAAGTTAAAGTTAAAATTAAAGTTAAAGTTAAAGTTAAAGTGAATGTTAAAGTTAAAGCGAAAGTTAAATTTAAAGTTAAAAATAAAGTTAAAGTTAAAGTTAATGTTAAAGTTAAAGTTAAAGTTAAAGTGAATGTTAAAGTTAAAGCGAAAGTTAAAGTTAAAGTTAAAAATAAAGTTAAAGTTGAAGTTAAAGTTAAAGTTAAAGTTAATGCTAATGTGAATGTTAAAGTTAAAGTGAAAGTTAAAGTTAAAGTTAAAATTAAAGTTAAAGTTAATGTTAAAGTTAAAGTTAAAGTTAAAGTTAAAATTAAAGTTAAAGTTAAAGTTAAAGTTAAAGTTAAAGTGAATCTTAAAGTTAAAGCGAAAGTTAAAGTTAAAGTTAAAGTTAAAGTTAAAGTTAAAATTAAAGTTAAAGTTAAAGTTAAAGTGAATGTTAAAGTTAAAGCGAAAGTTAAAGTTAAAGTTAAAGTTAATGTTAAAGTTAAAGTTAAAGTTAAGGTGAATGTTAAAGTTAAAGCGAAAGTTAAAGTTAAAGTTAAAAATAAAGTTAAAGTTGAAGTTAAAGTTAAAGTTAAAGTTAAAGTTAATGCTAATGTGAATGTTAAAGTTAAAGTGAAAGTTAAAGTTAAAGTTAAAATTAAAGTTAAAGTTAATGTTAAAGTTAAAGTTAAAGTTAAAGTTAAAATTAAAGTTAAAGTTAAAGTTAAAGTTAAAGTTAAAGTTAAAGTGAATGTTAAAGTTAAAGCGAAAGTTAAATTTAAAGTTAAAAATAAAGTTAAAGTTAAAGTGGAAGTTAAAGTTAAAGTTAAGGTTAAAACTAAAGTTAAAGTGAAAGTTAAAGTTAAAGTTAAAGTTAAAATTAAAGTTAAAGTTAAAGTTAAAGTTAAAGTTAAAGTTAAAGTTAAAGTTAAAGTTAAAGTTAAAGTTAAAGTTAATGTTAAAGTTAAAGTTAAAGTGAATGTTAAAGTTAAAGCGAAAGTTAAAGTTAAAGTTAAAAATAAAGTTAAAGTTGAAGTTAAAGTTAAAGTTAAAGTTAAAGTTAATGCTAATGTGAATGTTAAAGTTAAAGTGAAAGTTAAAGTTAAAGTTAAAGTTAAAGTTAATGCTAATGTGAATGTTAAAGTTAAAGTTAAAGTTAAAGTTAAAGTTAAAGTTAAAGTTAAAATTAAAGTTAAAGTTAAAGTTAAAGTTAAAGTTAAAGTTAAAGTTAAAGTGAATGTTAAAGTTAAAGCGAAGGTTAAATTTAAAGTTAAAAATAAAGTTAAAGTTAAAGTGGAAGTTAAAGTTAAAGTTAAGGTTAAAACTAAAGTTAAAGTGAAAGTTAAAGTTAAAGTTAAAATTAAAGTTAAAGTTAAAGTTAAAGTTAAAGTTAATGTTAAAGTTAATGTTAAAGTTAAAGTTAAAGTTAAAGTTAAAGTTAAAGTTAAAATTAAAGTTAAAGTTAAAGTTAAAGTTAAAGTTAAAGTTAAAGTGAATGTTAAAGTTAAAGCGAAAGTTAAATTTAAAGTTAAAAATAAAGTTAAAGTTAAAGTGGAAGTTAAAGTTAAAGTTAAGGTTAAAACTAAAGTTAAAGTGAAAGTTAAAGTTAAAGTTAAAATTAAAGTTAAAGTTAAAGTTAAAGTTAAAGTTAAAGTTAAAGTTAAAGTTAAAGTTAAAGTTAAAGTTAAAGTTAAAGTTAAAGTTAATGTTAAAGTTAAAGTTAAAGTGAATGTTAAAGTTAAAGCGAAAGTTAAAGTTAAAGTTAAAAATAAAGTTAATGTTAAAGTTAAAGTTAAAGTTAAAGTTAAAGTTAAAATTAAAGTTAAAGTTAAAGTTAAAGTTAAAGTTAAAGTTAAAGTTAATGTTAAAGTTAAAGTTAAAGTGAATGTTAAAGTTAAAGCGAAAGTTAAAGTTAAAGTTAAAAATAAAGTTAAAGTTAAAGTTAAAGTTAAAGTTAAAGTTAAAATTAAAGTTAAAGTTAAAGTTAAAGTTAAAGTTTAAGTTTAAGTTAAAGTTAAAGTTAAAGTTAAAGTTAAAGTTAAAGTTAAAGTTAAAGTTGAAGTTAAAGTTAAAGTTAAATTTAAAGTTAAAAATAAAGTTAAAGTTAAGGTTAAAGTTAAAGTTAAAGTTAAAGTTAAAGTTAAAGTTAAAGTTAAAGTTAAGGTTAAAGTTAAAGTTAAAGTGAATGTTAAAGTTAAAGCGAAAGTTAAAGTTAAAGTTAAAAATAAAGTTAAAGTGAAAGTTAAAGTTAAAGTTAAGGTTAAAAATAAAGTTAAAGTGAAAGTTAAAGTTAAAGTTAAAGTTAAAATTTAAGTTAAAGTTAAAATTAAAGTTAAAGTTAAAGTAAATGTTAAAGTTAAAGTTAAAGTTAAAGTTAAAGTTAAAGTTAAAGTTAAAGTTAGAGTTAAAGTTAAAGTTAAATTTAAAGTTAAAGTTAAAGTTAAAGTTAAAGTTAAGGTTAAAGATAAAGTGAATGTTAAAGTTAAAGCGAAAGTTAAAGTTAAAGTTAAAAATAAAGTTAAAGTTAAAGTTAAAGTTAAAGTTAGAGTTAAAGTTAAAGTTAAAGTTAAAGTTAAAGTTAAAGTTAAAGTTAAAGTTAAAGTTAAAGTTAAAGTTAAAGTTAAAGTTAAAGTTAAAGTCAAAGTTAAAGTTAAGGTTAAAGTTAAAGTTAAATTTAAAGTTAAAGTTACAGTTAAAGTTAAAGTTAAGGTTAAAAATAAAGTTAAAGTGAAAGTTAAAGTTAAAGTTAAAATTAAAGTTAAAGTTAAAGATAATGTTAAAGTTAAAGTTAAAGTTAGAGTTAAAGTGAATGTTAAAGTTAAAGCGAAAGCTAAAGTTAAAAATAAAGTTAAATTAAAGTTAAACTTAAAGTTAAAGTTAAAGTTTAAGTTTAAGTTTAAGTTTAAGTTAAAGTTAAAGTTAAAGTTAAAGTTAAAGTTAAAGTTAAAGTTAATGTTAAAGTTAAAGTTAAAGTTAAAGTTAAAGTTAAAGTTAAAGTTAAAGTTAAAGTTAAGGTTAAAGTTAAAGTTAAAGGGAATGTTAAAGTTAAAGCGAAAGTTAAAGTTAAAGTTAAAAATAAAGTTAAAGTTAAAGTTAAGGTTAAAGTTAGAGTTAAAGTTAAAGTCAAAGTTAAAGTTAAGGTTAAAGTTAAAGTTAAAGTTAAAGTTAAATTTAAAGTTAAAGTTCCAGTTAAAGTTAGAGTTAACGTTAAAGTTAAAGTTAATGTGAATGTTAAAGTTAAAGTTAAAGTTAAAGTTAAAGTTAAAGTTAAAGTTAATGTTAAAGTTAAAGTTAAAGTTAAATTTAGAGTTAAAGTTAAAGTTAAAGGCAAAGTTAAAGTTAAGGTTAAAGTTAGAGTTAGAGTTAAATTTAAAGTTAAAGTCAAAGTTAAAGTTAAGGTTAAAGTTAAAGTTAAATTTAAAGTTACAGTTAAAGTTAAGGGTAAAGTTAAAGTTAAAGCGAAAGTTAAACTTAAAAATAAAGTTAAAGTTAAAGTGAAAGTTAAAGTGAAAGTTAAAGTTAAAGTTAATGTTAAGGGTAAAGTTAAAGTTAAAGTTAAAATTAAAGCTAAAGTTAAAGTTAAAGTTTAAGTTTAAGTTAAAGTTAAAGTTAAAGTTAAGTTAAAGTTAGAGTTAAAGTTAAAGTTAAAGTTTAAGTTTAAGTTTAAGTTAAAGTTAAAGTTAAGGTTAAAAATAAAGTTAAAGTGAAAGTTAAAGTTAAAATTAAAGTTAAAGTTAAAGATAATGTTAAAGTTAAAGTTAGAGTTAAAGTGAATGTTAAAGTTAAAGCGAAAGCTAAAGTTAAAAATAAAGTTAAATTAAAGTTAAACTTAAAGTTAAAGTTAAAGTTTAAGTTTAAGTTAAAGTTAAAGTTAAAGTTAAAGTTAAAGTTGAAGTTAAAGTTAAAGTTAAATTTAAAGTTAAAAATAAAGTTAAAGTTAAGGTTAAAGTTAAAGTTAAAGTTAAAGTTAAAGTTAAAGTTAAAGTTAAAGATAAAGTTAAAGTTAAGGTTAAACTTAAAGTTAAAGTTAAAGTTAAAGTTAAAGTTAAGTTAAATTTAAAGTTAAGTTAAAGTTAAAGTTAAGGTCAAAGTTAAAGTAAAATTTAAAGTTAAAGTTACAGTTAAAATTAAAGTTAATTTGAATGTTAAAATTAAAGTTAAAGTGAAAGTTAAAGTTAAAGTTAAAGTTAGAGTTAGAGTTCGAGGCTGAGCTCAGGCCAAGGGGGTCACTGCTGGCGGACAGTGAACGGCCTATTAATTAGGTTAGCTGCGAATATCAAATAAGCAGCCCTCGACCAAGAGCGGCTGGTGAGGAGGGTTTGGCTTAAAAGGCCTAAAGCACCCTGAGAACCTCCAGTGGCAGGGCGAGTAGATGCCGCCCTGAATTAAGCATCCACAGCCTAGTGCGGGGTTGCTTCGAGGGAATACCTAGCCAAGATAGGGAGGCAACTATACGACGTGGGATACACACTCAGGAAGGTAAAGAGGTAAATTATTTGTAAATTTAAGGTGATTGTCACATTAAGACTGAGCCCAGTAAGGTCTTAATTAAGGTATACTGGAATTAACGACTCGGATATGTTTGTTAAGGGCTGGCGAATGTGGCATTCGGAAATCTCAGTACACGGCTTGACACAAAGTTAAAGTTAATGCTAATGTGAATGTTAAAGTTAAAGTTAAAGTTAAAGTCAAATTTAAAGTTAAAGTTAAAGTTAAGTTAAAGTTAAAGTTAAAGTCAAAGTTAAAGTTAAAAATAAAGTTAAAGTTAAAGTTAAAATTAAAGTTAAAGTTAAAGCTAAAGTCAAAGTTAAAGTTAAGGTTAAAGTTAGAGTTAGAGTTAAATTTAAAGTTAAAGTTAAAGTCAAAGTTAAAGTTAAGGTTAAAGTTAAAGTTAAATTTAAAGTTAAAGTTACAGTTAAAGTTAAAGTTAAGGGTAAAGTTAAAGTTAAAGCGAAAGTTAAACTTAAAAATAAAGTTAAAGTTAATGTTAAGGGTAAAGTTAAAGTTAAAGTTAAAGCTGAAGTTGAAGTTAAAGTTAAAGTTAAAGTTAAAGCTGAAGTTGAAGTTAAAGTTAAAGTTAAAGTTAAACTTAAAGTTAAAGTTAAAGTTAAAGTTAACGTTAAAGTTAAAGTTAAAGTTAAAGTTAAAGTTAAAGTTAAAGTTAAAGTTAAAATTAAATTTAAAGTTAAAGTTAAAGTTAAGTTAAAGTTAAAGTTAAAGTTAAAATTAAAGTTAAAGTTAAAGTTAAAGTTAAAGTTAAAGTTAAAATTAAAGTTAAAGCTAAAGTTAAAGTTAAAGTGAATGTTAAAGTTAAAGCGAAAGTTAAAGTTAAAGTGAAAGTTAAAGTTAAAGTTAAAGTTAAAGTTAAAGTTAAAGTTAAAGTTAAAGTTAAAGTTAAAGTTAAAGTTAAAGTTAAAGTTAAAGTTAAAGTTAAAGTTAAAGTTAAAGTTAAAGTTAAAGTTAAAGTTAAAGTTAAAGTTAAAGTTAAAGTTAAAGTTAAAGTTAAAGTTAAAGTTAAAGTTAAAGTTAAAGTTAAAGTTAAAGTTAAGGTTAAAGTTAAAGTTAAAATCAAAGTTAAATTTAAAATTAAAGTTAAAGTTAAAGTTAAAGTGAATGTTAAAGTTAAAGCGAAGTTAAAGTTAAGGTTAAAGTTAAAGTTAAAGTTAAAGTTAAAGTTAAAGTTAAAGTTAAAGTTAAAGTTAGAGTTAAAGTTAAAGTTAAAGTCAAAGTTAAAGTTAAGGTTAAAGATAAAGTTAAATTTAAAGTTAAAGTTACAGTTACAGTTAAAGTTAAAGTTAAGGTTAAAAATAAAGTTAAAGTGAAAGTTAAAGTTAAAGTTAAAATTAAAGTTAAAGTTAAAATTAAAGTTAAAGTTAAAGTAAATGTTAAAGTTAAAGTTAAAGTTAAAGTTAAAGTTAAAGTTAGAGTTAAAGTTAAAGTTAAAGTGAATGTTAAAGTTAAAGCGAAAGTTAAATTTAAAGTTAAAAATAAAGTTAAAGTTAAAGTGGAAGTTAAAGTTAAAGTTAAGGTTAAAAATAAAGTTAAAGTTAAAGTTAAAGTTAAAGTTAAAATTAAAGTTAAAGTTAAAGTTAAAGTTAAAGTTAAAGTTAAAGTTAAAGTTAAAGTTAATGTTAAAGTTAAAGTTAAAGTTAAAGTGAATGTTAAAGTTAAAGCGAAAGTTAAAGTTAAAGTTAAAAATAAAGTTAAAGTTGAAGTTAAAGTTAAAGTTAAGTTAAAGTTAAAATTAAAGTTAAAGTTAAAGTTAACGTTAAAGTTAAAGTTAAAGTGAATGTTAAAGTTAAAGCGAAAGTTAAATTTAAAGTTAAAAATGAAGTTAAAGTTAAAGTGGAAGTTAAAGTTAAAGTTAAGGTTAAAAATAAAGTTAAAGTGAAAGTTAAAGTTAAAGTTAAAATTAAAGTTAAAGTTAAAGTTAAAGTTAAAGTTAAAGTTAAAGTTAAAGTTAATGTTAAAGTTAAAGTTAAAGTGAATGTTAAAGTTAAATCGAAAGTTAAAGTTAAAGTTAAAAATAAAGTTAAAGTTGAAGTTAAAGTTAAAGTTAAAGTTAATGCTAATGTGAATGTTAAAGTTAAAGTTAAAGTTAAAGTTAAAGTTAAAGTTAAAGTTAAAGTTAAAGTTAAAGTTAAAGTCAAAGTTAAAGTTAAGTTAAAGTTAAAGTTAAAGTTAAAGTCAAAGTTAAAGTTAAAAATAAAGTTAAAGTTGAAGTTAAAGTTAAAGTTAGAGTTAAAGTTAAAGCTAAAGTCAAAGTTAAAGTTAAGGTTAAAGTTAGAGTTACAGTTAAATTTAAAGTTAAAGTCAAAGTTAAAGTTAAGCTTAAAGTTAAAGTTAAATTTAAAGTTAAAGTTACAGTTAAAGTTAAAGTTAAGGGTAAAGTTAAAGTTAAAGCGAAAGTTAAACTTAAAAATAAAGTTAAAGTTAAAGTTAATGTTAAGGGTAAAGTTAAAGTTAAAGTTAAAGCTGAAGTTGAAGTTAAAGTTAAAGTTAAAGTTAAAGTTAACGTTAAAGTTAAAGTTAAAGTTAAAGTTAAAGTTAAAGTTAAAGTTAAAGTTAAAGTTAAAGTTAAAGTTAAAGTTAAAGTTAAATTTAAAGTTAAAGTTAAAGTTAAAGTTAAAGTTAAAGTTAAAATTAAATTTAAAGTTAAAGTTAAAGTTAAGTTAAAGTTAAAGTTAAAGTTAAAGTTAGAATTAAAGTTAAAGTTAAAGTTAAAATTAAAGTTAAAGCTAAAGTTAAAGTTAAAGTGAATGTTAAAGTTAAAGCGAAAGTTAAAGTTAAAGTGAAAGTTAAAGTTAAAGTTAAAGTTAAAGTTAAAGTTAAGGTTAAAGTTAAAGTTAAAATAAAAGTTAAATTTAAAATTAAAGTTAAAGTTAAAGTTAAAGTGAATGTTAAAATGTTAAAATTAAAGCGAAAGTTAAAGTTAAAGTTAAGGTTAAAGTTAAAGTTAAAGTTAAAGTTAAAGTTAAAGTTAAACTTAAACTTAAAGTTAAAGTGAATGTTAAAGTTAAAGCGAAAGTTAAAGTTAAAGTTAAAAATAAAGTTAAAGTTGAAGTTAAAGTTAAAGTTAAAGTTAAAGTTAAAGTTAAAGTTAAAATTAAAGTTAAAGTTAAAGTTAAAGTTAACGTTAAAGTTAAAGTTAAAGTGAATGTTAAAGTTAAAGCGAAAGTTAAATTTAAAGTTAAAAATGAAGTTAAAGTTAAAGTGGAAGTTAAAGTTAAAGTTAAGGTTAAAAATAAAGTTAAAGTGAAAGTTAAAGTTAAAGTTAAAATTAAAGTTAAAGTTAAAGTTAAAGTTAAAGTTAAAGTTAATGTTAAAGTTAAAGTTAAAGTGAATGTTAAAGTTAAATCGAAAGTTAAAGTTAAAGTTAAAAATAAAGTTAAAGTTGAAGTTAAAGTTAAAGTTAAAGTTAATGCTAATGTGAATGTTAAAGTTAAAGTTAAAGTTAAAGTTAAAGTTAAAGTTAAAATTAAAGTTAAAGTCAAAGTTAAAGTTAAGTTAAAGTTAAAGTTAAAGTTAAAGTCAAAGTTAAAGTTAAAAATAAAGTTAAAGTTGAAGTTAAAGTTAAAGTTAGAGTTAAAGTTAAAGCTAAAGTCAAAGTTAAAGTTAAGGTTAAAGTTAGAGTTAGAGTTAAATTTAAAGTTAAAGTCAAAGTTAAAGTTAAGCTTAAAGTTAAAGTTAAATTTAAAGTTAAAGTTACAGTTAAAGTTAAAGTTAAGGGTAAAGTTAAAGTTAAAGCGAAAGTTAAACTTAAAAATAAAGTTAAAGTTAAAGTTAATGTTAAGGGTAAAGTTAAAGTTAAAGTTAAAGCTGAAGTTGAAGTTAAAGTTAAAGTTAAAGTTAAAGTTAACGTTAAAGTTAAAGTTAAAGTTAAAGTTAAAGTTAAAGTTAAAGTTAAAGTTAAAGTTAAAGTTAAAGTTAAATTTAAAGTTAAAGTTAAAGTTAAAGTTAAAGTTAAAGTTAAAATTAAATTTAAAGTTAAAGTTAAAGTTAAGTTAAAGTTAAAGTTAAAGTTAGAATTAAAGTTAAAGTTAAAGTTAAAATTAAAGTTAAAGCTAAAGTTAAAGTTAAAGTGAATGTTAAAGTTAAAGCGAAAGTTAAAGTTAAAGTGAAAGTTAAAGTTAAAGTTAAAGTTAAAGTTAAAGTTAAGGTTAAAGTTAAAGTTAAAATAAAAGTTAAATTTAAAATTAAAGTTAAAGTTAAAGTTAAAGTGAATGTTAAAATGTTAAAGTTAAAGCGAAAGTTAAAGTTAAAGTTAAGGTTAAAGTTAAAGTTAAAGTTAAAGTTAAAGTTAAAGTTAAACTTAAATTTAAAGTTAAAGTTAAAGTCAAAGTTAAAGTTAAGGTTAAAGATAAAGTTAAATTTAAAGTTAAAATTACAGTTACAGTTACAGTTAAAGTTAAAGTTAAGGTTAAAAATAAAGTTAAAGTGAAAGTTAAAGTTAAAGTTAAAATTAAAGTTAAAGTTAAAATTAAAGTTAAAGTAAATGTTAAAGTTAAAGTTAAAGTTAAAGTTAAAGTTAAAGTTAGAGTTAAAGTTAAAGTTAAATTTAAAGTTAAAGTTAAAGTTAAAGTTAAAGTTAAGGTTAAAGTTAAAGTGAATGTTAAAGTTAAAGCGAAAGTTAAAGCGAAAGTTAAAGTTAAAGTTAAAAATAAAGTTAAAGTTAAAGTTAAAGTTAAAGTTAAAGTCAAAGTTAAGGTTAAAGTTAAAGTTAAAGTTAAATTTAAAGTTAAAGTTACAGTTAAAGTTAAAGTTAAGGTTAAAAATAAAGTTAAAGTGAAAGTTAAAGTTAAAGTTAAAATTAAAATTAAAGTTAAAGTTAAAGATAATGTTAAAGTTAAAGTTAAAGTTAGAGTTAAAGTGAATGTTAAAGTTAAAGCGAAAGCTAAAGTTAAAAATAAAGTTAAATTAAAGTTAAACTTAAAGTTAAAGTTAAAGTTAAAGTTAAAGTTAAAGTGGAAGTTAAAGTTAAAGTTAAATTTAAAGTTAAAAATAAAGTTAAAGTTAAGGTTAAAGTTAAAGTTAAAGTTAAAGTTAAAGTTAAAGTTAAAGTTAAAGTTAAAGTTAAAGTTAAAGTTAAGGTTAAAGTTAAAGTTAAAGTGAATGTTAAAGTTAAAGCGAAAGTTAAAGTTAAAGTTAAAAATAAAGTTAAAGTTAAAGTTAATGTTAAAGTTAAAGTTAAAGTTAAAGTTAAAGTTAAGGTTAAAGTTAAAGTTAAAGTGAATGTTAAAGTTAAAGCGAAAGTTAAAGTTAAAGTTAAAAATAAAGTTAAAGTTAAAGTTAAGGTTAAAGTTAGAGTTAAAGTTAAAGTCAAAGTTAAAGTTAAGGTTAAAGTTAAAGTTAAAGTTAAAGTTAAAGTTAAATTTAAAGTTAAAGTTACAGTTAAAGTTAGAGTTAACGTTAAAGTTAAAGTTAATGTGAATGTTAAAGTTAAAGTTAAAGTTAAAGTTAAAGTTAAAGTTAAAGTTAAAGTTAATGTTAAAGTTAAAGTTAAAGTTAAATTTAGAGTTAAAGTTAAAGTTAAAGGCAAAGTTAAAGTTAAGGTTAAAGTTAGAGTTAGAGTTAAATTTAAAGTTAAAGTCAAAGTTAAAGTTAAGGTTAAAGTTAAAGTTAAATTTAAAGTGACAGTTAAAGTTAAGGGTAAAGTTAAAGTTAAAGCGAAAGTTAAACTTAAAAATAAAGTTAAAGTTAAAGTGAAAGTGAAAGTTAAAGTTAAAGTTAATGTTAAGGGTAAAGTTAAAGTTAAAGTTAAAATTAAAGCTAAAGTTAAAGTTAAAGTTAAAGTTTAAGTTTAAGTTAAAGTTAAAGTTAAAGTTAAAGTTAAGTTAAAGTTAGAGTTAAAGTTAAAGTTAAAGTTAAAGTTTAAGTTTAAGTTAAAGTTAAAGTTAAGGTTAAAAATAAAGTTAAAGTGAAAGTTAAAGTTAAAGTTAAAATTAAAGTTAAAGATAATGTTAAAGTTAAAGTTAAAGTTAGAGTTAAAGTGAATGTTAAAGTTAAAGCGAAAGCTAAAGTTAAAAATAAAGTTAAATTAAAGTTAAACTTAAAGTTAAAGTTAAAGTTTAAGTTTAAGTTTAAGTTTAAGTTAAAGTTAAAGTTAAAGTTAAAGTTAAAGTTGAAGTTAAAGTTAAAGTTAAATTTAAAGTTAAAAATAAAGTTAAAGTTAAGGTTAAAGTTAAAGTTAAAGTTAAAGTTAAAGTTAAAGTTAAAGATAAAGTTAAAGTTAAGGTTAAACTTGAAGTTAAAGTTAAAGTTAAAGTTAAAGTTAAAGTTAAGTTAAATTTAAAGTTAAAGTTAAGTTAAAGTTAAAGTTAAGGTCAAAGTTAAAGTAAAATTTAAAGTTAAAGTTACAGTTAAAATTAAAGTTAAAGTTAAAGTTAATTTGAATGTTAAAATTAAAGTTAAAGTGAAAGTTAAAGTTAAAGTTAAAGTTAGAGTTAGAGTTCGAGGCTGAGCTCAGGCCAAGGGGGTCACTGCTGGCGGACAGTGAACGGCCTATTAATTAGGTTAGCTGCGAATATCAAATAAGCAGCCCTCGACCAAGAGCGGCTGGTGAGGAGGGTTTGGCTTAAAAGGCCTAAAGCACCCTGAGAACCTCCAGTGGCAGGGCGAGTAGATGCCGCCCTGAATTAAGCATCCACAGCCTAGTGCGGGGTTGCTTCGAGGGAATACCTAGCCAAGATAGGGAGGCAAATATACGACGTGGGATACACACTCAGGAAGGTAAAGAGGTAAATTATTTGTAAATTTAAGGTGATTGTCACATTAAGACTGAGCCCAGTAAGGTCTTAATTAAGGTATACTGGAATTAACGACTCGGATATGTTTGTTAAGGGCTGGCGAATGTGGCATTCGGAAATCTCAGTACACGGCTTGACACAAAGTTAAAGTTAATGCTAATGTGAATGTTAAAGTTAAAGGTAAAGTTAAAGTTAAAGTTAAAGTTAAAGTCAAATTTAAAGTTAAAGTTAAAGTTAAGTTAAAGTTAAAGTTAAAGTCAAAGTTAAAGTTAAAAATAAAGTTAAAGTTGAAGTTAAAGTTAAAATTAAAGTTAAAGTTAAAGCTAAAGTCAAAGTTAAAGTTAAGGTTAAAGTTAGAGTTAGAGTTAAATTTAAAGTTAAAGTTAAAGTCAAAGTTAAAGTTAAGGTTAAAGTTAAAGTTAAATTTAAAGTTAAAGTTACAGTTAAAGTTAAAGTTAAGGGTAAAGTTAAAGTTAAAGCGAAAGTTAAACTTAAAAATAAAGTTAAAGTTAAAGTTAATGTTAAGGGTAAAGTTAAAGTTAAAGTTAAAGCTGAAGTTGAAGTTAAAGTTAAAGTTAAAGTTAAACTTAAAGTTAAAGTTAAAGTTAAAGTTAAAGTTAACGTTAAAGTTAAAGTTAAAGTTAAAATTAAATTTAAAGTTAAAGTTAAAGTTAAGTTAAAGTTAAAGTTAAAATTAAAGTTAAAGTTAAAGTTAAAGTTAAAGTTAAAATTAAAGTTAAAACTAAAGTTAAAGTTAAAGTGAATGTTAAAGTTAAAGCGAAAGGTAAAGTTAAAGTGAAAGTTAAAGTTAAAGTTAAAGTTAAAGTTAAAGTTAAAGTTAAAGTTAAAGTTAAAGTTAAAGTTAAAGTTAAAGTTAAAGTTAAAGTTAAAGTTAAAGTTAAAGTTAAAGTTAAAGTTAAAGTTAAAGTTAAGGTTAAAGTTAAAGTTAAAATCAAAGTTAAATTTAAAATTAAAGTTAAAGTTAAAGTTAAAGTGAATGTTAAAGTTAAAGCGAAGTTAAAGTTAAGGTTAAAGTTAAAGTTAAAGTTAGAGTTAAAGTTAAAGTTAAAGTCAAAGTTAAAGTTAAGGTTAAAGATAAAGTTAAATTTAAAGTTAAAGTTACAGTTACAGTTAAAGTTAAAGTTAAGGTTAAAAATAAAGTTAAAGTGAAAGTTAAAGTTAAAGTTAAAATTAAAGTTAAAGTTAAAATTAAAGTTAAAGTTAAAGTAAATGTTAAAGTTAAAGTTAAAGTTAAAGTTAAAGTTAAAGTTAGAGTTAAAGTTAAAGTTAAATTTAAAGTTAAAGTTAAAGTTAAAGTGAATGTTAAAGTTAAAGCGAAAGTTAAAGTTAAAGTTAAAAATAAAGTTAAAGTTAAAGTGAATGTTAAAGTTAAAACGAAAGTTAAAGTTAAAGTTAAAAATAAAGTTAAAGTTAATGTTAAAGTTAAGGTTAAAGTTAGAGTTAGAGTTAAAGTTAAAGTTAAAGTTAAAGTTAAAGTTAAAGTTAAAGTTAAAGTTAAAGTTAAAGTTAAAGTTAAAGTTAAAGTTAAAGTTAAAGTTAAATTTAAAGTTAAAGTTAAAGTTAAGGTTAAAGTTAAAGTTAAAGTGAATGTTAAAGTTAAAGTGAATGTTAAAGTTAAAGCGAAAGTTAAAGCGAAAGTTAAAGTTAAAAATAAAGTTAAAGTTAAAGTTAAAGTTAAAGTTAGAGTTAAAGTTAAAGTTAAAGTTAAAGTCAAAGTTAAAGTTAAGGTTAAAGTTAAAGTTAAAGTTAAATTTAAAGTTAAAGTTACAGTTAAAGTTAAAGTTAAGGTTAAAAATAAAGTTAAAGTTAAAATTAAAGTTAAAGTTAATGTTAAAGTTAAAGTTAAAGTTAAAGTTAAAGTTAAAGTTAAAGTTAAAGTTAAAGTTAATGTTAAAGTTAAAGTTAGAGTTAAAGTGAATGTTAAAGTTAAAGCGAAAGTTAAAGTTAAAAATAAAGTTAAATTAAAGTTAAACTTAAAGTTAAAGTTAAAGTTTAAGTTTAAGTTTAAGTTAAAGTTAAAGTTAAGGTTAAAGTTAAAGTTAAAGTTAAAGTTAAAGTTGAAGTTAAAGTTAAAGTTAAAATGAATGTTAAAGTTAAAGTTAAATTTAAAGTTAAAAATAAAGTTAAAGTTAAGGTTAAAGTTAAAGTTAAAGTTAAAGTTAAAGTTAAAGTTAAAGTTAAAGTTAAAGTTAAAGTTAAGGTTAAAGTTAAAGTTAAAGTGAATGTTAAAGTTAAAGCGAAAGTTAAAGTTAAAGTTAAAAATAAAGTTAAAGTTAAAGTTAAAGTTAATGTTAAAGTTAAAGTTAAAGTTAAAGTTAAAGTTAAAGTTAAAGTTAAAGTTAAAGTTAAAGTTAAAGTTAAAGTTAAAGTTAAAGTTAAAGTTAAAGTTAAAGTTAAAGTTAAAGTTAAAGTTAAAGTTAAAGTTAAAGTTAAAGTTAAAGTTAAAGTTAAAGTTAAAGTTAAAGTTAAGGTTAAAGTTAAAGTTAAAGTGAATGTTAAAGTTAAAGCGAAAGTTAAAGTTAAAGTTAAAAATAAAGTTAAAGTTAAAGTTAAGGTTAAAGTTAGAGTTAAAGTTAAAGTCAAAGTTAAAGTTAAGGTTAAAGTTAAAGTTAAAGTTAAAGTTAAATTTAAAGTTAAAGTTACAGTTAAAGTTAGAGTTAACGTTAAAGTTAAAGTTAATGTGAATGTTAAAGTTAAAGTTAAAGTTAAAGTTAAAGTTAAAGTTAAAGTTAAAGTTAAAGTTAGAGTTAAAGTTAAAGTTAAAGTCAAAGTTAAAGTTAAGATTAAAGTTAGAGTTAGAGTTAAATTTAAAGTTAAAGTCAAAGTTAAAGTTAAGGTTAAAGTTAAAGTTAAAGTTAAATTTAAAGTTACAGTTAAAGTTAAGGGTAAAGTTAAAGTTAAAGTTAAACATAAAATTAAAGTTAAAGTTAAAGTGAAAGTTAAAGTGAAAGTTAAAGTTAAAGTTAATGTTAAGGGTAAAGTTAAAGTTAAAGTTAAAATTAAAGCTAAAGTTGAAGTTAAAGTTAAAGTTAAAGTTTAAGTTTAAGTTTAAGTTAAAGTTAAAGTTAAAGTTAAGTTAAAGTTAAAGTTAAAGTTAAAGTTAAAGTTAAAGTTAAAGTTAAAGTTAAAGTTAAAGTTAAAGTTAAAGTTAAGTTAAAGTTAAAGTTAAAGTCAAAGTTAGAGTAAAATTTAAAGTTAAAGTTACAGTTAAAGTTAAAATTAAAGTTAAAGTTAATGTGAATGTTAAAATTAAAGTTAAAGTGAAAGTTAAAGTTAAAGTTAGAGTTAGAGTTCGAGGCTGAGCTCAGGCCAAGGGGGTCACTGCTGGCGGACAGTGAACGGCCTATTAATTAGGTTAGCTGCGAATATCAAATAAGCAGCCCTCGATCAAGAGCGCCTGGTGAGGAGGGTTTGGCTTAAAAGGCCTAAAGCACCCTGAGAACCTCCAGTGGCAGGGCGAGTAGATGCCGCCCTGAATTAAGCATCCACAGCCTAGTGCGGGGTTGCTTCGAGGGAATACCTACCCAAGATAGGGAGGCAACTATACGACGTGGGATACACACTCAGGAAGGTAAAGAGGTAAATTATTTGTAAATTTAAGGTGATTGTCACATTAAGACTGAGCCCAGTAAGGTCTTAATTAAGGTATACTGGAATCAACGACTCGGATATGTTTGTTAAGGGCTGGCGAATGTGGCATTCGGAAATCTCAGTACACGGCTTGACACACCGTCGAAATGACTTTCCGGTTAATGTCCCATTCGTCTCCGTCCCGTTAAAACCTTGGCAGGCCTTGGGGTACGTTCAAAGTCCGTCATCATTAAGTTGGTGGTGCAGGTTCGGTTGAGATCCTCCCGATTAATACTGATCTGGCTCTGAACGCAGTCTTCATGAGGGACTGCGTCAACCTTCACGTGGCCTCCCTGCCTTCGCATAGACAACCACGGGATCTATATAGGTAACTGCACACTCGGACCAAGATAGCGGCCTCAAGTGGGGACCCAATTAAATAAATGATGAGCAACAACAATACTAAAATAAAAAACCAAACACAGGAGAATGAAATGAACAATCCATTTATAGGAAGGAAGCTAGCTCGCTCTCCAGAAGGGCGTGGCCCATCGGCTGGGGGCCTTAACATTTCGTCGCAAGTGGTAACGAAACCCAAAGGAGCGGAGGCGAAAAGCAAGCAAGGAGCGTTATCGCCGGGTGCTACAACGAAGCTTTGCAAAAAGAACTCCGACAGCAAGGCTCAAACGGGAACACCATTATTAAGTGAGCTAATTAAGCAGGCGTCAGCTGCGTTAAATCAGCAAAACCCCCTGGAGAAAAAAGATGACCAAGCTAGGCAAGGCGATTGAGGACTTGATGTAGTTCTTCATATGGCGTAATAATATACACGCGGAAATCAAGCGCTTGGCCTCCGTAATAAAAGTGCTGTACATCGAGTCGGCCCTAGAGGTAAAGAATTTAGAACATAAATTGCGTGCAAGCGAATGCGCCAAGGATAGAAGTCCATCACCCCCAGGAAAGCGACCGAGGAATAATTCGTACTCGACCAAGGAGAACAACGTGGTAAAACCCACTACTACTCTAAAAGATGTCTTACCAGGGCACAGGGTGGTCACAAACGACGGCAAGAAACGCAAGAGAAGACGGAGCGGAAAGAGGAAACTGCAGCCCAAAAGACGGGAGAGTGGCAGTTAGCCAAAAAGAAGAGCAAGAAAAAATCACTTAAAGCTAGGCCGGATGCAATCATCATTTCCAAGGCGGGGGATGCGACGTACGCCGACATATTGCGTAAAGTGAGAAGATGCGACGAATTAAAATCCCTGGGTGATGACGTCAAAACGATTAGAAGAACGGCGAAAAGAGAGCTGTTACTAGGGCTGAAAAAATCGCAAGATGGGAAAACAAGCGCGTACCAAGCAGAAATTGAAGCGATACTAAAGGACTCGGCTAAAGTTATAACAAAGTCCCAAATGGTCACGCTACAGTGCAGAGATCTCGATGAGATTACTACGCCCGAGGAGATTTGCAACGCCCTCCACCAGCAATGCAACATCAAACTTCCAGATGTGGCTGCCATAAAAAGTATACGCACAGGGTACAGTGGCACGAAGTCGGCACTTATAAGCCTTACAGCGGATGATGCCAAGGCGGTTCTTAATACGCAAAGAATCCCGGTAGGATGGGTTTCCTGCCGAATTAGAGAGCCGAAGAAAAACGCTGTTATAGGTGCTGGGGCTACGGGCATATAGCTCAGAAGTGTAAGGAGACTGTAGATAGGTCTAGCCTATGCAGGAAATGCGGCCAGGAAGGTCATAAGGCTGCAAGTTGCGAAAATGCACCGAAATGCGTGCTATGTGGGGGACAACATTCAGCAGGCAGTTTTAAATGCCCACAACGAGAGGGCAGCAAAATGACTGTCTCATGAGGGTATTGCAGCTCAATTTAAACCATTGCGAGGCAGCCCAAGAGCTATTATCCCAAACAGTCTATGAAGGAGGATATGACATAGTGGTACTCTCTGAACAATACAAAAATCGCCAGGAGAAGGATTGGCTCTCAGATTCAGCAGGGAAAGCCTCAATTTGGGCACCAGGGAAATTTCTCCCACAGGAAATTATGACGCCAACGGTAGCATGATTCACGTGGGCAAAAATCAACGGTATATACGTCTTCAGCTGCTATGCCCCTCCGAGCATGACCATCGCCGAGTTCGAAGACATGATATACGGGATCACCATTGAAGCACGAGGTAAACACCCGCTTTTAGTGTGTGGAGACTTCGATGCACGGTCATCTGTGTGGGGAAGTAGACGAACCAACGAAAGAGGGAGAGTTCTCCTCGAAAGTCTTACTTCTTTGAGGCTAGAACTCCTAAATGAACCAGGGATATATACCTTCGATACAGGTACCATACGATCCATTATAGCTCTCACCTTCGCTAGCAGCGAAATAGCAAGACGAGCAAAAAGGTCCATAAGCAACGTCTACATACACAGCGACCATAAAGCTATTAGCGTAGTGCTGCTCGAAACTCCACGAACGGTAGCAGCAAGACATCGACAAAGTAGGAAATGGAAACAGTATTTGACAATATTTGACATTATCTGGAAGGACGCCATAGTACAAGAATCGCATGCGGAAGACCAGTCGGTTCAAATCACTAAGTTGCTATGTATGGCATGTGATGCTGCCATGCCCAGCAGTCGCGGAAAAGCACAGCGCGCTCCGGTATATTGGTGGAATGACGAAATTGCGGAAGAGCGTAGAAAATGCCACAAAGCACGAAGAATAGCGCAGAGGGCACGCTCATCACCACGATATGCAGACCTACACAGCACCTATGTCGCACAAAGAAAGGCACTTAAAAATGCCATAAAAAAGAGCAAGTTATGCTCTAGGGAACTTCTGGATAATGTCGACCTAGATCCTTGGGGATCAGCCTACAGAACTGTGATGGCCAAAGTTAAAGGACCGATATCACAGCAACCTACGTGCCCGATACTGATGAATATTATTGTTGAAACACTTTTCCCAGCGCAAGATCGCTGGACTTATCCAAGCGAGGATCTAGAAAGTACGGAAATGCCGCAAATTACAGAGCAAGAGGTGCTGGACGCTGCAAAAAGAGTTGCTGATAACAAATCCCCAGGACCCGACGAAGTACCAAACATAGCCCTTAAAGCCGCGATTACAACTAGGGCTACATTATTTACTAATCTTTTTAATGCCTGTATGCAAGAAGGCGTGTTCCCTCGCCCGTGGAAACGACAAAGACTTGTCCTATTGCTGAAACGTGGTAAACAGCCGGACCAACCATCCTCATATAGGCCACTTTGTATGCTGGATTCCCTAGGGAAGATTTTAGAGCGTATAATTAGTGAGCGCCTACAGCTGACTCTAGAAAGACCAGGTGGCTTATCGAATAGTCAATATGGATTTCGCAAATCAAGATCCACCGTAGATGCAATACAAACAGTCGTCAATAAAGCTAGATAAGCTATCTCTGGAGGCCAAAATAAAAGGAAGTTCTGTGCACTGATTATGTTGGACATCAAGAATGCCTTTAACACTGCGAACTGGATGCAGATAATGGCAGCGCTGCAAAGCTTCGGCACTCCAGCTTACTTACGCAGAATTATAGTGAGCTATCTTAAAGACAGAGTACTTCTTTTTGACACGGATCAAGGAGCTAAAGAGTACAAAATCACAGGAGGCGTCCCACAGGGATCTGTTCTCGGTCCAACGCTTTGGAATGTAATGTATGACGGGGTGCTAAAGATTGATCTACCAGAAAACACGCAAATTGTGGGATATGCTGATGATATTGCAGTGGTAGTAGTGGCCAAGAAACTGGACCTGCTTCAAGCATTATGTAATGACGCCGTAGCAAGAATAAAGGAATGGCTGACCAATACAGGACTGGAGTTGGCTAGCCAAAAGAAGGAAGTGGTATTAGTAAGCTCCAAACGGTCGGCGAACGAGTTAGTCTTAACTGTCGGGGATCATCAAATCACCTCAAAGGATTCCTTAAAATACTTAGGAGTGCACATTGACTCTAAGTTAACTTTCAAAGAGCACTTCAGAGCGGTGGGGGAGAAAATTACCAAAGTTAATGGATCACTTATGCGAATAATGCCTAACATTGGTGGTCCGAGCGAAGCTATACGTCAGCTATTGTCCACAGTAACCAGCTCAATAATACTATACGCAGCACCAGTGTGCTATGGATCTAAACAGACTCATCAAAAATATATATTAGCAGCGTACCGACTTGCTTCTTTAAGAATAGCAAGTGCTTATCGGACGGTGTCCGACGACGCGATCCTGGTTCTAACCCGGAAAATCCCAGTGGACTTACTGGCAAGCGAAATGGCCGATCTGTATAACACTAATATCGAGCGACCATCTGAAGAAGACAAGAAAAGAGCAAGGACACAAACAATAGCTAAGTGGCAAGAACGGTGGGAGGCCTCGAGTAAAGGGCGTTGGACTTTCACACTAGTTTGGAACGTAGCTCAATGGAATGAGCGGAAGCACGGCGAACTGAACTACCATCTCACGCAGATAATGAGTGGACATGGCGGTTTCAAAGAGTATTTATGGAAGCGTAGGATAGAGGAAGATCCTCGTTGCCCAATGTGTACCACAGAGTTAGAAAACGCAGAACACGTCATGTTCTACTGCCCCCGTTTCCACGAAGAAAGACTCACCTTGCATGGAGTCTTTGGGGAGGAACCTACCACGAGAAATTTAATTTCACATATGTGCAGCAGGAAAGAATGCTGGACTGCAGTGAGCAAATTGGCATTTATAGTAATGACCCGCCTGATGGATGCTGAGAGGGAGCGCAGAGAAATGCGCATGCGAAGCAGTGGCGATAAAATGGACACTCAGAGCAAATAGCGGGAACATGGACGCAGGGACAACAGTATGCTCTTAAAAAATGAGAAATATGGAACGCCACCCTGAAGTAATGCGAAAGTGGTGCCGGGGTGGGCGACGGTTCCAGAACGGGGCTGTTTTTTAGTCTACGGACACACGGTTGCTGCGACGGCAGCAATTATGGTGCATTAGGCATTTTTCAGCCTCCCCGCAAAAAAAAAAAAAAAAAAAAAAGTTAGAGTTAAAGTTAAAGTTAAAGTTAAAGTCAAAGTTAAAGTAAAATTAAAAGTTAAAGTTACAGTTAAAGTTAAAATTAAAGTTAAAGTTAATGAGAATGTTAAAGTTAAAGTGAAAGTTAAAGTTAAAGTTAAATTTAGTTAAAGTTAAAGTTAAAGTTAAAGTCAAAGTGATTGTTAAAGTTAAAGCGAAAGTTAAAGTTAAAGTTAAAAATAAAGTTAAAGTTGAAGTTAAAGTCAAAGTTAAAGTTAAGGTTAAAGTTAAAGTTAAAGTTAAAGTTAAAGTTAAAGTTAAAGTTAAAGTTAAAGTTAAAGTTAAAGTTAAAGTTAAAGTTAAAGTTAAATTCAAAGTTAAAGTTATAGTTGAAGTTAAAGTTAAGGTTAAAAATAAAGTTAAGTGAAAGTTAAAGTTAAAGTTAAAGTTAAAATTAAAGTTAAAGTTAATGTTAAAGTTAAAGTTAAAGTTAAAGTTAAAATTAAAGTTAAAGTTAAAGTTAAAGTTAAAGTTAAGGTTAACGTTAAAGTTAAAGTTAAAGTTAAAAATAAAGTTAAAGTTAAAGTTAAGGTTAAACTTAGAGTTAGAGTTAAAGTTAAAGTCAAAGTTAAAGTTAAGGTTAAAGTTAAAGTTAAATTTAAAGTTAAAGTTAAAGTTAGAGTTAAAGTTGAAGTTAAAGTTAAAGTTAAAGTCAAAGTTAAAGTTAAGGTTAAAGTTAAAGTTAAAGTTAAAGTTAAATTAAAAGTTAAAGTTACAGTTAAAGTTAAAGTTGAAGTTAAAGTTAAAGTGAATGTTAAAGTTAAAGCGAAAGTTAAATTTAAAGTTAAAAATAAAGTTAAAGTTAAAGTGGAAGTTAAAGTTAAAGTTAAGGTTAAAGTTAAAGTTAAAGTTAAAGTTAAAGTTAAATTTAAAGTTAAAGTTACAGTTAAAGTTAAAGTTAAAGTTGAAGTTAAAGTTAAAGTGAATGTTAAAGTTAAAGCGAAAGTTAAATTTAAAGTTAAAAATAAAGTTAAAGTTAAAGTGGAAGTTAAAGTTAAAGTTAAGGTTAAAAATAAAGTTAAAGTGAAAGTTAAAGTTAAAGTTAAAATTAAAGCTAAAGTTAAAGTTAAAGTTAAAGTTAAAGTTAATGTTAAAGTTAAAGTTAAAGTTAAAGTTAAAGTTAAAGTTAAAGTTAAAGTTAAAGTTAAAGTTAAAGTTAAAGTTAAAGTGAATGTTAAAGTTAAAGCGAAAGTTAAAGTTAAAAATAAAGTTAAATTGAAGTTAAAGTTAATGTGAATGTTTTGTTTTTTTTTTTTTGTGTTTCGTGGAAGGAGGAAATGCTTAATGCACTGACCGGGATATTTAAGCCTCACTGCGAGACTCTCCGAGTGTAGGACTCCCTTCTTTCATGAAGGCCTACCCACTAAAACCTAACCTCCCACGGCCCGCGCTAATCCCCGTACCTGGGACCGCGTTCAGCATTACTTCGGGTACGGGTGCGCGCTACGTGAGCTCTATGGCTACTCTCACGCTAATGGGCTAGGCATCCGTCTTCTCGTTTACTGGTAAGTATATGCCTCACATATGTGCTGACCGTATCCCATCTGTCTCTTCGACAGGTCATGTTATTAATGACACTGCCCGGGGATAGGTCGCCAAGTACATCTTCTACCCTCCTTCGCTGATGGGAGAAGTGCCTGCATTCGAAGAAGGTGTGGCGTACATCGTCTATTTCCTCACAGTACAGGCAGCTCGGGCTATCAACCTTACCCATTCTGTGTAGGTATTTGCGGAAGTAACCATGTCCCGTTAGAAACTGGGTCAGGTAAAAGTCTACCTCTCCGCGCGGTCGCTTCAACCATGGATTCAGTTCAGGGATTAGTTCCCTAGTCCACTTTCCTACGATGCTGTTGCTCCACTGATCTTGCCAACGTCGGATCGATTCTTCTCGCGCCTGCATGGCAACAGCAGATCCGTTGTCATATATTGTTTTTCTTTCCTCAACGAGAAGATATATCGGTATGGTTCCCGCAACGACCAGGACAGCTTCAGCTGATACCGTGCGGTAAGCCGTGAATGTTAAGGTTAAAGTTAAAGTTAAATTTAAAGTTAAAGTTAAAGTTAAAGTTAAAGTTAAAGTTAAAGTTAAAGTTAAAGTTAAAGTTAAAGTTAAAGTTAAAGTCAAAGTTAAAGTTAAGTTAAAGTTAAAGTCAAAGTTAAAGTTAAAAATAAAGTTAAAGTTGAAGTTAAAGTTAAAGTTAAAGTTAAAGTTAAAGTTAAAGTTAAAGTTAAAGTTAGAGTTAAAGTTAAAGTTAAAGTTAAAGTCACAGTTAAAGTTAAGGTTAAAGTTAGAGTTAGAGTTAAATTTAAAGTTAAAGTCAAAGTTAAAGTTACAGTTAAAGTTAAAGTTAAGGGTAAAGTTAAAGTTAAAGCGAAAGTTAAACTTAAAAATAAAGTTAAAGTTAAAGTGAAAGTTAAAGTTAAAGTTAATGTTAAGGGTAAAGTTAAAGTTAAAGCTGAAGTTGAAGTTAAAGTTAAAGTTAAAGTTAAAGTTAAAGTTAAAGTTAAAGTTAAAGTTAAAGTTAAAGTTAAAGTTAAAGTTAAAGTTAAAGTTAAAGTTAAAGTTAAAGTTAAAGTTAAATTTTAAGTTTAAGTTTAAGTTTAAGTTAAAGTTAAAGTTAAACTTAAAGTTAAAGTTAACGTTAAAGTTAAAGTGAAAGTTAAAGTTAAAGTTAAAGTTAAAGTTAAAATTAAAATTAAAGTTAAAGTTAAAGTTAAGTTAAAGTTAAAGTTAAAGTTAAAGTAAAAGTTAAAGTTAAAATTTAAGTTAAAGTTAAAGTTAAAGTTAAAATTAAAGTTAAAGCTAAAGTTAAAGTTAAAGTGAATGTTAAAGTTAAAGCGAAAGTTAAAGTTGAAGTGAAAGTTAAAGTTAAAGTTAAAGTTAAAGTTAAAGTTAAAGTTAAAGTTAAAGTTAAAGTTAAAGTTAAAGTTAAGGTTAAAGTTAAAGTCAAAGTTAAAATTAAAATTAAAATTAAAGTTAAAGTTAAAGTTAAAGTGAATGTTAAAGTTAAAGCGAAAGTTAAAGTTAAAGTTAAGGTTAAAGTTAAAGTTAAAGTTAAAGTTAAAGTTAAAGTTAAAGTTAAAGTTAAAGTTAAAGTCAAAGTTAAAGTTAAGGTTAAAGTTAAAGTTAAATTTAAAGTTAAAGTTACAGTTACAGTTAAAGTTAAAGTTAAGGTTAAAAATAAAGTTAAAGTGAAAGTTAAAGTTAAAGTTAAAATTAAAGTTAAAGTTAAAATTAAAGTTAAAGTTAAAGTAAATGTTAAAGTTAAAGTTAAAGTTAAAGTTAGAGTTAAAGTTAAATTTAAAGTTAAAGTTAAAGTGAATGTTAAAGTTAAAGCGAAAGTTAAAGTTAAAGTTAAAAATAAAGTTAAAGTTAAAGTGAATGTTAAAGTTAAAGCGAAAGTTAAAGTTAAAAATAAAGTTAAAGTTAAAGTTAAGGTTAAAGTTAGAGTTAGAGTTAAAGTAAAAGTTAAAGTTAAAGTTAAAGTCAAAGTCAAAGTTAAAGTTAAAGTTAAATTTAAAGTTAAAGTTAAAGTTAAAGTTAAAGTTAAGGTTAAAGTTAAAGTTAAAGTGAATGTTAAAGTTAAAGCGAAAGTTAAAGCGAAAGTTAAAGTTAAAGTTAAAAATAAAGTTAAAGTTAAAGTTAAAGTTAGAGTTAAAGTTAAAGTTAAAGTTAAAGTCAAAGTTAAAGTTAAGGTTAAAGTTAAAGTTAAAGTTAAATTTAAAGTTAAAGTTACAGTTAAAGTTAAAGTTAAGGTTAAAAATAAAGTTAAAGTGAAAGTTAAAGTTAAAGTTAAAGTTAGAGTTAAAGTGAATGTTAAAGTTAAAGCGAAAGTTAAAGTTAAAAATAAAGTTAAAGTTAAACTTAAAGTTAAAGTTTAAGTTTAAGTTAAAGTTAAAGTTAAAGTTAAAGTTAAAGTTAAAGTTAAAGTTAAAGTTAAAGTTAAAGTTAAAGTTAAAGTTAAAGTTAAAGTTAAAGTTAAAGTTAAAGTTAAAGTTAAAGTTAAAGTTAAAGTTAAAGTTAAAGTTAATGTTAAAGTTAAAGTTAAAATTAAAGTTAGAGTTAAAGTGAATGTTAAAGTTAAAGCGAAAGTTAAAGTTAAAAATAAAGTTAAAGTTAAAGTTAAACTTAAAGTTAAAGTTTAAGTTTAAGTTAAAGTTAAAGTTAAAATTAAAGTTAAATTTAAAGTTAAAGTTAAAGTAAATGTTAAAGTTAAAGTTAAAGTTAAAGTTAAAGTTAAAGTTAAAGTTAAAGTTAAAGTTAGAGTTAAAGTTAAAGTTAAATTTAAAGTTAAAGTTAAAGTTAAAGTTAAAGTGAATGTTAAAGTTAAAGCGAAAGTTAAAGTTAAAGTTAAAAATAAAGTTAAAGTTAAATTGAATGTTAAAGTTAAAGCGAAAGTTAAAGTTAAAAATAAAGTTAAAGTTAAAGTTAAGGTTAAAGTTAGAGTTAGAGTTAAAGTTAAAGTTAAAGTCAAAGTTAAAGTTAAAGTAAAAGTTAAAGTTAAAGTTAAAGTTAAAGTTAAAGTTAAATTTAAAGTTAAAGTTAAAGTTAAGGTTAAAGTTAAAGTTAAAGTGAATGTTAAAGTTAAAGCGAAAGTTAAAGCGAAAGTTAAAGTTAAAGTTAAAAATAAAGTTAAAGTTAAAGTTAAAGTTAAAGTTAGAGTTAAAGTTAAAGTTAAAGTTAAAGTCAAAGTTAAGGTTAAAGTTAAAGTTAAAGTTAAAGTTAAAGTTAAATTTAAAGTTAAAGTTACAGTTAAAGTTAAAGTTAAGGTTAAAAATAAAGTTAAAGTGAAAGTTAAAGTTAAAATTAAAGCTAAAGTTAAAGTTAATGTTAAAGTTAAAGTTAAAATTAAAGTTAGAGTTAAAGTGAATGTTAAAGTTAAAGCGAAAGTTAAAGTTAAAAATAAAGTTAAAGTTAAAGTTAAACTTTAAGTTAAAGTTAAAGTTTAAGTTTAAGTTTAAGTTTAAGTTAAAGTTAAAATTAAAGTTAAAGTTAAAGTTAGTGTTAAAGTTAAAGTTAAAATTAAAGTTAAAGTTAAAGTGAATGTTAAAGTTAAAGCGAAAGTTAAAGCGAAAGTTAAAGTTAAAGTTAAAAATAAAGTTAAAGTTAAGGTTAAAGTTAAAGTTAAAGTTAAAATTAAAGTTAAAGTTAAGGTTAAAGTTAAAGTTAAAGTGAATGTTAAAGTTAAAGCGAAAGTTAAAGTTAAAGTTAAAAATAAAGTTAAAGTTAAAGTTTAAGTTAAAGTTAAAGTTAAAGTTAAAGTTAAAGTTAAAGTTAAAGTGAATGTTAAAGTTAAACCGAAAGTTAAAGTTAAAGTTAAAAAAAAAGTTAAAGTTAAAGTTAAGGTTAAAGTTAGAGTTAAAGTTAAATTTAAAGTTAAAGTCAAAGTTAAAGTTAAGGTTAAAGTTAAAGTTAAAGTTAAATTTAAAGTTAAAGTTACAGTTAAAGTTAGAGTTAACGTTAAAGTTAAAGTTAAAGTTAATGTGAATGTGAATGTTAAAGTTAAAGTTAAAGTTAAAGTTAAAGTTAAAGTTAAAGTTAAAATTAAAGTTAGGGTTAAAGTTAAAGTTAAAGTCAAAGTTAAAGTTAAGGTTAAAGTTAGAGTTAGAGTTAAATTTAAAGTTAAAGTCAAAGTTAAAGTTTAGGTTAAAGTTAAAGTTAAATTTAAAGTTAAAGTTACAGTTAAAGTTAAGGGTAAAGTTAAAGTTAAAGCGAAAGTTAAACTTAAAAATAAAGTTAAAGTTAAAGTGAAAGTTAAAGTTAAAGTGAAAGTTAAAGTTAAAGTTAAAGTTAATGTTAAGGGTAAAGTTAAAGCTAAAGTTGAAGTTAAAGTTAAAGTTAAAGTAAAAAAGTTAGAGTTAGAGTTAAAGTTAAAGTTAAAGTTAAAGTCAAAGTTAAAGTAAAATTTAAAGTTAAAGTTACAGTTAAAGTTAAAATTAAAGTTAAAGTTAATGAGAATGTTAAAGTTAAAGTTAAAGTGAAAGTTAAAGTTAAAGTTAAATTTAGTTAAAGTTAAAGTTAAAGTTAAAGTTAAAGTTGAAGTTGAAGTTAAAGTTAAAGTCAAAGTGATTGTTAAAGTTAAAGCGAAAGTTAAAGTTAAAAATAAAGTTAAAGTTGAAGTTAAAGTTAAAGTTAAAGTTTAAATTAAAGTTAAAGTTAAAGTTAAAGTTAGAGTTAAAGTTAAAGTTAAAGTTAAAGTCAAAGTTAAAGTCAAAGTGTTAAAGTTAAAGTTAAAGTTAAATTTAAAGTTAAAGTTACAGTTAAAGTTAAAGTTAAGGTTAAAAATAAAGTTAAGTGAAAGTTAAAGTTAAAGTTAAAATTAAAGTTAAAGTTAAAGTTAATGTTAAAGTTAAAGTTAAAGTTAAAGTTAAATTTAAAGTTAAAGTTAAAGTTAAGGTTAACGTTAAAGTTAAAGTGAAAGTTAAAGTTAAAAATAAAGTTAAAGTTAAAGTTAAGGTTAAAGTTAGAGTTAGAGTTAAAGTTAAAGTCAAAATTAAAGTTAAGGTTAAAGTTAAAGTTAAATTTAAAGTTAAAGTTAAATTTAAAGTTAAAATTAAAGTTAAAGTTAAAGTTAAAGTTAATGTTAAAGTTAAAGTTAAAGTTAAATTAAAGTTAAAGTTAAAGTTAAAGTTAAAATTAAAGTTAAAGTTAAAGTTAAAGTTAAAGTTAAAGTTAAAGTTAAGGTTAACGTTAAAGTTAAAGTTAAAGTTAAGAATAAAGTTAAAGTTAAAGTTAAGGTTAAAGTTAAAGTTAAATTTAAAGTTAAAGTTAAAGTTAAAGTTAAAGTTAAAATTAAAGTTAAAGTTAAAGTTAAAGTTAAAGTTAAAGTTAATGTTAAAGTTAAAGTTAAAGTTAAAGTTAAAGTTAAATTTAAAGTTAAAGTTAAAGTTAAAGTTAAAATTAAAGTTAAAGTTAATGTTAATGTTAAAGTTAAAGTTAAAGTTAAAATTAAAGTTAAAGTTAAAGTTAAAGTTAAAGTCAAAGTTAAAGTTAAAGTTAAAGTTAAAGTTAAAGTTAAGTTAAAGTTAAAGTTAAAGTTAAAGTCAAAGTTAAAGTTAAAGTTAAAAATAAAGTTAAAGTTGAAGTTAAAGTTAAAGTTAAAGTTAAAGTTAAAGTTAAAGTTAAAGTTAAAGTTAAAGTTAAAGTTAAAGTTAAAGTTAAAGTTAAAGTTAAAGTTAAAGTTAAAGTTAAAGTTAAAGTTAAAGTTAAAGTTAAAGTTAAAGTTAAAGTTAAAGTTAAAGTTAAAGTTAAAGTTAAAGTTAAAGTTAAAGTTAAAGTTAAAGTTAAAGTTAAAGTTAGAGTTAAAGTTAAAGTTAAAGTTAAAATCACAGTTAAAGTTAAGGTTAAAGTTAGAGTTAGAGTTAAATTTAAAGTTAAAGTCAAAGTTAAAGTTAAGGTTAAAGTTAAATTTAAAGTTAAAGTTACAGTTAAAGTTAAAGTTAAGGGTAAAGTTAAAGTTAAAGCGAAAGTTAAACTTAAAAATAAAGTTAAAGTTAAAGTGAAAGTTAAACTTAAAGTTAATGTTAAGGGTAAAGTTAAAGTTAAAGCTGAAGTTGAAGTTAAAGTTAAAGTTAAAGTTAAAGTTAAAGTTAAAGTTAAAGTTAAAGTTAAAGTTAAACTTAAAGTTAAAGTTAACGTTAAAGTTAAAGTGAAAGTTAAAGTTAAAGTTAAAGTTAAAGTTAAAGTTACAGTTAAAGTTAAAGTTAAAGTTAAAGTTAAAGTTAAAGTTAAAATTAAAATTAAAGTTAAAGTTAAAGTTAAGTTAAAGTTAAAGTTAAAGTTAAGTTAAAGTTAAAGTAAAAGTTAAAGTTAAAATTAAAGTTAAATTTAAAGTTAAAGTTAAAATTAAAGTTAAAGCTAAAGTTAAAGTTAAAGTGAATGTTAAAGTTAAAGCGAAAGTTAAAGTTGAAGTGAAAGTTAAAGTTAAAGTTAAAGTTAAAGTTAAATTTAAGGTTAAAGTTAAAGTCAAAGTTAAAATTAAAATTAAAGTTAAAGTTAAAGTTAAAGTGAATGTTAAAGTTAAAGCGAAAGTTAAAGTTAAAGTTAAGGTTAAAGTTAAAGTTAAAGTTAAAGTTAAAGTCAAAGTTAAAGTTAAGGTTAAAGTTAAAGTTAAATTTAAAGTTAAAGTTACAGTTACAGTTAAAGTTAAAGTTAAGGTTAAAAATAAAGTTAAAGTGAAAGTTAAGGTTAAAGTTAAAATTAAAGTATAAGTTAAAATTAAAGTTAAAGTTAAAGTTAAAGTAAATGTTAAAGTTAAAGTTAAAGTTAGAGTTAAAGTTAAATTTAAAATTAAAGTTAAAGTGAATGTTAAAGTTAAAGCGAAAGTTAAAGTTAAAGTTAAAAATAAAGTTAAAATTAAAGCGAATGTTAAAGTTAAAGCGAAAGTTAAAGTTAAAAATAAAGTTAAAGTTAAAGTTAAGGTTAAAGTTAGAGTTAGAGTTAAAGTAAAAGTTAAAGTTAAAGTTAAAGTCAAAGTCAAAGTTAAAGTTAAAGTTAAATTTAAAGTTAAAGTTAAGGTTAAAGTTAAAGTTAAAGTGAATGTTAAAGTTAAAGCGAAAGTTAAAGCGAAAGTTAAAGTTAAAGTTAAAAATAAAGTTAAAGTTAAAGTTAGAGTTAAAGTTAAAGTTAAAGTTAAGGTTAAAGTTAAAGTTAAAGTTAAATTTAAAGTTAAAGTTACAGTTAAAGTTAAGGTTAAAAATAAAGTTAAAGTGAAAGTTAAAGTTAAAGTTAAAGTTAGAGTTAAAGTGAATGTTAAAGTTAAAGCGAAAGTTAAAGTTAAAAATAAAGTTAAAGTTAAAGTTAAACTTAAAGTTAAAGTTAAAGTTTAAGTTTAAGTTAAAGTTAAAGTTAAAATTAAAGTTAAATTAAAAGTTAAAGTTAAAGTAAATGTTAAAGTTAAAGTTAAAGTGAATGTTAAAGTTAAAGCGAAAGTTAAAGCGAAAGTTAAAGTTAAAGTTAAAAATAAAGTTAAAGTTAAAGTTAAAGTCAAAGTTAAAGTTAAGGTTAAAGTTAAAGTTAAAGTTAAATTTAAAGTTAAAGTTACAGTTAAAGTTAAGGTTAAAAATAAAGTTAAAGTGAAAGTTAAAGTTAAAGTTAAAGTTAGAGTTAAAGTGAATGTTAAAGTTAAAGCGAAAGTTAAAGTTAAAAATAAAGTTAAAGTTAAAGTTAAACTTAAAGTTAAAGTTAAAGTTTAAGTTTAAGTTAAAGTTAAAGTTAAAATTAAAGTTAAATTAAAAGTTAAAGTTAAAGTAAATGTTAAAGTTAAAGTTAAAATTAAAGTTAAAATTAAAGTTAAAGTTAAAGTTAAAGTTAAAGTTAAAGTTAAAGTTAAAGTTAAAGTTAAAGTTAATGTTAAAGTTAAAGTTAAAATTAAAGTTAGAGTTAAAGTGAATGTTAAAGTTAAAGCGAAAGTTAAAGTTAAAAATAAAGTTAAAGTTAAACTTAAAGTTAAAGTTAAAGTTTAAGTTAAAGTTAAAGTTAAAGTTAAAGTTAAAGTTAAAGTTAAAGTTAAAGTTAAAGTTAAAATTAAAGTTAAATTTAAAGTTAAAGTAAATGTTAAAGTTAAAGTTAAAGTTAAAGTTAAAGTTAAAGTTAAAGTTAAAGTTAAAGTTAAAGTTAGAGTTAGAGTTAAAGTTAAAGTTAAATTTAAGTTAAAATTAAAGTTAAAGTTAAAGTGAATGTTAAAGTTAAAGCGAAAGTTAAAGTTAAAAATAAAGTTAAAGTAAAATTGAATGTTAAAGTTAAAGCGAAAGTTAAAGTTAAAAATAAAGTTAAAGTTAAGGTTAAAGTTAGAGTTAGAGTTAAAGTTAAAGTTAAAGTTAAAGTTAAAGTCAAAGTTAAAGTTAAAGTTAAATTTAAAGTTAAAGTTAAAGTTAAGGTTAAAGTTAAAGTTAAAGTGAATGTTAAAGTTAAAGCGAAAGTTAAAGCGAAAATTAAAGTTAAAGTTAAAAATAAAGTTAAAGTTAAAGTTAGAGTTAAAGTTAAAGTTACGGTTAAAGTTAAAGTTAAGGTTAAAAATAAAGTTAAAGTGAAAGTTAAAGTTAAAGTTAAAGTTAAAATTAAAGCTAAAGTTAAAGTTAATGTTAAAGTTAAAGTTAAAATTAAAGTTAGAGTTAAAGTGAATGTTAAAGTTAAAGCGAAAGTTAAAGTTAAAAATAAAGTTAAAGTTAAAGTTAAAGTTTAAGTTTAAGTTAAAGTTAAAATTAAAGTTAAAGTTAAAGTTAGTGTTAAAGTTAAAGTTAAAATTAAAGTTAAAGTTAAAGTGAATGTTAAAGTTAAAGCGAAAGTTAAAGCGAAAGTTAAAGTTAAAAATAAAGTTAAAGTTAAGGTTAAAGTTAAAGTTAAAGTTAAAATTAAAGTTAAAGTTAAGGTTAAAGTTAAAGTTAAAGTGAATGTTAAAGTTAAAGCGAAAGTTAAAGTTAAAGTTAAAAATAAAGTTAAAGTTAAAGTTTAAGTTAAAGTTAAAGTTAAAGTTAAAGTTAAAGTTAAAGTTAAAGTTAAAGTTAAAGTTAAAGTTAAAGTTAAAGTTAAAGTTAAAGTTAAAGTTAAAGTTAAAGTTAAAGTTAAAGTTAAAGTTAAAGTTAAAGTTAAAGTGAATGTTAAAGTTAAAGCGAAAGTTAAAATTAAAGTTAAAAAAAAAGTTAAAGTTAAAGTTAAGGTTAAAGTTAGAGTTAAAGTTAAATTTAAAGTTAAAGTCAAAGTTAAAGTTAAGGTAAAAGTTAAAGTTAAAGTTAAAGTTAAATTTAAAGTTAAAGTTACAGTTAAAGTTAGAGTTAACGTTAAAGTTAAAGTTAAAGTTAATGTGAATGTGAATGTTAAAGTTAAAGTTAAAGTTAAAGTTAAAATTAAAGTTAGGGTTAAAGTTAAAGTTAAAGTCAAAGTTAAAGTTAAGGTTAAAGTTAGAGTTAGAGTTAAATTTAAAGTTAAAGTTTAGGTTAAAGTTAAAGTTAAATTTAAAGTTAAAGTTACAGTTAAAGTTAAGGGTAAAGTTAAAGTTAAAGCGAAAGTTAAACTTAAAAATAAAGTTAAAGTTAAAGTGAAAGTTAAAGTTAAAGTGAAAGTTAAAGTTAAAGTTAAAGTTAAAGTTAAAGTTAAAGTTAAAGTTAAAGTTAAAGTTAATGTTAAGGGTAAAGTTAAAGCTAAAGTTGAAGTTAAAGTTAAAGTTTAAGTTTAAGTTAAAGTAAAAAAGTTAGAGTTAGAGTTAAAGTTAAAGTTAAAGTTAAAGTCAAAGTTAAAGTAAAATTTAAAGTTAAAGTTAAAATTAAAGTTAAAGTTAATGAGAATGTTAAAGTTAAAGTTAAAGTGAAAGTTAAAGTTAAAGTTAAATTTAGTTAAAGTTAAAGTTAAAGTTAAAGTTGAAGTTAAAGTTAAAGTCAAAGTGATTGTTAAAGTTAAAGCGAAAGTTAAAGTTAAAAATAAAGTTAAAGTTGAAGTTAAAGTTAAAGTTTAAATTAAAGTTAAAGTTAAAGTTAAAGTTAAAGTTAAAGTTAAAGTTAGAGTTAAAGTTAAAGTTAAAGTTAAAGTCAAAGTTAAAGTCAAAGCTAAAGTTAAGGTTAAAGTTAAAGTTAAAGTTAAATTTAAAGTTAAAGTTACAGTTAAAGTTAAAGTTAAGGTTAAAAATAAAGTTAAGTGAAAGTTAAAGTTAAAGTTAAAATTAAAGTTAAAGTTAAAGTTAGAGTTAAAGTTAAAGTTAAAGTTAAAGTCAAAGTTAAAGTCAAAGTTAAAGTTAGGGTTAAAGTTAAAGTCAAAGTTAAAGTTAAAATTAAAGTTAAAGTTAAAGTGAATGTTAAAGTTAAAGCGAAAGTTAAAGTTAAAGTTAAAGTTAAGGTTAAAGTTAAAGTTAAAGTTAGAGTTAAATTTAAAGTTAAAGTTAAAGTTAAAGTTAAAGTTAAAGTTAAAGTTAAAGTCAAAATTAAAGTTAAGTTTAAAGTTAAAGTTAAATTTAAAGTTAAAGTTAAGGTTAAAAATAAAGTTAAAGTGAAAGTTAAAATTAAAGTTAAAGTTAAAATTAAAGTTAAAGTTAAAGTTAAAGTAAATGTTAAAGTTAAAGTTAAAGTTAAAGTTAAAGTTAGAGTTAAAGTTAAATTTAAAGTTAAAGTTAAAGTGAATGTTAAAGTTAAAGCGAAAGTTAAAGTTAAAGTTAAAAATAAAGTTAAAGTTAAAGTGAATGTTAAAGTTAGAGCGAAAGTTAAAGTTAAAGTTAAAAATAAAGTTAAAGTTAAAGTTAAGGTTAAAGGTAGAATTAGAGTTAAAGTTAAAGTTAAAGTTAAAGTTAAAGTCAAAGTTAAAGTTAAATTTAAAGTTAAAGTTAAGGTTAAAGTTAAAGTTAAAGTGAATGTTAAAGTTAAAGCGAAAGCTAAAGTTAAAAATAAAGTTAAGGTTAAAGTTAAAGTTAAAGTTAGAGTTAAAGTTAAAGTTAAAATCAAAGTTAAAGTTAAGGTTAAGGTTAAAGTTAAAGTTAAAGTTAAAGCGAAAGTTAAATTTAAAGTTAAAGTTACAGTTAAAGTTAAAGTTAAGGTTAAAAATAAAGTTAAGGTGAAAGTTAAAGTTAAAGTTAAAATTAAAGTTAAAGTTAAATTTAAAGTTAAAGTTACAGTTAAAGTTAAAGTTGAACTTAAAGTTAAAGTGAATGTTAAAATTAAAGCGAAAGTTAAATTTAAAGTTAAAAATAAAGTTAAAGTTAAAGTTAAAGTCAAAGTTAATGTTAAAGTTAAATTTAAAGTTAAAGTTAAAGTTAGAGTTAAAGTTAAAGTTAAAGTTAAAGATAAAGTTAAAGTTAAAGTCAAAGTTAAAGTTAAGGTTAAAGTTAAAGTTAAAGTTAAAGTTAAAGTTAAAGTTAAAGTTAAATTTAAAGTTAAAGTTACAGTTAAAGTTAAAGTTGAAGTTAAAGTTAAAGTGAATGTTAAAGTTAAAGCGAAAGTTAAATTTAAAGTTAAAAATAAAGTTAAAGTTAAAGTTAAAGTGGAAGTTAAAGTTAAAGTTAAGGTTAAAAATAAAGTTAAAGTGAAAGTTAAAGTTAAAATTAAAGTTAAAGTGAAACTTAAAGTTAAAGTTAATGTTAAGGGTAAAGTTAAAGTTAAAACTGAAGTTGAAGTTAAAGTTAAAGTTAAAATTAAAGTTTAAGTTTAAGTTAAAGTTTAAGTTAAACTTAAAGTTAAAGTTAAAGTTAAAGTTAACGTTAAAGTTAAAGTTAAAGTTAAAGTTAAAGTTAAAGTTAAAGTTAAAATTAAAGTTAAAGTTAAAGTTAAGTTAAAGTTAAAGTTAAAGTAAAAGTTAAAGTTAAAATTAAAGTTAAAGTTAAAGTTAAAATTAAAGTTAAAGCTAAAGTTAAAGTTAAAGTGAATGTTAAAGTTAAAGCGAAAGTTAAAGTTAAAGTGAAAGTTAAAGTTAAAGTTAAGGTTAAAGTTAAAGTTAAAGTCAAAGTTAAAGTTAAAATTAAAGTTAAAGTTAAAGTTAAAGTGAATGTTAAAGTTAAAGCGAAAGTTAAAGTTAAAGTTAAGGTTAAAGTTAAAGTTAAAGTTAGAGTTAAAGTTAAAGTTAAAGTTAAAGTCAAAGTTAAAGTTAAGGTTAAAGTTAAAGTTAAAGTTAAAGTGAATGTTAAAGTTAAAGTTAAAGTTAAAGTTAAAGTTAAAGTTAAAGTTAAAGTTAAAGTAAAAGTTAAAGTTAAAGTTAAGGTTAAATTTAAAGTCAAAGTTAAAGTTAAAATTAAAGTTAAAGTTAAAGTTAAAGTGAATGTTAAAGTTAAAGCGAAAGTTAAAGTTAAAGTTAAGGTTAAAGTTAAAGTTAAAGTTAAAGTTAGAGTTAAAGTTAAAGTTAAAGTTAAAGTCAAAGTTAAAGTTAAGGTTAAAGTTAAAGTTAAATTTAAAGTTAAAGTTAAAGTTAAAGTTAAAGATAAAGTTAAAGTTAAAGTTAAAATGAATGTTAAAGTTAAATTAAAGTTAAATTTAAAGTTAAAAATAAAGTTAAAGTTAAGGTTAAAGTTAAAGTTAAGGTTAAAGTTAAAGTTAAAGTGAATGTTAAAGTTAAAGCGAAAGTTAAAGTTAAAGTTAAAAATAAAGTTAAAGTTAAAGTTAAAGTTAAAGTTAATGTTAAAGTTAAAGTTAAAGTTAAAGTTAAAGTTAAAGTTAAAGTTAAAGTTAAAGTTAAAGTTAAAGTTAAAGTTAAAGTTAAAGTTAAAGTTAAAGTTAAAGTTAAAGTTAAAGTTAAAGTTAAAGTTAAAGTTAAAGTTAAAGTGAATGTTAAAGTTAAAGCGAAAGTTAAAGTTAAAAATAAAGTTAAAGTTAAAGTTAAAGTTAAGGTTAAAGTTAGAGTTAAAGTTAAAGTTAAAGTCAAAGTTAAAGTTAAGGTTAAAGTTAAAGTTAAAGTTAAATTTAAAGTTAAAGTTAGAGTTAACGTTAAAATTAAAGTTAAAGTTAATGTGAATGTTAAAGTTAAAGTTAAAGTTAAAGTTAAAGTTAAAGTTAAAGTTAAAGTTAAAGTTAAAGTTAAAGTTAAAGTTAGAGTTAAAGTTAAAGTTAAAGTCAAAGTTAAAGTTAAGGTTAAAGTTAGAGTTAGAGTTAAATTTAAAATTAAAGTCAAAGTTAAAGTTAAAGTTAAGGTTAAGGTTAAAGTTAAAGTTAAATTTAAAGTTAAAGTTACAGTTAAAGTTAAGGGTAAAGTTAAAGTTAAAGCGAAAGTTAAACTTAAAAATAAAGTTAAAGTTAAAGTGAAAGTTAAAGTTAAAGTGAAAGTTAAAGTTAAAGTTAATGTTAAGGGTAAAGTTAAAGTTAAAGTTAAAGCTAAAGTTGAAGTTAAAGTTAAAGTTAAAGTTTAAGTTTAAGTTTAAGTTAAAGTTAAAGTTAAAGTTAAACTTAAAGTTAAAGTTAAAGTTAAAGTTAAAGTTAAAGTTAAGTTAAAGTTAAAGTTTAAGTTTAAGTTTAAGTTAAAGTTAAAGTTAAAGTTAAACTTAAAGTTAAAGTTAAAGTTAAAATTAAAGTTAAAGCTAAAGTTAAAGTGAATGTTAAAGTTAAAGCGAAAGTTAAAGTTAAAGTGAAAGTTAAAGTTAAAGTTAAAGTTAAAGTTAAAGTTAAAGTTAAAGTTAAAGTTAAAATTAAAGTTAAAGCTAAAGTTAAAGTTAAAGTGAATGTTAATGTTAAAGCGAAAGTTAAAGTTAAAGTGAAAGTTAAAGTTAAAGTTAAAATTAAAGTTAAAGTTAAAGTTAAAGTTAATGTTAAAGTTAAAGTTAAAGTTAAAGTTAAAGTTAAAGTAAAAGTTAAAGTTAAAGTTAAGGTTAAATTTAAAGTCAAAGTTAAAGTTAAAATTAAAGTTAAAGTTAAAGTTAAAGTGAATGTTAAAGTTAAAGCGAAAGTTAAAGTTAAAGTTAAGGTTAAAGTTAAAGTTAAAGTTAAAGTTAGAGTTAAAGTTAAAGTTAAAGTTAAAGTCAAAGTTAAAGTTAAGGTTAAAGTTAAAGTTAAATTTAAAGTTAAAGTTAAAGTTAAGGTTAAAAATAAAGTTAAAGTTAAAGTTAGAGTTAAAGTTAAAGTTAAAGTTAAAGATAAAGTTAAAGTTAAAGTTAAAATTAAAGTTAAAGTTAAAGTTAAAGTGAATGTTAAAGTTAAAGCGAAAGTTAAAGTTAAAGTTAAAGTGAATGTTAAAGTTAAAGCGAAAGTTAAAGTTAAAGTTAAAAATAAAGTTAAAGTTAAAATTAAAGTTAAAGTTAAGGTTAAAGTTAGAGTTAGAGTTAAAGTTAAAGTTAAAGTCAAAGTTAAAGTTAAAGTTAAATTTAAAGTTAAAGTTAAAGTTAAGGTTAAAGTTAAAGTTAAAGTGAATGTTAAAGTTAAAGCGAAAGTTAAAGCGAAAGTTAAAGTTAAAGTTAAAAATAAAGTTAAAGTTAAAGTTAAAGTTAAAGTTAAAGTTAGAGTTAAAGTTAAAGTCAAAGTTATAGTTAAGGTTAAAGTTAAAGTTAAAGTTAAATTTAAAGTTAAAGTTACAGTTAAAGTTAAAGTTAAAGTTAAAGTTAAGGTTAAAAATAAAGTTAAAGTGAAAGTTAAAGTAAAAGTTAAAGTTAAAATTAAAGTTAAAGTTAAAATTAATGTTAAAGTTAATGTTAAAGTTAAAGTTAGAGTTAAAGTGAATGTTAAAGTTAAAGCGAAAGTTAAAGTTAAAGTTAAAGTTAAAGTTTAAGTTTAAGTTAAAGTTAAAGTTAAAGTTAAAATGAATTTTAAAGTTAAAGTTAAAGTTAAAGTTAAATTTAAAGTTGAAAATAAAGTTAAAGTTAAGGTTAAAGTTAAAGTTAAAGCTAAAGTTAAAGTAAAAGTTAAAGTTAAAGTTAGAGTTAAAGTTAAATTTAAAGTTATAGTCGAAGTTAAAGTTAAGGTTAAAGTTAGAGTTAGAGTTAAATTTAAAGTTAAAGTTAAAGTTAAAGTTAAGATTAAAGTTAAAGTTAAATTTAAAGTTAAAGTTACAGTTAAAGTTAAAGTTAAGGGTAAAGTTAAAGCGAAAGTTAAACTTAAAAATAAAGTTAAACTTAAAGTGAAAGTTAAAGTTAAAGTGAAAGTTAAAGTTAAAGTTAATGTTAAGGGTAAAGTTAAAGTTTAAGCTAAGGTAGGTAGGTAGGTTGAACTGGCCGGTCCATGAGGACCTCACATAGACTGATTGAGTCCGTAGTGTTACCAGAAGTTTGTTTTAACGACCAAACTGAAAAACCCTATCAAAAACCGGGACCTATGTTATAAAATAACTCCGCCCTCTTGGCAAATACTAGAAGCTTCCTAGGACTTAAGCCACTTGCTGCTTCTAGATCTGACAGCTGTATCACTCCTAATAGCTGGAGTCTTAGCCTGGCAAGTGCAGGGCACGAGCACAGAACGTGCTCGATCGTTTCCTCCTCCAACCCGCACTTCCTACACCTGCTATCACTGACCAAGCCTAATTTAAAGGCATGTGACGCCAGAAGGCAGTGTCCAGTCAGAATACCCGTCATGAGTCTACAGTCCTCTCTTTTTAATGATAGAAGCAACTGTGTTAGTCTAAGGCTGTAAGACCTACACATAATCTTCGACACTTTACAGCCCCGCGCTTGAACCCACGCCTTTTCTGCTTGGTGGATCATGTGCACCTCTCGCCTTCGCTTAATCTCGGCCAATCTAATTGGGACGTCTACGGAGCAAGCTTCAAGGGATGCGCCCTTTTTAGCTAATTCGTCCGCTTTTTCATTCCCATCTATTCCCATATGCCCTGGGACCCAATATAGATGTATGCTTCTCCCTGTCCCGATTCTCTCCAGAGACTGCTTACACTCTAACACGCATTTAGATGCTGTGCTATGCGAGATTATTGCCTTAATTGCTGCTTGACTGTCAATATAAAAGTTAACACGGTTGCAGCTTAAGCTTTTCTCTTCCAGGGTTTCTACTGCTTTGGTTACGGCTAATATTTCCGCTTGGAAAACGCTACAGTAATCCGGCAGCCTGTAGGATCTGCTTAATTCCGGATCAGCGCAGTATACCGCAGACCCTACTCCTTCCACTATTTTGGAACCATCGGTGTACACATGTATCGCCTCGTCCGCCATTTGCGCACCCTTGCGCCAACCGTCCACGTCTATTGTGGCCTTGAGATCTCCCTCAAAGTGCAGGTAGGGAATCATGTAGTCTGTTCGTCTTATGACTGAGGACGCTATACTACTATGGCCATATGGTCGGCGCTCAAGCTGCCCCGAAGCATCGAGCCTGGTTGCGGTCGTTAACGCTTTGTTCTTTGCTACCAGGTCTACAGGTGGAATGTGCAGAATGGCATACAGTGCAGCCGTCGGGGTTGTTTTCAGGGCTCCCGTAATGCAAAGCATCGATAGTCTGCATACCCCATCTAATTTTTTGAGGTATGTTGTTTTTTGTGTGGCTTTCCACCAAACAAGAACTCCATAGTATAGAATAGGGCTTACAATCGCTATAAAAACCCAATGAGAAAGAGAGGGCGATAGGCCCCACGTACACCCCAGCATTCTTTTACATGCATAGAGTGCCGTTGAGGCCTTCTTGACCCTCTCCTCCACGTTGAGCTTCCATGACAGCTTACTGTCTAGGATGATTCCTAGATATTTTGTGCAAGGTTTCTCCTGTAAGGTCACCGCTCCTAACTTAGGCCTGGTCCAATTTGGGACCTTGTACCTCTTTGTAAACAAGACCATATCCGTCTTCTCCGCATTGACTTTCAGCCCGACATTACATGCCCAGGTATGAATATCCCGAAGCGCCCGATCCATCAAAGAACTAATCGTTGGAAGGCATTTTCCACTTATGACAATTGCAACGTCATCTGCGTAAGCCGTAAGTTTTACGGGTCCCTCATCGAATTGCCTGAGCAGTTGGTTGATGACCAGTGTCCACAGCAGAGGTGATAGCACCCCTCCTTGCGGCGTGCCCCTGTCCACTGATTTCGTGGCCTCGTACAATCCCCATTGTGATGTAATCTTTCTGCAATTTAACATGCAGCCGATCCATCTGATTAAGGCAGGATGTACTTTAATGTAATTAAGACCATCCATAATCGCCCATTTTGCAATATTATTGAAAGCCCCGGCAATGTCCAAGAAGACTCCTAGAGCATACTCCTTATATTCCAAGGATTTCTCTATGCTTATTACCACCCTATGCAATGCGGTGTCTACCGACTTGCCTTTGGTGTACGCATGCTGTGTTGTGGAGAGCAGCTTTTCATCCACGTTGGACTTTATGTACACATCTATCAGCCTCTCAAAGGTTTTGAGCAGAAATGATGTTAAGCTAATGGGTCTATAGTCTTTGGGATACACGTGACCGATCTTCCCCGCCTTTGGTAGAAAAGCTACACGAGCAGTTCTCCAAGAGTGCGGTACATGATTCAGTCTTATGCACCCATCGAATATTATTTTAAGCCATTCCACGACCGCCCTACTTGAGACTTGTAGCATGGCCGGGAATATACCATCTGGGCCCGGCGATTTAAACTTAGAAAACGTCTTCACTGCCCACTCGATCTTGGTATCGGTCACCAAGCCCGGCACCACTAGCTCCGTGATCGAAGTGTGAGTGATGTCTGCTGGTTCTTCTAAACCGTCTCCCGATGGGAAATGTGTATCGAGAAGCACCTCAAGGGATTCCTCACTATCACGTGACCATTCCCCGTTCTCTTTCTTTATTAGTCCCTGGACTATGTTTCCCTTTGCTAGGACTTTTTTCAACCGTGCTGTTTCACTGGAGCATTCTATGTCCGTACAGAAACTTTTCCATGAGTTTCTCTTCGCCCTGGTAATTTCACGCTTGTAGATCCTCAGTAGATCCCTGTACTCGTCCCGACACGCTTCGCTTTCCGCGGTCTTTGCGAGTTTAAACATTTCTTTTACCTGTCTTCTTAGAAGACTCAGCTCATTGCTCCACCATGGCGGCTTTGCTTTTCCTCTGAATCTTCTTAGAGGGCAAGCTTTGTTATACGCAGTCATAAGCGTCCTTGTTAGGAATTCATTCGACTCCTCCAGTTCCTCTACATTAGCAACCTCTTTGGGTTGTCCCAGTTTCGTTTCTACATGTTTCTGGAATTTAGTCCAATTCGTTGCCCTAGGGTTTCTAAAGGTTCCTCCCTTCTCTACCCTCTTTAGTGGGATGCTGAAGCTTATATACGCATGGTCGGAGAAGGATGGTCTATCGAGAACCATCCAATCATACCTTGATATATCACGCTCGGAGCTCAATGTAATATCCAGAACATTGCTGGATGTTGGACCAATGTATGTAGGAACATTTCCCCTGTTGGCTATCTGCAAATTGGTTTGCAGGATGTAACAAAATAGAGATTCGCCTCTCTCGTTCGTATCTGCTCCTCCCCACGCATTGTGGTGCGCATTTGCATCTGCGCCTATGACCAACCGCCCTTTGCGCCCTTCCTCCTGTACTAGCCTTTTGCACTCCATCGGTGGAACCTCCGCAGCATGGGCCATGTAGCAGGACGCCAGGATAAATGCCTGCTTATTCTTTTGCTCAACGGCCACCGCTACGAGATCCTCGGTGGTGTAATTAGGCAGCATATATGAATGCAGCTGTTTCCTTACCATTACTACAGCTCGCACCCGTCCTTCCGTTTGTGCGTAGTAAACGCCAAACCCGCGCGCGCTAAGTCCAGAAACCTTTCCTCCCGATGAGAGCCACGGCTCCTGTATCAGCGCCACGTCAAACGAACCCTCCTCAAGGGTTAGGAGGAGTTCGCTCGACGCCACTTTACTGTGTTGGAGGTTTATCTGTAGGACTCGCAGCACCATTGGGCTGTTTGTCCCCCTCCAGCACCTTCGTCTTGACGTCGTCGTCCTCCTCTTGCCCTTTTGGTTTAGAGTATTCGAGGCACCCTTCATCCCCTCGTGAATGTTGTGCCGTATGTTCCTCTGTGCGAGTCACAGCACCATTTAGCGGTTGGTCCTCTTCTAACACGTTCGTGGTGACGTCGGGGACCTCCACCTGTCTTTTTTCCCTTAGGCTTCTGAGGTCCTTTTCGACTTCGCCCACTTCCAGCGTGTTAGGATTTTTATCCTCGGGACTTCTTTTCCTGAGTCGCATGTAAATTTTGCCAGTGCCAAAGGACATTTTGCCAAGCTGCGTGTACAAAATATCCTCCGCCTGCTTGTTTATTTGGAAGATGTAGAACTGACCATCCTCGGTAGGCCGAGATACAGTAAGTACCTTCCAATCCTGTGTCGGTATGTTCGGATTCTGATTCTGCAGAAGTCGCAGTGTATCCTCCGACTTCATCACGCATGGTATCCATACCTTAACTTTTGGTACCGTGGGGATTTGCGCTTTATCCACCACCTCAAACCGCGCGTTCGTGCCTTGCCTTTGGAGGTTTGGAACGACTTCCTCCAGCCACCGCAAGCTCGCGATGTTGTCGCACGCTATCATCTTCACACCATTATACCATCCCCCCGAATCAAAGGTTGGAAGGGGCTTACTTGGTTGTTCCCGCATCATCTTAAGCATTAAGCTAATAAGCTCCCTTTCCACAGATCTCCACCTTTCAGTAGTCATTTGTCCGAACGGACTGCTACGATCAACCAGCGCCACAGTCAGTGACTGCTTTGCCACATCACTCATCTTCTCGGGAAAAGCAGGAGTCTTAGTGTTATCTCCCTTTGGAACCTCCGAGAACACCGGAGTCTTCGCGTTAACTCCCTTTAGCGCCTCCGAGAAAGCCGGAGTTTAAGCTAAAGTTGAAGTTAAAGTTAAAGTTAAAGTTTAAGTTTAAGTTTAAGTTTAAGTTAAAGTTAAAGTTAAAGTTAAAGTTAAAGTTAAAGTTAAAGTTAAAGTTAAAGTTAAAGTTAAAGTTAAAGTTAAAGTTAAAGTTAAAGTTAAAGTTAAAGTTAAACTTAAAGTTAAAGTTAAGTTAAAGTTAAAGTTAAAGTTAATGTGAATTTTAAAGTTAAAGTTAAAGTTAAAGTCAAAGTTAAAGTCAAAGTTAAAGTTAAGTTAAAGTTAAATTTAAAGTCAAAGTTAAAGTTAAAAATAAAGTTAAAGTTGAAGTTAAAGTTAAAGTTAAAGTTAAAGTTAAAGTTAAAGTTAAAGTTAAAGTTAGAGTTAGAGTTAAAGTTAAAGTTAAAGTCAAAGTTAAAGTTAAGGTTAAAGTTAGAGTTAGAGTTAAATTTAAAGTTAAAGTCAAAGTTAAAGTTAAGGTTAAAGTTAAAGTTAAATTTAAAGTTAAAGTTACAGTTAAAGCTAAAGTTAAGGGTAAAGTTAAAGTTAAAGCGAAAGTTAAACTTAAAAATAAAGTTAAAGTTAAAGTGAAACTTAAAGTTAAAGTTAATGTTAAGGGTAAAGTTAAAGTTAAAACTGAAGTTGAAGTTAAAGTTTAAGTTTAAGTTTAAGTTAAAGTTAAAGTTAAACTTAAAGTTACAGTTAAAGTTAACGTTAAAGTTAAAGTTAAAGTTAAAGTTAAAATTAAAGTTAAAGTTAAAGTTAAAGTTAAGTTAAAGTTAAAGTTAAAGTTAAAGTTAAAGTTAAAGTAAAAGTTAAAGTTAAAATTAAAGTTAAAGTTATACTTAAAGTTAAAGTTAAAATTAAAGTTAAAGCTAAAGTTAAAGTTAAAGTGAATGTTAAAGTTAAAGCGAAAGTTAAAGTTAAAGTGAAAGTTAAAGTTAAAGTTAAAGTTAAAGTTAAGGTTAAAGTTAAAGTTAAAGTCAAAGTTAAAGTTAAAATTAAAGTTAAAGTTAAAGTTAAAGTGAATGTTAAAGTTAAAGCGAAAGTTAAAGTTAAAGTTAAAGTTAAGGTTAAAGTTAAAGTTAAAGTTAGAGTTAAAGTTAAAGTTAAAGTTAAAGTTAAAGTTAAAGTTAAAGTCAAAGTTAAAGTTAAGGTTAAAGTTAAAGTTAAATTTAAAGTTAAAGTTACAGTTAAGGTTAAAGTTAAGGTTAAAAATAAAGTTAAAGTGAAAGTTAAAATTAAAGTTAAAGTTAAAATTAAAGTTAAAGTTAAAGTTAAAGTTAAAGTAAATGTTAAAGTTAAAGTTAAAGTTAAAGTTAAAGTTAAAGTTAAAGTTAAAGTTAAAGTTAAAGTTAAAGTTAAAGTTAAAGTTAAAGTTAAAGTTAAAGTTAAAGTTAAAGTTAGAGTTAAAGTTAAATTTAAAGTTAAAGTTAAAGTGTATGTTAAAGTTAAAGCGAAAGTTAAAGTTAAAGTTAAAAATAAAGTTAAAGTTAAAGTGAATGTTAAAGTTAGAGCGAAAGTTAAAGTTAAAGTTAAAAATAAAGTTAAAGTTAAAGTTAAGGTTAAAGTTAGAATTAGAGTTAAAGTTAAAGTTAAAGTTAAAGTTAAAGTTAAAGTTAAAGTTAAAGTCAAAGTTAAAGTTAAATTTAAAGTTAAAGTTAAGGTTAAAGATAAAGTTAAAGTGAATGTTAAAGTTAAAGCGAAAGCTAAAGTTAAAAATAAAGTTAAAGTTAAAGTTAAAGTTAAAGTTAGAGTTAAAGTTAAAGTCAAAGTTAAAGTTAAGGTTAAGGTTAAAGTTAAAGTTAAAGCGAAAGTTAAATTTAAAGTTAAAGTTACAGTTAAAGTTAAAGTTAAGGTTAAAAATAAAGTTAAAGCGAAAGTTAAATTTAAAGTTAAAAATAAAGTTAAAGTTAAAGTTAAAGTTAAATTTAAAGTTAAAGTTAAAGTTAGAGTTAAAGTTAAAGTTAAAGTCAAATTAAGGTTAAAGTTAAAGTTAAATTTAAAGTTAAAGTTAAAGTTAGAGTTAAAGTTAAAGTTAAAGTCAAAGTTAAAGTTAAAGTTGAAGTTAAAGTTAAAGTGAATGTTAAAGTTAAAGCGAAAGTTAAATTTAAAGTTAAAAATAAAGTTAAAGTTAAAGTGGAAGTTAAAGTTAAAGTTAAAGTCAAATTAAGGTTAAAGTTAAAGTTAAATTTAAAGTTAAAGTTAAAGTTAGAGTTAAAGTTAAAGTTACAGTTACAGTTAAAGTTAAAGTTGAAGTTAAAGTTAAAGTGAATGTTAAAGTTAAAGCGAAAGTTAAATTTAAAGTTAAAAATAAAGTTAAAGTTAAAGTGGAAGTTAAAGTTAAAGTTAAGGTTAAAAATAAAGTTAAAGTGAAAGTTAAAGTTAAAGTTAAAATTAAAGTTAAAGTGAAACTTAAAGTTAAAGTTAATGTTAAGGGTAAAGTTAAAGTTAAAACTGAAGTTGAAGTTAAAGTTAAAGTTAAAGTTAAAGTTAAAGTTTAAGTTTAAGTTAAAGTTAAATTTAAAGTTAAACTTAAAGTTAAAGTTAAAGTTAACGTTAAAGTTAAAGTTAAAGTTAAAGTTAAAATTAAAGTTAAAGTTAAAGTTAAGTTAAAGTTAAAGTTAAAGTAAAAGTTAAAGTTAAAATTAAAGTTAAAGTTAAAGTTAAAGTTAAAATTAAAGTTAAAGCTAAAGTTAAAGTTAAAGTGAATGTTAAAGTTAAAGCGAAAGTTAAAGTTAAAGTGAAAGTTAAAGTTAAAGTTAAAGTTAAAGTTAAAGTTAAAGTTAAAGTTAAGGTTAAAGTTAAAGTTAAAGTCAAAGTTAAAGTTAAAATTAAAGTTAAAGTTAAAGTTAAAGTTAAAGTGAATGTTAAAGTTAAAGCGAAAGTTAAAGTTAAAGTTAAAGTTAAGGTTAAAGTTAAAGTTAAAGTTAAAGTTAGAGTTAAAGTTAAAGTTAAAGTTAAAGTTAAAGTCAAAGTTAAAGTTAAGGTTAAAGTTAAAGTTAAATTTAAAGTTAAAGTTACAGTTACAGTTAAAGTTAAAGTTAAAGTTAAAGTTAAGGTTAAAAATAAAGTTAAAGTGAAAGTTAAAGTTAAAGTTAAAATTAAAGTTAAAGTTAAAATTAAAGTTAAAGTTAAAGTTAAAGTAAATGTTAAAGTTAAAGTTAAAGTTAAAGTTAAAGTTAGAGTTAAAGTTAAATTTAAAGTTAAAGTTAAAGTGAATGTTAAAGTTAAAGCGAAAGTTAAAGTTAAAAATAAAGTTAAAGTTAAAGTGAATGTTAAAGTTAGAGCGAAAGTTAAAGTTAAAGTTAAAAATAAAGTTAAAGTTAAAGTTAAAGTTAAGGTTAAAGTTAGAGTTAGAGTTAAAGTTAAAGTTAAAGTTAAAAATAAAGTTAAAGTTAAAGTTAAAGTTAGAGTTAAAGTTAAAGTTAAAGTTAAAGTCAAAGTTAAAGTTAAGGTTAAAGTTAAATTTAAAGTTAAAGTTAAAGTTAAATTTAAAATTAAAGTTACAGTTAAAGTTAAAGTTAAGGTTAAAAATAAAGTTAAGGTGAAAGTTAAAGTTAAAGTTAAAGTTAAAATTAAAGTTAAAGCTAAAGTTAAAGTTAAAGTGAATGTTAATGTTAAAGCGAAAGTTAAAGTTAAAGTGAAAGTTAAAGTTAAAGTTAAAGTTAAAGTTAATGTTAAAGTTAAAGTTAAAGTTAAAGTTAAAGTTAAAGTTAAAGTTAAAGTTAAAGTTAAAGTTAAAGTTAAAGTTAAAGTTAAAGTTAAAGTTAAAGTTAGAGTTAAAGTTAAAGTTAAAGTCAAAGTTAAAGTTAAGGTTAAAGTTAAAGTTAATTTTAAAGTTAAAGTTAAAGTTAAAGTTAAGGTTAAAAATAAAGTTAAAGTTAAAGTTAGAGTTAAAGTTAAAGTTAAAGTTAAAGTTAAAGTTAAAGATAAAGTTAAAGTTAAAGTTAAAGTTAAAGTTAAAGTGAATGTTAAAGTTAAAGCGAAAGTTAAAGTTAAAGTGAATGTTAAAGTTAAAGCGAAAGTTAAAGTTAAAGTTAAAAATAAAGTTAAAGTTAAAGTTAAAGTTAAGGTTAAAGTTAGAGTTAGAGTTAAAGTTAAAGTTAAAGTCAAAGTTAAAGTACAGTGCAGAGATCTCGATGAGATTACTACGCTCGAGGAGATTTGCAACGCCCTCCACCAGCAATGCAACATCAAACTTCCAGATGTGGCTGCCATAAAAAGCATACGCACAGGGTACAGTGGCACGAAGTCGGCACTTATAAGCCTTACAGCGGATGATGCCAAGGCGGTTCTTAATACGCAAAGAATCCGGGTAGGATGGGTTTCCTGCCGAATTAGAGAGCTCAAGCAAGAAAAACGCTGTTATAGGTGCTGGGGCTACGGGCATATAGCTCAGAAATGTAAGGAGACTGTAGATAGGTCTAGCCTATGCAGGAAATGCGGCCAGGAAGGTCATAAGGCTGCAAGTTGCGAAAATGCACCGAAATGCGGCTATGTGGGGGACAACATTCAGCAGGCAGTTTTAAATGCCCACAACGAGAGGGCAGCAAAATGACTGTCTCATGAGGGTATTGCAGCTCAATTTAAACCATTGCGAGGCAGCCCAAGAGCTATTATCCCAAACAGTCTATGAAGGAGGATATGACATAGTGGTACTCTCTGAACAATACAAAAATCGCCAGGAGCAGGGTTGGCTCTCAGATTCAGCAGGGAAAGCCTCAATTTGGGCACCAGGGAAATTTCTCCCACAGGAAATTATGACGCCAACGGTAGCAGGATTCACGTGGGCAAAAATCAACGGTATATACGTCTTCAGTTGCTATGCCCCTCCGAGCATGACCATCGCCGAATTCGAAGACATGATATACGGGATCACCATTGAAGCACGAGGTAAACACCCGCTTTTAGTGTGTGGAGACTTCAATGCATGGTCATCTGTGTGGGGAAGTAGACGAACCAACGAAAGAGGGAGAGTTCTCCTCGAAAGTCTTACTTCTTTGAGGCTAGAACTCCTAAATGAACCAGGGATATATACCTTCGATACAGGTACCAGACGATCCATTATAGATCTCACCTTCGCTAGCAGCGAAATAGCAAGACGAGCAAAATGGTCCATAAGCAACGTCTACACACACAGCGACCATAAAGCTATTAGCGTAGAGCTGCTCGAAACTCCACGAACGGTAGCAGCAAGACATCGACAAAGTAGGAAATGGAAACAGCACCTTTTCGACCCACAAATATTTGACATTATCTGGAAGGACGCCATAGTACGAGAATCGCATGCGGAAGACCAGTCGGTTCAAATCACTAAGTTGCTATGTATGGCATGTGATGCTGCCATGCCCAGAAGTCGCGGAAAAGCACAGCGCACTCCGGTATATTGGTGGAATGACGAAATTGCGGAAGAGCGTAGAAAATGCCACAAAGCACGAAGAATAGCGCAGAGGGCACGCTCATCACCACGATATGCAGACCTACACAGCACCTATGTCGCACAAAGAAAGGCACTTAAAAATGCCATAAAAAAGAGCAAGAAGTTATGCTTTAGGGAACTGCTGGATAATGTCGACCTAGATCCTTGGGGATCAGCCTACAGAACTGTGATGGCCAAAGTTAAAGGACCGATATCACAGCAACCTACGTGCCCGATACTGATGAATATTATTGTTGAAACACTTTTCCCGGCGCAAGATCGCTGGACTTATCCAAGCGAGGATCTAGTAAGTACGGAAATTCCGCAAATTACAGAGCAAGAGGTGCTAGACGCTGCAAAAAGAGTTGCTGATAACAAATCCCCAGGACCCGACGAAGTACCAAACATAGCCCTTAAAGCCGCGATTACAACTAGGGCTACATTATTTACTGATCTTTTTAATGCCTGTATGCAAGAAGGCGTGTTCCCTCGCCCGTGGAAACGACAAAGACTTGTCCTATTGCTGAAACGTGGTAAACAGCCGGACCAACCATCCTCATATAGGCCACTTTGTATGCTGGATTCTCTAGGGAAGATTTTCGAGCGTATAATTAGTGAGCGCCTACAGCTGACTCTAGAAAGACCAGGTGGCTTATCGAATAGTCAATATGGATTTCGCAAATCAAGATCCACCGTAGATGCAATACAAACAGTCGTCAATATAGCTAGAGAAGCTATCTCTGGAGGCCAAAATAAAAGGAAGTTCTGTGCACTGATTATGTTGGACATCAAGAATGCTTTTAACACTGCGAACTGGATGCAGATAATGGCAGCGCTGCAAAGCTTCGGCACTCCAGCTTACTTACGCAGAATTATAGGTAGCTATCTTAAAGACAGAGTACTTCTTTTTGACACGGATCAAGGAGCTAAAGAGTACAAAATCACAGGAGGCGTCCCACAGGGATCTGTTCTCGGTCCAACGCTTTGGAATGTAATGTATGACGGGGTGCTAAAGATTGATCTACCAGAAAACACGCAAATTGTGGGATATGCTGATGATATTGCAGTGGTAGTGGTGGCCAAGAAACTGGACCTGCTTCAAGCATTATGTAATGACGCCGTAGCAAGAATAAAGGAATGGCTGACCAATACAGGACTGGAGTTGGCTAGCCAAAAGACGGAAGTGTTATTAGTAAGCTCCAAACGGTCGGCGAACGAGTTAGTCTTAACTGTCGGGGATCATCAAATCACCTCAAAGGATTCCTTAAAATACTTAGGAGTGCACATTGACTCTAAGTTAACTTTCAAAGAGCACTTCAGAGCGGTGGGGGAGAAAATTACCAAAGTTAATGGATCACTTATGCGAATAATGCCTAACATTGGTGGTCCGAGCGAAGCTATACGTCAGCTATTGTCCACAGTAACCAGCTCAATAATACTATACGCAGCACCAGTGTGGTATGGATCTAAACAGACCCATCAAAAATATATATTAGCAGCGTACCGACTTGCTTCTTTAAGAATAGCAAGTGCTTATCGGACGGTGTCCGACGACGCGATCCTGGTTCTAACCCGGAAAATCCCAGTGGACTTACTGGCAAGCGAAATGGCCGATCTGTATAACACTAATATCGAGCGACCATCTGAAGAAGACAAGAAAAGAGCAAGGACACAAACAATAGCTAAGTGGCAAGAACGGTGGGAGGCCTCGAGTAAAGGGCGTTGGACTTTCACACTAGTTTGGAACGTAGCTCAATGGAATGAGCGGAAGCACGGCGAACTGAACTACCATCTCACGCAAATAATGAGTGAACATGGCGGTTTCAAAGAGTATTTATGGAAGCGTAGGATAGAGGAAGATCCTCATTGCCCAATGTGTACCACAGAGTTAGAAAACGCAGAACACGTCATGTTCTACTGCCCCCGTTTCCACGAAGAAAGACTCACCTTGCATGGAGTCTTTGGGGAGGAACCTACCACGAGAAATTTAGTTTCACATATGTGCAGCAGGAAAGAATGCTGGACTGCAGTGAGCAAAATGGCATTTATAGTAATGACACGCCTGATGGATGTTGAGAGGGAGCGCAGAGAAATGCGCATGCGAAGCAGTGGTGATTAAATGGACACTCAGAGCAAATAGCGGGAACCTGGACGCAGGGACAACAGTAGGCTCTTAAAAAATGAGAAATATGGAACGCCACCCTGAAGTAATGCGAAAGTGGTGCCGGGGTGGGCGACGGTTCCAGAACGGGGCTGTTTTTTAGTCTACGGACACACGGTTGCTGCGACGGCAGCAATTATGGTGCATTAGGCATTTTTCAGCCTCCCCGCAAAAAAAAAAAAAAAAAAAAAAAAGTTAAAGTTAAAGTTAAAGTCAAAGTTAAAGTCAAAGTTAAAGTTAAATTTAAAGTTAAAGTTACAGTTAAGGTTAAAGTTAAAGTTAAAGTGAATGTTAAAGTTAAAGCGAAAGTTAAAGTTAAAAATAAAGTTAAAGTTAAAGTTAGAGTTAAAGTTAAAGTTAAAGTCAAAGTTAAGGTTAAGGTTAAAGTTAAAGTTAAAGTTAAAGTTAAAGTTAAAGTTAAAGTTAAAGTTAAAGTTAAAGTTAAAGTTAAATTTAAAGTTAAAGTTACAGTTAAAGTTAAAGTTAAGGTTAAAAATAAAGTTAAGGTGAAAGTTAAAGTTAAAATTAAAGTTAAAGTTAAAGTAAATGTTAAAGTTAAAGTTAAAGTTAAAGTTAAAGTTAAAGTTAAAGTTAAAGTTAAAGTTAGAGTTAAAGTTAAAGTTAAAGTCAAAGTTAAAGTTAAATTTAAAGTTAAAGTTAAAGTTAAGGTTAAAGTTAAAGTTAAAATGAATGTTAAAGTTAAAGCGAATGTTAAAGTTAAAAATAAAGTCAAAGTTAAAGTTAAAGTTAGAGTTAGAGTTAAAGTTAAAGTTAAAGTCAAAGTTAAAGTTAAGGTTTAAGTTAAAGTTAAAGTTAAAGTTAAAGTTAAATTTAAAGTTAAAGTTAAAGTTAAGGTTAAAGTTAAAGTTAAAGTGAATGCTAAAGTTAAAGCGAAAGTTAAAGTTAAAGTTAAAGTTAAAGTTAGAGTTAAAGTTAAAGTCAAAGTTAAAGTTAAAGTTAAGGTTAAAGTTAAAGTTGAAGTTGAAGTTAAAGTTAAAGTTAAATTTAAAGTTAAAGTTACAGTTAAAGTTAAAGTTAAGGTTAAAAATAAAGTTAAGGTGAAAGTTAAAGTTAAAATTAAAATTAAAGTTAAAGTTAAAGTTAAAGTAAATGTTAAAGTTAAAGTTAAAGTTAAAGTTAAAGTTAGAGTTAAAGTTAAATTTAAAGTTAAAGTTAAAGTTAAAGTGAGTGTTAAAGTTAAAGCGAAAGTTAAAGTTAAAAATAAAGTTAAAGTTAAACTTAAAATTAAAGTTAAAGTTAAAGTTTAAGTTTAAGTTTAAGTTAAAGTTAAAGTTAAAGTTAAAGTTAAAGTTAAAGTTAAAGTTAAAGTTAAAGTTAAAGTTAAAGTTGAAGTTAAAGTTAAAGATAAAGTTAAATTTAAAGTTAAAATTAAAGTTAAATTTAAAGTTAAAAATAAAGTTAAAGTTAAGGTTAAAGTTAAAGTTAAAGTTAAAGTTAAAGTTAAAGTTAAGGTTAAAGTTAAAGTTAAAGTGAATGTTAAAGTTAAAGCGAAAGTTAAAGTTAAAGTTAAAAATAAAGTTAAAGTTAAAGTTAAAGTTAAAGTTAAAGTTAATGTTAAAGTTAAAGTCAAAGTTAAAGTTAAAGTTAAAGTTAAAGTTAGAATTAGAGTTAAAGTTAAAGTTAAAGTCAAAGTTAAAGTTAAGGTTAAAGTTAGAGTTAGAGTTAAATTTAAAGTTAAAGTCAAAGTTAAAGTTAAGGTTAAAGTTAAAGTTAAATTTAAAGTTAAAGTTACAGTTAAAGTTAAAGTTAAAGTTAAAGTTAAAGTTAAGGTTAAAGTTAAAGTGAATGTTAAAGTTAAAGCGAAAGTTAAAGTTAAAGTTAAAAATAAAGTTAAAGTTAAAGTTAAAGTTAAAGTTAAAGTTAAAGTTAAAGTTAAAGTTAAAGTTAAAGTTAAAGTTAAAGTTAAAGTTAGAGTTAGAGTTAAAGTTAAAGTTAAAGTCAAAGTTAAAGTTAAAGTTAAAGTTAGAGTTAGAGTTAAATTTAAAGTTAAAGTCAAAGTTAAAGTTAAGGTTAAAGTTAAAGTTAAATTTAAAGTTAAAGTTACAGTTAAAGTTAAAGTTAAGGGTAAAGTTAAAGCTAAAGCGAAAGTTAAACTTAAAAATAAAGTTAAACTTAAAGTGAAAGTTAAAGTTAAAGTGAAAGTTAAAGTTAATGTTAAGGGTAAACTTAAAGTTAAAGTTTAAGCTAAAGTTGAAGTTAAAGTTAAAGTTTAAGTTTAAGTTTAAGTTAAAGTTAAAGTTAAAGTTAAAGTTAAACTTAAAGTTAAAGTTAAGTTAAAGTTAAAGTTAAAGTTAAAGTTAATGTGAATTTTAAGTTAAAGTTAAAGTTAAAGTCAAAGTTAAAGTTAAGTTAAAGTTGAATTTAAAGTCAAAGTTAAAGTTAAAAATAAAGTTGAATTTAAAGTCAAAGTTAAAGTTAAAAATAAAGTTAAAGTTAAAGTTAAAGTTAAAGTTAGAGTTAGAGTTAAAGTTAAAGTCAAAGTTAAAGTTAAGGTTAAAGTTAGAGTTAGAGTTAAATTTAAAGTTAAAGTCAAAGTTAAAGTTAAGGTTAAAGTTAAAGTTAAATTTAAAGTTAAAGTTACAGTTAAAGTTAAAGTTAAGGGTAAAGTTAAAGTTAAAGCGAAAGTTAAACTTAAAAATAAAGTTAAAGTTAATGTTAAGGGTAAAGTTAAAGTTAAAACTGAAGTTGAAGTTAAAGTTAAAGTTTAAGTTTAAGTTAAAGTTAAAGTTAAACTTAAAGTTACAGTTAAAGTTAACGTTAAAGTTAAAGTTAAAGTTAAAGTTAAAGTTAAAGTTAAAGTTAAAGTTAAAGTTAAAGTTATAATTAAAGTTAAAGTTAAAGTTAAGTTAAAGTTAAAGTTAAAGTTAAAGTAAAAGTTAAAGTTAAAATTAAAGTTAAAGTTATAGTTAAAGTTAAAGTTAAAATTAAAGTTAAAGCTAAAGTTAAAGTTAAAGTGAATGTTAAAGTTAAAGCGAAAGTTAAAGTTAAAGTGAAAGTTAAAGTTAAAGTTAAAGTTAAGGTTAAAGTTAAAGTTAAAGTCAAAGTTAAAGTTAAAATTAAAGTTAAAGTTAAAGTTAAAGTTAAAGTGAATGTTAAAGTTAAAGCGAAAGTTAAAGTTAAAGTTAAAGTTAAGGTTAAAGTTAAAGTTAAAGTTAGAGTTAAAGTTAAAGTTAAAGTTAAAGTCAAAGTTAAAGTTAAGGTTAAAGTTAAAGTTAAATTTAAAGTTAAAGTTACAGTTAAAGTTAAAGTTAAGGTTAAAAATAAAGTTAAAGAGAAAGTTAAAATTAAAGTTAAAGTTAAAATTAAAGTTAAAGTTAAAGTTAAAGTAAATGTTAAAGTTAAAGTTAAAGTTAAAGTTAAAGTTAAAGTTAAAGTTAAAGTTAAAGTTAGAGTTAAAGTTAAATTTAAAGTTAAAGTTAAAGTTAAAGTGAATATTAAAGTTAAAGCGAAAGTTAAAGTTAAAGTTAAAAATAAAGTTAAAGTTAAAGTGAATGTTAAAGTTAGAGCGAAAGTTAAAGTTAAAGTTAAAAATAAAGTTAAAGTTAAAGTTAAGGTTAAAGTTAGAATTAGAGTTAAAGTTAAAGTTAAAGTTAAAGTCAAAGTTAAAGTTAAATTTAAAGTTAAAGTTAAAGTTAAGGTTAAAGTTAAAGTTAAAGTGAATGTTAAAGTTAAAGCGAAAGCTAAAGTTAAAAATAAAGTTAAAATTAAAGTTAAAGTTAGAGTTAAAGTTAAAGTTAAAGTTAAAGTTAAAGTCAAAGTTAAAGTTAAGGTTAAGGTTAAAGTTAAAGTTAAAGCGAAAGTTAAATTTAAAGTTAAAGTTACAGTTAAAGTTAAAGTTAAGGTTAAAAATAAAGTTAAGGTGAAAGTTAAAGTTAAAATTAAAGTTAAAGTTAAATTTAAAGTTAAAGTTACAGTTAAAGTTAAAGTTGAAGTTAAAGTTAAAGTGAATGTTAAAGTTAAAGCGAAAGTTAAATTTAAAGTTAAAAATAAAGTTAAAGTTAAAGTTAAAGTCAAATTAAGGTTAAAGTTAAAGTTAAATTTAAAGTTAAAGTTAAAGTTAGAGTTAAAGTTAAAGTTAAAGTTAAAGTTAAAGTTAAAGTTAAAGTTAAAGTTAAAGTTAAAGTTAAAGTTAAAGTTAAAGTCAAAGTTAAAGTTAAGGTTAAAGTTAAAGCTAAAGTTAAATTTAAAGGTAAAGTTACAGTTAAAGTTAAAGTTGAAGTTAAAGTTAAAGTGAATGTTAAAGTTAAAGCGAAAGTTAAATTTAAAGTTAAAAATAAAGTTAAAGTTAAAGTGGAAGTTAAAGTTAAAGTTAAGGTTAAAAATAAAGTTAAACTGAAAGTTAAAGTTAAAGTTAAAATTAAAGTTAAAGTGAAACTTAAAGTTAAAGTTAATGTTAAGGGTAAAGTTAAAGTTAAAACTGAAGTTGAAGTTAAAGTTAAAGTTAAAGTTTAAGTTTAAGTTAAAGTTAAAGTTAAAGTTAAAGTTAAACTTAAAGTTAAAGTTAAAGTTAAAGTTAACGTTAAAGTTAAAGTTAAAGTTAAAATTAAAGTTAAAGTTAAAGTTAAGTTAAAGTTTAAGTTAAAGTAAAAGTTAAAGTTAAAATTAAAGTTAAAGTTAAAATTAAAGTTAAAGCTAAAGTTAAAGTGAATGTTAAAGTTAAAGCGAAAGTTAAAGTTAAAGTGAAAGTTAAAGTTAAAGTTAAAGTTAAGGTTAAAGTTAAAGTTAAAGTTAAAGTTAAAGATAAAATTAAAGTTAAAGTTAAAGTTAAAGTGAATGTTAAAGTTAAAGCGAAAGTTAAAGTTAAAGTTAAAGTTAAAGTTAAGGTTAAAGTTAAAGTTAAAGTTAAAGTTAAAGTTAAAGTTAAAGTTAAAGTTAGAGTTAAAGTTAAAGTTAACGTTAAAGTTAAAGTTAAAGTTAAAGTCAAAGTTAAAGTTAAAGTTAAAGTTAAAGTTAAGGTTAAAGTTAAATTTAAAGTTAAAGTTAAATTTAAAGTTAAAGTTAAATTTAAAGTTAAAGTTACAGTTAAAGTTAAAGTTAAGGTTAAAAATAAAGTTAAGGTGAAAGTTAAAGTTAAAGCTAAAGTTAAAGTTAAAGTTAAAGTTGAAGTTAAAGTTAAAGTTAAAGTTTAAGTTAAAGTTAAAGTTAAAGCGAAAGTTAAAGTTAAAGTTAAAGTTAAAGTCAAAGTTAAAGTTAAAGTCAAAGTTAAAGTTAAAGTTAAATTTAAAGTTAAAGTTACAGTTAAGGTTAAAGTTAAAGTGAATGTTAAAGTTAAAGCGAAAGTTAAAGTTAAAAATAAAGTTAAAGTTAAAGTTAGAGTTAAAGTTAAAGTTAAAGTCAAAGTTAAAGTTAAAGTTAAAGTTAAAGTTAAATTTAAAGTTAAAGTTACAGTTAAAGTTAAAGTTAAGGTTAAAAATAAAGTTAAGGTGAAAGTTAAAGTTAAAATTAAAGTTAAAGTTAAAGTAAATGTTAAAGTTAAAGTTAAAGTTAAAGTTAAAGTTAAAGTTAAAGTTAAAGTTAGAGTTAAAGTTAAAGTTAAACTTAAAGTTAAAGTCAAAGTTAAAGTTAAATTTAAAGTTAAAGTTAAAGTTAAGGTTAAAGTTAAAGTTAAAGTGAATATTAAAGTTAAAGCGAAAGTTAAAGTTAAAAATAAAGTCAAAGTTAAAGTTAAAGTTAGAGTTAGAGTTAAAGTTAAAGTCAAAGTTAAAGTTAAGGTTTAAGTTAAAGTTAAAGTTAAATTTAAAGTTAAAGTTAAAGTTAAAGTTAAGGTTAAAGTTAAAGTTAAAGTGAATGCTAAAGTTAAAGCGAAAGTTAAAGTTAAAAATAAAGTTAAAGTTAAAGTTAAAGTGAAAGTTAAAGTTAAAGTTAGAGTTAAAGTTAAAGTCAAAGTTAAAGTTAAAGTTAAGGTTAAAGTTAAAGTTGAAGTTGAAGTTAAAGTTAAAGTTAAATTTAAAGTTAAAGTTACAGTTAAAGTTAAAGTTAAGGTTAAAAATAAAGTTAAGGTGAAAGTTAAAGTTAAAATTAAAATTAAAGTTAAAGTTAAAGTTAAAGTAAATGTTAAAGTTGAAGTTAAAGTTAAAGTTAAAGTTAAAGTTAAAGTTAAAGTTAAAGTTAAAGTTAAAGTTAAAGTTAAAGTTAAAGTTAAAGTTAAAGTTAAAGTTAAAGTTAAAGTTAGAGTTAAAGTTAAATTTAAAGTTAAAGTTAAAGTTAAAGTGAGTGTTAAAGTTAAAGCGAAAGTTAAAGTTAAAAATAAAGTTAAAGTTAAACTTAAAATTAAAGTTAAAGTTTAAGTTTAAGTTTAAGTTTAAGTTTAAGTTTAAGTTTAAGTTTAAGTTAAAGTTAAAGTTAAAGTTAAAGTTAAAGTTAAAGTTAAAGTTAAAGTTAAAGTTAAAGTTGAAGTTAAAGTTAAAGGTAAAGTTAAAGTTAAAGTTAAAATGAATGTTAAAGTTAAAATTAAAGTTAAATTTAAAGTTAAAAATAAAGTTAAAGTTAAGGTTAAAGTTAAAGTTAAAGTTAAAGTTAAGGTTAAAGTTAAAGTTAAAGTGAATGTTAAAGTTAAAGCGAAAGTTAAAGTTAAAGTTAAAAATAAAGTTAAAGTTAAAGTTAAAGTTAAAGTTAATGTTAAAGTTAAAGTTAAAGTTAAAGTTAAAGTTAAAGTTAAAGTTAAAGTTAAAGTTAAAGTTAAAGTTAAAGTTAAAGTTAAAGTTAAAGTGAATGTTAAAGTTAAAGCGAAAGTTAAAGTTAAAGTTAAAAATAAAGTTAAAGTTAAAGTTAAGGTTAAAGTTAGAGTTAAAGTTAAAGTTAAAGTTAAAGTCGAAGTTAAAGTTAAGGTTAAAGTTAAAGTTAAATTTAAAGTTAAAGTTAGAGTTAACGTTAAAATTAAAGTTAAAGTTAATGTGAATTTTTTACAAATTTTGATTTTTTGTTAATGTGAATGTTAAAGTTAAAGTTAAAGTTGAAGTTAAAGTTAAAGTTAAAGTTAAAGTTAAAGTTAAAGTTAAAGTTAAAGTTAGAGTTAAAGTTAAAGTTAAAGTTAAAGTTAAAGTCAAAGTTAAAGTTAAGGTTAAAGTTAGAGTTAGAGTTAAATTTAAAATTAAAGTCAAAGTTAAAGTTAAAGTTAAGGTTAAGGTTAAAGTTAAAGTTAAATTTAAAGTTAAAGTTACAGTTAAAGTTAAGGGTAAAGTTAAAGTTAAAGCGAAAGTTAAACTTAAAAATAAAGTTAAAGTTAAAGTGAAAGTTAAAGTTAAAGTGGAAGTTAAAGTTAAAGTTAAAGTCAAATTAAGGTTAAAGTTAAAGTTAAATTTAAAGTTAAAGTTAAAGTTAGAGTTAAAGTTAAAGTTACAGTTACAGTTAAAGTTAAAGTTGAAGTTAAAGTTAAAGTGAATGTTAAAGTTAAAGCGAAAGTTAAATTTAAAGTTAAAAATAAAGTTAAAGTTAAAGTGGAAGTTAAAGTTAAAGTTAAGGTTAAAAATAAAGTTAAAGTGAAAGTTAAAGTTAAAGTTAAAATTAAAGTTAAAGTGAAACTTAAAGTTAAAGTTAATGTTAAGGGTAAAGTTAAAGTTAAAACTGAAGTTGAAGTTAAAGTTAAAGTTAAAGTTAAAGTTAAAGTTTAAGTTTAAGTTAAAGTTAAATTTAAAGTTAAACTTAAAGTTAAAGTTAAAGTTAACGTTAAAGTTAAAGTTAAAGTTAAAGTTAAAATTAAAGTTAAAGTTAAAGTTAAGTTAAAGTTAAAGTTAAAGTAAAAGTTAAAGTTAAAATTAAAGTTAAAGTTAAAGTTAAAGTTAAAATTAAAGTTAAAGCTAAAGTTAAAGTTAAAGTGAATGTTAAAGTTAAAGCGAAAGTTAAAGTTAAAGTGAAAGTTAAAGTTAAAGTTAAAGTTAAAGTTAAAGTTAAAGTTAAGGTTAAAGTTAAAGTTAAAGTCAAAGTTAAAGTTAAAATTAAAGTTAAAGTTAAAGTTAAAGTTAAAGTGAATGTTAAAGTTAAAGCGAAAGTTAAAGTTAAAGTTAAAGTTAAGGTTAAAGTTAAAGTTAAAGTTAAAGTTAGAGTTAAAGTTAAAGTTAAAGTTAAAGTTAAAGTTAAAGTCAAAGTTAAAGTTAAGGTTAAAGTTAAAGTTAAATTTAAAGTTAAAGTTACAGTTACAGTTAAAGTTAAAGTTAAAGTTAAAGTTAAGGTTAAAAATAAAGTTAAAGTGAAAGTTAAAGTTAAAGTTAAAATTAAAGTTAAAGTTAAAATTAAAGTTAAAGTTAAAGTTAAAGTAAATGTTAAAGTTAAAGTTAAAGTTAAAGTTAAAGTTAGAGTTAAAGTTAAATTTAAAGTTAAAGTTAAAGTGAATGTTAAAGTTAAAGCGAAAGTTAAAGTTAAAAATAAAGTTAAAGTTAAAGTGAATGTTAAAGTTAGAGCGAAAGTTAAAGTTAAAGTTAAAAATAAAGTTAAAGTTAAAGTTAAAGTTAAGGTTAAAGTTAGAGTTAGAGTTAAAGTTAAAGTTAAAGTTAAAAATAAAGTTAAAGTTAAAGTTAAAGTTAGAGTTAAAGTTAAAGTTAAAGTTAAAGTCAAAGTTAAAGTTAAGGTTAAAGTTAAATTTAAAGTTAAAGTTAAAGTTAAATTTAAAATTAAAGTTACAGTTAAAGTTAAAGTTAAGGTTAAAAATAAAGTTAAGGTGAAAGTTAAAGTTAAAGTTAAAGTTAAAATTAAAGTTAAAGCTAAAGTTAAAGTTAAAGTGAATGTTAATGTTAAAGCGAAAGTTAAAGTTAAAGTGAAAGTTAAAGTTAAAGTTAAAGTTAAAGTTAATGTTAAAGTTAAAGTTAAAGTTAAAGTTAAAGTTAAAGTTAAAGTTAAAGTTAAAGTTAAAGTTAAAGTTAAAGTTAAAGTTAAAGTTAAAGTTAGAGTTAAAGTTAAAGTTAAAGTCAAAGTTAAAGTTAAGGTTAAAGTTAAAGTTAATTTTAAAGTTAAAGTTAAAGTTAAAGTTAAGGTTAAAAATAAAGTTAAAGTTAAAGTTAGAGTTAAAGTTAAAGTTAAAGTTAAAGTTAAAGTTAAAGATAAAGTTAAAGTTAAAGTTAAAGTTAAAGTTAAAGTTAAAGTGAATGTTAAAGTTAAAGCGAAAGTTAAAGTTAAAGTGAATGTTAAAGTTAAAGCGAAAGTTAAAGTTAAAGTTAAAAATAAAGTTAAAGTTAAAGTTAAAGTTAAGGTTAAAGTTAGAGTTAGAGTTAAAGTTAAAGTTAAAGTCAAAGTTAAAGTACAGTGCAGAGATCTCGATGAGATTACTACGCTCGAGGAGATTTGCAACGCCCTCCACCAGCGATGCAACATCAAACTTCCAGATGTGGCTGCCATAAAAAGCATACGCACAGGGTACAGTGGCACGAAGTCGGCACTTATAAGCCTTACAGCGGATGATGCCAAGGCGGTTCTTAATACGCAAAGAATCCGGGTAGGATGGGTTTCCTGCCGAATTAGAGAGCTCAAGCAAGAAAAACGCTGTTATAGGTGCTGGGGCTACGGGCATATAGCTCAGAAATGTAAGGAGACTGTAGATAGGTCTAGCCTATGCAGGAAATGCGGCCAGGAAGGTCATAAGGCTGCAAGTTGCGAAAATGCACCGAAATGCGGCTATGTGGGGGACAACATTCAGCAGGCAGTTTTAAATGCCCACAACGAGAGGGCAGCAAAATGACTGTCTCATGAGGGTATTGCAGCTCAATTTAAACCATTGCGAGGCAGCCCAAGAGCTATTATCCCAAACAGTCTATGAAGGAGGATATGACATAGTGGTACTCTCTGAACAATACAAAAATCGCCAGGAGCAGGGTTGGCTCTCAGATTCAGCAGGGAAAGCCTCAATTTGGGCACCAGGGAAATTTCTCCCACAGGAAATTATGACGCCAACGGTAGCAGGATTCACGTGGGCAAAAATCAACGGTATATACGTCTTCAGTTGCTATGCCCCTCCGAGCATGACCATCGCCGAATTCGAAGACATGATATACGGGATCACCATTGAAGCACGAGGTAAACACCCGCTTTTAGTGTGTGGAGACTTCAATGCATGGTCATCTGTGTGGGGAAGTAGACGAACCAACGAAAGAGGGAGAGTTCTCCTCGAAAGTCTTACTTCTTTGAGGCTAGAACTCCTAAATGAACCAGGGATATATACCTTCGATACAGGTACCAGACGATCCATTATAGATCTCACCTTCGCTAGCAGCGAAATAGCAAGACGAGCAAAATGGTCCATAAGCAACGTCTACACACACAGCGACCATAAAGCTATTAGCGTAGAGCTGCTCGAAACTCCACGAACGGTAGCAGCAAGACATCGACAAAGTAGGAAATGGAAACAGCACCTTTTCGACCCACAAATATTTGACATTATCTGGAAGGACGCCATAGTACGAGAATCGCATGCGGAAGACCAGTCGGTTCAAATCACTAAGTTGCTATGTATGGCATGTGATGCTGCCATGCCCAGAAGTCGCGGAAAAGCACAGCGCACTCCGGTATATTGGTGGAATGACGAAATTGCGGAAGAGCGTAGAAAATGCCACAAAGCACGAAGAATAGCGCAGAGGGCACGCTCATCACCACGATATGCAGACCTACACAGCACCTATGTCGCACAAAGAAAGGCACTTAAAAATGCCATAAAAAAGAGCAAGAAGTTATGCTTTAGGGAACTGCTGGATAATGTCGACCTAGATCCTTGGGGATCAGCCTACAGAACTGTGATGGCCAAAGTTAAAGGACCGATATCACAGCAACCTACGTGCCCGATACTGATGAATATTATTGTTACACTTTTCCCAGCGCAATATCGCTGGACTTATCCAAGCGAGGATCTAGAAAGTACGGAAATGCCGCAAATTACAGACCAAGAGGTGCTGGACGCTGCAAAAAGAGTTGCTGATAACAAATCCCCAGGACCCGACGAAGTACCAAACATAGCCCTTAAAGCCGCGATTACAACTAGGGCTACATTATTTACTAATCTTTTTAATGCCTGTATGCAAGAAGGCGTGTTCCCTCGCCCGTGGAAACGACAAAGACTTGTCCTATTGCTGAAACGTGGTAAACAGCCGGACCAACCATCCTCATATAGGCCACTTTCTATGCTGGATTCCCTAGGGAAGATTTTCGAGCGTATAATTAGTGAGCGCCTACAGCTGACTCTAGAAAGACCAGGTGGCTTATCGAATAGTCAATATGGATTTCGCAAATCAAGATCCACCGTAGATGCAATACAAACAGTCATCAATATAGCTAGATAAGCTATCTCTGGAGGCCAAAATAAAAGGAAGTTCTGTGCACTGATTATGTTGGACATCAAGAATGCCTTTAACACTGCGAACTGGATGCAGATAATGGCAGCGCTGCAAAGCTTCGGCACTCCAGCTTACTTACGCAGAATTATAGTTAGCTATCTTAAAGACAGAGTACTTCTTTTTGACACGGATCAAGGAGCTAAAGAGTACAAAATCACAGGAGGCGTCCCACAGGGATCTGTTCTCGGTCCAACGCTTTGGAATGTAATGTATGACGGGGTGCTAAAGATTGATCTACCAGAAAACACGCAAATTGTGGGATATGCTGATGATATTACAGTGGTAGTAGTCGCCAAGAAACTGGACCTGCTTCAAGCATTATGTAATGACGCCGTAGCAAGAATAAAGGAATGGCTGACCAATACAGGACTGGAGTTGGCTAGCCAAAAGAAGGAAGTGGTATTAGTAAGCTCCAAACGGTCGGCGAACGAGTTAGTCTTAACTGTCGGGGATCATCAAATCACCTCAAAGGATTCCTTAAAATACTTAGGAGTGCACATTGACTCTAAGTTAACTTTCAAAGAGCACTTCAGAGCGGTGGGGGAGAAAATTACCAAAGTTAATGGATCACTTATGCGAATCATGCCTAACATTGGTGGTCCGAGCGAAGCTATACGTCAGCTATTGTCCACAGTAACCAGCTCAATAATACTATACGCAGCACCAGTGTGGTATGGATCTAAACAGACTCATCAAAAATATATATTAGCAGCGTACCGACTTGCTTCTTTAAGAATAGCAAGTGCTTATCGGACGGTGTCCGACGACGCGATCCTGGTTCTAACCCGGAAAATCCCAGTGGACTTACTGGCAAGCGAAATGGCCGATCTGTATAACACTAATATCGAGCGACCATCTGAAGAAGACAAGAAAAGAGCAAGGACACAAACAATAGCTAAGTGGCAAGAACGGTGGGAGGCCTCGAGTAAAGGGCGTTGGACTTTCACACTAGTTTGGAACGTAGCTCAATGGAATGAGCGGAAGCACGGCGAACTGAACTACCATCTCACGCAGATAATGAGTGGACATGGCGGTTTCAAAGAGTATTTATGGAAGCGTAGGATAGAGGAAGATCCTCGTTGCCCAATGTGTACCACAGAGTTAGAAAACGCAGAACACGTCATGTTCTACTGCCCCCGTTTCCACGAAGAAAGACTCACCTTGCATGGAGTCTTTGGGGAGGAACTTACCACGAGAAATTTAGTTTCACATATGTGCAGCAGGAAAGAATGCTGGACTGCAGTGAGCAAATTGGCATTTATAGTAATGACCCGCCTGATGGATGCTGAGAGGGAGCGCAGAGAAATGCGCATGCGAAGCAGTGGCGATAAAATGGACACTCAGAGCAAAGAGCGGGAACCTGGACGCAGGGACAACAGTAGGCTCTTAAAAAATGAGAAATATGGAACGCCACCCTGAAGTAATGCGAAAGTGGTGCCGGGGTGGGCGACGGTTCCAGAACGGGGCTGTTTTTTAGTCTACGGACACACGGTTGCTGCGACGGCAGCAATTATGGTGCATTAGGCATTTTTCAGCCTCCCCGCAAAAAAAAAAAAAAAAAAAAAAAAAGTTAGAGTTAAAGTTAAAGTTAAAGTTAAAGTTGAAGTCAAAGTTAAAGTAAAATTAAAAGTTAAAGTTACAGTTAAAGTTAAAATTAAAGTTAAAGTTAAAGTTAATGAGAATGTTAAAGTTAAAGTGAAAGTTAAAGTTAAAGTTAAATTTAGTTAAAGTTAAAGTTAAAGTTAAAGTCAAAGTGATTGTTAAAGTTAAAGCGAAAGTTAAAGTTAAAGTTAAAAATAAAGTTAAAGTTGAAGTTAAAGTTAAAGTTAAAATTAAAGTTAAAGTTAAAGTTAAAGTTAAAGTTAAAGTTAAAGTTATAGTTAAAGTTAAAGTTAGAGTTAAAGTTAAAGTTAAAGTTAAAGTTAAAGTTAAAGTTAATGTTAAAGTTAAAGTTAAAGTTAAAGTTAAAGTTAAAGTGAACGTTAAAGTTAAAGCGAAAGTTAAAGTTAAAAATAAAGTTAAATTGAAGTTAAAGTTAATGTGAATGTTTTTTTTTTTTTTTTGTGTTTCGTGGAAGGAGGAAATGCTTTATGCACTGACCGGGATATTTAAGTCTCACTGCGAGACTCTCCGAGTATAGGACTCCCTTCTTTCATGAAGGCCTACCCACTAAAACCTAACCTCCCACGGCCCGCGCTAATCCCCGTACCTGGGACCGCGTTCAGCATTACTTCGGGTACGGGTGCGCGCTACGTGAGCTCTATGGCTACTCTCACGCTAATGGGCTAGGCATCCGTCTTCTCGTTTACTGGTAAGTATATGCCTCACATATGTGCTGACCGTATCCCATCTGTCTCTTCGACAGGTCATGTTATTAATGACACTGCCCGGGGATAGGTCGCCAAGTACATCTTCTACCCTCCTTCGCTGATGGGAGAAGTGCCTGCATTCGAAGAAGGTGTGGCGTACATCGTCTATTTCCTCACAGTACAGGCAGCTCGGGCTATCAACCTTACCCATTCTGTGTAGGTATTTGCGGAAGTAACCATGTCCCGTTAGAAACTGGGTCAGGTAAAAGTCTACCTCTCCGCGCGGTCGCTTCAACCATGGATTCAGTTCAGGGATTAGTTCCCTAGTCCACTTTCCTACGATGCTGTTGCTCCACTGATCTTGCCAACGTCGGATCGATTCTTCTCGCGCCTGCATGGCAACAGCAGCTCTACTTGCTTACGATCCGTTGTCATATATTGTTTTTCTTTCCTCAACGAGAAGATATATCGGTATGGTTCCCGCAACGACCAGGACAGCTTCAGCTGATACCGTGCGGTAAGCCGTGAATGTTAAGGTTAAAGTTAAAGTTAAAGTTAAAGTTAAAGTTAAAAATAAAGTTAAAGTTGAAGTTAAAGTTAAAGTTAAAGTTAAAGTTAAAGTTAAAGTTAAAGTTAAAGTTAAAGTTAAAGTTAAAGTTAAAGTTAGAGTTAAAGTTAAAGTTAAAGTTAAAGTTAAAGTCACAGTTAAAGTTAAGGTTAAAGTTAGAGTTAGAGTTAAATTTAAAGTTAAAGTCAAAGTTAAAGTTACAGTTAAAGTTAAAGTTAAGGGTAAAGTTAAAGTTAAAGCGAAAGTTAAACTTAAAAATAAAGTTAAAGTTAAAGCGAAAGTTAAAGTTAAAGTTAATGTTAAGGGTAAAGTTAAAGTTAAAGCTGAAGTTGAAGTTAAAGTTAAAGTTAAAGTTAAAGTTAAAGTTAAAGTTAAAGTTAAAGTTTAAGTTTAAGTTTAAGTTTAAGTTAAAGTTAAAGTTAAACTTAAAGTTAAAGTTAACGTTAAAGTTAAAGTGAAAGTTAAAGTTAAAGTTAAAATTAAAATTTAAATTAAAATTAAAGTTAAAGTTAAAGTTAAGTTAAAGTTAAAGTTAAAGTTAAAGTAAAAGTTAAAGTTAAAATTAAAGTTAAAGTTAAAGTTAAAATTAAAGTTAAAGCTAAAGTTAAAGTTAAAGTGAATGTTAAAGTTAAAGCGAAAGTTAAAGTTGAAGTGAAAGTTAAAGTTAAAGTTAGAGTTAAAGTTAAAGTTAAGGTTAAAGTTAAAGTCAAAGTTAAAATTAAAATTAAAATTAAAGTTAAAGTTAAAGTTAAAGTTAAAGTGAATGTTAAAGTTAAAGCGAAAGTTAAAGTTAAAGTTAAGGTTAAAGTTAAAGTTAAAGTTAAAGTTAAAGTTAAAGTTAAAGTCAAAGTTAAAGTTAAGGTTAAAGTTAAAGTTAAAGTTAAATTTAAAGTTAAAGTTACAGTTACAGTTAAAGTTAAAGTTAAGGTTAAAAATAAAGTTAAAGTGAAAGTTAAAGTTAAAGTTAAAGTTAAAGTTAAAATTAAAGTTAAAGTTAAAATTAAAGTTAAAGTTAAAGTTAAAGTAAATGTTAAAGTTAAAGTTAAAGTTAAAATTAGAGTTAAACTTAAATTTAAAGTTAAAGTTAAAGTGAATGTTAAAGTTAAAGCGAAAGTTAAAGTTAAAGTTAAAAATAAAGTTAAAGTTAAAGTGAATGTTAAAGTTAAAGCGAAAGTTAAAGTTAAAAATAAAGTTAAAGTTAAAGTTAAGGTTAAAGTTAGAGTTAGAGTTAAAGTAAAAGTAAAAGTTAAAGTTAAAGTTAAAGTCAAAGTCAAAGTTAAAGTTAAAGTTAAATTTAAAGTTAAAGTTAAAGTTAAAGTTAAAGTTAAAGTTAAAGTTAAAGTTAAAGTTAAGGTTAAAGTTAAAGTTAAAGTGAATGTTAAAGTTAAAGCGAAAGTTAAAGTTAAAGTTAAAAATAAAGTTAAAGTTAAAGTTAAAGTTAGAGTTAAAGTTAAAGTTAAAGTTAAAGTCAAAGTTAAAGTTAAGGTTAAAGTTAAAGTTAAAGTTAAATTTAAAGTTAAAGTTACAGTTAAAGTTAAAGTTAAGGTTAAAAATAAAGTTAAAGTGAAAGTTAAAGTTAAAGTTAAAGTTAAAGTTAAAGTTAGAGTTAAAGTGAATGTTAAAGTTAAAGCGAAAGTTAAAGTTAAAAATAAAGTTAAAGTTAAACTTAAAGTTAAAGTTTAAGTTTAAGTTAAAGTTAAAGTTAAAGTTAAAGTTAAAATTAAAGTTAAATTTAAAGTTAAAGTTAAAGTAAATGTTAAAGTTAAAGTTAAAGTTAAAGTTAAAGTTAAAGTTAAAGTTAAAGTTAAAGTTAAAGTTAAAGTTAATGTTAAAGTTAAAGTTAAAATTAAAGTTAGAGTTAAAGTGAATGTTAAAGTTAAAGCGAAAGTTAAAGTTAAAAATAAAGTTAAAGTTAAAGTTAAACTTAAAGTTAAAGTTTAAGTTTAAGTTAAAGTTAAAGTTAAAGTTAAAGTTAAAGTTAAAGTTAAAGTTAAAATTAAAGTTAAATTTAAAGTTAAAGTTAAAGTAAATGTTAAAGTTAAAGTTAAAGTTAAAGTTAAAGTTAAAGTTAAAGTTAAAGTTAGAGTTAAAGTTAAAGTTAAATTTAAAGTTAAAGTTAAAGTTAAAGTTAAAGTGAATGTTAAAGTTAAAGCGAAAGTTAAAGTTAAAGTTAAAAATAAAGTTAAAGTTAAATTGAATGTTAAAGTTAAAGCGAAAGTTAAAGTTAAAAATAAAGTTAAAGTTAAAGTTAAGGTTAAAGTTAGAGTTAGAGTTAAAGTTAAAGTTAAAGTCAAAGTTAAAGTTAAAGTTAAAGTTAAAGTTAAATTTAAAGTTAAAGTTAAAGTTAAGGTTAAAGTTAAAGTTAAAGTGAATGTTAGAGTTAAAGCGAAAGTTAAAGTTAAAGTTAAAAATAAAGTTAAAGTTAAAGTTAAAGTTAAAGTTAGAGTTAAAGTTAAAGTTAAAGTTAAAGTCAAAGTTAAGGTTAAAGTTAAAGTTAAAGTTAAAGTTAAATTTAAAGTTAAAGTTACAGTTAAAGTTAAAGTTAAGGTTAAAAATAAAGTTAAAGTGAAAGTTAAAGTTAAAGTTAAAATTAAAGCTAAAGTTAAAGTTAATGTTAAAGTTAAAGTTAAAATTAAAGTTAGAGTTAAAGTGAATGTTAAAGTTAAAGCAAAAGTTAAAGTTAAAAATAAAGTTAAAGTTAAAGTTAAACTTTAAGTTAAAGTTTAAGTTTAAGTTTAAGTTTAAGTTTAAGTTAAAGTTAAAATTAAAGTTAAAGTTAAAGTTAGTGTTAAAGTTAAAGTTAAAATTAAAGTTAAAGTTAAAGTGAATGTTAAAGTTAAAGCGAAAGTTAAAGCGAAAGTTAAAGTTAAAGTTAAAAAAAAAGTTAAAGTTAAGGTTAAAGTTAAAGTTAAAGTTAAAATTAAAGTTAAAGTTAAGGTTAAAGTTAAAGTTAAAGTGAATGTTAAAGTTAAAGCGAAAGTTAAAGTTAAAGTTAAAAATAAAGTTAAAGTTAAAGTTTAAGTTAAAGTTAAAGTTAAAGTTAAAGTTAAAGTTAATGTTAAAGTTAAAGTTAAAGTTAAAGTGAATGTTAAAGTTAAAGCGAAAGTTAAAGTTAAAGTTAAAAAAAAAGTTAAAGTTAAAGTTAAGGTTAAAGTTAGAGTTAAAGTTAAATTTAAAGTTAAAGTCAAAGTTAAAGTTAAGGTTAAAGTTAAAGTTAAAGTTAAAGTTAAAGTTAAAGTTAAAGTTAAATTTAAAGTTAAAGTTACAGTTAAAGTTAGAGGTAACGTTAAAGTTAAAGTTAAAGTTAATGTGAATGTGAATGTTAAAGTTAAAGTTAAAGTTAAAGTTAAAATTAAAGTTAGGGTTAAAGTTAAAGTTAAAGTCAAAATTAAAGTTAAGGTTAAAGTTAGAGTTAGAGTTAAATTTAAAGTTAAAGTCAAAGTTAAAGTTTAGGTTAAAGTTAAAGTTAAATTTAAAGTTAAAGTTACAGTTAAAGTTAAGGGTAAAGTTAAAGTTAAAGCGAAAGTTAAACTTAAAAATAAAGTTAAAGTTAAAGTTAAAGTGAAAGTTAAAGTTAAAGTGAAAGTTAAAGTTAAAGTTAAAGTTAATGTTAAGGGTAAAGTTAAAGCTAAAGTTGAAGTTAAAGTTAAAGTTAAAGTAAAAAAGTTAGAGTTAGAGTTAAAGTTAAAGTTAAAGTTAAAGTCAAAGTTAAAGTAAAATTTAAAGTTAAAGTTACAGTTAAAGTTAAAATTAAAGTTAAAGTTAATGAGAATGTTAAAGTTAAAGTTAAAGTTAAAGTTAAAGTTAAATTTAGTTAAAGTTAAAGTTAAAGTTAAAGTTGAAGTTGAAGTTAAAGTTAAAGTCAAAGTGATTGTTAAAGTTAAAGCGAAAGTTAAAGTTAAAAATAAAGTTAAAGTTGAAGTTAAAGTTAAAGTTAAAGTTTAAATTAAAGTTAAAGTTAAAGTTAAAGTTAAAGTTAAAGTTAAAGTTAAAGTTAAAGTTAAAGTTAGAGTTAAAGTTAAAGTTAAAGTTAAAGTCAAAGTTAAAGTCAAAGTGTTAAAGTTAAAGTTAAAGTTAAATTTAAAGTTAAAGTTACAGTTAAAGTTAAAGTTAAGGTTAAAAATAAAGTTAAGTGAAAGTTAAAGTTAAAGTTAAAATTAAAGTTAAAGTTAAAGTTAAAGTTAAAGTTAATGTTAAAGTTAAAGTTAAAGTTAAAGTTAAAGTTAAAGTTAAAGTTAAAGTTAAAGTTAGAGTTAAAGCTAAAGTTAAAGTTAAAGTTAAAGTCAAAGTTAAAGTCAAAGTTAAAGTTAAGGTTAAAGTTAAAGTTAAAGTTAAATTTAAAGTTAAAGTTACAGTTAAAGTTAAAGTTAAGGTTAAAAATAAAGTTAAGTGAAAGTTAAAGTTAAAGTTAAAATTAAAGTTAAAGTTAAAGTTAATGTTAATGTTAAAGTTAAAGTTAAAGTTAAAGTTAAATTTAAAGTTAAAGTTAAAGTTAAAGTTAAAGTTAAAGTTAAGGTTAACGTTAAAGTTAAAGTTAAAGTTAAAAATAAAGTTAAAGTTAAAGTTAAGGTTAAAGTTAAAGTTAAATTTAAAGTTAAAGTTAAAGTTAAATTTAAAGTTAAAGTTAAAGTTAAAATTAAAGTTAAAGTTAATGTTAATGTTAAAGTTAAAGTTAAAGTTAAAGTTAAAGTTAAAATTAAAGTTAAAGTTAAAGTTAAAGTTAAAGTTAAAGTTAAAGTCAAAGTTAAAGTTAAAGTTAAAATTAAAGTTAAAGTTAAAGTTAAAGTTAAAGTTAATGTTAAAGTTAAAGTTAAAGTTAAAGTTAAAGTTAAAGTTAAAGTTAAAGTTAAATTTAAAGTTAAAGTTAAAGTTAAAATTAAAGTTAAAGTTAATGTTAATGTTAAAGTTAAAGTTAAAGTTAAAGTTAAAATTAAAGTTAAAGTTAAAGTTAAAGTTAAAGTTAAAGTCAAAGTTAAAGTTAAAGTTAAAGTTAAAGTTAAAGTTAAGTTAAAGTTAAAGTTAAAGTTAAAGTTAAAGTCAAAGTTAAAGTTAAAGTTAAAATAAAGTTAAAGTTGAAGTTAAAGTTAAAGTTAAAGTTAAAGTTAAAGTTAAAGTTAAAGTTAAAGTTAAAGTTAAAGTTAAAGTTAAAGTTAAAGTTAAAGTTAAAGTTAAAGTTAAAGTTAAAGTTAAAGTTAAAGTTAAAGTTAAAGTTAAAGTTAAAGTTAGAGTTAAAGTTAAAGTTAAAGTTAAAGTCACAGTTAAAGTTAAGGTTAAAGTTAGAGTTAGAGTTAAATTTAAAGTTAAAGTCAAAGTTAAAGTTAAGGTTAAAGTTAAAGTTACAGTTAAAGTTAAAGTTAAGGGTAAAGTTAAAGTTAAAGCGAAAGTTAAACTTAAAAATAACTTTAAAGTTAAAGTCAAAGTTAAAGTTAAAGTTAAAGTTAAAGTTAAGTTAAAGTTAAAGTTAAAGTTAAAGTTAAAGTCAAAGTTAAAGTTAAAATAAAGTTAAAGTTGAAGTTAAAGTTAAAGTTAAAGTTAAAGTTAAACTTAAAGTTAAAGTTAACGTTAAAGTTAAAGTGAAAGTTAAAGTTAAAGTTAAAGTTAAAGTTAAAATTAAAATTAAAGTTAAAGTTAAAGTTAAGTTAAAGTTAAAGTTAAAGTTAAAGTAAAAGTTAAAGTTAAAGTTAAAATTAAAATTAAAGTTAAAGTTAAAGTTAAGTTAAAGTTAAAGTTAAAGTTAAAGTTAAAGTTAAAATTAAAGTTAAAGCTAAAGTTAAAGTTAAAGTGAATGTTAAAGTTAAAGCGAAAGTTAAAGTTGAAGTGAAAGTTAAAGTTAAAGTTAAAGTTAAATTTAAGGTTAAAGTTAAAGTCAAAGTTAAAATTAAAATTAAAGTTAAAGTTAAAGTTAAAGTGAATGTTAAAGTTAAAGCGAAAGTTAAAGTTAAAGTTAAGGTTAAAGTTAAAGTTAAAGTTAAAGTTAAAGTTAAAGTTAAAGTCAAAGTTAAAGTTAAGGTTAAAGTTAAAGTTAAATTTCAAGTTAAAGTTACATTTACAGTTAAAGTTAAAGTTAAGGTTAAAAATAAAGTTAAAGTGAAAGTTAAAGTTAAAGTTAAAATTAAAGTTAAAGTTAAAATTAAAGTTAAAGTTAAAGTAAATGTTAAAGTTAAAGTTAAAGTTAGAGTTAAAGTTAAATTTAAAATTAAAGTTAAAGTGAATGTTAAAGTTAAAGCGAAAGTTAAAGTTAAAGTTAAAAATAAAGTTAAAGTTAAAGTGAATGTTAAAGTTAAAGCGAAAGTTAAAGTTAAAAATAAAGTTAAAGTTAAAGTTAAGGTTAAAGTTAGAGTTAGAGTTAAAGTAAAAGTTAAAGTTAAAGTTAAAGTCAAAGTCAAAGTTAAAGTTAAAGTTAAATTTAAAGTTAAAGTTAAGGTTAAAGTTAAAGTTAAAGTGAATGTTAAAGTTAAAGCGAAAGTTAAAGCGAAAGTTAAAGTTAAAGTTAAAAATAAAGTTAAAGTTAAAGTTAGAGTTAAAGTTAAAGTTAAAGTTAAAGTCAAAGTTAAAGTTAAGGTTAAAGTTAAAGTTAAAGTTAAATTTAAAGTTAAAGTTACAGTTAAAGTTAAGGTTAAAAATAAAGTTAAAGTGAAAGTTAAAGTTAAAGTTAAAGTTAGAGTTAAAGTGAATGTTAAAGTTAAAGCGAAAATTAAAGTTAAAAATAAAGTTAAAGTTAAAGTTAAACTTAAAGTTAAAGTTAAAGTTTAAGTTTAAGTTAAAGTTAAAGTTAAAATTAAAGTTAAATTAAAAGTTAAAGTTAAAGTAAATGTTAAAGTTAAAGTTAAAATTAAAGTTAAAGTTAAAGTTAAAGTTAAAGTTAAAGTTAATGTTAAAGTTAAAGTTAAAATTAAAGTTAGAGTTAAAGTGAATGTTAAAGTTAAAGCGAAAGTTAAAGTTAAAAATGAAGTTAAAGTTAAACTTAAAGTTAAAGTTAAAGTTAAAGTTTAAGTTTAAGTTAAAGTTAAAGTTAAAGTTAAAGTTAGAGTTAAAGTTAAAGTTAAAATTAAAGTTAAATTTAAAGTTAAAGTAAATGTTAAAGTTAAAGTTAAAGTTAAAGTTAAAGTTAAAGTTAAAGTTAGAGTTAAAGTTAAAGTTAAATTTAAAGTTAAAGTTAAAGTTAAAGTGAATGTTAAAGTTAAAGCGAAAGTTAAAGTTAAAGTTAAAAATAAAGTTAAAGTTAAATTGAATGTTAAAGTTAAAGCGAAAGTTAAAGTTAAAAATAAAGTTAAAGTTAAAGTTAAGGTTAAAGTTAGAGTTAGAGTTAAAGTTAAAGTTAAAGTTAAAGTTAAAGTTAAAGTTAAAGTCAAAGTTAAAGTTAAAGTTAAATTTAAAGTTAAAGTTAAAGTTAAGGTTAAAGTTAATGTTAAAGTGAATGTTAAAGTTAAAGCGAAAGTTAAAGCGAAAATTAAAGTTAAAGTTAAAAATAAAGTTAAAGTTAAAGTTAGAGTTAGAGTTAAAGTTAAAGTTACAGTTAAAGTTAAAGTTAAGGTTAAAAATAAAGTTAAAGTGAAAGTTAAAGTTAAAGTTAAAATTAAAGCTAAAGTTAAAGTTAATGTTAAAGTTAAAGTTAAAATTAAAGTTAGAGTTAAAGTGAATGTTAAAGTTAAAGCGAAAGTTAAAGTTAAAAATAAAGTTAAAGTTAAAGTTTAAGTTTAAGTTTAAGTTAAAGTTAAAGTTAAAATTAAAGTTAAAGTTAAAGTTAGTGTTAAAGTTAAAGTTAAAATTAAAGTTAAAGTTAAAGTGAATGTTAAAGTTAAAGCGAAAGTTAAAGCAAAAGTTAAAGTTAAAAATAAAGTTAAAGTTAAGGTTAAAGTTAAAGTTAAAGTTAAAGTTAAAGTTAAAATTAAAGTTAAAGTTAAGGTTAAAGTTAAAGTTAAAGTGAATGTTAAAGTTAAAGCGAAAGTTAAAGTTAAAGTTAAAAATAAAGTTAAAGTTAAAGTTTAAGTTAAAGTTAAAGTGAAAGTTAAAGTTAAAGTTAAAGTTAAAGTTAAAGTTAAAGTTAAAGTGAATGTTAAAGTTAAAGCGAAAGTTAAAGTTAAAGTTAAAAAAAAAAGTTAAAGTTAAAGTTAAGGTTAAAGTTAGAGTTAAAGTTAAATTTAAAGTTAAAGTCAAAGTTAAAGTTAAGGTAAAAGTTAAAGTTAAAGTTAAAGTTAAATTTAAAGTTAAAGTTAAAGTTAAAGTTAGAGTTAACGTTAAAGTTAAAGTAAAAGTTAATGTGAATGTGAATGTTAAAGTTAAAGTTAAAGTTAAAATTAAAGTTAGGTTAAAGTTAAAGTTAAAGTTAAAGTCAAAGTTAAAAGTTAAGGTTAAAGTTAGAGTTAGAGTTAAATTTAAAGTTAAAGTTTAGATTAAAGTTAAAGTTAAATTTAAAGTTAAAGTTACAGTTAAAGTTAAGGGTAAAGTTAAAGTTAAAGCGAAAGTTAAACTTAAAAATAAAGTTAAAGTTAAAGTGAAAGTTAAAGTTAAAGTGAAAGTTAAAGTTAAAGTTAAAGTTAAAATTAAAGTTAATGTTAAGGGTAAAGTTAAAGCTAAAGTTGAAGGTAAGGTTAAAGTTTAAGTTTAAGTTAAAGTAAAAAAGTTAGAGTTAGAGTTAAAGTTAAAGTTAAAGTTAAAGTTAAAGTCAAAGTTAAAGTAAAATTTAAAGTTAAAGTTACAGTTAAAGTTAAAATTAAAGTTAAAGTTAATGAGAATGTTAAAGTTAAAGTTAAAGTGAAAGTTAAAGTTAAAGTTAAATTTAGTTAAAGTTAAAGTTAAAGTTAAAGTTGAAGTTAAAGTTAAAGTCAAAGTGATTGTTAAAGTTAAAGCGAAAGTTAAAGTTAAAAATAAAGTTAAAGTTGAAGTTAAAGTTAAAGTTTAAATTAAAGTTAAAGTTAAAGTTAAAGTTAAAGTTAAAGTTAAAGTTAGAGTTAAAGTTAAAGTTAAAGTTAAAGTTAAAGTCAAAGTTAAAGTCAAAGTTAAAGTTAAGGTTAAAGTTAAAGTTAAAGTTAAATTTAAAGTTAAAGTTACAGTTAAAGTTAAAGTTAAGGTTAAAAATAAAGTTAAGTGAAAGTTAAAGTTAAAGTTAAAATTAAAGTTAAAGTTAAAGTTAATGTTAATGTTAAAGTTAAAGTTAAAGTTAAAGTTAAAGTTAAAGTTAAATTTAAAGTTAAAGTTAAAATTAAAGTTAAAGTTAAAGTTAATGTTAAAGTTAAAGTTAAAGTTAAAGTTAAAGTTAAAGTTAAAGTTAAAAATAAAGTTAAAGTTAAAGTTTAAGTTTAAGTTTAAGTTTAAGTTAAAGTTAAAGTTAAAATTAAAGTTAAAGTTAAAGTTAGTGTTAAAGTTAAAGTTAAAATTAAAGTCAAAGTTAAAGTTAAGGTTAAAGTTAGAGTTAGAGTTAATTTTAAAGTTAAAGTCAAAGTTAAAGTTAAGGTTAAAGTGAAAGTTAAATTTAAAGTTAAAGTTACATTTAAAGTTAAAGTTAAGGGTAAAGTTAAAGTTAAAGCGAAAGTTAAACTTAAAAATAAAGTTAAAGTTAAAGTGAAACTTAAAGTTAAAGTTAATGTTAAGGGTAAAGTTAAAGTTAAAACTGAAGTTGAATTTATAGTTAAAGTTTAAGTTTAAGTTAAAGTTAAAGTTAAACTTAAAGTTACAGTTAAAGTTAACGTTAAAGTTAAAGCTAAAGTTAAAGTTAAAGTTAAAATTAAAGTTAAAGTTAAAGTTAAGTTAAAGTTAAAGTTAAAGTTAAAGTTAAAGTTAAAGTTAAAGTCAAAGTTAAAGTTAAGGTTAAAGTTAAATTTAAAGTTAAAGTTAAATTTAAAGTTAAAGTTACAGTTAAAGTTAAGGTTAAAAATAAAGTTAAGGTGAAAGTTAAAGTTTAAGTTAAAGTTAAAGTTAAAGTTAAAGTTAAAGTTAAAGTTAAAGTTGAAGTTAAAGTTAAAGTTAAAGTTTAAGTTAAAGTTAAAGTTAAAGCGAAAGTTAAAGTTAAAGTTAAAGTTAAAGTTAGAGTTAAAGTTAAAGTTAAAGTTAAAGTTAAAGTTAAAGTTAAAGTCAAAGTTAAAGTTAAAGTCAAAGTTAAAGTTAAATTTAAAGTTAAAGTTACAGTTAAGGTTAAAGTTAAAGTTAAAGTGAATGTTAAAGTTAAAGCGAAAGTTAAAGCTAAAAATAAAGTTAAAGTTAAAGTTAAAGTTAGAGTTAAAGTTAAAGTTAAAGTCAAAGTTAAAGTTAAGGTTAAAGTTAAAGTTAAAGTTAAAGTTAAATTTAAAGTTAAAGTTACAGTTAAAGTTAAAGTTAAGGTTAAAAATAAAGTTAAGGTGAAAGTTAAAGTTAAAATTAAAGTTAAAGTTAAAGTAAATGTTAAAGTTAAAGTTAAAGTTAAAGTTAGAGTTAAAGTTAAAGTTAAAGTTAAAGTTAAATTTAAAGTTAAAGTTAAAGTTAAAGTCAAAGTTAAAGTTAAATTTAAAGTTAAAGTTAAAGTTAAGGTTAAAGTTGAAGTTAAAGTGAATGTTAAAGTTAAAGCGAAAGTTAAAGTTAAAAATAAAGTCAAAGTTAAAGTTAAAGTTAGAGTTAGAGTTAAAGTTAAAGTTAAAGTCAAAGTTAAAGTTAAGGTTTAAGTTAAAGTTAAAGTTAAAGTTAAAGTTAAAGTTAAAGTTAAAGTTAAAGTTAAAGTTAAATTTAAAGTTAAAGTTAAAGTTAAGGTTAAAGTTAAAGTTAAAGTGAATGCTAAAGTTAAAGCGAAAGTTAAAGTTAAAAATAAAGTTAAAGTTAAAGTTAAAGTTAAAGTTAAAGTTAGAGTTAAAGTTAAAGTTAAAGTCAAAGTTAAAGTTAAAGTTAAGGTTAAAGTTAAAGTTGAAGTTGAAGTTAAAGTTAAAGTTAAATTTAAAGTTAAAGTTACAGTTAAAGTTAAAGTTAAGGTTAAAAATAAAGTTAAGGTGAAAGTTAAAGTTAAAGTTAAAATTAAAGTTAAAGTTAAAGTTAAAGTTAAAGTTAGAGTTAAAATTAAATTTAAAGTTAAAGTTAAAGTTAAAGTGAGTGTTAAAGTTAAAGCGAAAGTTAAAGTTAAAAATAAAGTTAAAGTTAAAGTTAAACTTAAAATTAAAGTTAAAGTTTAAGTTTAAGTTAAAGTTAAAGTTAAAGTTAAAGTTAAAGTTAAAGTTAAAGTTAAAGTTAAAGTTAAAGTTAAAGTTAAAGTTAAAGTTAAAGTTAAAGTTAAAGTTAAAGTTAAAGTTAAAGTTAAAGTTAAAGTTAAAGTTAAAGTTAAAGTTAAAGTTAAAGTTAAAGTTAAAGTTAAAGTTAAAGTTAAAGTTAAAGTTGAAGTTAAAGTTAAAGATAAAGTTAAAGTTAAAGTTAAAATGAATGTTAAAGTTAAATTAAAGTTAAATTTAAAGTTAAAAATAAAGTTAAAGTTAAGGTTAAAGTTAAAGTTAAGGTTAAAGTTAAAATTAAAGTGAATGTTAAAGTTAAAGCGAAAGTTAAAGTTAAAGTTAAAAATAAAGTTAAAGTTAAAGTTAAAGTTAAAGTTAAAGTTAAAGTTAATGTTAAAGTTAAAGTTAAAGTTAAAGTTAAAGTTAAAGTTAAAGTTAAAGTGAATGTTAAAGTTAAAGCGAAAGTTAAAGTTAAAGTTAAAAATAAAGTTAAAGTTAAAGTTAAAGTTAAGGTTAAAGTTAGAGTTAAAGTTAAAGTTAAAGTCAAATTTAAAGTTAAGGTTAAAGTTAAAGTTAAAGTTAAATTTAAAGTTAAAGTTCGAGTTAACGTTAAAATTAAAGTTAAAGTTAATGTGAATGTTAAAGTTAAAGTTAAAGTTAAAGTTAAAGTTAAAGTTAAAGTTAAAGTTAAAGTTAAAGTTAGAGTTAAAGTTAAAGTTAAAGTCAAAGTTAAAGTTAAGGTTAAAGTTAGAGTTAGAGTTAAATTTAAAATTAAAGTCAAAGTTAAAGTTAAAGTTAAGGTTAAGGTTAAAGTTAAAGTTAAATTTAAAGTTAAAGTTACAGTTAAAGTTAAGGGTAAAGTTAAAGTTAAAGCGAAAGTTAAACTTAAAAATAAAGTTAAAGTGAAAGTTAAAGTTAAAGTGAAAGTTAAAGTTAAAGTTAATGTTAGGGGTAAAGTTAAAGTTAAAGTTAAAGCTAAAGTTGAAGTTAAAGTTAAAGTTAAAGTTAAAGTTTAAGTTTAAGTTAAAGTTAAAGTTAAACTTAAAGTTAAAGTTAAAGTTAAAGTTAAAGTTAAAGTTAAGTTAAAGTTTAAGTTTAAGTTTAAGTTAAAGTTAAAGTTAAACTTAAATTTAAAGTTAAAGTTAAAATTAAAGTTAAAGCTAAAGTTAAAGTGAATGTTAAAGTTAAAGCGAAAGTTAAAGTTAAAGTGAAAGTTAAAGTTAAAGTTAAAGTTAAGGTTAAATTTAAAGTCAAAGTTAAAGTTAAAATTAAAGTTAAAGTTAAAGTTAAAGTGAATGTTAAAGTTAAAGCGAAAGTTAAAGTTAAAGTGAAAGTTAAAGTTAAAGTTAAAGTTAAAGTTAAAGTTAAAGTTAAAGTTAAAATTAAAGTTAAAGCTAAAGTTAAAGTTAAAGTGAATGTTAATGTTAAAGCGAAAGTTAAAGTTAAAGTTAAAGTTAAAGTTAAATTTAAAGTTAAAGTTAATGTTAAAGTTGAAGTTAAAGTTAAAGTTAAAGTTAAAGTTAAAGTAAAAGTTAAAGTTAAGGTTAAATTTAAAGTCAAAATTAAAGTTAAAATTAAAGTTAAAGTTAAAGTGAATGTTAAAGTTAAAGCGAAAGTTAAAGTTAAAGTTAAGGTTAAAGTTAAAGTTAAAGTTAAAGTTAAAGTTAAAGTTAAAGTTAGAGTTAAAGTTAAAGTTAAAGTTAAAGTCAAAGTTAAAGTTAAGGTTAAAGTTAAAGTTAAATTTAAAGTTAAAGTTAAAGTTAAGGTTAAAAATAAAGTTAAAGTTAAAGTTAGAGTTAAAGTTAAAGTTAAAGTTAAAGATAAAGTTAAAGTTAAAGTTAAAGTTAAAGTTAAAGTGAATGTTAAAGTTAAAGCGAAAGTTAAAGTTAAAGTTAAAGTGAATGTTAAAGTTAAAGCGAAAGTTAAAGTTAAAGTTAAAAATAAAGTTAAAGTTAAAATTAAAGTTAAAGTTAAGGTTAAAGTTAGAGTTAGAGTTAAAGTTAAAGTTAAAGTCAAAGTTAAAGTTAAAGTTAAATTTAAAGTTAAAGTTAAAGTTAAGGTTAAAGTTAAAGTTAAAGTGAATGTTAAAGTTAAAGCGAAAGTTAAAGCGAAAGTTAAAGTTAAAGTTAAAAATAAAGTTAAAGTTAAAGTTAAAGTTAAAGTTAGAGTTAAAGTTAAAGTTAAACTTAAAGTTAAAGCTAAAGTTTAAGTTTAAGTTAAAGTTAAAGTTAAAATTAAAGTTAAATTAAAAGTTAAAGTTAAAGTAAATGTTAAAGTTAAAGTTAAAATTAAAGTTAAAGTTAAAGTTAAAGTTAAAGTTAAAGTTAAAGTTAATGTTAAAGTTAAAGTTAAAATTAAAGTTAGAGTTAAAGTGAATGTTAAAGTTAAAGCGAAAATTAAAGTTAAAAATAAAGTTAAAGTTAAACTTAAAGTTAAAGTTAAAGTTAAAGTTTAAGTTTAAGTTAAAGTTAAAGTTAAAGTTAGAGTTAGAGTTAAAGTTAAAGTTAAAATTAAAGTTAAATTTAAAGTTAAAGTAAATGTTAAAGTTAAAGTTAAAGTTAAAGTTAGAGTTAAAGTTAAAGTTAAATTTAAAGTTAAAGTTAAAGTTAAAGTGAATGTTAAAGTTAAAGCGAAAGTTAAAGTTAAAGTTAAAAATAAAGTTAAAGTTAAATTGAATGTTAAAGTTAAAGCGAAAGTTAAAGTTAAAAATAAAGTTAAAGTTAAAGTTAAAGTTAAGGTTAAAGTTAGAGTTAGAGTTAAAGTTAAAGTTAAAGTTAAAGTTAAAGTTAAAGTCAAAGTTAAAGTTAAAGTTAAATTTAAAGTTAAAGTTAAAGTTAAGGTTAAAGTTAATGTTAAAGTGAATGTTAAAGTTAAAGCGAAAGTTAAAGCGAAAATTAAAGTTAAAGTTAAAAATAAAGTTAAAGTTAAAGTTAGAGTTAGAGTTAAATTAAAGTTACAGTTAAAGTTAAAGTTAAGGTTAAAAATAAAGTTAAAGTGAAAGTTAAAGTTAAAGTTAAAATTAAAGCTAAAGTTAAAGTTAATGTTAAAGTTAAAGTTAAAATTAAAGTTAGAGTTAAAGTGAATGTTAAAGTTAAAGCGAAAGTTAAAGTTAAAAATAAAGTTAAAGTTTAAGTTTAAGTTTAAGTTTAAGTTAAAGTTAAAGTTAAAGTTAAAATTAAAGTTAAAGTTAAAGTTAGTGTTAAAGTTAAAGTTAAAATTAAAGTTAAAGTTAAAGTGAATGTTAAAGTTAAAGCGAAAGTTAAAGCAAAAGTTAAAGTTAAAAATAAAGTTAAAGTTAAGGTTAAAGTTAAAGTTAAAGTTAAAATTAAAGTTAAAGTTAAGGTTAAAGTTAAAGTTAAAGTGAATGTTAAAGTTAAAGGGAAAGTTAAAGTTAAAGTTAAAAATAAAGTTAAAGTTAAAGTTTAAGTTAAAGTTAAAGTTAAAGTTAAAGTTAAAGTTAAAGTTAAAGTTAAAGTTAAAGTTAAAGTTAAAGTTAAAGTTAAAGTTAAGGTTAAAGTTAAAGTGAATGTTAAAGTTAAAGCGAAAGTTAAAGTTAAAGTTAAAAAAAAAGTTAAAGTTAAAGTTAAGGTTAAAGTTAGAGTTAAAGTTAAATTTAAAGTTAAAGTCAAAGTTAAAGTTAAGGTAAAAGTTAAAGTTAAAGTTAAAGTTAAATTTAAAGTTAAAGTTACAGTTAAAGTTAAGGGTAAAGTTAAAGTTAAAGCGAAAGTTAAACTTAAAAATAAAGTTAAAGTGAAAGTTAAAGTTAAAGTGAAAGTTAAAGTTAAAGTTAATGTTAAGGGTAAAGTTAAAGTTAAAGCTAAAGTTGAAGTTAAAGTTAAAGTTAAAGTTTAAGTTTAAGTTAAAGTTAAAGTTAAACTTAAAGTTAAAGTTAAAGTTAAAGTTAAAGTTAAAGTTAAAGTTAAAGTTAAGTTAAAGTTTAAGTTTAAGTTTAAGTTAAAGTTAAAGTTAAACTTAAATTTAAAGTTAAAGTTAAAATTAAAGTTAAAGCTAAAGTTAAAGTGAATGTTAAAGTTAAAGCGAAAGTTAAAGTTAAAGTGAAAGTTAAAGTTAAAGTTAAAGTTAAAGTAAAAGTTAAAGTTAAAGTTAAAGTTAAGGTTAAATTTAAAGTCAAAGTTAAAGTTAAAATTAAAGTTAAAGTTAAAGTTAAAGTGAATGTTAAAGTTAAAGCGAAAGTTAAAGTTAAAGTGAAAGTTAAAGTTAAAGTTAAAGTTAAAGTTAAAGTTAAAATTAAAGTTAAAGCTAAAGTTAAAGTTAAAGTGAATGTTAATGTTAAAGCGAAAGTTAAAGTTAAAGTTAAAGTTAAAGTTAAATTTAAAGTTAAAGTTAATGTTAAAGTTAAAGTTAAAGTTAAAGTTAAAGTTAAAGTTAAAGTAAAAGTTAAAGTTAAAGTTAAGGTTAAATTTAAAGTCAAAATTAAAGTTAAAATTAAAGTTAAAGTTAAAGTGAATGTTAAAGTTAAAGCGAAAGTTAAAGTTAAAGTTAAGGTTAAAGTTAAAGTTAAAGTTAAAGTTAAAGTTAAAGTTAGAGTTAAAGTTAAAGTTAAAGTTAAAGTCAAAGTTAAAGTTAAGGTTAAAGTTAAAGTTAAATTTAAAGTTAAAGTTAAAGTTAAGGTTAAAAATAAAGTTAAAGTTAAAGTTAGAGTTAAAGTTAAAGTTAAAGTTAAAGATAAAGTTAAAGTTAAAGTTAAAGTTAAAGTTAAAGTGAATGTTAAAGTTAAAGCGAAAGTTAAAGTTAAAGTTAAAGTGAATGTTAAAGTTAAAGCGAAAGTTAAAGTTAAAGTTAAAAATAAAGTTAAAGTTAAAATTAAAGTTAAAGTTAAGGTTAAAGTTAGAGTTAGAGTTAAAGTTAAAGTTAAAGTCAAAGTTAAAGTTAAAGTTAAATTTAAAGTTAAAGTTAAAGTTAAGGTTAAAGTTAAAGTTAAAGTGAATGTTAAAGTTAAAGCGAAAGTTAAAGCCAAAGTTAAAGTTAAAGTTAAAAATAAAGTTAAAGTTAAAGTTAAAGTTAAAGTTAGAGTTAAAGTTAAAGTTAAACTTAAAGTTAAAGTTAAAGTTTAAGTTTAAGTTAAAGTTAAAGTTAAAATTAAAGTTAAATTAAAAGTTAAAGTTAAAGTAAATGTTAAAGTTAAAGTTAAAATTAAAGTTAAAGTTAAAGTTAAAGTTAAAGTTAAAGTTAAAGTTAAAGTTAATGTTAAAGTTAAAGTTAAAATTAAAGTTAGAGTTAAAGTGAATGTTAAAGTTAAAGCGAAAGTTAAAGTTAAAAATAAAGTTAAAGTTAAACTTAAAGTTAAAGTTAAAGTTAAAGTTTAAGTTTAAGTTAAAGTTAAAGTTAAAGTTAAAGTTAAAGTTAGAGTTAAAGTTAAAGTTAAAATTAAAGTTAAATTTAAAGTTAAAGTAAATGTTAAAGTTAAAGTTAAAGTTAAAGTTAAAGTTAGAGTTAAAGTTAAAGTTAAATTTAAAGTTAAAGTTAAAGTTAAAGTGAATGTTAAAGTTAAAGCGAAAGTTAAAGTTAAAGTTAAAAATAAAGTTAAAGTTAAATTGAATGTTAAAGTCAAAGCGAAAGTTAAAGTTAAAAATAAAGTTAAAGTTAAAGTTAAGGTTAAAGCTAGAGTTAGAGTTAAAGTTAAAGTTAAAGTTAAAGTTAAAGTCAAAGTTAAAGTTAAAGTTAAATTTAAAGTTAAAGTTAAAGTTAAGGTTAAAGTTAATGTTAAAGTGAATGTTAAAGTTAAAGCGAAAGTTAAAGCGAAAATTAAAGTTAAAGTTAAAAATAAAGTTAAAGTTAAAGTTAGAGTTAGAGTTAAATTAAAGTTACAGTTAAAGTTAAAGTTAAGGTTAAAAATAAAGTTAAAGTGAAAGTTAAAGTTAAAGTTAAAATTAAAGCTAAAGTTAAAGTTAATGTTAAAGTTAAAGTTAAAATTAAAGTTAGAGTTAAAGTGAATGTTAAAGTTAAAGCGAAAGTTAAAGTTAAAAATAAAGTTAAAGTTTAAGTTTAAGTTTAAGTTTAAGTTAAAGTTAAAGTTAAAATTAAAGTTAAAGTTAAAGTTAGTGTTAAAGTTAAAGTTAAAATTAAAGTTAAAGTTAAAGTGAATGTTAAAGTTAAAGCGAAAGTTAAAGCAAAAGTTAAAGTTAAAAATAAAGTTAAAGTTAAGGTTAAAGTTAAAGTTAAAGTTAAAATTAAAGTTAAAGTTAAGGTTAAAGTTAAAGTGAATGTTAAAGTTAAAGCGAAAGTTAAAGTTAAAGTTAAAAATAAAGTTAAAGTTAAAGTTTAAGTTAAAGTTAAAGTTAAAGTTAAAGTTAAAGTTAAAGTTAAAGTTAAAGTTAAAGTTAAAGTTAAAGTTAAAGTTAAAGTGAATGTTAAAGTTAAAGCGAAAGTTAAAGTTAAAGTTAAAAAAAAAGTTAAAGTTAAAGTTAAGGTTAAAGTTAGAGTTAAAGTTAAATTTAAAGTTAAAGTCAAAGTTAAAGTTAAGGTAAAAGTTAAAGTTAAAGTTAAAGTTAAATTTAAAGTTACAGTTAAAGTTAGAGTTAACGTTAAAGTTAAAGTAAAAGTTAATGTGAATGTGAATGTTAAAGTTAAAGTTAAAGCGAAAGTTAAACTTAAAAATAAAGTTAAAGTTAAAGTGAAAGTTAAAGTTAAAGTGAAAGTTAAAGTTAAAGTTAAAGTTAAAGTTAATGTTAAGGGTAAAGTTAAAGCTAAAGTTGAAGGTAAGGTTAAAGTTAAAGTTTAAGTTAAAGTAAAAAAGTTAGAGTTAGAGTTAAAGTTAAAGTTAAAGTTAAAGTTAAAGTTAAAGTTAAAGTTAAAGTCAAAGTTAAAGTAAAATTTAAAGTTAAAGTTACAGTTAAAGTTAAAATTAAAGTTAAAGTTAATGAGAATGTTAAAGTTAAAGTTAAAGTGAAAGTTAAAGTTAAAGTTAAATTTAGTTAAAGTTAAACTTAAAGTTAAAGTTGAAGTTAAAGTTAAAGTCAAAGTGATTGTTAAAGTTAAAGCGAAAGTTAAAGTTAAAAATAAAGTTAAAGTTGAAGTTAAAGTTAAAGTTTAAATTAAAGTTAAAGTTAAAGTTAAAGTTAAAGTTAAAGTTAGAGTTAAAGTTAAAGTTAAAGTTAAAGTTAAAGTCAAAGTTAAAGTCAAAGTTAAAGTTAAGGTTAAAGTTAAAGTTAAAGTTAAATTTAAAGTTAAAGTTACAGTTAAAGTTAAAGTTAAGGTTAAAAATAAAGTTAAGTGAAAGTTAAAGTTAAAGTTAAAATTAAAGTTAAAGTTAAAGTTAATGTTAATGTTAAAGTTAAAGTTAAAGTTAAAGTTAAAGTTAAAGTTAAAGTTAAATTTAAAGTTAAAGTTAAAGTTAAAGTTAAAGTTAAGGTTAACGTTAAAGTTAAAGTTAAAGTTAAAAATAAAGTTAAAGTTAAAGTTAAGGTTAAAGTTAGAGTTAGAGTTAAAGTTAAAGTCAAAGTTAAAGTTAAGGTTAAAGTTAAAGTTAAAGTTAAATTTAAAGTTAAAGTTAAAGTTAAAGTTAAAGTTAGAGTTAAAGTTAAAGTCAAAGTTAAGGTTAAAGTTAAAGTTAAATTTAAAGTTAAAGTTACAGTTAAAGTTAAAGTTGAAGTTAAAGTTAAAGTGAATGTTAAAGTTAAAGCGAAAGTTAAATTTAAAGTTAAAAATAAAGTTAAAGTTAAAGTGGAAGTTAAAGTTAAAGTTAAAGTCAAAGTTAAAGTTAAGGTTAAAGTTAAAGTTAAATTTAAAGTTAAAGTTAAAGTTAGAGTTAAAGTTAAAGTTAATGTTAAAGTCAAAGTTAAAGTTAAGGTTAAAGTTAAAGTTAAAGTTAAATTTAAAGTTAAAGTTACAGTTAAACTTAAAGTTGAGGTTAAAGTTAAAGTGAATGTTAAAGTTAAAGCGAAAGTTAAATTTAAAGTTAAAAATAAAGTTAAAGTTAAAGTGGAAGTTAAAGTTAAGGTTAAAAATAAAGTTAAAGTGAAAGTTAAAGTTAAAATTAAAGTTAAAGTTAAAGTTAAAGTTAAAGTTAAAGTTAATGTTAAAGTTAAAGTTAAATTTAAAGTTAAAGTGAATGTTAAAGTTAAAGCGAAAGTTAAAGTTAAAGTTAAAGTTAAAGTTAAAGTTAAAGTTGAAGTTAAAGTTAAAGATAAAGTTAAAGTTAAAGTTAATGTGAATTTTAAAGTTAAAGTTAAATTCAAAGTTAAAGTTAAAGTTAAGTTAAAGTTAAATTTAAAGTCAAAGTTAAAGTTAAAAATAAAGTTAAAGTTGAAGTTAAAGTTAAAGTTAAAGTTAAAGTTAAAGTTAAAGTTAAAGTTAAAGTTAAAGTTAAAGTTAAAGTTAGAGTTAGAGTTAAAGTTAAAATTAAAGTCAAAGTTAAAGTTAAGGTTAAAGTTAGAGTTAGAGTTAATTTTAAAGTTAAAGTCAAAGTTAAAGTTAAGGTTAAAGTGAAAGTTAAATTTAAAGTTAAAGTTACAGTTAAACTTAAAGTTAAGGGTAAAGTTAAAGTTAAAGCGAAAGTTAAACTTAAAAATAAAGTTAAAGTTAAAGTGAAACTTAAAGTTAAAGTTAATGTTAAGGGTAAAGTTAAAGTTAAAACTGAAGTTGAATTTAAAGTTAAAGTTTAAGTTTAAGTTAAAGTTAAAGTTAAACTTAAAGTTACAGTTAAAGTTAAAGTTAAAGTTAAAGTTAAAGTTAAAGTTAAAGTTAAAATTAAAGTTAAAGTTAAAGTTAAGTTAAAGTTAAAGTTAAAGTCAAAGTTAAAGTTAAGGTTAAAGTTAAATTTAAAGTTAAAGTTACAGTTAAAGTTAAGGTTAAAAATAAAGTTAAGGTGAAAGTTAAAGTTAAAGTTAAAGTTAAAGTTGAAGTTAAAGTTAAAGTTAAAGTTTAAGTTAAAGTTAAAGTTAAAGCGAAAGTTAAAGTTAAAGTTAAAGTTAAAGTTAGAGTTAAAGTTAAAGTTAAAGTTAAAGTTAAAGTTAAAGTTAAAGTTAAAGTTAAAGTTAAAGTTAAAGTTAAAGTCAAAGTTAAAGTTAAAGTCAAAGTTAAAGTTAAATTTAAAGTTAAAGTTAAAGTTACAGTTAAAGTTAAAGTTAAGGTTAAAAATAAAGTTAAGGTGAAAGTTAAAGTTAAAGTTAAAATTAAAGTTAAAGTTAAAGTTAAAGTTAAAGTAAATGTTAACGTTATAGTTAAAGTTAAAGTTAAAGTTAGAGGTAAAGTTAAATTTAAAGTTAAAGTTAAAGTTAAAGTGAGTGTTAAAGTTAAAGCGAAAGTTAAAGTTAAAAATAAAGTTAAAGTTAAAGTTAAACTTAAAATTAAAGTTAAAGTTTAAGTTTAAGTTTAAGTTTAAGTTTAAGTTAAAGTTAAAGTTAAAGTTAAAGTTAAAGTTAAAGTTAAAGTTGAAGTTAAAGTTAAAGTTAAAGTTTAAGTTAAAGTTAAAGTTAAAGCGAAAGTTAAAGTTAAAGTTAAAGTTAAAGTTAGAGTTAAAGTTAAAGTTAAAGTTAAAGTTAAAGTTAAAGTTAAAGTTAAAGTTAAAGTTAAAGTTAAAGTTAAAGTTAAAGTCAAAGTTAAAGTTAAAGTCAAAGTTAAAGTTAAATTTAAAGTTAAAGTTACAGTTAAGGTTAAAGTTAAAGTTAAAGTGAATGTTAAAGTTAAAGCGAAAGTTAAAGCTAAAAATAAAGTTAAAGTTAAAGTTAAAGTTAGAGTTAAAGTTAAAGTTAAAGTCAAAGTTAAAGTTAAGGTTAAAGTTAAAGTTAAAGTTAAAGTTAAATTTAAAGTTAAAGTTACAGTTAAAGTTAAAGTTAAGGTTAAAAATAAAGTTAAGGTGAAAGTTAAAGTTAAAATTAAAGTTAAAGTTAAAGTAAATGTTAAAGTTAAAGTTAAAGTTAAAGTTAAAGTTAGAGTTAAAGTTAAAGTTAAAGTTAAAGTTAAAGTTAAATTTAAAGTTAAAGTTAAAGTTAAAGTCAAAGTTAAAGTTAAATTTAAAGTTAAAGTTAAAGTTAAGGTTAAAGTTGAAGTTAAAGTGAATGTTAAAGTTAAAGCGAAAGTTAAAGTTAAAAATAAAGTCAAAGTTAAAGTTAAAGTTAGAGTTAGAGTTAAAGTTAAAGTTAAAGTCAAAGTTAAAGTTAAGGTTTAAGTTAAAGTTAAAGTTAAAGTTAAAGTTAAAGTTAAAGTTAAAGTTAAAGTTAAATTTAAAGTTAAAGTTAAAGTTAAAGTTAAGGTTAAAGTTAAAGTTAAAGTGAATGCTAAAGTTAAAGCGAAAGTTAAAGTTAAAAATAAAGTTAAAGTTAAAGTTAAAGTTAAAGTTAAAGTTAGAGTTAAAGTTAAAGTCAAAGTTAAAGTTAAAGTTAAGGTTAAAGTTAAAGTTGAAGTTGAAGTTAAAGTTAAAGTTAAATTTAAAGTTAAAGTTACAGTTAAAGTTAAAGTTAAGGTTAAAAATAAAGTTAAGGTGAAAGTTAAAGTTAAAGTTAAAATTAAAGTTAAAGTTAAAGTTAAAGTTAAAGTTAGAGTTAAAATTAAATTTAAAGTTAAAGTTAAAGTTAAAGTGAGTGTTAAAGTTAAAGCGAAAGTTAAAGTTAAAAATAAAGTTAAAGTTAAAGTTAAACTTAAAATTAAAGTTAAAGTTTAAGTTTAAGTTAAAGTTAAAGTTAAAGTTAAAGTTAAAGTTAAAGTTAAAGTTAAAGTTAAAGTTAAAGTTAAAGTTAAAGTTAAAGTTAGAGTTAAAGTTTTTTTTTTTTTTTTTTTTTTTTTTTTTTTTTTTTTTTTTTTTTTTTTTGTGTTTCGTGGAAGGAGGAAATGCTTTATGCACTGACCGGGATATTTAAGCCTCACTGCGAGACTCTCCGAGTGTAGGACTCCCTTCTTCCATGAAGGCCTACCCACTAAAACCTAACCTCCCACGGCCCGCGCAAATCCCCGTACCTGGGACCGCGTTTAGCATTACTTCGGGTACGGGTGCGCGCTACGTGAGCTCTATGGCTACTCTCACGCTAATGGGCTAGGCATCCGTCTTCTCGTTTACTGGTAAGTATATGCCTCACATATGTGCTGACCGTATCCCATCTGTCTCTTCGACAGGTCATGTTATTAATGACACTGCCCGGGGATAGGTCGCCAAGTACCTCTTCTACCCTCCTTCGCTGATGGGAGAAGTGCCTGCATTCGAAGAAGGTGTGGCGTACGTCGTCTATTTCCCCACAGTACAGACAGCTCGGGCTATCAACCTTACCCATTCTGTGTAGGTATTTGCGGAAGTAACCATGTCCCGTTAGAAACTGGGTCAGGTAAAAGTCTACCTCTCCGTGCGGTCGCTTCAACCATGGATCAAGTTCAGGGATTAGTTCCCTAGTCCACTTTCCTACGATGCTGTTGCTCCACTGGTCTTGCCAACGTCGGATCGATTCTTCTCGCGCCTGCATGGCAACAGCAGCTCTACTTGCTTGCGATCCGTTGTCATATATTGTTTTTCTTTCCTCAACGAGAAGATATATCGGTATGGTTCCCGCAACGACCAGGACAGCTTCAGCTGATACCGTGCGGTAAGCCGAAGATATTCGCAGCGCCCCTCTGCGTTGGACCGAGGTGAGGGCGACTCGGTTCTTCCGGTATTTCATTGCGTCCGCCCAGATTTCTGCACCATATAAGAGTATAGAATCCGAGGCTGATGCAAGCAACTTCCTTGTGCATGGCTTTGGGCCACCTGTGTTTGCCATTAATCTACTCAACTGCGCTATTATGCGCGCAGCTCTTTCGCAGGTCCCTCGTATGTGATCCGAGAAGTTGAGTTTGCTGTCTAACCTCACTCCCAGATATTTCGTTGAAGCGAGTGTTTCTATTGGCTGGTCCCCAACCATCATGTTCCTGGTAGTGGGAATACGTCTCTTTGTGAGGATGACGATCTCCGTTTTGGCTGTTGCTAACTGGAGACCGTGCTCAGCCATCCACCTATTTACATTACGCATGACCTGGTTTAATTTTAGCTGTGCCAGCTCGCAGCTTGGTGCTGTTATCACAGCTGCCACGTCGTCTGCAAATGCAACGAGGAAGGTGCTTTCTGGCATGTCTAATCGAAGAAGACTGTCGTAAGTTATATTCCAGAGATCGGGACCTAGTACCGAACCCTGGGCTGCTCCACCTGTTATTTTTACCCTTTTTTGACCGTGAGTACTTTCATATATTAGATACCTCTCTCTTAGGTAGTCCCTTAAAATTTCTAACAAATATTGCGGTGCTTTGAAAGTGCTTTCTAGTGCCTCAAGCATGTCCTCCCACCTAGCTGAGTTAAAAGCGTTTTTGACGTCCAGCGTGACCAGCAACACTATAGGTCTTGCTCTGTGGCACGCTGTCTCGGCTTTCTTGACTGCGTCTATAACTTCTGCTATGGCACCTATTGTAGAGTGCCCCCTCCGAAAACCATGCTGTCTGGGCGACAGTCCTCCGGCGTCCTGTAACGCTCTGGTGAGGCGTTGCTTCAGGAGACTCTCCATCAATTTCCCTGCTGTGTCCAACATACATAGGGGACGGTAGGATGATGGAGAGTTGGGATCTCCTTTCCCTTTTGGAATGAGAACCAGTCGTGCTGTCTTCCATATGGTGGGGAATATTCTTTCTTCGAGACATTTGTTGTACATGTGCAACATAAGTTCTGGGCAGTCGTTTGCAGCTAGTCTAATTGCCTCCGCGGGTATTCCGTCGGGCCCAGATGCTTTCCTAGGTTTCATAGTTCGCACGGCAGTTTTAAGCTCTTCTTCTTGGAATGGTTCCACGTTGCGATCTTCATGGGTAACGTACCCGCCCTCCCTAGGCAGTTGGGTGGGAAACAGGCCATCCACAATGTTCCTTATTTGGTTCTCGTCCATCAGCTGGTTTGGCGGACGGAACTTCTTCATTACTATCTTATATCCCTGCCCCCATGGGTCTCGATCCACTTCCTCGCAAAGCGCTTTCCAGCACTTAAGCTTGCTTTGCTTAATGGCAGCACTAAGAGCTTTCTTCGCTCCTTTGTACGCTTCCGACTTTTCTAGAGCCTCAGGCCTGCCGCGCGCGCGAGTTGCTAGCCTTCGCATCCTGTGGCATATTTTCCGCAGCTCCGCGATTTCGCTATTCCACCAGTATACCTGCTTTTTACCCCTCCACACTCCCCTCCGTGGCATAGAGAGGTTGCAAGCGTGGCGAAGACAGCTCATTGTCTTTTCAACCGTCTCTTCCGTCGGACTGGAGTTGTTGATTATCCGTCGGGCATCCCCCAGTACTGATGCGGAGAACGTGGCAGAGTCGACCTTGGATGCGTCCCATGCTTTTGTTCTGCGTGGCCCGTTCGGAATCTGCCTCTGACCGGGATCGTTTAGGTGGAAAGTGATGTAGTTGTGATCGCTGCCAGTCAGATCCTCTATGACTCTCCATCCAGCAGCGGTCAGGAGCAGGCTTTCTGACACTAGTGTTACATCGGGGATCGAGTATCCAAAGCCTGGCCGTCGGTATGTAGGGGTCGTACCAGTGTTAAGCACGTTCAAACCGAGCCTGGCTGCCATCTCAAGGACTAACCTTCCACGGGTGTTAGTCTGCGGCATTCCCCATTCGACGGCTCTTGCGTTAAAGTCTCCCGCCACAACCAGGTTACTAGTTAAGTCCCTCAGGTCGTCTTCAATAAGTTCAAGCTTCTCCCTGAACGTTTGAATGGGATCATTCGGGGACAAGTAGCAGCTTACTATTGTGGTATTATTCGTAGTTAGGCGGACGTAGCCTTGTCCGGCAACACGGTTCACAATATTGGCGTTTGCATCAGTCATCCAGATTGCGGCGGTGCCGGTGTTGTCTATATGCCAATCATTTCGGGCTCTATAGGGTTCGCTGATGATAACGCTGTTAGCTTTATGGTCTAAGACCAACTGTTGTAGTAGCTCATCAGCAAGTCTGCTCCGGTTTAGGTTGCCTTGGATAAAACTAATCACTATTGAATTGAGACTTTGGCCTTTGCAACAGCGAGTGCCGCTCTGAAGATGCTGCATGCTCCAGATCCAGGGACATGATCGAGCTTCTGTGTATTACACAGGTAACATTTTGGAGCTGCGGTACAGGCCGAAGCTTTGTGGCCGCTTTGCCCACACTTCCAGCAGGCGTTACTCCTGTCTGGACCCTTGCATTCTGCCTTCCGGTGTCCGTAGCCGAGACACCTAAAGCAGCGTTGTACTTCTGCTCGCTGTCTGATTCGGCACTGTATCCATCCGATCGGAATTTTACCTTTTTTGAGTAGGGCGTTGCCAATATTCTCGTCCACTTCGACGACCGCCATTTTCTGTTCTCTTTGGTTTGCTGCGAACACAGAGACCCGGAGAGGTCTAGTGATTTCTTCTTTTCCGACCTCCCTCCTTATTGCGTCTTGGATTTCTGTTTCGGTTGTGAGACAGTCCATGCCAAGTACTTCCAACTTCATCCGCTTGGAGAGCTGTTGTGCTTCACCGACCTCTCCTACTGCACTACCTATAGCTGCTCTGAAGGCCGTCTGGTCACTGCAGCGCGCCGTTTCAATCAGTACGTTACCAGATTTGGTTTTTCGTACTGACCGTACCACCGTACCTGTGTCATTAGGGCGGAGCTGGCCGCGTATGGCCCCTAGTACCTGGGCATAGCTTTTGCCTTCCACAGGTTTTACCACAAAAGTTGCTGCTTGTCTCCTCTTTCTCGCCCGTTTTTGAGCTTTAGGAGCTTGGACGGGGGTTGCCTGCTTGGCTGGCTGGGCCCGCTGTTTCAGCCTCCGGCGCGCTACATTGGACCAAGACTCACCTTGTGAAAGCGTATTTGTTCTTTCATCTCGTTTCTTTTTGGCTTCCAAGTCCTCCGAGTGGGAATCTGAGCTCGTTCGTGCCCTCTTGCTTTTTCGGCCCGATTCTCTGTTCTCATCTACCTTTTGGGCCCTTAACGATCCCATGCAGCTTAACGCTTCCTCGAGAAGAGCCATACCGGTTTTTATGTCCTTGGACACGGTCTTCTGCTTGAGAGCGGTTTCCTGCATCTCGCGCAGCACTGATACCGCATACTCCAGCAGTTCGTCTTGGCTCTTCCCTTCGAGGCTTGTGTATGAGAGTGAGCCTCTTGGCGGAGTCGCACGTTTCTCCTTCCCAACAGCGCGCTGTGCAACGACATTGGGTGAGCTGACCAAGAGTGAGTTAAAGTTAAAGTTAAAGTTAAAGTTAAAGTTAAAGTTAAAGTTAAAGTTAAAGTTAAAGTTGAAGTTAAAGTTAAAGATAAAGTTAAAGTTAAAGTTAAAATGAATGTTAAAGTTAAATTAAAGTTAAATTTAAAGTTAAAAATAAAGTTAAAGTTAAGGTTAAAGTTAAAGTTAAGGTTAAAGTTAAAATTAAAGTGAATGTTAAAGTTAAAGCGAAAGTTAAAGTTAAAGTTAAAAATAAAGTTAAAGTTAAAGTTAAAGTTAAAGTTAAAGTTAAAGTTAAAGTTAATGTTAAAGTTAAAGTTAAAGTTAAAGTTAAAGTTAAAGTTAAAGTTAAAGTGAATGTTAAAGTTAAAGCGAAAGTTAAAGTTAAAGTTAAAAATAAAGTTAAAGTTAAAGTTAAAGTTAAGGTTAAAGTTAGAGTTAAAGTTAAAGTTAAAGTCAAATTTTAAGTTAAGGTTAAAGTTAAAGTTAAAGTTAAATTTAAAGTTAAAGTTCGAGTTAACGTTAAAATTAAAGTTAAAGTTAATGTGAATGTTAAAGTTAAAGTTAAAGTTAAAGTTAAAGTTAAAGTTAAAGTTAAAGTTAAAGTTAAAGTTAAAGTTAAAGTTAAAGTTAGAGTTAAAGTTAAAGTTAAAGTCAAAGTTAAAGTTAAGGTTAAAGTTAGAGTTAGAGTTAAATTTAAAATTAAAGTCAAAGTTAAAGTTAAAGTTAAGGTTAAGGTTAAAGTTAAAGTTAAATTTAAAGTTAAAGTTACAGTTAAAGTTAAGGGTAAAGTTAAAGTTAAAGCGAAAGTTAAACTTAAAAATAAAGTTAAAGTGAAAGTTAAAGTTAAAGTGAAAGTTAAAGTTAAAGTTAATGTTAAGGGTAAAGTTAAAGTTAAAGTTAAAGCTAAAGTTGAAGTTAAAGTTAAAGTTAAAGTTTAAGTTTAAGTTAAAGTTAAAGTTAAACTTAAAGTTAAAGTTAAAGTTAAAGTTAAAGTTAAGTTAAAGTTAAAGTTTAAGTTTAAGTTTAAGTTTAAGTTAAAGTTAAAGTTAAACTTAAATTTAAAGTTAAAGTTAAAATTAAAGTTAAAGCTAAAGTTAAAGTGAATGTTAAAGTTAAAGCGAAAGTTAAAGTTAAAGTGAAAGTTAAAGTTAAAGTTAAAGTTAAAGTAAAAGTTAAAGTTAAAGTTAAAGTTAAGGTTAAATTTAAAGTCAAAGTTAAAGTTAAAATTAAAGTTAAAGTTAAAGTTAAAGTGAATGTTAAAGTTAAAGCGAAAGTTAAAGTTAAAGTGAAAGTTAAAGTTAAAGTTAAAGTTAAAGTTAAAGTTAAAATTAAAGTTAAAGCTAAAGTTAAAGTTAAAGTGAATGTTAATGTTAAAGCGAAAGTTAAAGTTAAAGTTAAAGTTAAAGTTAAAGTTAAATTTAAAGTTAAAGTTAATGTTAAAGTTAAAGTTAAAGTTAAAGTTAAAGTAAAAGTTAAAGTTAAAGTTAAGGTTAAATTTAAAGTCAAAATTAAAGTTAAAATTAAAGTTAAAGTTAAAGTGAATGTTAAAGTTAAAGCGAAAGTTAAAGTTAAAGTTAAGGTTAAAGTTAAAGTTAAAGTTAAAGTTAAAGTTAGAGTTAAAGTTAAAGTTAAAGTTAAAGTCAAAGTTAAAGTTAAGGTTAAAGTTAAAGTTAAATTTAAAGTTAAAGTTAAAGTTAAGGTTAAAAATAAAGTTAAAGTTAAAGTTAGAGTTAAAGTTAAAGTTAAAGTTAAAGATAAAGTTAAAGTTAAAGTTAAAGTTAAAGTGAATGTTAAAGTTAAAGCGAAAGTTAAAGTTAAAGTTAAAGTGAATGTTAAAGTTAAAGCGAAAGTTAAAGTTAAAGTTAAAAATAAAGTTAAAGTTAAAATTAAAGTTAAAGTTAAGGTTAAAGTTAGAGTTAGAGTTAAAGTTAAAGTTAAAGTCAAAGTTAAAGTTAAAGTTAAATTTAAAGTTAAAGTTAAAGTTAAGGTTAAAGTTAAAGTTAAAGTGAATGTTAAAGTTAAAGCGAAAGCTAAAGCGAAAGTTAAAGTTAAAGTTAAAAATAAAGTTAAAGTTAAAGTTAAAGTTAAAGTTAGAGTTAAAGTTAAAGTTAAACTTAAAGTTAAAGTTAAAGTTTAAGTTTAAGTTTAACTTTAAGTTAAGGTTAAAGTTAAAGTTAAAGTTAAATTTAAAGTTAAAGTTCGAGTTAACGTTAAAATTAAAGTTAAAGTTAATGTGAATGTTAAAGTTAAAGTTAAAGTTAAAGTTAAAGTTAAAGTTAAAGTTAAAGTTAAAGTTAAAGTTAAAGTTAAAGTTAAAGTTAGAGTTAAAGTTAAAGTTAAAGTCAAAGTTAAAGTTAAGGTTAAAGTTAGAGTTAGAGTTAAATTTAAAATTAAAGTCAAAGTTAAAGTTAAAGTTAAGGTTAAGGTTAAAGTTAAAGTTAAATTTAAAGTTAAAGTTACAGTTAAAGTTAAGGGTAAAGTTAAAGTTAAAGCGAAAGTTAAACTTAAAAATAAAGTTAAAGTGAAAGTTAAAGTTAAAGTGAAAGTTAAAGTTAAAGTTAATGTTAAGGGTAAAGTTAAAGTTAAAGTTAAAGCTAAAGTTGAAGTTAAAGTTAAAGTTAAAGTTTAAGTTTAAGTTAAAGTTAAAGTTAAACTTAAAGTTAAAGTTAAAGTTAAAGTTAAAGTTAAGTTAAAGTTAAAGTTTAAGTTTAAGTTTAAGTTTAAGTTAAAGTTAAAGTTAAACTTAAATTTAAAGTTAAAGTTAAAATTAAAGTTAAAGCTAAAGTTAAAGTGAATGTTAAAGTTAAAGCGAAAGTTAAAGTTAAAGTGAAAGTTAAAGTTAAAGTTAAAGTTAAAGTAAAAGTTAAAGTTAAAGTTAAAGTTAAGGTTAAATTTAAAGTCAAAGTTAAAGTTAAAATTAAAGTTAAAGTTAAAGTTAAAGTGAATGTTAAAGTTAAAGCGAAAGTTAAAGTTAAAGTGAAAGTTAAAGTTAAAGTTAAAGTTAAAGTTAAAGTTAAAATTAAAGTTAAAGCTAAAGTTAAAGTTAAAGTGAATGTTAATGTTAAAGCGAAAGTTAAAGTTAAAGTTAAAGTTAAAGTTAAAGTTAAATTTAAAGTTAAAGTTAATGTTAAAGTTAAAGTTAAAGTTAAAGTTAAAGTAAAAGTTAAAGTTAAAGTTAAGGTTAAATTTAAAGTCAAAATTAAAGTTAAAATTAAAGTTAAAGTTAAAGTGAATGTTAAAGTTAAAGCGAAAGTTAAAGTTAAAGTTAAGGTTAAAGTTAAAGTTAAAGTTAAAGTTAAAGTTAGAGTTAAAGTTAAAGTTAAAGTTAAAGTCAAAGTTAAAGTTAAGGTTAAAGTTAAAGTTAAATTTAAAGTTAAAGTTAAAGTTAAGGTTAAAAATAAAGTTAAAGTTAAAGTTAGAGTTAAAGTTAAAGTTAAAGTTAAAGATAAAGTTAAAGTTAAAGTTAAAGTTAAAGTGAATGTTAAAGTTAAAGCGAAAGTTAAAGTTAAAGTTAAAGTGAATGTTAAAGTTAAAGCGAAAGTTAAAGTTAAAGTTAAAAATAAAGTTAAAGTTAAAATTAAAGTTAAAGTTAAGGTTAAAGTTAGAGTTAGAGTTAAAGTTAAAGTTAAAGTCAAAGTTAAAGTTAAAGTTAAATTTAAAGTTAAAGTTAAAGTTAAGGTTAAAGTTAAAGTTAAAGTGAATGTTAAAGTTAAAGCGAAAGCTAAAGCGAAAGTTAAAGTTAAAGTTAAAAATAAAGTTAAAGTTAAAGTTAAAGTTAAAGTTAGAGTTAAAGTTAAAGTTAAACTTAAAGTTAAAGTTAAAGTTTAAGTTTAAGTTAAAGTTAAAGTTAAAATTAAAGTTAAATTAAAAGTTAAAGTTAAAGTAAATGTTAAAGTTAAAGTTAAAATTAAAGTTAAAGTTAAAGTTAAAGTTAAAGTTAAAGTTAAAGTTAAAGTTAAAGTTAAAGTTAATGTTAAAGTTAAAGTTAAAATTAAAGTTAGAGTTAAAGTGAATGTTAAAGTTAAAGCGAAAGTTAAAGTTAAAAATAAAGTTAAAGTTAAACTTAAAGTTAAAGTTAAAGTTAAAGTTTAAGTTTAAGATAAAGTTAAAGTTAAAGTTAGAGTTAAAGTTAAAGTTAAAATTAAAGTTAAATTTAAAGTTAAAGTAAATGTTAAAGTTAAAGTTAAAGTTAAAGTTAAAGTTAAAGTTAGAGTTAAAGTTAAAGTTAAATTTAAAGTTAAAGTTAAAGTTAAAGTGAATGTTAAAGTTAAAGCGAAAGTTAAAGTTAAAGTTAAAAATAAAGTTAAAGTTAAATTGAATGTTAAAGTTAAAGCGAAAGTTAAAGTTAAAAATAAAGTTAAAGTTAAAGTTAAGGTTAAAGTTAGAGTTAGAGTTAAAGTTAAAGTTAAAGTTAAAGTTAAAGTTAAAGTTAAAGTTAAAGTTAAAGTCAAAGTTAAAGTTAAATTTAAAGTTAAAGTTAAAGTTAAGGTTAAAGTTAATGTTAAAGTGAATGTTAAAGTTAAAGCGAAAGTTAAAGCGAAAATTAAAGTTAAAGTTAAAAATAAAGTTAAAGTTAAAGTTAGAGTTAGAGTTAAATTAAAGTTACAGTTAAAGTTAAAGTTAAGGTTAAAAATAAAGTTAAAGTGAAAGTTAAAGTTAAAGTTAAAATTAAAGCTAAAGTTAAAGTTAATGTTAAAGTTAAAGTTAAAATTAAAGTTAGAGTTAAAGTGAATGTTAAAGTTAAAGCGAAAGTTAAAGTTAAAAATAAAGTTAAAGTTTAAGTTTAAGTTTAAGTTTAAGTTAAAGTTAAAGTTAAAATTAAAGTTAAAGTTAAAGTTAGTGTTAAAGTTAAAGTTAAAATTAAAGTTAAAGTTAAAGTGAATGTTAAAGTTAAAGCGAAAGTTAAAGCAAAAGTTAAAGTTAAAAATAAAGTTAAAGTTAAGGTTAAAGTTAAAGTTAAAGTTAAAATTAAAGTTAAAGTTAAGGTTAAAGTTAAAGTTAAAGTGAATGTTAAAGTTAAAGGGAAAGTTAAAGTTAAAGTTAAAAATAAAGTTAAAGTTAAAGTTTAAGTTAAAGTTAAAGTTAAAGTTAAAGTTAAAGTTAAAGTTAAAGTTAAAGTTAAAGTTAAAGTTAAAGTTAAAGTTAAAGTTAAAGTTAAAGTTAAAGTGAATGTTAAAGTTAAAGCGAAAGTTAAAGTTAAAGTTAAAAAAAAAGTTAAAGTTAAAGTTAAGGTTAAAGTTAGAGTTAAAGTTAAATTTAAAGTTAAAGTTAAGGTAAAAGTTAAAGTTAAAGTTAAAGTTAAATTTAAAGTTAAAGTTACAGTTAAAGTTAAGGGTAAAGTTAAAGTTAAAGCGAAAGTTAAACTTAAAAATAAAGTTAAAGTGAAAGTTAAAGTTAAAGTGAAAGTTAAAGTTAAAGTTAATGTTAAGGGTAAAGTTAAAGTTAAAGTTAAAGCTAAAGTTGAAGTTAAAGTTAAAGTTAAAGTTTAAGTTTAAGTTAAAGTTAAAGTTAAACTTAAAGTTAAAGTTAAAGTTAAAGTTAAAGTTAAAGTTAAGTTAAAGTTAAAGTTTAAGTTTAAGTTTAAGTTAAAGTTAAAGTTAAACTTAAATTTAAAGTTAAAGTTAAAATTAAAGTTAAAGCTAAAGTTAAAGTGAATGTTAAATTTAAAGCGAAAGTTAAAGTTAAAGTGAAAGTTAAAGTTAAAGTTAAAGTAAAAGTTAAAGTTAAAGTTAAAGTTAAGGTTAAATTTAAAGTCAAAGTTAAAGTTAAAATTAAAGTTAAAGTTAAAGTTAAAGTGAATGTTAAAGTTAAAGCGAAAGTTAAAGTTAAAGTGAAAGTTAAAGTTAAAGTTAAAGTTAAAGTTAAAGTTAAAGTTAAAATTAAAGTTAAAGCTAAAGTTAAAGTTAAAGTGAATGTTAATGTTAAAGCGAAAGTTAAAGTTAAAGTTAAAGTTAAAGTTAAATTTAAAGTTAAAGTTAATGTTAAAGTTAAAGTTAAAGTTAAAGTTAAAGTTAAAGTTAAAGTAAAAGTTAAAGTTAAAGTTAAAGTTAAGGTTAAATTTAAAGTCAAAATTAAAGTTAAAATTAAAGTTAAAGTTAAAGTGAATGTTAAAGTTAAAGCGAAAGTTAAAGTTAAAGTTAAGGTTAAAGTTAAAGTTAAAGTTAAAGTTAAAGTTAAAGTTAGAGTTAAAGTTAAAGTTAAAGTTAAAGTCAAAGTTAAAGTTAAGGTTAAAGTTAAAGTTAAATTTAAAGTTAAAGTTAAAGTTAAGGTTAAAAATAAAGTTAAAGTTAAAGTTAGAGTTAAAGTTAAAGTTAAAGTTAAAGATAAAGTTAAAGTTAAAGTTAAAGTTAAAGTTAAAGTGAATGTTAAAGTTAAAGCGAAAGTTAAAGTTAAAGTTAAAGTGAATGTTAAAGTTAAAGCGAAAGTTAAAGTTAAAGTTAAAAATAAAGTTAAAGTTAAAATTAAAGTTAAAGTTAAGGTTAAAGTTAGAGTTAGAGTTAAAGTTAAAGTTAAAGTCAAAGTTAAAGTTAAAGTTAAATTTAAAGTTAAAGTTAAAGTTAAGGTTAAAGTTAAAGTTAAAGTGAATGTTAAAGTTAAAGCGAAAGTTAAAGCGAAAGTTAAAGTTAAAGTTAAAAATAAAGTTAAAGTTAAAGTTAAAGTTAAAGTTAGAGTTAAAGTTAAAGTTAAACTTAAAGTTAAAGTTTAAGTTTAAGTTAAAGTTAAAGTTAAAATTAAAGTTAAATTAAAAGTTAAAGTTAAAGTAAATGTTAAAGTTAAAGTTAAAATTAAAGTTAAAGTTAAAGTTAAAGTTAAAGTTAATGTTAAAGTTAAAGTTAAAATTAAAGTTAGAGTTAAAGTGAATGTTAAAGTTAAAGCGAAAGTTAAAGTTAAAAATAAAGTTAAAGTTAAACTTAAAGTTAAAGTTAAAGTTAAAATTTAAGTTTAAGTTAAAGTTAAAGTTAAAGTTAGAGTTAAAGTTAAAGTTAAAATTAAAGTTAAATTTAAAGTTAAAGTAAATGTTAAAGTTAAAGTTAAAGTTAAAGTTAGAGTTAAAGTTAAAGTTAAATTTAAAGTTAAAGTTAAAGTTAAAGTGAATGTTAAAGTTAAAGCGAAAGTTAAAGTTAAAGTTAAAAATAAAGTTAAAGTTAAATTGAATGTTAAAGTTAAAGCGAAAGTTAAAGTTAAAAATAAAGTTAAAGTTAAAGTTAAGGTTAAAGTTAGAGTTAGAGTTAAAGTTAAAGTTAAAGTTAAAGTTAAAGTTAAAGTTAAAGTTAAAGTCAAAGTTAAAGTTAAAGTTAAATTTAAAGTTAAAGTTAAAGTTAAGGTTAAAGTTAATGTTAAAGTGAATGTTAAAGTTAAAGCGAAAGTTAAAGCGAAAATTAAAGTTAAAGTTAAAAATAAAGTTAAAGTTAAAGTTAGAGTTAGAGTTAAATTAAAGTTACAGTTAAAGTTAAAGTTAAGGTTAAAAATAAAGTTAAAGTTAAAGTTAAAGTTAAAATTAAAGCTAAAGTTAAAGTTAATGTTAAAGTTAAAGTTAAAATTAAAGTTAGAGTTAAAGTGAATGTTAAAGTTAAAGCGAAAGTTAAAGTTAAAAATAAAGTTAAAGTTTAAGTTTAAGTTTAAGTTTAAGTTAAAGTTAAAGTTAAAATTAAAGTTAAAGTTAAAGTTAGTGTTAAAGTTAAAGTTAAAATTAAAGTTAAAGTTAAAGTGAATGTTAAAGTTAAAGCGAAAGTTAAAGCAAAAGTTAAAGTTAAAAATAAAGTTAAAGTTAAGGTTAAAGTTAAAGTTAAAATTAAAGTTAAAGTTAAGGTTAAAGTTAAAGTTAAAGTGAATGTTAAAGTTAAAGCGAAAGTTAAAGTTAAAGTTAAAAATAAAGTTAAAGTTAAAGTTTAAGTTAAAGTTAAAGTTAAAGTTAAAGTTAAAGTTAAAGTTAAAGTTAAAGTTAAAGTTAAAGTTAAAGTTAAAGTTAAAGTTAAAGTTAAAGTGAATGTTAAAGTTAAAGCGAAAGTTAAAGTTAAAGTTAAAAAAAAAGTTAAAGTTAAAGTTAAGGTTAAAGTTAGAGTTAAAGTTAAATTTAAAGTTAAAGTCAAAGTTAAAGTTAAGGTAAAAGTTAAAGTTAAAGTTAAAGTTAAAGTTAAATTTAAAGTTACAGTTAAAGTTAGAGTTAACGTTAAAGTTAAAGTAAAAGTTAATGTGAATGTGAATGTTAAAGTTAAAGTTAAAGCGAAAGTTAAACTTAAAAATAAAGTTAAAGTTAAAGTTAAAGTGAAAGTTAAAGTTAAAGTGAAAGTTAAAGTTAAAGTTAAAGTTAAAGTTAATGTTAAGGGTAAAGTTAAAGCTAAAGTTGAAGGTAAGGTTAAAGTTAAAGTTTAAGTTAAAGTAAAAAAGTTAGAGTTAGAGTTAAAGTTAAAGTTAAAGTTAAAGTTAAAGTTAAAGTCAAAGTTAAAGTAAAATTTAAAGTTAAAGTTACAGTTAAAGTTAAAATTAAAGTTAAAGTTAATGAGAATGTTAAAGTTAAAGTTAAAGTGAAAGTTAAAGTTAAAGTTAAATTTAGTTAAAGTTAAACTTAAAGTTAAAGTTGAAGTTAAAGTTAAAGTCAAAGTGATTGTTAAAGTTAAAGCGAAAGTTAAAGTTAAAAATAAAGTTAAAGTTGAAGTTAAAGTTAAAGTTTAAATTAAAGTTAAAGTTAAAGTTAAAGTTAAAGTTAAAGTTAAAGTTAGAGTTAAAGTTAAAGTTAAAGTTAAAGTTAAAGTCAAAGTTAAAGTCAAAGTTAAAGTTAAGGTTAAAGTTAAAGTTAAAGTTAAATTTAAAGTTAAAGTTACAGTTAAAGTTAAAGTTAAGGTTAAAAATAAAGTTAAGTGAAAGTTAAAGTTAAAGTTAAAATTAAAGTTAAAGTTAAAGTTAATGTTAATGTTAAAGTTAAAGTTAAAGTTAAAGTTAAAGTTAAAGTTAAAGTTAAATTTAAAGTTAAAGTTAAAGTTAAAGTTAAAGTTAAGGTTAACGTTAACGTTAAAGTTAAAGTTAAAGTTAAAAATAAAGTTAAAGTTAAGGTTAAAGTTAGAGTTAGAGTTAAAGTTAAAGTCAAAGTTAAAGTTAAGGTTAAAGTTAAAGTTAAAGTTAAATTTAAAGTTAAAGTTAAAGTTAAAGTTAAAGTTAGAGTTAAAGTTAAAGTCAAAGTTAAGGTTAAAGTTAAAGTTAAATTTAAAGTTAAAGTTACAGTTAAAGTTAAAGTTGAAGTTAAAGTTAAAGTGAATGTTAAAGTTAAAGCGAAAGTTAAATTTAAAGTTAAAAATAAAGTTAAAGTTAAAGTGGAAGTTAAAGTTAAAGTTAAAGTCAAAGTTAAAGTTAAGGTTAAAGTTAAAGTTAAATTTAAAGTTAAAGTTAAAGTTAGAGTTAAAGTTAAAGTTAATGTTAAAGTCAAAGTTAAAGTTAAGGTTAAAGTTAAAGTTAAAGTTAAATTTAAAGTTAAAGTTACAGTTAAACTTAAAGTTGAGGTTAAAGTTAAAGTGAATGTTAAAGTTAAAGCGAAAGTTAAATTTAAAGTTAAAAATAAAGTTAAAGTTAAAGTGGAAGTTAAAGTTAAGGTTAAAAATAAAGTTAAAGTGAAAGTTAAAGTTAAAATTAAAGTTAAAGTTAAAGTTAAAGTTAAAGTTAAAGTTAAAGTTAATGTTAAAGTTAAAGTTAAATTTAAAGTTAAAGTGAATGTTAAAGTTAAAGCGAAAGTTAAAGTTAAAGTTAAAAATAAAGTTAAATTGAAGTTAAAGTTAAAGTTAAAGTTAATGTGAATTTTAAAGTTAAAGTTAAATTCAAAGTTAAAGTTAAAGTTAAGTTAAAGTTAAATTTAAAGTCAAAGTTAAAGTTAAAAATAAAGTTAAAGTTGAAGTTAAAGTTAAAGTTAAAGTTAAAGTTAAAGTTAAAGTTAAAGTTAAAGTTAAAGTTAAAGTTAAAGTTAAAGTTAAAGTTAAAGTTAAAGTTAGAGTTAGAGTTAAAGTTAAAATTAAAGTCAAAGTTAAAGTTAAGGTTAAAGTTAGAGTTAGAGTTAATTTTAAAGTTAAAGTCAAAGTTAAAGTTAAGGTTAAAGTGAAAGTTAAATTTAAAGTTAAAGTTACAGTTAAACTTAAAGTTAAGGGTAAAGTTAAAGTTAAAGCGAAAGTTAAACTTAAAAATAAAGTTAAAGTTAAAGTGAAACTTAAAGTTAAAGTTAATGTTAAGGGTAAAGTTAAAGTTAAAACTGAAGTTGAATTTAAAGTTAAAGTTTAAGTTTAAGTTAAAGTTAAAGTTAAACTTAAAGTTACAGTTAAAGTTAACGTTAAAGTTAAAGTTAAAGTTAAAGTTAAAGTTAAAGTTAAAATTAAAGTTAAAGTTAAAGTTAAGTTAAAGTTAAAGTTAAAGTCAAAGTTAAAGTTAAGGTTAAAGTTAAATTTAAAGTTAAAGTTACAGTTAAAGTTAAGGTTAAAAATAAAGTTAAGGTGAAAGTTAAAGTTAAAGTTAAAGTTAAAGTTAAAGTTGAAGTTAAAGTTAAAGTTAAAGTTTAAGTTAAAGTTAAAGTTAAAGCGAAAGTTAAAGTTAAAGTTAAAGTTAAAGTTAGAGTTAAAGTTAAAGTTAAAGTTAAAGTTAAAGTTAAAGTTAAAGTTAAAGTTAAAGTTAAAGTCAAAGTTAAAGTTAAAGTCAAAGTTAAAGTTAAATTTAAAGTTAAAGTTACAGTTAAGGTTAAAGTTAAAGTTAAAGTGAATGTTAAAGTTAAAGCGAAAGTTAAAGCTAAAAATAAAGTTAAAGTTAAAGTTAAAGTTAGAGTTAAAGTTAAAGTTAAAGTTAAAGTCAAAGTTAAAGTTAAGGTTAAAGTTAAAGTTAAAGTTAAATTTAAAGTTAAAGTTACAGTTAAAGTTAAAGTTAAGGTTAAAAATAAAGTTAAGGTGAAAGTTAAAGTTAAAATTAAAGTTAAAGTTAAAGTAAATGTTAAAGTTAAAGTTAAAGTTAAAGGTAGAGTTAAAGTTAAAGTTAAAGTTAAAGTTAAAGTTAAAGTTAAATTTAAAGTTAAAGTTAAAGTTAAAGTCAAAGTTAAAGTTAAATTTAAAGTTAAAGTTAAGGTTAAAGTTGCAGTTAAAGTGAATGTTAAAGTTAAAGCGAAAGTTAAAGTTAAAAATAAAGTCAAAGTTAAAGTTAAAGTTAGAGTTAAAGTTAAAGTTAAAGTCAAAGTTAAAGTTAAGGTTTAAGTTAAAGTTAAAGTTAAAGTTAAAGTTAAATTTAAAGTTAAAGTTAAAGTTAAGGTTAAAGTTAAAGTTAAAGTGAATGCTAAAGTTAAAGCGAAAGTTAAAGTTAAAAATAAAGTTAAAGTTAAAGTTAAAGTTAAAGTTAAAGTCAAAGTTAAAGTTAAGGTTAAAGTTAGAGTTAGAGTTAAATTTAAAATTAAAGTCAAAGTTAAAGTTAAAGTTAAGGTTAAGGTTAAAGTTAAAGTTAAATTTAAAGTTAAAGTTACAGTTAAAGTTAAGGGTAAAGTTAAAGTTAAAGCGAAAGTTAAACTTAAAAATAAAGTTAAAGTGAAAGTTAAAGTTAAAGTTAAAGTCAAAGTTAAAGTTAAAGTTAAGGTTAAAGTTAAAGTTGAAGTTGAAGTTAAAGTTAAAGTTAAATTTAAATTTAAAGTTACAGTTAAAGTTAAAGTTAAGGTTAAAAATAAAGTTAAGGTGAAAGTTAAAGTTAAAGTTAAAATTAAAGTTAAAGTTAAAGTTAAAGTTAAAGTAAATGTTAACGTTAAAGTTAAAGTTAAAGTTAAAGTTAGAGGTAAAGTTAAATTTAAAGTTAAAGTTAAAGTTAAAGTGAGTGTTAAAGTTAAAGCGAAAGTTAAAGTTAAAAATAAAGTTAAAGTTAAAGTTAAACTTAAAATTAAAGTTAAAGTTTAAGTTTAAGTTTAAGTTTAAGTTTAAGTTAAAGTTAAAGTTAAAGTTAAAGTTAAAGTTAAAGTTAAAGTTAAAGTTAAAGTTAAAGTTAAAGTTAAAGTTAAAGTTAAAGTTGAAGTTAAAGTTAAAGATAAAGTTAAAGTTAAAGTTAAAATGAATGTTAAAGTTAAATTAAAGTTAAATTTAAAGTTAAAAATAAAGTTAAAGTTAAGGTTAAAGTTAAGGTTAAAGTTAAAATTAAAGTGAATGTTAAAGTTGAAAGTTAAAGTTAAAGTTAAAAATAAAGTTAAAGTTAAAGTTAAAGTTAAAGTTAAAGTTAAAGTTAAAGTTAAAGTTAAAGTGAATGTTAAAGTTAAAGCGAAAGTTAAAGTTAAAGTTAAAAATAAAGTTAAAGTTAAAGTTAAAGTTAAGGTTAAAGTTAGAGTTAAAGTTAAAGTTAAAGTCAAAGTTAAAGTTAAGGTTAAAGTTAAAGTTAAAGTTAAATTTAAAGTTAAAGTTAGAGTTAACGTTAAAATTAAAGTTAAAGTTAATGTGAATGTTAAAGTTAAAGTTAAAGTTAAAGTTAAAGTTAAAGTTAAAGTTAAAGTTAAAGTTAAAGTTAAAGTTAAAGTTAAAGTTAAAGTTAAAGTTAAAGTTAGAGTTAAAGTTAAAGTTAAAGTCAAAGTTAAAGTTAAGGTTAAAGTTAGAGTTAGAGTTAAATTTAAAATTAAAGTCAAAGTTAAAGTTAAAGTTAAGGTTAAGGTTAAAGTTAAAGTTAAATTTAAAGTTAAAGTTACAGTTAAAGTTAAGGGTAAAGTTAAAGTTAAAGCGAAAGTTAAACTTAAAAATAAAGTTAAAGTGAAAGTTAAAGTTAAAGTGAAAGTTAAAGTTAAAGTTAATGTTAAGGGTAAAGTTAAAGTTAAAGTTAAAGCTAAAGTTGAAGTTAAAGTTAAAGTTAAAGTTTAAGTTTAAGTTAAAGTTAAAGTTAAACTTAAAGTTAAAGTTAAAGTTAAAGTTAAAGTTAAGTTAAAGTTTAAGTTTAAGTTTAAGTTTAAGTTAAAGTTAAAGTTAAACTTAAATTTAAAGTTAAAGTTAAAATTAAAGTTAAAGCTAAAGTTAAAGTGAATGTTAAAGTTAAAGCGAAAGTTAAAGTTAAAGTGAAAGTTAAAGTTAAAGTTAAAGTTAAAGTAAAAGTTAAAGTTAAAGTTAAAGTTAAGGTTAAATTTAAAGTCAAAGTTAAAGTTAAAATTAAAGTTAAAGTTAAAGTTAAAGTGAATGTTAAAGTTAAAGCGAAAGTTAAAGTTAAAGTGAAAGTTAAAGTTAAAGTTAAAGTTAAAGTTAAAGTTAAATATAAAGTTAAAGCTAAAGTTAAAGTTAAAGTGAATGTTAATGTTAAAGCGAAAGTTAAAGTTAAAGTTAAAGTTAAAGTTAAAGTTAAATTTAAAGTTAAAGTTAATGTTAAAGTTAAAGTTAAAGTTAAAGTTAAAGTTAAAGTTAAAGTAAAAGTTAAAGTTAAAGTTAAGGTTAAATTTAAAGTCAAAATTAAAGTTAAAATTAAAGTTAAAGTTAAAGTGAATGTTAAAGTTAAAGCGAAAGTTAAAGTTAAAGTTAAGGTTAAAGTTAAAGTTAAAGTTAAAGTTAGAGTTAAAGTTAAAGTTAAAGTCAAAGTTAAAGTTAAGGTTAAAGTTAAAGTTAAATTTAAAGTTAAAGTTAAAGTTAAGGTTAAAAATAAAGTTAAAGTTAAAGTTAGAGTTAAAGTTAAAGTTAAAGTTAAAGATAAAGTTAAAGTTAAAGTTAAAGTTAAAGTTAAAGTTAAAGTTAAAGTGAATGTTAAAGTTAAAGCGAAAGTTAAAGTTAAAGTTAAAGTGAATGTTAAAGTTAAAGCGAAAGTTAAAGTTAAAGTTAAAAATAAAGTTAAAGTTAAAATTAAAGTTAAAGTTAAGGTTAAAGTTAGAGTTAGAGTTAAAGTTAAAGTTAAATTCAAAGTTAAAGTTAAAGTTAAATTTAAAGTTAAAGTTAAAGTTAAGGTTAAAGTTAAAGTTAAAGTGAATGTTAAAGTTAAAGCGAAAGTTAAAGCGAAAGTTAAAGTTAAAGTTAAAAATAAAGTTAAAGTTAAAGTTAAAGTTAAAGTTAGAGTTAAAGTTAAAGTTAAAGTCAAAGTTATAGTTAAGGTTAAAGTTAAAGTTAAAGTTAAATTTAAAGTTAAAGTTACAGTTAAAGTTAAAGTTAAAGTTAAGGTTAAAAATAAAGTTAAAGTGAAAGTTAAAGTAAAAGTTAAAGTTAAAATTAAAGTTAAAGTTAAAATTAATGTTAAAGTTAATGTTAAAGTTAAAGTTAGAGTTAAAGTGAATGTTAAAGTTAAAGCGAAAGTTAAAGTTAAAGTTAAAGTTAAAGTTAAAGTTAAAGTTAAAGTTTAAGTTAAAGTTAAAGTTTAAGTTAAAGTTAAAATGAATGTTAAAGTTAAAGTTAAAGTTAAATTTAAAGTTGAAAATAAAGTTAAAGTTAAGGTTAAAGTTAAAGTTAAAGTTAAAGTTAAAGTTAAAGTTAAAGTTAAAGTTAGAGTTAAAGTTAAAGTTAAAGTTATAGTCGAAGTTAAAGTTAAGGTTAAAGTTAGAGTTAGAGTTAAATTTAAAGTTAAAGTTTAAGTTAAGATTAAAGTTAAAGTTAAATTTCAAGTTAAAGTTACAGTTAAAGTTAAAGTTAAAGTCAAAGTTAAGGTTAAGGTTAAAGTTATAGTTAAAGTTAAAGTTAAAATTAAAGTTAAAGCTAAAGTTAAAGTTAAAGTGAATGTTAAAGTTAAAGCGAAAGTTAAAGTTAAAGTGAAAGTTAAAGTTAAAGTTAAAGTTAAAGTTAAAGTTAAGGTTAAAGTTAAAGTTAAAGTCAAAGTTATAGTTAAAGTTAAAGTTAAAATTAAAGTTAAAGCTAAAGTTAAAGTTAAAGTGAATGTTAAAGTTAAAGCGAAAGTTAAAGTTAAAGTGAATGTTAAAGTTAATGTTAAAGTTAAAGTTAGAGTTAAAGTGAATGTTAAAGTTAAAGTCAAAGTTAAAGTTAAAGTTAAAGTTAAAGTTAAAGTTAAAGTTAGAGTTAGAGTTAAAGTTAAAGTTAAAGTCAAAGTTAAAGTTAAGGTTAAAGTTAGAGTTAGAGTTAAATTTAAAGTTAAAGTCAAAGTTAAAGTTAAGGTTAAAGTTAAAGTTAAATTTAAAGTTAAAGTTACAGTTAAAGTTAAAGTTAAAGTTAAAGTTAAAGTTAAGGTTAAAGTTAAAGTTAAAGTGAATGTTAAAGTTAAAGCGAAAGTTAAAGTTAAAGTTAAAAATAAAGTTAAAGTTAAAGTTAAAGTTAAAGTTAAAGTTAAAGTTAAAGTTAGAGTTAAAGTTAGAGTTAGAGTTAAAGTCAAAGTTAAAGTTAAGGTTAAAGTTAGAGTTAGAGTTAAATTTAAATTTAAAGTCAAAGTTAAAGTTAAGGTTAAAGTTAAAGTTAAATTTAAAGTTAAAGTTACAGTTAAAGTTAAAGTTAAGGGTAAAATTAAAGTTAAAGCGAAAGTTAAACTTAAAAATAAAGTTAAACTTAAAGTGAAAGTTAAAGTTAAAGTGAAAGTTAAAGTTAAAGTTAATGTTAAGGGTAAAGTTAAAGTTAAAGTTTAAGCTAAAGTTGAAGTTAAAGTTAAAGTTTAAGTTTAAGTTTAAGTTAAAGTTAAAGTTAAAGTTAAAGTTAAAGTTAAAATTAAAGTTAAAGTTAAAGTTAAGTTAAAGTTAAAGTTAAAGTTAAAGTAAAAGTTAAAATTAAAGTTAAAGTTATAGTTAAAGTTAAAATTAAAGTTAAAGCTAAAGTTAAAGTTAAAGTGAATGTTAAAGTTAAAGCGAAAGTTAAAGTTAAAGTGAAAGTTAAAGTTAAAGTTAAAGTTAAAGTTAAAGTTAAGGTTAAAGTTAAAGTTAAAGTCAAATTTAAAGTTAAAATTAAAGTTAAAGTTAAAGTTAAAGTTAAAGTGAATGTTAAAGTTAAAGCGAAAGTTAAAGTTAAAGTTAAAGTTAAAGTTAAGGTTAAAGTTAAAGTTAAAGTTAGAGTTAAAGTTAAAGTTAAAGTTAAAGTTAAAGTTAAAGTTAGAGTTAGAGTTAAAGTTAAAGTTAAAGTCAAAGTTAAAGTTAAGGTTAAAGTTAAAGTTAAAGTTAAAGTTAGAGTTAGAGTTAAAGTTAAAGTTAAAGTCAAAGTTAAAGTTAAGGTTAAAGTTAGAGTTAGAGTTAAATTTAAAGTTAAAGTCAAAGTTAAAGTTAAGGTTAAAGTTAAAGTTAAATTTAAAGTTAAAGTTACAGGTAAAGTTAAAGTTAAGGGTAAAGTTAAAGTTAAAGTTAAAGTTAAAGTTAAAGTCAAAGTTAAAGTCAAAGTTAAAGTTAAGGTTAAAGTTAAAGTTAAAGTTAAATTTAAAGTTAAAGTTACAGTTAAAGTTAAAGTTAAGGTTAAAAATAAAGTTAAGTGCAAGTTAAAGTTAAAGTTAAAATTAAAGTTAAAGTTAAAGTTAAAGTTGAAGTTAATGTTAATGTTAAAGTTAAAGTTAAAGTTAAAGTTAAAGTTAAAGTTAAAGTTAAAGTTAAAGTTAAAGTTAGAGTTAAAGTTAAAGTTAAAGTTAAAGTTAAAGTCAAAGTTAAAGTCAAAGTTAAAGTTAAGGTTAAAGTTAAAGTTAAATTTAAAGTTAAAGTTACAGTTAAAGTTAAAGTTAAGGTTAAAAATAAAGTTAAGTGAAAGTTAAAGTTAAAGTTAAAATGAAAGTTAAAGTTAAAGTTAATGTTAATGTTAAAGTTAAAGTTAAAGTTAAAGTTAAAGTTAAAGTTAAAGTTAAAGTTAAATTTAAAGTTAAAGTTAAAGTTAAAGTTAAAGTTAAAGTTAAAGTTAAGGTTAACGTTAAAGTTAAAGTAAAAGTTAAAGTTAAAATTAAAGTTAAAGTTAAAATTAATGTTAAAGTTAATGTTAAAGTTAAAGTTAGAGTTAAAGTGAATGTTAAAGTTAAAGCGAAAGTTAAAGTTAAAGTTAAAGTTAAAGTTTAAGTTAAAGTTAAAGTTAAAGTTAAAATGAATGTTAAAGTTAAAGTTAAAGTTAAATTTAAAGTTGAAAATAAAGTTAAAGTTAAGGTTAAATTTAAAGTTAAAGCTAAAGTTAAAGTTAAAGTTAAAGTTAAAGTTAGAGTTAAAGTTAAAGTTAAAGTTATAGTCGAAGTTAAAGTTAAGGTTAAAGTTAGAGTTAGAGTTAAATTTAAAGTTAAAGTTAAAGTTAAGGTTAAAGTTAAAGTTAAATTTAAAGTTAAAGTTACAGTTAAAGTTAAAGTTAAGGGTAAAGTTAAAGTTAAAGCGAAAGTTAAACTTAAAAATAAAGTTAATCTTAAAGTGAAAGTTAAAGTTAAAGTGAAAGTTAAAGTTAAAGTTAATGTTAAGGGTAAAGTTAAAGTTAAAGTTTAAGCTAAAGTTGAAGTTAAAGTTAAAGTTAAAGTTAAAGTTAAAGTTTAAGTTTAAGTTTAAGTTAAAGTTAAAGTTAAAGTTAAAGTTAAAGTTAAACTTAAAGTTAAAGTTAAAGTTAAGTTAAAGTTAAAGTTAAAGTTAAAGTTAAAGTTAAAATTAAAGTTAAAGCTAAAGTTAAAGTTAAAGTGAATGTTAAAGTTAAAGCGAAAGTTAAAGCGAAAGTTAAAGTTAAAGTTAAAGTTAAAGTAAAAGTAAAAGTAAAAGTTAAAGTTAAAGTTAAGGTTAAGGTTAAAGTTAAAGTCAAAGTTAAAGTTAAAATTAAAGTTAAAGTTAAAGTTAAGGTTAAAAATAAAGTTAAAGTTAATGTTAAAGTTAAAGTTAGAGTTAAAGTTAAAGTCAAAGTTAAAGTTAAAGCGAAAGTTAAAGTTAAAGTTAAAAATAAAGTTGAAGTGAATGTTAAAGTTAAAGCGAAAGTTAAAGTTAAAGTTAAAAATAAAGTTAAAGTTAAAGTGAATGTTAAAGTTAAAGCGAAAGTTAAAGTTAAAGTTAAAAATAAAGTTAAAGTTAAGGTTAAAGTTAGAGTTAAAGTTAAAGTTAAAGTCAAAGTTAAAGTTAAATTTAAAGTTAAATTTAAAGTAAAGGTTAAAGTTAAAGTTAAAGTGAATGTTAAAGTTAAAGCGAAAGTTAAAGTTTAAGTTAAAAATAAAGTTAAAGTTAAAGTTAAAGTTAAAGTTAAAGTTAAAGTTAAAGTTAGAGTTAAAGTTAAAGTTAAAGTTAAAGTTAAAGTTAAAGTTAAAGTTAAAGTTAAAGTTAAAGTCAAAGTTAAAGTTAAGGTTAAAGTTAAAGTTAAATTTAAAGTTACAGTTAAAGTTAAAGTTAAGGTTAAAAATAAAGTTAAAGTGAAAGTTAAAGTTAAAGTTAAAATTAAACTTAAAGTTAATGTTAAAGTTAAAGTTAAAGTTAAAGTTAAAGTTAGAGTTAAAGTTAATGTTAAAGTTAAAGCGAAAATTAAAGTTAAAAATAAAGTTAAAGTTAAAGTTAAAGTTAAAGTTTAAGTTTAAGTTAAAGTTAAAATTGAAGTTAAAGTTAAAGTTAAAATGAATGTTAAAGTTAAAGTTAAATTTAAAGTTAAAAATAAAGTTAAAGTTAAGGTTAAAGTTAAAGTTAAAATTAAAGTTAAAGTTAATGTTAAAGTTAAAGTTAGAGTTAAAGTTAATGTTAAAGTTAAAGCGAAAGTTAAAGTTCAAGTTAAAAATAAAGCTAAAGTTAAAAATAAAGTTAAAGTTAAAGTTAAAGTTTAAGTTAAAGTTAATGTTAAAGTTAAAGTTAAAATTAAAGTTAAAGTTAAAGTTAAAGCGAAAGTTAAAGTTAAAGTTAAAAATAAAGTTAAGGTTAAAGTTAAGGTTAAAGTTAGAGTTAAAGTTAAAGTTAAAGTCAAAGTTAAGGTTAAGGTTAAAGTTAAAGTTAAATTTAAAGTTAAAGTTACAGTTAAAGTTAAAGTTAACGTTAAAGTTAAAGTTAAAGATAAAGTTAAAGTTAATGTGAATGTTAAAGTTAAAGTTAAAGTTAAAGTGTAAGTTAAAGTTAAAGTTTAAGTTTAAGTTTAAGTTAAAGTTAAAGTTGTAGTTAAAGTTAAAGTGAATGTTAAAGTTAAAGCGAAAGTTAAATTTAAAGTTAAAAATAAAGTTAAAGTTAAAGTGGAAGTTAAAGTTAAAGTTAAGGTTAAAGATAAAGTTAAAGGAAAGTTAAAGTTAAATTTAAAGTTAAAGTTAAAGTCAAAGTTGAAGTTAAAGCTAAATTTAAAGTTAAACTTAAAGTTAAAGTTAAGGTTAAATTTAAAATTAAATTTAAAGTTTAAGTTAAAGTTAAAGTTAAAAATAAAGTTAAATTTAAAGTTGAAGTTAAAGCTAAAGTTAAAGTTAAAGTTAATGTTAAAGTTAAAGTTAAAGTTAAAGTTAGAGTTAAAGTTAAAGTTAAAGTCAAATTTAAGGTTAAGGTTAAAGTTAAAGTTAAAGTTAAATTTAAAGTTAAAGTTACAGTTAAAGTTAAAGTTAAGGTTAAAAATAAAGTTAAAGTGAAAGTTAAAGTTAAAATTAAAGTTAAAGTTAAAGTTAAAGTTAAAGTGAATGTTAAAGTTAAAGCGAAAGCTAAAGTTAAAAATAAAGTTAAAGTTAAAGTTAACGTTAAAGTTAAAGTTAAAGTTAGAGTTAAAGTTAAAGTCAAAGTTAAAGTTAAGGTTAAAGTTAAAGTTAAATTTAAAGTTAAAGTTAGAGTTAAAGTTAAAATTAAAGTTAAAGTTAATGTGAATGTTAAAGTTAAAGTTAAATTTAAAGTTGAAGTTAAAGTTAAAGTCTAAGTTAAAGTCAAAGTTAAAGTTAAAGTTAAATTTAAAGTTAAAGTTAAATATAATTGAGTTACTTATTGGCCGGTAAAAATATATATCAGTTTTATTTTTCTTTGAGCTTAAGGCCTATTTTTATAAATAAAACACTTGATTTTGTGTTTAATTATTTAATTTATTCGATATTTCGACCTTAGTCTAAGGTCATCCTCAGGACTGCAAGAAACAATACAAAAACACTAATAAATTTATCAAATATTAACATTTTTGACATAAGTCATTTTCACATTTAAACAGCATATAAACAACATATAAAAAAATATAGATATATTTAACATAAATCATCAGCACAACTTACGTTTTAAGCAATGCTTTAAAGACTAAAATGCGAAAACAAAATAAATTAAGGAATAGCGACGATTCAAACAAATAGTGTGCATAAACAAATGAAGTCCCGTAATTGTAAATAAAAATTTTATAAAAACAATAATACATTAAGCGGCGAAAAAACATCATGCAGAAAAATTGATCACAGCAGTGTAGTGTTGTTGTTGGGAGAGCTCAAGATTGGCTAAGGTCGAAATATCGAATAAATTAAATAATTAAACACAAAAACAAGTATTTTATTTATAAAAATAGGCCTTAAGCTCAAAGAAAAATAAAACTGAGTTAAGTTAAAGTTAAAGTTAAAGTTAAAGTGAATGTTAAAGTTAAAGCGAAAGTTAAAGTTAAAGTTAAAAATAAAGTTAAAGTTAAAGTTAAATTTAAAGTTAAAAAGTTAAAGTTAAAGTTAAAGTTAAAGTTAAAGTTAAAGTTAAATTTAAAGTTAAAAAGTTAAAGTTAAAGTCAAAGTTAAAGTTAAGGTTAAATTAAAGTTAAATTTAAAGTTAAAGTTACAGTTAAAGTTAAAGTTAAAGTTAAAGGTAAATTTAAAGTTAAAGTTAAAGTGAATGTCAAAGTTAAAGTGAAAGTTTAATATTAACTTCTCATTTATTCAATAAAAGTAAAAAATTTGTTTTCTTATCGGTCACCACGCTTAAAAGTTAACTTGAATTAATATCAAAGACAAAACTTGAATTAATAACAAAGAAAACAAAATGTTGCATAAATATTATAATTGCATAAGTTGATAATATGCAATAGCTTTATCGCGGCAGTCCCCGAGTGCCACACGTCCTTTTTTTGTTATACATCTCTTCAAGGTATGTTTGAGCTCTAATATATACATATGTTCATTAAAATACAGCAAATGTGTTTAAACAATGTATATATATTTATCAAATGATTTGTCTTGCCAATATTTCAACTTCAATCTGAAGTCATCTTCAGGAACTTACGACTGCACCTGGTCGTAACTTCCTGAAGATGACTTCAGATTGAAGTCGAAATATTGGCAAGACAAACCATTCGACAAATATATATACATTGTTTAAACACATTTGCTGTATTTTAATAAACATATGTATATATTGGCCTAGAGCTCGAACATACCTTGAATATATTAACTAAAAGGCCGGAATACAAGAAATTAGTTATATATCTCTTTTATAAATTTTGGTTAAAAATTATTGACAAATTCATTGTAATTAAATTGCTTTAAAAATCTTTGCAAACCTTACGAGATTGTTGAATATTATTTTAATTAGAGCATAAAAAGCTTAGGATATTAACGTACGAAAAAACTTAGAATTATTTCAGTTAAGTTCATCACAAATATTTATATTTCAAAATACTTTTTTGTTATACATCTAGTTTATAATTTTTTTTTATAATTTTTTTTTTTTAATTAGAGCATGAAGAGCTTAGAATAGGAACGTAGGAAAAAGCTTAGAATAATTAGATTCTTACGATACTTTTTAACCAAGATTATTTCAGTGTGGTCTTCGTTTTTTTTACAAATTCGTTGCATATTAGTTTTCAGATCAAGAATACTCAAAGGTGTCGTGGCATCGTCTTGTTGGTCAATCGCGCTCCGCAATATCCATTGATGGGAATTTACATTCATTATAAAGTAGCGAAGGCACGGTCCTGCGCAAACACATCGCCAACCTGTGGCAAAAGATATGCTGAACTGTAGAGGAAGAAAGATTTTTAAAATTAAATAAAATCAAAATTATAGTTCTGCTAAAAAGGGGTAAAGTATTGTATGTTAAATTATAGCAAAGTCTCAGCGGCCTTGTCCTGGTGAAAATTGAGTTTGAATTGGTCTAATTCTTCATTCTCAGAAACATGTACGAAGGTACCTCGTAAGATATTAAAAATCCTCAACGCTTTTTTTGCAATAACTTCAAAAAAACTCACATTCAAACCAGTGTCCTATCCCTACTTCTGTTTAACTTCTACATATCAATAACTACACCAGAAGCAGTCCTTATTGTTTCCTACACCATATGGTCGCCAAGCCTAAGGATTACCCACTGGAAGAATCAACAGGCCTGCCAAAATACTGCCCTCACAACCGCCACGGGTTGTCTCCTTATGTCCCCAGAACCCCATCTACATAATGAGGCGAGAATACTCCCAATAAGTGAAAGGAATGAAATGCTAACTGAACAGTTTCTGTTGAATACCCAGGAACCTGGGCATCCCAACAGACATCTGATTGATGAGCCAACACCGCCCAGGGTTTTGAGGAGTCACCTCCGTAAGCACTATGAGGAAATACGGCACCTGAGAACTCAGCCATATGAAGCAAGAAAACACAAGCAGGTACTTGGTGAACTCCATAAACAGGCGTCGGAACTCTATATCAGAAATTGCCCGGTGAATTCAGTACTCAAAGAACAATACTTGCAGAACAGGAACGCACGCTCCCTTGGGAAACGCGAGTCACTCTAGCCCAACTTCGATCTGGATACTGTAACAGGTTAAACTCTTACCTATCCAGAATCAACCCCGACATACAAAATGTCCCTGCTTGCAATGTGTCTCCACATGACACCAACCATCTCTTCAATTGTAATGTGGAACCAACAGCTCTAACACCCCTCTCTTTATGGTCCACCCCTGTTGAAACAGCAAGTTTCCTCGGACTCCCGTTGGAGGACATTGATGACAATTTGTGATTGGTCAGACCTATTGGATGGAGCGAAGCACTGCTACAAAAATAACATCAGAAGGCATTCGAATACGATGCCTCAAAACTAACAACCAAAACCAATAATTATCATTTCACTGACACAAATTTTATAGTTTTTTCTTCCGTATCATTTGAAAATTTAAATCATTGATTTAAGAATGCTGTTTCTTCATTCTTTCATTCCTTGTTAAGGAGTGTGGCTTAAAAGTCAACCCATTCTTCATTCAGTAGTGGGAAAAAAAGAATGCACTCTTGAACTCTTCAAAGAAAGAATGAAGTAATTGAATGAAACACAAAAATTTTTCAACACAGAATAAGCATTCAAATGAATGCAGCCTTTGCTGAGTGTGCACACACTTTTCTAGTACCAATCAATTATGAAAGATGAAGAAAAATAGTCTTCTAAACACAATAGTGTGTAATTACAGTCATTTAAAGTAGGCTCTATAGGTAGTTGTAGCTTTGTTGATAGAAAAGAAAATTAACTTTGAATACAAATCTGCTCAAGTAAGATAGAATTCAACCTACAAATACCATGCAAATAGGCAGAGACACTAATGGTCCTTCTCAATCACTCGGGTCCTATATTTATATTCCGTCAAACACTGTCAAAATATCAGCTGTAAAAAACTGTAATCCGATGGAGCCAGTCAATCTCTTTGTGGGGAGGGAAATTAATAACCTCTGTAGAGTTTCTCCCAATGAAACATTTTTTTTTTTTCGTGGCACATATGAAGGAAAACTGGGAAGGTGACTCAGGTGAATAGAAAAAGCCTGAGTCCCTGTAGGACGATGCCATGGAATTAGACATATATTTATCGAAATTCTCGGAATTACGAAGCTCCAACGAAATCGCTGATAGACCTATGTACTTTGATGTATCTAAATTTAAACGACTTAAAATCAAGTATCTGTTTTTGTTATATTATCGGCAAAAAATATCCACAATTTACTCTATTTGGTCAATGCACAAAGTATTCATTTACAATATCCATTTTACTACAACAGCAAAATAAGTAGGACATATAGAACCATTTTGACATATAGCAAGAAAGCAATAGATTGTCTTTGCGAAGTTTAAAGAGAAACTGAAAAGAAAGAAACATTTACTGGCATAATTCTATGATTTAAGGCAACTGCAGTTTCACCGTATGATTCGCGGTTCGAATATCAGTGAAGCCTTTGTTAAAATCGCAGTGTGCCAGTAAATTTTTCTTTATTTTCAAAAATAATGATTGAATATTCAATTATTATAAGCAGGTGTTAAGCTCATGAATTCTTAAATATTAAACTACTTGAATAATTAGAAGGGGCTATTATTTCTATAGATAAATTTTACGCCTTTTTTTGCACCCAACTCCTAAATTGGTTTAACATATCTGATGGCAATGAAAGTATACAAAAAAAGAAAGTATTTAGTACTGAATGGAAAAAAAGTGTGCATTCATTTCAAGTTTACATTCATTAAAGATTGGGATTGGTTCCTATATTCCCCCTCTATATTGAATTATATTTTACCATTCAATAACACACACACTTTAGATTTGAGTTAAGGTATTTTGAGCCATTCAGGAATGGAGATTTATAATATGCAATCAATAAATCAAAATTTTTTAAAAGAATGCTGAGATAATGCACACTCAATTGATTCAATCATTTTACAGCTCTGTTCCCTAGTTGGACACAATCTTTTCATAATATTAACAATTTAAGATTAGAAATTTTTTTCACTTACCAGCAACAATAGAATCATGTTTAATTGTACGCTGCACAATCATTGTACCATCATGTAACGAAGCTCAGTTTCTTCCAAAAATTGCTCGGCACTGCCACGTAAAATCTATGTACATGTTCTAGCATCAACGCAACCTTTAAATAATTATAAACTATAAAAATAAAATTTATGTCAAACCCACTATCAAACCTTGGAAAATGTTGAAATGTTCACCACCAATTTAACGTTCTTCAAAGTAATCACATTGACTTACTTACTTACTTAATTGGCGCTTAACCGTCTAAACGGTTATGGCCGTCCAACAAGGCGAACCTGTCGCTCCGCGAACCGGCGCCAATTGGTCACACCAAGGGAGTTTAAATCGTTTTCCACCTGGTACTTCCAGCGGGGTGGGGGCCGCCCTCTACCTCTGCTTCCATAGGCGGGTTCCGATAGAAACACTTTCTTGGCCGGAGCATCATCTTTCATTCGCATAACATGGCCTAGCCAGCGCAGCCGCTGCGTTTTAATTCGCTGGACTATGTTGATATCTGCGTATAGCTCGTACTGCTCATCATTAAATCTTCTTCGGTACTCGCCATTGCCAACGCGTAGAGGTCCATAAATCTTTCGAAGAACTTTTCTCTCTAACACTCCCAAAGCCGCTTCATCTGCTATTGTCATGGTCCATGCTTCTGCCCCGGGTACGATAAGTGACATGTAGAGTATGATTTCCGTTCGCCGAGAGAGGACTTTACTTTTCAAGTGCCTACCTAGTCCAAAGTAGCATTTATTAGCAAGATTGATTCTTCGCTGGATTTCAGTGCTCATGTTGTTGCTAGTGTTGATGCTGGCTCCCAAATAAAAGAAGTCTTTTACTATTTCGAAATTATGGCTGCCAACAGTAGCGTGGTTGCCAAGGCGCATATGCGCTGACTCTTTGCTCGATGACAGCAGGTACTTCGTTTTGTCCTCATTCACCATCAAACCCATTTTTACCGCTTCCTTTTCCAGTTTGGGTAAGCAGAACTAACAGCGCGGGTGTTTAGGCCGATGATATCAATGTCATCAGCATATACCAGTAATTGCACGCTTTTATAGTATATTGTTCCAGTGCGGTTAAGCTAGTATAATTTTCTCCAGCATCAAATTAAGGAAATCGCACGATAGGGCGTCACCCTGTCTGAAACCTCGTTTAGTTTCGAACGGCTCGGAGAGGTCCTTCCCAATTCTGACTGAGCTGATGGTGTTGCTCAACGCCATTTTGCACACCCGTATAAGTTTTGGGGGGAAACCAAATTAAGACATAGCGGCATATAGGCAGCTCCTTTTCGTGCTGTCGAAGGCGGCTTTAAAGTCGACGAAGAGGTGATGTGAGTCGATTCTCTTTTCACGGGTTTTTTCCAAGATTTGGCGCATTGTGAAAATCTGGTCGATGGTAGATTTACCAGGTCTGAAGCCGCACTGATAAGGTCCAATCAGCCGGTTTACGGTGGGCTTCAATCTTTCGCACAATATACTTGAAAGGACCTTATATGCGATATTAAGAAGGCTGATTCCATGATAGTTGGTGCATTTTGCAGTATCCCCCTTCTTGTGGACTGGGCAAAGAACACTTAGATTCCAACCGTCGGGCATGCTTTCGTCCGCCAATATTTTGCTAAGAAGCTGCTGCATGCGCCTTACCAACTCCTCGCCGCCGAACTTGAATAGCTCCGCAGGCAATCCATCAGCGCCCACAGCCTTGTTGTTTTTCAATCTGGTTATTGCTATTCTAATTTCGTCACAATCGGACGGGGGACATATATTCCATCCTCATGTTGTTGTTGTTGTTGTTGTTGTAGCGATTAGGTTACTCCCCGAAGGCTTTGTCGGATACAGATCCGATACGCTCCGGTAACACAGCAACATTAAGGTGCTGGCCCGACCATCTCGGGAACGATTTATATGGCCACATTGAACCTTCAGGCCATCCCTCCCTCCCCACCCCCAAGTTCCATGAGGAGCTTGGGGTCGCCAGAGCCTCGTCTGTTAGTGAAACGGGATTCGCCGCTCGAAGGTGAGGTTGACAATTGGGTTGGAGAAGCTATATCTTGCGCTACACAACCCCTTGCGGGATCGGGTTCTTCATCTACGCGCGGTGAATTGCTGCCTCCATTTAGGAGAGCAGAGAAGTAGTTCCTCCATAATCTAAGCACACTCTTGACATCAGTTCCGTCTGTCGCCGTATTTTTTGGTAGAATTTTCGGGCGTTATTCCTGGTGGCTATCAGCTCAAGCTCCTCGCACCCACGCCTTTCTGCTTCTGCTTTTTTCTTCCTGAAAAGGCGTCTCGCTTCCCTTTACAACTCACGATAGAGTTCACACACTCCTCTTGTCGCTCTCGCTTTTAACGTAGACCTGTAGGCGGCGTCTTTCCTTTCGGTTGCAACGCGGCATTCTTCATCGTACCAGTTGTTTTTTCGTGGCCCCTGGTAACCAATTTTTTCCTCGGCGGCAGTACGAAGTGCTTTGGAGATATGCTCCCACTGCTCCTGTATTCCTTTAGGATGAGTTGTGCTCTCAGAGAGCAGGTGTGAGAGTCGAGTTGCGAAATCATTGGCGGTCTGTTGTGATTAAAGCTTTTCGACGTCTAGCTTTCCTTGTGTTTTTTGTTCCGCTTTTAGCCGCGTTGAGGCGGGTGCGTATTTTGGCTGCAACGAGATAATGGTCCGAGTCGATGTTAGGTCCTCGGATCGTGCGCACATCTAAAACACTGGAGGCATGCCGTCTGTCTATCACAACGTGATCGATCTGATTGCGAGTATTTCGATCAGGAGACAGCCATGTAGCTTGATGTATCTTTTTATGCATGAAACTCGTGCTGGATATGACGATGTTTCGAGCACCGGCAAAGTCAATCAGCCTCAGTCCGTTAGGAGAAGTTTCCGACTGTTGTTGGATATGAGTTGAGGTTACTGTTGCGGCTGTTGATATATACCAGTACCATGTGCAGGTGGTTGCTAAAAAAAATAATACAAAAATAATCATCAATAATATTTGAAATATAATAGTTGTATTAGCATACATTGTAACCATGACGTCCGGGTATTGTTGACCCGGCATGGGTGGCTGACTGGGCATTGGCGCCTGTCCAGGTTGAGTTGGTGGCATCACTTGACCTATGTAACCACCTGGTGCACTTGGTTGTTGTAGAGGATAGCCTGGATATTGAGGTTGTGGAGAGCAACCAAGTGGATCGTCTAAACTGCGCTTAAATTCTTGAGTTTCTTTACTGCCATGCTTAAAGAACGTTCCTCTCTTCATATTTCTTACCTGATATAGGACACGTTCAGAAACACCAAAATAGCGCGGACCCAAACACGCGAGCGTAAAAATTCTGTTTCCACTGCTGATATACTTAACCTTTTCCAAAGTATATGCTTGCCTAAATATTGAATAAAAAATGTAAATTTTAGCCAGTTTGGATTATAAAAAGATTGATCTAGGTGGGGATAGTTCCTCAATATAATTGAATAGACGATTTGTGTCATGTGGTGTTAATTGCATGCTGGACATATATCATGTACTTCAGTTCAATCTGGATAAGTAAGAGTTTAACCTGTTACAGTACCCACGGGTTAAGCCAGTGCGGAACTTACTGACTTTTTATAGATGAGGTGGGAAAGTCATTAGCTTTTCCAGCCCTAACCCACTGGGGCTGGACATGCCAAGTGTCAGCAATATTGGACATCCATGAAATTACGCTACCGATTGTCCTACACCCAAAAATACTGGATGTGACGTTCTATCAGGACCTACATTTAGACGAACCGTGGAATTAAATCCATTGAACTGCACCAGCATATCATAAATAACACTTTTACCCACAGTTTTTCTTGTGGGTACTACAAAATCACCAAAACAACAACAACCACAAGAAAATTTCCAATTTTGTTTGCAAATATCTCTGAAACGAGATAAAATTTTGAATTTTCGCCTTAGCTTAGAATAGGAACCATCCCAGCAAAAATCTAGTGGCCGAAAATAGGTATATTCTTAGTCCCTAACCCACTGGTGGTGTACTTTGCGTATCTCAGCCGGTGGTGGACAGTCAGAACGAAATCCTCCAAATAAACAAGTAGGCGGAAAAACAATATTTATTTGGGCTATAGTCTAGTTGAGGAGTCGACTGCTAATACGCGTCCAAAAATATCGAGGGTGGTGTCAAACGTAGCGTCCTGGTATCAGTATTAATAATCCGAAAACGGAAAATAAAAATTTTAACTCGTTCAAAAGATATTAACGAAAAACCGAAAAATGACCCGCGGGTACCTCCGTAACGGGGGTGGAATCCATAGTATTTTTGCGCAAAACACCTTTCTGCGTTGGCGGCCTTCGGCCATGCTTATAAAAAATATACTCTGGGCTACGCCATGCCAAGTCCGGGTGTGTGATATAACCGTGGCTACCGCCACGGTGATGCACAATTTTTTTTGTGGGCACGAACCCAACAACAACCACACGAAAATCACCAACTTCAACTGCAAATATCTCCGGACAGAGATAAAATTTTATTTTTTTGGTAGCGTATTAGAAGTCGACCCCTCAACTAGACTATTGGCATAGGGAAAAACATTCGCAGCGACCACCTTCATCAAAGCAGCGATAGTCACATTTTTCGCAATGTTCACTTACATACAAAAACAATTACCCCACCTGATGCTGAGCGACTATTTTTTCTTGGCTTGACAATAAACATGCATTAAAATTTTTTCCACAACATCTTTTCCACAATCACAAGAGAAATTGCATGCAGGAATTGAATTATTCACTGTACGCAGATGCTACCAAAAATGCAATAACCTACATCCATTAAAACTCACTTGATTTTGGTTCCTTTGTGGAAAATATAAATGCAAATACAACACTTGCGCACACACGCAATGCGCACACAACACTTAATTTAAATTTAGTTTTTATTATATCTGAAATTATTTGTAAATCAATTTTTATTACTCTGCTGTTGCGTTTCAAGCTGAAAATAACAAATGGCGGATTCGCAGCAAATTTTTGTGACGTATTGGAGGGTACATAGCATGTAAGAAAAGGCAAGCATATATGGATCGGACATTTCAATTAGGCCATCTCATTCTGTCATACTAACAATTGTGGAATAATGTGGGATATTTTGGTGTAAAAAATTAGCTTTCATATTGCGTTTTCCATACGCCCCATAGATGTACTGTTGTGAATGACAGCAGAGTTTTGTTTACAAATTATTGTGAATATATAAGAAAAAGATAGCAAAACAAAACGCAAATACTAAAAATTTAATTGTCTTGTAAAAGTGGCAAAAGTTTTTAAAAGCTGTAATAATAACATGTTTTCTGCAACCTCTGTTGTCTTTTACATAAACTCAAATGAACAAATTGACTAAACTCGCATAAAGGCAATATAAAGAAGAAAATTGCGAGATGCTTCCAACCTTCTTAAAATGAACTCTACACTGTAAGTACTTGACATACTAGAAGTAAGAAAATATATTTCAGAGTATGTCTTAACAGAAGTAGAAGGCAGTTTGCGCGCCCGTAAAAATAGGTCATCCATCACAAATAATTTGAAGGTTTGTGCCACTTTAAGATTTCTTGCCCAGGGTTTTGCAACAGAGTGTTGGAAATGAGGCTTTAGTTAGATTCTTTTTATCTTTTAATTTTATATTTACTTTCATTTAAATAACTCCCAACGTATTGTGCAAAATTGTATCAACGATACCTAGCGTAGAAAATTGAACAGCTGATGCGATAGTTAGCGTATGGCAATACCACGATAAACGATAAACGCTAACGATCGGGTTTCACACGCTAGAATTTATTTCATCATACGGTATAACAGATAGATCGTCAAAAGGGGTGCTAACATGCAAATGATACAACAATGAGATCCATATGGATCAATTGTTTTTTCATTTGCATGTTAACTTTTTATAGGTATCTCGATCACTGTTCATTTGAATGCGAGGTATGGCCAAAGAGGATAAATATAATAAGAGCCGTCACTCGTTATTTTTTAGGCATTTACTCGATGTAAACTGTGAGGTAGTCGCTACTTTTGTTTTACGAGGGACATATTTGAATTAGCTCCCATTTATCCATGTGGTGTTGTCATTTTATGCAAACGTGTTTTTTGGAAAGAGAATTAAATAATTAATTAAATACAGTCGGAAAAATAAACACAAATACCCCATGAGAATGTATAGAAGAAATTTATAAACATCTCGCCAAAAAAAAAAGTAGCGACTACCTCACAGTTTACATCGAGTAAATACCTAAATAATAACGAGTGACGGCTCTTATTATATTTATCCTCTTTGGTATAGCCATAAGGTCGCTTGGGCTGCAATATGTCTTTTTGCGTGTACCTATCCTCTTTTGAAATTGACTTAAGAGCTTTATTGCCGCTCTAGGGCAATAAAGACGACAAATTGTCACCTATGGGCTGTAACGTGAACAATAATCGCTTGGATTTTTTCAAGGTAAATCTGTCCGAAACTTGCAAATGCTGAAATGCACCAGAGTTAGTTAAATATTGTCACGTACACGTTGCTTTGGTTCCAGATGGTGGCCCTAGCTAGCTCAGTACGTTTGGCAGGCCGTGGTTCTCAACCCGCCATCTTGGAACCGGACGCACACATATATTTACTTACTTCCGTTCACCTCTTCGGATTCACTTACCCACCGCACAACAAGAATCCCACCCAACCTTGGACCGCTCGCATCGTGCAACCTACTCTGCGGTCACCCTAATGCCATGCTCCATACTCCTACTTACCTTCTCATCATTCCATCCTTACATCCCGCCCCAAAAGAAATTAGCCAGCCATATTACTTCTCTTTTCACTTCAATAACGCATTTTTAATAAACATAATCTTAAAATCTATACACGAATGAAATAAAATCTTATACAAAAAATCAAGCTTCGTTTATATTCAATAATATTTTTCTTCAAACACCTTAATTTATATATATACATATATGTAAATTTTACTTTAACCCATATGGGTTCCTTCTTCGCAAAAAAAAATGTATATCCTTATGCAAACACATAAAAGTAAAAAAAAAAACGTATTACAAACAGTATTTATGCACGCGTAAACAGGCCTATAAATATTATCAACCTATAAAGAATCAAAATGCGCACATGAATTCCGTATAAAAAAAAAACTGTATGACAAATGTTCAAATATATTTCTGGGTCTTTCTGTCGCCAAAATCACCAAACTCCTATCTACTCAAGTGGAGTTATATAAAAAAAAAGAGTTTTAAAACACACCCTAATGCCTACCTAAAAGAGCTCTTTTATGTGGGGATTGGAGGGCTTATTGGTGCAGGGTTTATACCCTCTGCAAAAAAAAAAAGTAAGCCAAAAAAAAAACAGCTTAATTAATCGTTCTGGTATATTTTGTGACTCATAGACGCCTTACAATTTTATAAATTTTTGGTTTAATCGAATACTACGTTTAAGACTAAAACGGAAAAGATTTATAGTGACTCGGATGTCCATGCACATCAATGTAAAATTCATATTTCATACAGTTTAAAATTTGGGATAAAAAAAAACAATTCTTAGACTACCCTGACTCGTTTGTTAATTTCTATCTACCATAAAAAGCATTTGTACACATTATTATGGTGAACTTTTTTGCTGAATGCTATAATGAGGTAGGTCGCTCCAACGTTAGGGTAAATGGCTAGGTGAATAAACAAATCCAATTGGACGCAGCTTTCCGAGATGCAATAAAAGGATTTATTGGTGATGAAATTGCAATACCAAAAAATGTGATGAGATGCAATTACGATTTACTTGAGGAAAATGTTGTATGGATCTGATAAATTGGAGATTGAATGTGTAGCCAATGCTATCGAATTTGTAGGAAATTGTTGAATTTGTAAAAAATTGATATCGAATTGGTAGACATTCGTGATTTGTAAAAATTGTGATTCGCAAAAAATGTGATTCGCAAAAAATGTGATTCCCTGGCGCTTTAAAAAGGCTTCACTGGCCACCTCCGGTTCCCACTGATTATTAAATATTCCACATCTCTATGCCGCGAGGAATCCTGTCCTGGTGGTTGGGTTTTGTGTCGCCCTTCTCCTTACCGATTATTGACCGAAACCGCGCTTTGAATTGAAGGCAATTTGCCTTATATCAAAAAACTCTAGAATTATTATTTTCGGCACTACACTGACCCTTTCTGGGTCTCCGCGCACAGGGAATTTAAAAAAACTTAAACGCACACAAAATTTCAAGGATATCTTCCTTTATCAGAAAAGCGGCGCGCGCACTTTAGCTCGATATGCTGCTATATTTTACTTTATATTTGTTCTCCTTCAGTTACCCTCTTTTATACTATCCGAACCGCTGAAAAGAACCGTTTCCTTATGCCGTTTCCCACGGTCTTTCTTTTGTCTATTGCAATCATAACCACCCTATATCTATCCCTGTCCTTATTCTCACCATATCATGCACGTCCATCTGGCAATCTTCAACCTAAAGCTTTTTTCATCATTATGAACTTACGTGAGTTCACCATGGTGTTTTTTGGGACATTTTCATTTGACGTTTCTCGTGTTTACCTTTTTGGTAAACACAATTTTATAAATTTTATTTATGCTAAAGTGTAGTTGAGGGATCGACTGCTACCCACAACATGTCGCGAGAGGTGTCAGAAGACGCGTCTTAATCTCGAAAACAATGTTCCGAAGGCGGAAAATAAGAATTGTATCTCTATCCGGAGATATTTGCAGTGTAAGTTGGTGATTTTGAGGTGATTGTTGTTCTGTTGTACAATACCCAACAAAAAAACTGTGAACATAAGTGCTTTGCGTGGATATAGATAGTTTTGGTCTCCAAACCGGTGTTGGACCCACCCAGGGTACTGTTTATAAGCGCGGCCGACGGCTGCTAACGTAGAAAGGTGTTCTGCGCAACCATTCTGTGGATACCACCCCCGGTTTAGGATGGAGACCCGCTGGTAACTTTTCGGTTTTTTTGTTCATATATTTTGAACGAGCAAAAAAAAAATTTATTTCAATATTGCTGTTTTAACAGCGTACTCCACCCTAACATATGAGGCTCTATACATCCGAGCGGGCCAAGGTGTGAGTGAAGCCCAACGCGGGGACGACCCACGACCTGACAATATGTCTCGTAGGCTAGGAAAATTGCAAAAAGTAGCAAAATCAAATCATTCACGTCATTCTGTCTTAGTTTTATTACAATGGTTGAAAAGACGCATTTAAGTGACATTAAACATTTTCTCAAACGAAGTTAGGAAAATGTCAAAAACAGAAGCCAAAAGATAAGAAGTCCGAGGGTAGAAAAGAGCCTGAACGGCTACAGTTAGCCACTCCTTCCTGTTTTTCATCGTACCACACGGACAGCTCCACTAAAGATATTCAGGCAGTGCGCGCAAACCACATGGGTTTTGTTTTCTCTTAAGAAGGTAAGGGCAGCAGTGATACCAACCAAAGGGGTGAGGGTTTGCTAGAATATATAGCCAGCAATGATTTAAGTATATACAACGTCGAGAGTAAACCGACGTTCGTTACGAGAGCTAGGGCAGAAGTCCTTGATATAAAACTCGGCAACAACCTAACTGAGAATATGATCTCGAAATGGAGGGTCTCAGAAGAACCCTCCCTTTCAGACCACAGAATCATAAGGTTTGAGCTGGGCGGTATATCGGGGCCAACCAACCCTATAAGAACTCCCAGGAAAACAGACTGGGGCAGCTACAAAAGTATTATAGAAGGCAGAAGTACCAATTGTACCGAGTTAGGGAGCAGGGTGGAAAGGGCAAATCAAATAATGATAGATACCTATAAATCCAGTTGTCGTGTCTCCTTGGTTACGGGTAAGAAGACAACTCCCTGGTTGGCGTATAACCTGGCGTTGCTAAGGAGGAGAGTCAGGAAACTCTTTAACGAGGCAAGGAGAACTGGCAACTGCGAGGAATACACCCAAAATCTTACTAAGTACAATAAATGTTATGCTTGCCAATTTTAAATACACGAGTTGATTTCTATTAACATAACTTTATTAAATATAATTCATATACAAAAACGTGGAGGGTAAAATGCTATACGTATCTTTTTCTTTGGGCGGTAAAATCGAGAAGAAGCAAAAAAGGGTTGTCCGCTTTTGAGCTGTCATTGACAGTTCTTACTGTCAGTGTTTTAAAGTGTTAAAATACATGTTAATTTGTTTAGATACATATCACATCTCCCCCTTTAATTTACAATATTAAAAGTTTTATGTGGATCTAAAATCTGGAGCCGTGAAACGGTGCACCTGTTTTCGGGAACGACTGCTTTTGCGAATTATCATACCTGCGGTTGGCGTTGCTGACTTCTCGACTAATGAGCTAGGAATAGTTTGCGGTGATAAGTTCTGCCAATTGCTTGACTGAGAAACTGGGTGTTCTTTACTGGCTGAACTATTTTCGGTGTCTTCCAAATTCCTTTCTGAGCTAGCTTGGTGTTGGTTGTCGGATAACCCTACTCCAGGTGTATTTACCAACGGCGGAAGTAAGTTGTAACCGGGTGCCTGATCAGAACCCGTTTTCGATCTTTATTTTGACTGTTTTAGTGTTTACCATAAACATCATTTTACCCATCGGATGAATTATGGTGCCTTTGATCCATTTGTCCCCTTTTGCATAATTTCTGGCATATACTAGTTGATTTGGCTCAAATCTGTGTGCTTGGTGCTTGCACGTTTTTTCTTATCTGATGTCTCAAATAATTGAGTTAACATTGTTCTAACCGATCTGCCATGCAGGAGTTTTCCCCTTAGCATTTGTGGTAAAAAGATATGTTGCCACATATTTTACTATGGCGGTTTTGATTGTTAGGCCGGCATTTATATTTTTTCGGACAGCTGCTTTAAAGGTTTGCACAAAACGTTCAGCAAGCCCATTAAACGCAGGATGAAATGGCGCTGTCGTTATGTGATTGACACCATGTTTTCTGCAAAATTGTTCAAAGTTGTCGGACGTCAGCTGTGGTCCATTGTCGCTAACAAGAGTCACCGGGAAACCTTCAATAGCAAAAATAGCTGTTAGTGAATGTATGGTATTATCCGTTGTAGTTGACGGTAATTGTGTTACATATGGAAATTGCGAATAAGCATCTATACAGATAAGCCACATTGAATTAAATATTGGGCCGACGAAATCAATGTGGACTGTTTCCCAATGACCTTTTGCTTCTGGCCAGCTGAGACATTCGCGTGTAGGAGCCGGATTAGCCATTTTGCAGATGTCGCATTCAAGTGCTACCTTTGCAATGTCATCGTCTGTTTTTTTCCACCAGACGTGATGTCAAGCCAGCTGTTTCATTCTGACGATTCCCCAGGGCCCCTCGTGTAACAATTGCAAAATTTTTTATTTTAAAATTTTTCGAATGATAATTCGATTTACCTCACCGTTTACAGATGGAAATCGATGAAGAGTCAAAGCAAATTATGGTAGTGAACACTCATTTAGGCCTCTTTCAGTACCAACGACTGCCATATGGCATCGCCAGTGCGCCCGCAATTTTCCAGCGCTATCTCGAACAACTCTTCCATGGCATAGAAGGATGTGGTAATTTTTTAGACGATATAATTATAACCGCACCGTCAATTCAAGAACACATAGGTCGCCTGGAGCAGGTCATGAAGGTACTAAAAGAAAATGGCATAAAATGCAAAAAGCAAAAATGTTTCTTTTTGAAGGAAGAAATAGAGTATTTGGGTAGAAAAATTAGCGCAAAGGGAATGCTCCTAGACAACTCAGGGGTACAAGCTATAAAATTGCTGAAACCGCCTAGTAACTTGGCCCAATTAGAAGCTTTTTTAGGTAAAACAAACTACTATTACAACTTCATACCAAATTTTTCCCAGCTAGCAGCGCCACTCAACATGCTAGTCGTAAAAATGTGAAATTTTTGTGGGGTACTACACAGCAAGAGTCTTTTACTGCCTTGAAGTCACATATTATCAATGCTACACAGTTAGCACATTTTAATGAGAAGTTACCACTAAGCCTTGCCTCGGATGCATCGTCTTTTGGAATTGGCGTTGTCTTATCGCACATCAGTTCGGATGGAAGCGAGCGTCCGATCGCTTTCGCGTCGAAAACGTTGGATAAGCACCAACTTAAATACAGTCAAATTGAGAAGGAGGGTCTCGCCATTGTGTATGGTATTCAAAATTTCACCAATACTTGTATGGTCGAAAGTTTGTCCTCATTACTGATCATAAGCCACTTGTACATATTTTCAATCCAAGTAAAAGTCTGCCACAAATGATGTCGCACCGTTTACACCGTTGGACTTTAATTTTAATAGCGTACAATTTCAGCATCAAATACCGCAACACACATGCACATGGTAATGCCGACGCACTTTCTCGGTTACCCGTGAGTACCGATGAACAATTCGACTTAAGTGAAGATTGCCAAAATATTTCAGAAATTAAAACACCAATCGATGCAGATGTTATTGAAAAGCATACAACTCAAGATGGCACCCTTACAAAAGCCCGTAACTTTGTCGAAAAGGGCTGGCCTGAAAAGTTATCTCCGGGGGATACGGACATCCAACCATACTTTCATCTTAGGTTTTCGTTAACCATCTACAAAAATTTATTAATAAAGATATACGGAAAGCAAAAAGGGAAAGTTTAAGGAATTTCTCTGAGGGAATTTCCAGCACACCTGCAGCGGCAAGGCTCCACAAGGCCTTAGCCAAAGAGCAGGGACAGATTAACCTAGCAATTAAGTTCCCAGATTGTACCTATACCGAAACGGTGGAAGAGCGAGCAAAGGCCTTGCTGCAAGCGCATTTTCCTGAGGCCTCCCCGCAAGTACCGGAACCTGTATTCTCCAGAGTTAGACCGTCCCCATCAGACTGGTAACTAGCCAACTCCGTCTTTTGTGAGGCCAGAGTCATATGGGCAGTGGAATCTTTTGATAAATACAAATTTCCGGGGGTGGATGGCATCTACCCGGCGCTAATGCAGCAAGGGACAGAGATTATCCCATATCTCGCCAGGATCATGAGAGATAGCCTGGCACTGGGATATATACCCATGATGTGGAGAAGAGTAAAAGTAGTATTCATACCAAAAGATGGCAAAAAGGACTATTCACAAGCAAAGTCCTTCAGACCAATAAGTCTAACCTCCTTTGTCTTCAAGGCAATGGAAAAGATAATAGACCAAGAAATCAGGTCGAACGCCCTCAAGAGCTGGCCCCAATATTATAGCCAGCATGCCTACAGAGCGGGTAGGTCCACGGACACAGCTGTGTACCAGTTAACATCTGAAATACAGAGGGCGTTCGAAACAGAGGAGACAGTGCTTTGCGCTTTCCTTGATATCGAGGGTGCCTTTGACAACACATCTCACGAAAGCGTAAACATAGCACTGCAGAGAAGAGGAGTTCAGATGCCTATCCAGAGATGGATTGACAATCTACTCCGTACAAAACTCGCTGAAGCCCAAGTAGGCAACAGCGCAGTTAAGGTTATTACCACGAGGGGGTGCCCCCACGGAGGTGTCCTGTCACCCCTTCTGTGGAGCCTAGTAGTGGATGAACTCCTGCAAAAGCTATCAGACAGTGGCATAAGATGCCAAGGATATGCTGACGACATCGTCATAATTGCAAGGGGTAAGTTCGGAGTACGCTCTGTGACATAATACAAAGAACATTACAAGGGAATGGTGCGCCAATGTGAGGCTTAACATCAATCCATCTAAGACAACCATCACCCCCTTCACCAGAAGAAGGGTCCTACCAGCCCTGAGAGCAATAATAATAGATGGCATGGCATTAGAATATGGAACCGCAGTGAAATACTTGGGGATCATTTTTGACACCAAGCTCTTATGGAAACAACACTTCGACTCCATGAAGGCTAGGGCCACGAGGTCCATCCTGGTATGCAAATATCTAGCAGGCAAATCATGGGGCTGTAGCCCACATGTGCTAAGATGGATGTATAAAATGATAGTAAAACCTATGGTAACATATGGCTCAATAGCCTGGGCATCGAGAACAACTCGGGCGACGACGAGGCAAGCACTGTCAAAACTTCAGCGACTGGCATGTGTGTGCATCACGGGAGCTATGCGCACATGCCCTACAACAGCGCTGGAAGCTATCCTCGATCTAACCCCGCTGCATATATCGATAGAGCAGTCAGCCAAGCGAACCCTCCTGAATATCGTCAGGGAAGGGCAAAGGTAAAGTCATATCGTCCCGGAACATGGAGGAATTGAAAGAGAAGATCCCAATCTCTCAACTCCCGAGGGATGATATCCTCAGGCAGATAGTATATGAGAAAAGATATAAAGTAGAACTGGGAAACAAGGGTACGTGGGAGGAAAGCAGAATTGAGAGCATTCAGCAGCTAAATAATATAGTATGGTATACCGATGGCTCGAAGACTCCAGAGGGGATTGGATCTGAAGTCGTTAGACCTAGAGCCAAGATATCAATACCCCTGCATTTTTCAAACGGAGGTATTCGCCATAAGCCTGTGCGCGGACCTGAGCTTTCAGCGAAAATACTCCAATGAGAAAATTGCCATACTCAGTGACAGTCAGGCCGCCATCAAGGCGATCTCGGCATTAGAAATAAAATCAGCACTGCTCATTGAGTGCGTGGAAGCTGAATCAACTTGGAGCACACAACGAACTACTGTTGGCCTGGGTTCCTGGCCACAGGGCAGCTGAGGGTAATGAGCAGGCGGACAGCCTGACCAGAGAGGCAGCAACGATATGACATATTGGTCCTGAGCCGTTCCTGCCAGTAGGCCCGCAGGAAATTAGGAGGCATCTATTATTTGAAAAAAGGGAAAAGAGGGAAGAACACTGGCGTAATATGCCAGGCCTGAGACAATCTAAGCTACTGTTAAGGGGTTACTGCACAACTCGATACAGGGAATTAATAGGCCTCTCGAAAGATAACCTAAGAATCCTAACAGCTATTTTTACAGGACACTGTAGACTGAACAGCCACATGCAAAAGCTGGGTATAATATCGAACAACACATGCCGATTTTGTGATCGATTAGCGGAGACGGCGGCCCATATCCTCCTGGAGTGTGATGCAATCTCAAGACGTAGGGCTAAGTTCATGGGCCAGAGCATTCTCACATCAAATCCCTTAAGCCAGGTGAACTGCTAGGGTTCATCAGACATGCCGGCTTGGATGAGGTGTTGTGAAGCAGATGAGGGCACAATAGACCAATGGTGGCAGTGCGATCCTCATTTAATTATCTATCTATCTATGTAATTAACCAGTTGATTTTTTATTACAATTTCCAGAATTTTTTCTATGTTCGGTAATGTATTTATCGGCCTTAGTTCTTCTGCTATTCCCGCAGTTTTATTTTTGAACCTTTTTACTATAAGTATAACATCCGCAACCGTAATTTCTTCGAATTTTAAACATGACCTAGCTGTAAATTGGAAGTTGTTCTGTCTCTGAACGACTTCAATTTCCCTGTTTATATCAACAATGCTATCTATAAAGAAGGAGTTCAATGCTTCAGCAATATCGCGAGGTGTATCATATGTCACACCTGTTACGATCACCATCAAGATCTTTTCTAGTGGCGCCGTCAAGTTTACAGCATGCTTAAGATGCTTCCACATTAGCTTGCTATCTGAACTATTGATATCAATATTATTCTCCATGTATTTAATCTTTTTAAATTTGATTAGTTTTTTGTAGTATTTCGCGACCATGTTGTATTCGGTATAGTCACCCGTTGCTCTAGCTTGTGAGTGCAACCGGTATTTTAGTTTATTCAATTCTGTCAATTCTTGGTCATACCATTTATTTCTTAACTTTGATCGCTGACATTCATTCTTCTTATTAAACTGAGATCGCAATTCCTCAGTAGAGCCGCCAAGTTATCGGCAGAATAATTCTCACAGGATTTTGATGAAATGACTCATCGTAACGGGTTTGAATTACTTACTTTAATAGCAAATGAAATAGTTTCATGATCAGATATTCTGTGGTCTTCAAGATTTACACAAGACAGCATATCAGCGTTTGCATATAATAAATTTGTTTTTGTTTGAGTAGTTTCCGCGACTCTTGTATTGAAATTTGTTTTTTGTTTCATTGCGCTACGTGCACAAATTTCATTCAGTTTGTAACTACTCGAAGAGTTAATATTTAAGTTTATATTGAAATCTCCAACTAGAAGGGAAATCGTACCTGATTCTAATACTTCTGATAAAATGCTCTCTACGTAATTTAAAAATTCACTGTCGCTAGAACTTGGGGAATGGTACAACACACCTATTTGCAACTTAATATCCACTTGCTTTAATTTTACTATACCACACCATACATTTCTATCAATTGATCGATTAAACCTGACTTTGTACTTGATTACCTTTTTCAGTAATAAAACTACCCCTCCCGTATGTCTACTATGAGAGTCACAGCGAATTAATGTATATGGTGCAATATTAATTTCAGAATCAAGAATATCTGAAGTTATACGTGTTTCTGAGCATAAAACAATGTCCGGATCCACTTCTTCTATCATTTTTACTAGCTCTGCTTTATTTGCTAACAAACTACAAATATTCAAGTAGACACATTTCAAATTAAAAACATTTATTACTGGGCTTGTACGTCTTGGTTGCTAAAAACCAGCTCGTTGTTTTTCCAGCTTAAACTTCCTTTGATAAACTGGGCAGTCATGACTCATTATGTTATGGTCTATATTGAACTTAAAACCTAACTGATTATTGGCATCTACGCAATTACCATATTTATTAATGGACATGCTCTCCTTGCAGTTTTCTACCCCATGCTCCCCAAGACATTTACTACATCTCTGTTTCAGAGTGCAATTGGCAGCTATGTGGTTAAACCCTAAACATTTGTAGCACCTTTTTACAGTTTTACCGACATAAACAGGGAGCGATCCCTTCCAACATTAATTTCCTTATGTCTCAGGATGGCCTCATAATACTTATGCTCTATTTCTATAACTGCATTATAATATTTACTTTCTTAGCGCGTTTAATTGTAATACATTTAATTTTAGCTTCCCTCAGTGTATAATTCTGCGCAAGGATCCGGCTAACTATTTCGCTCTCGGTAGGCTCTGCAATAATATTAGCTACCACAACTCTAGGAAAATACACTTTTGGCTCAGCTATATTATACACATTTTTATCCAACTTTTCTGTTAGCGTATCTCTAATTTTGTCGTTGTCGCCTGCTGTATTAGCGCTTATAATTATCGTGCCATTATTTTTGTTTTGTGCCCTTCCTATATTTAAATGCGATGGATCTATTTTGTTTAAATCCGTTTTTGTTTTCTCAATGGCTTGTTTCACATTGGGCTTAATAACAATTGGAGGGATGCCTTTTGTAACAGTGGCATATGTAGAAACATTTCCACCGTCAAAACCTTTATTCTGATTAGCAGCTTTCTTAACCTCTTTTATATTCTCCTCTTTCTGTTTATTAAACGCCTCATTAGGGATATTAGCAACCTTTTTAACTTCATTAATAATTTCATCCTTTTGCTTAGTGAACGCCTCATTCGGTGTACTAACTTTACTTAGTTTATCCTTATTTTCCAAACACAAGCATTCTATTTTTTCATTAACTCTAGTTTTACTGAGTTCACTTTATAGACTTTTTCTACCATTATTTTCATCTCTCTTTCGTTGTGAGTTATGGAAGCGCTTATTTCCCTTTTATGCTCACTCAACTTTTTTTCAATTTCGCTTTTTTGCTCTTTCAAATTTACTCTGTTTACCTCTGAAATAGCAAAGATTTCCCTTAAAGCCTCATCAACATTGGAAACATAAGTCATGCAATCATCACAAATAAATCTTAAAAGTCAAATTGAACAAGTAAAAATGTGGGCGGTCCGCCCGTTTCCCTTATTAGAAAGGCTGAATACTGTCAGAGTCTGACTGTATTCAGACTGTATTCAGAAGTCAGACTCTGATTTCTGACTTTTCACCTCGTATAAGAGCTGTTATACTAAATTTCTCAAAAAAGGAATCCAGCCCTTCTAATAAGGGAAACGGGCGGACCACGCCCACATTTTTCTTGTTCAATTTGCTGAACGCGTTAACAAAAAAATAAAATAAAATTTCGAAATGTAGAATTTAGAACTTCAAACTTCGTAAGCCGATATCTATTTTTTGGAGACTAAGTTCGAAAAATGGAGATAGTACTTTGTTTACTTAAGCCTCATTCTCTATGAAAAAGTGGGTTTGTCCAATACCCAGAAAAAAAACTTGATTTTGTCGCATAGTGTTATTATTATAAATACGAAATACGACTTCCCCTATTCATGATATTTGGTATATGTTTATTAACTTTTCAATGCAAACCCTGCAATTTTTCCTCCAAAAATATCATGAGTTTCAGGTCAAATTATAACAAGAATCAGGTAAAATAACAGTTGCAATAAATATTGAAAGGGCTATATATAACTTCTTTATTTATTATTTTAGTAATATGGTTTCAAAGCAACATTTTCTTGAATTTTCAAGTACTTTCGTTTGGTAAGGAAAAAAACATACATTAGGGGGGTAAAATTTTGTTAGCTGACCTAATCATGTGAAAAAGACTTCATAGCTTAAAAGGACATTAAACGGAAATGTGAAGCTTCTCAAAAAAATCGGACGTCAAATAACGAAGTTACAAAGAAAAACCCCTTTTGGCTGTATTTCTAAGGATCAAACAAAATTTAAAAAAACTTTTCCGAAACCCTCTCAACATAAACTTCAAATTTAGGGGCGGATATTAGCAACTTTTTTTTCGACCCAGTCTAATGCACACGCAATGTTTTTATGGTAAACCTTACCACACACACCCTCACATCTTACACCTGTTTCCCCTCTTATTTTTTTGCGACATTTCCCGCACTCTTCCATTTTCTGCTTAACAGTTACACAAAACTGCACAAGTAAAATATATTTTCACAACCTCTTTATTTAAATTAGATATAATTGAAGTTCACAAGAAAGGTACTTTATCAATGCTGGTACATCACATGTCGCTACTTTGCTAGTTTCACCAATTTTTAGTGCTTATCAAACAAAGCACACAGACTTAATAATGTTTATTCTATTTGCGAGCTCCAAATACACGTCCGTTCGCACGCAATTCGCAACCTTCCTCATCTATTTACAACACACACAAATGTCGACCATCTTGATCATCCACGTCAATGGCACTACGCTACCGACTGTCTTTCATTCCAAAATCTTGGGTGTGACGTTCGATCAGGATCTATATTTTGGTGAGCATGCAGTCGCAAATGTACCGAAAATCTAGAGCCGTAACAAAATCCTCAAATCTTTTACTGGCAGAACTTGGGGGAAAAGGTAAAGAAACGCTCATTACCACTTACAAAGCAATTGGCCAACCGATTGCATGCTACGCGTCTCCGATATGGTCGCCACGCTTAACGACTACTCACTGGAAGAAGCTATAGAACTGCCAAAATATTGCCCTCAGAACCGCGACGGGTTGCCTTCTTATGCCACCAGAACACCATCTACATAATGAGGCGAAAATACTCCCCATCAGGGGTCATTAAGGGGTCATCTCCGCAAGCATTATGAGGAAATACGGCACCTGAGAACAAAGCCGTATGAAGCAAAAAAACACAAGCATGTCCTCAATGAACTCCACAAACAGGCGTCGGACCTCTAATATAAGGAATTGTCCGGTGAATCCTGTACTCAAAGAACAATACCTTAAACTTGCAGAAGAGGAACGCACACTCCCTAGGGAAACGCGAATCACTCTAGCTCAACTACGACCTAGATACTGTAACAGGTTAAACTCTTACCTATCCAGAATCAACCCCAACACACAAAATGTATGCCATGCTCGCGATGTGTTCTCACATGACACCAACCACCTCTTCAATTGTAATGTGGAAACAACGCCTCTAACAGCCCTCTCATTATGGTCCACCCCTGTTGAAACAGCAAGTTTCCTTGGACTCCCACTAGAGGATATTGATGACAATTTGTGATGTTGTTGTTCTTTTAGCAGTGCTTCGCCTTATCCAATAGGTGTGACCGATCATTTAGTCGAAACTTCCCAAGTCGACGCTTCCCAAGGTAGTCGGTTCTATGTACAGGAGCGACTCGGGATTTTTCCCGACCAAGGTCTGTCATTTCAGTATAACCCCATTTAATTTGTTGCGTCCCTCCCACAAATTATCATCCTCCCAGCAGCTCCTTTCAGCGGGACTGCTCCATATTCTCTTGCTCCAGGAAGGTGTCGAACCCAATCCGGGTCCGTCTCCTGACCCCGGTCCTGGGAAATATTTTGCTGCATCTGCCGGAAAAGAATCTTTTTAGGACGGTCATACTCTTGTCAGTGTGTCTCGTGTAAGGGATGGTTGCATCGGACAGGTTGTTCTGGCCTAGATCCCAAAACCAGACGTCCACGTAACTTCTATAAATCTTTTGTGGCTCCTTGGTGTTCACGCCCTAGGGCGTCCCGTAGTCTACGCCTTAGCGCGTAGTAGAGTCGGGAGCAATGCCGAGCATCAGCCCCTGCCCCGTCTTCTCCCCCTCTTTCCCGACAGCAATTGTGTAGGTCAGGGTCCCTACTTCCCTTTGCACCGTGTGCCAGCACAGAATATATATGTTTGCGACATTCGGCCAATGCAGCTCCTGCCATGGACGGTGCCACTTTCCTAGATGTTCTGGACTCCACGACGGCAACCCCCCGACGGGTTTCATTGCGCCATGTTGCCAGGCCGCATACCCAAATACACCGGGTACCCCAATGCTTACCCAAGGACGTCCAGTCCCAGGGCCAAAACAGCAGTTGCGTCCTAGCCTTCCATAACCCAGGCGTAGTCACCAGTCACTTACTCCCACAGTGAAGACGTCTCCCCCTATGCACTGCAGAATTCTGCAGTTAAACTGTAATGGATTAACTGGGAAGATCACGGAGATAGTCGATTTCATAAAGCTGCACAACATCCGCATTGCTGCGATTCAAGAGACTAAACTCACAGCAGGATCTGCTCTGCAGACCTGTTCTGGGTATAATGTCCACACAAAAGATCGCGAGAACGGAAATGGAGGCGGCCTCGCGTTTATCATACACACTCTATGCAATAACACATATTTGATCCCGACATCGGCCGCAGAGACAGCGTCTTAGAACGTCAAGGCTTGTCTGTCCGGTCAGGCGGTGCAAACCTAGAAATCATCATCATATACATCCCTCCTGCCACCTGTTGCCCCAGTGGATACCGCCCTAATATCAGCGCCTTACTCACTGGCAACAATTGCATTATCTTAGGCGATTTCAATGCCCATCATGATCTATGGCATTCAAACTTGCGGGCGGACAGTATGGGTGAGATGTTGGCGGATCAAATAGAAGAAACCTCGTTCTGCACAATAACCGGAGACGACCCCACACGTATGGTAGGAAGCTGTCACAGTTCGCCGGACATATCAATCGTGAGCGCAGAACTCGTAAACTGCGTCAACTAGCAGCCGATTGTAACATTGGCATCCGACCACCTGCCTATACTTATTTCGCTCGAGCGTACCGCCGCACATAGGTAGATTTTAGATATTTAGGCGGCCATAATTGAATTTCTGAAAATTGCCACAATTACAAAAACAAGCACTCCCACAGCTTAAGAATAGACAGGGGAACAATAATTCTACCCCTTCCCATCCATCGCATACCTGACGTTAGCCGTCAAGTAATCGGAATTTAGCTATTTCTGAAACGCGTTTTTTTTAACCTATGTGACATCGCATGTTTTATCGTGAATATTTAAAGTTTTAAGACAATTGAAGTGAGTAATTGTGATGGATTCTGATATTTCAGGTAAATACCAGCATTATTAATGGTGTTTGTGATTTTTAAAAGTTATAAATTGATAAAGAACCTATCTTATTTAGGATGTTAAAAAAAATTATTTTTTTTTTTTTTTGATATTTGGTGTTCAAAACCAGTTTTGTTATGTTTCCAAGTCCGCCCAAGTGAAAATTAGTTCTAAACATGGTACTTGGAACAATTAGCCTACCAACTGCATTATATTTAGCTGCAGATACTTGCAGATAGAGGGTTAGATAGAGGATTTTATACACCCTTGTTGCTGTACAACATGAAAAATAACTCACTGCGTAGGTATTTTTTAGTGTTACACAGTGTAATACCTACTCTAATATAACCGATTGGTTACACAAATTATTATAATTTTTCATAAAACCATTTTAAAATTTACCCTAGATAAAGAAAGAACTAAGTTATTACACTTCTTGCTGTACAACAAGAAATATAGCCTCACTGTGCAGCTTTTTTTTAGTGTTACACAGTGTAATATCAATTTTTTTTAATATAACCGATTAATTACACAAATTATTATAATTTTTCATTTAATAAACAGTTTTAAGAAGATATAGGCAATAAAATATTTTTGGCCGCCTTAAAACTTGAAAAGCTACCTATGTGCGCCGACTTCATCGTCACAGAAAAACGCACTTTCTTAACCTTAAAAAAAGGAAAGTGGGACGAATACAAATCCTTTACATAAAACCGCTTTGCTGCCCTCCCTATCCCGACTGGTGCCCGCCAAGGGGAGTGTGCTTTCCGCAAGGTCATTGAATCCGCCTCGGCTCGTTTCATTCCCTCCCGTAGAATTCGCGTAATTCGGCTCCACCTTCCGGCGGAGGCCGCAAATTTAGCGAGAGAACGTGACCTTATAAGACAACCCGATTCCGGCGACCCCCAAATGAGGGATACAAACCAACGCATCAGATTGCTTGGGGATGAACACAAGCGGGCGAAATGGGAGGAGCACCTGAGCGGTTGTAACCTCTCTGCCGGTGTAGGTAAACTTTGGTCCACCGTAAAGTTCCTATCGAATCCGTCTAGGCACAATGATAAAGTTTAGATCGCCTTCGGCGATAAAGTGCTGTCGGATGCGAAAAAATGCGCGAGCGCTTTCTGCAGACCTTAGATAATGCATTCTACGGTCGACAAAGATGGACGGAGGGCCAAAGGACACGCACATAAACATAAATTCAGCGCGTCACCAATTACCATCACCGCCAAAGAGGTCCGCTTCCCAAGGCAGTCGGTTCTATGTACCGGAGCGACTCGGTATTTTTCCCGACCAAGGACTGTCATTTCAGTGTAACCCCATTTAATTTGTAGCGTCCCTCCCACAAATTGTCATCCTCCCAGCAGCTCCTTGCAGCGGGACTGCTCCATATTCTCTTGCTCCGGGAAGGTATCGAATCCAATCCAGGTCCGTCTCCTGACCCCTGTCCTGAGAAATGGCTTTGCTGCATCTGCCGGAAAAGAATCTTTTTAGGACGGTCGTACTCTGTTCAGTGTGTCTCGTGTAAGGGATGGTTGCATCGGACAGGTTGTTCTGGGCTTGATCCCAAAATCCGACGTCCACGTAACTTTTATACATCTTTTGTGGCTCCTTGCTGTTCACGTCCAAGGACGTCCCGTAGTCTACGCCTTAGCGCCCCGCGGCGCCAACAACTCAAACAGCTGCTACCACTCATAACTACTATCTTCGTAGCAGAGTCGGTAGCAATGTTGATCATCAGCCCTTGCCCCCGTCTTCTCCCACCCCCCCCCCCTTGTTTTCCGGCAACAGTCGTGTAAGTCAGGGTAACAGACTCTTAGTCCCTAACCCCTCCTGCCTTGGGCGGTGCCACTTTCCTAGATGTTCTGGTCTCCGCGACGGCAACCCCCCGACGGTTTTCATTGCGCCATCTTGCCAGGTCGCAAACCCCAATCTACCGGGTATCCCAATGCTTGCCAAAGGACGCCCAGTCCCAGGGCCACAACAGCAGTTGCGTCCTGGCCTTCCTCAACCCATGCGTAGTCACCCGTCACTTACTCCCAGAGTGGCGACGTCTCCCCCTATGCACTTCAGAATTCTGCAGTTAAACTGTAATGGACTAACTGGGAAGATCACGGAGATAGTCTGCTGTAACAACAACTGCAGTCGCAGCCCCAATCACAGCCCTCGTTTCTGAATCGGTTGCTTTAGAACCTGGTGCTCCTACGGTGGTGACTGCTGTTCCCCCCCGTAGGTCCATTGTTGTATCACGGCTTCACGCATCGCTGACGGAAGCTGATATATTTAACTACGTATGCTCCAAGCTTGGTGTTGAACTTAACAGCAATAATAATGTTTATAAGTTAAATTTTAAGTCTGGGAGAGAGATCTCTTCGTTCAGAATCTTAGTTCCTGACAAATTTTTTGATAGGGTACTCGATTCTACTTTCTGGCCGAAACACTCTGTGGTGCATTTGTTTACTAGAAATTCGAACCGTGAACGCGCTACTTTAAATGCATCAAAAAACTTGACAGGCAACACTCCAGAAATGGCAGAAACTTAAATTATGTCTTATCAAACGTAAATAACATCTCACTTAGTATATTTTACCAGAACGTTAAGGGGTTGAATACCAAATTAACGAAAATTTTTCTACTGAGTCATGAGAGTTTTTATGATGTACTCGGTTTTACGGAGACTTGGCTAAAACCAACAGTTTTTAATGCTGAAGTTTTATTGAATCCGTTTCAGGTGTTTAGAAAGGACCGACTGGCCAGAGCTTTTGGAGGTGTGTTAATTGCCGTTCACGCTAGGTTTTCCGCGGAGGAACTATATTTTCCTGACTTTGAGGATGCTGAGTTTCTTTGCGTGAGAGTAAAACTTTCCTCAACCTACAAATATTTTATAGCCAACTACATTCCCCTACAATCTGACATTTCCTTATTGAATCATTCCTCAATAGTGAAATCTGTGTGCAGCACTGCCAGGGCCTGTGATTCTGTCACTGTACTTGGCGATTTTAATCTGTCATGTGTGTCATGGAGTCTTATCGATGGGAAGCTAGTTGTAGCGGCAGCCTGTGGGTCAATGCAACATTGCAAACGTCCGAACACCGCTGTGCGTTAATAGCAACGGAGTTACCCTTATGTGTGTTAGTGACGTGATTTAGATGTATGAATATGTATCTGTTAGTGTGGGTGAAATTAGTGTCGTGAAAGCGTGTATCTGTCGTGTCCCGCTTAATCTGATGGATGTATGAGTGTCCTTCATCTTTGAGTGAGAATGGCAAAAAGGGAACATTTGCTTGCTTGTGGGGTACGACCTCCAAACGAAGCGAGGCAATGATCCAAATCAAAAGTTGAGCCAAGTGAGTGTGGACATCTTTACCCGTTTATGTAGAAAGCGTTGAAAAGTTTTAAAAAACAGTTTTCATATAATGTACATAAGTATATATATTTTTGGTGAACCACAGTAACGGTCCTTAAGGAATACCGGTCGCCGAAGGAACCAGAGTACAGTACCCAGAACTGCTGCTTTCTAGGTGAGTTTTTCTAGGCACAAAAATCCCAGGGTAGCAGGTAAAAGTGTCTAAGGCAAAAAGGGGTAAAGTGAAGTAAGGCAAAAATAAGAAGAAAAAAAAAGAGGGGTGATTTTGATGCATACGGTGTGCGCAAAATTAAGGTAAAATCGCAAGATCAAGCACGGGTGAAAGTGACTTTGAAATTTTAAACTTTACTTTGAAATTTGATTTTTTAATTTGATTTTTTTGTTTGATCTACGAAATTTGATTTCTGTGAATTGGGTTTGAAAGCTGAATCTGATTCTACAAAACTTGTTCAATTTCGATATGCCTCAGTTAAAAGGCTCATTCACCTGCACCCCAGTCTGCTATCTTTTGTTTCTAGGCTCTAAGAGTTTTTGTATTACCACCCCTTTAGGGTGCATACTGCATATACTCAGATAATTTGGGGTAGCTAACCAAGGAGGAGTAAAGGGGGAGCATAATCTTCGGTGCTAGGCTCCACGTACAAAGTCAGACAGAGTGCCTCTGAACGCTCCTGCCACAGCAACCAGCACATATCGTCATGCCTAAAATAGTCACCAGAACTAGCCGAGAAGAACGAGAAGAGATAGAAGAAAGGAGTCATCGCTGCTGCCTATAATCTTTACCTTTCATTTGAATTAAATAATTTTAGCTATTTGTTTTTCCTTGCTTCGATAGTTAAATTTTATTTGCCTTTTTTTTTTTTTGTTTGCATCTCAATAATCAGAGTTCTTTTGTTTCTTCGTAGTACTCTTTAATTTTCTTAGTTCATAAGTTAGTTATTTTCTTACTCGTTTTAAATTTCGATCTGCCCTAACATTAATTTTAGACTAAGTCATCGCCCTTTTCATTAAAATATTTTCTCCTTTTCCTTAGTTATTTTCAATTCCTCATAATTTTCCAATTGTTTTTTTCTTGCTCCTTTGTTTTATTATCTACATCGCGATTTTGGTGCCCTTTCTTTCCTTTCGTTGGAATCTTCCCATTTTTTTTTTTGCTTTTTTTGTGCTTAGCTCCTTTTTCTTTCTATAATTTTCCCAAACTCGATTTTCGCGCTTTTACTTTTTGTTCGGATGTTTTTGCCATAGTTATTTGTATGCTTTCTTCAGCTTCATTTAACTAATTTTTTTATTCAATAGATTTGTTTTTATGAAAATTGGGGAAGACAATTTTTTTGTAAACACTTCTTGTTATCTTACCTCAAAGTAAGTTTTTTTTGTCCCTTTTATTTCGCACCCGATTCCTTTTTTTTCTAAATGGAAATTTTTTTTGTTTCCTAAATTCGGGTTGTTTCGTTTTAAACATTAATTTTTATTTTAGCCGCATTCTTGTCTAGCCTTTTGTATTCCTCTTTCCACCTCCCTTTGCCTTTCATCTTTTCTCTTGATCACCTCCCCCCTTTCCGTTGCATCACTCTTCGTTTTCCTCACCAGCAAAAGGTTAAACACTTTTATCTTCATCTTCTTATTTCGCGTTTTTTTTGTTTTTTTTTTTATTTCCATTTCATTTTTGTTGAACTTAAATTATTAGTTTTCACTTTATTGGCCCATTGATTTCTTTATTTTTTTTTGGCGCAAGACAGTAATTTTTTTTTTATAATTTAGGGCACATTATTTTCCCTTGATTCGGACGGCACCCGCGCGTCCGAATAACTTTCAACCTAGTTTTGGTTAGCTCTCCCACCTTCTAGTGGGCATTTGAACAACTTCCAGCATTTAGATATGTATATGTATGCACGTTAGGTTTTTTTGTTTTCAGCAACCCTCTTCGCGACACAGGCGCCTCTGTCACAGGAAAGATCGGTGAGTACTAGATGATAAGGTATATTTACCAAAACAAAAATTACTTGCCTACGTATATAACCATTGAAAGTATTGGAAGCTGAGTGCGGTAGAGAAGCTATCGGCGCACGAGGGTCGTCCGATATACCACGGTTTTATCATTTATCATAAATTTTTTTTTTGTTTTTTTATTATTTTTAATCGAGTAAATTTTACTTTTGGATTTTAGTTTATAAATTGATCTTATATTGCATTGCGCTTTAGCCCTTTTTATTATTTTTCGTTTTATTTTTCTTTCCTTTTTTTTACTCCCCATCCTTTGGAACTTACATGTAATAAACTTCCGTCATTGAAGTTCGATTACATTAATTTATGGTTGATCACATTTTGTTCTTTTTTTTTTTAATTTATTTTTGCATCAAAATTTCGAAGTCCACTTTAGTTATTTTTGATTTCATTGAATTCCTTTTGTTGAATTTTTGATATCATTGCTTTATTTGGGTTCCTATTAGTTTAGTTATTTAAGAGATTTTATCAAATTTTAGAGCGGTAAGATTTGTTGAAGTTATACCTACCTGAAAGTAGATTACCCTTTTGAATTCGTATATTTAAGTTTAGGTGTTTAAGTTAGATTAGACCTCGATTTTTGTATTCCCCCTTTATCACGTTTTTTTTTCCCTTCATTTTCATTTTTTTATATAATATTGTTGTCTAAAATAAACTAAGCTTGTGAAGTTTTATAACGAAACTCTCTTCACCTTGTTTATTCATCTTTTTAGTCTTTTTCTATGGGGTGAGAGATTAAAGCCATGTCCGGCTAGTTAAGCAACTGATTGGTGTGGGTGTTGCACTGGTACATTAGAGGGGGCGTGAATGTGGGGGCGACTAGGACAGACAGAACCGGATAGGAATATGGATCGAAAACGGACAACAGACAAATGTCAGACTAAGGGGGCGTTGCTAAAGTTTCGGAGTCAGTGCAACGGCCAAGGCTGCGTCAAGGTTTTACGCAGAAGGTGAGGGATACCTGACACGGACAGACCTTTTCTTCCAGCTTTCCTTTTCTTTTCATAGATTTCAGGCATGAACCCCTCTTTTTGTTTGTATAACTGTAGGTAAGGCGAGTGAGCAAAAACTCACCCCTCCCGACGAGCTAGCAGGGCTTGCCAGCATGCCAAATGCCACCTCCGCCTTACCCCAACAGTCAGTTATACAACAATGGCGCCCAACGTTATAGCCCAATTTTCAGTTTCAATTTTTTCTTAATTTCAGTTCCATCTTTATTTTGTTTTATTTTTGCATTCCTCAAATTTTTTTTTATTTTTCCAAGAAAATTTTTTCCTTTTTTTCATGACTTTTCCTTTCTTTCCTATACCCTTTTTCCTATAACTCGTTTCTTAACGGTATCTGATGTTTACATTTATAACTTTTACCTTTCTTTAAATTTCAGTTTTAGTTCTCTGACAGGACTGAGACCGTTGTAGGGGCAACATCGCTTGGATCCGTCCGACGCGATATGTGCCACTACAACAAACACAAGGGGGAATACTCGTCTTGCCGTAGAAGTTCCTTTTGTAAGCTGCAACGCATGCATAAGTGGTGTTCGGCGGTAAGGCTAGTATATTGACAAATAGATGTTGTAGCGTGTAGGTGACTGTTTAAGCTACCGTGTACGTAGTCCAGCACTACGTGCACGTGAGGATTGCAGTCAGCCTACACGAAGGCGATTTGAAGCAGTGTGGCAACCAAGCTTGAGGCCCGAGCTTGCAGGCTTGTAGTGCCATACTGAATAAGCGGACGGATTTGGGAGACTTAGTTCACTAGGACATAGACTAGTGACAAACGGACCACTCACCCACATTCACTAGGACCTCGCCGAGGTGCAGCACCAATACACACCAATAGCATATATAATTACTTCTATAACCAAACATTTAAGCAACAACAAAGCAAAACAAAAATAACTAAGCTTAATTTTTTTAAATAAAAAATCATACATACATATAAAAGGATTACCATTTTTTATATTTTTTATATACTACACGTTTATTTTTACCACACGTGCATTTCCTTTTTAATTTTTTTGTATTTTTTATTATTATATCAATTTTGTCTTGTTAAGCTTAATCTTTGAAGTTTTTATTTGATTTGTAATACCTTTGCAAATCTTATTTTTTTACTGGCTTAAAACTACAGTCTGAAAATGTTTGAAGTCGGTGGTTACCCGGTTGAAGTGAAGCTTGGTTGGATTGCCTTTATATTTTTGTTAATTCTATTTTTAAACTTATTAAATCTTACTTTAATATTTTACTTTAAGTGGAATTTTCCTCTTACATTTTTTTGAGGGTTCGGTAACAATTTTATAATTCCATCTTTAGATTTTTTTTTTGCCCTGTTTTAAATTTGACTTCGGGCTTAAACTGCTGAGTTGAATTCAGTACGACAGGTAAGCATTTTGTTGAAATTCGTTTTACATACTTTTTTTTAGACCTCGCTTTTGTTACAAAGTAACCATATTTTGAAATTTTTGAAAGGTTTTGTTGGAATTTCCCTATATTTAGCAGGTTAAGTTGTTCTAGTGTTACACAGTTGACATCTTTTTATTTTTAAGCCCGAATTTTGGAATAGCCTTTTGTGCCTTGAAATTGTCAGGACCCGGAGCTACCCCTAGACGCAAGGAGCCATCAAAGGACCAGGGTGCTGTTGTGGCGGAACAGCGGCAGGCCAACTTCAACGGCCATCAACATAAACCAGCTGAGCCATATGATGGCAATGATGACGCAACAAAAGGAGGTGATGGTGCAGTATATGGACGAGGTCCCCAATATCCGCGACAACATTGCAAACCTCAGTAACCGAGTCGCTGTGATGGAAACTTCGGCGCAAGAGATAGTTAGCCGGCCTGGTCAGTCATCGACTCCAGAGAGGAATGGTAGGGAAGAAGCAGCCAACCAGCGTGTCGATTCAAATGCTACGTTGAGGGGTTCAGGTTCATCGAGCAACACCCAGGACCCTCCGAAATGTAAGAAGTTGGACCTGGACAAGTGGCACGTGAAGTTTGACGGTACGAGTAAAGGAATAACGGTGGAGAGCTTTCTGTTTAGAATTGAGAAGTTGCGACAGCAACATAATATTTCACACTTCCAGCTCTTCGCCGACTTCCACTGTCTCGTAACGGGCTCTGCCTTGAAGTGGTACAGGCAGGTCTTAGAGGACCACTCGGATGAACCCGAGTTTGGGTACTCCGAGCTAAGGGCGGAGCTGCTTCAAGACAGCAGAGTCCGATTATGAGATAATCCGCGAGATAATGGAACGCAAACAACAGCCACTGGAAGGGTTCGACGAATTCTACGGTGAGGTCCATAATTTGACGTTCCAGCTCCCGAAAAGTATCCCGGAGAAGGAGCTGGTAGGGATAATTAGGGGGCACCTGAAGCCCTACTTGGCAAATTTAACGTTTGGGTCGAAAATCGACACGCTGGCTGGGTTAAAGGCTGAGTGTAGGCGAGCGGAACGGCTCATAAAAGAAAATAAAAGTAGGGCCAAAGCCGTTAGTGAGTTAGTATATCCCGAAGCGGCACCTGCGGATGAGGAAGTAAAGCAGTCTCCCGTAGACGCAATCACAAACAATAATTTCCAGCGTAGAACGCCATTCCAGCAACAAACGACTACAACAATCCAAGGAAGTTCGGCACAGCCGAAGGCAACGTTCGGCCCTAATCCCACCACCAATGCTTTTTGTGCGTCCCCTTACCATTTAATGTTGTGTTATGCGCGTGGTATGCCTGTCGACTTTTTTGTAAAGAATCTGTCCGAGGTAAAGAAAGAAAATCATTGTAAGTCCCCGTTCCATAATATGATCTCTTTTGCTGTGGTAAGGATACGTCTTTTTGTGTGTTTAAGAAGGGAAACTCCCAACTGGCGGAGATTGCCGGGAGCTCTCGCCAGGAGACAGACTACCCGGAGACCAACCCAGCGTCAAAATTTTAAAGATGGAAAGCGGGGTGAAGGATAGTGAAAATGCAGCAGAAGGGAAGAAAGCCGAACCAAAAAGTCTACACCAGAGGAAAATAGATTATGAGGAAGCTAGGCATCGTATTTTTTTTGAAGAAATTTCTATAAAGAAGAGGAGTTACGATAAAATTAAGAAGATGCGCGAAAAGCGGAAAAGGATGAAAAGAATCCACCATAATTTTGTGTCAACTATCGTAACCCTCAAGGGAGATAATCGCTTCTTTGCGAAAACTATGATGGGAGGCAAGGATGTCCTAACTTTGTTGGATTCGGGGGCTGGCGCGAATTGTTTAGGAAAAAATTTTGAAAATTTTTTAGAAGGCAGAGAGGATAGCATCATTAAGCTAGTTAATCAAAATATTCGTACAGCAAACGGCGGTGAAACCCCGGTAGTAGGTGCTATCACTCTGTCTGTCTTATGGGAAGGAGAAGTTAAGAATTTGGAATTCCTAATCGTGCCAGGCCTCCAACAGGAAGTTTATTTAGGGGTGGACTTTTGGCAGGCTTTCGACCTGGATGTTGTTAGTCGAGGAAAGATGGTGCGTTCAACCCGCACTGCCGTTGCGGAATTGGTACCCGCTGAGGGCGATTTGTCGTTTGATGCCGTGCAACATGTCCTCACGAAAGAGCAAAGTATTGCCTTAGAAAGGGTCAAGGCGCAGTTCCCATCCTTTGCTGTATTGGGGTTGGGAAAAACCAACATGGAGGAACACGTGATCGAGGTCTCGGATGAGAATCTCCCCGTGAAACAGAGGCAATATCCGATATCACCAGCCATACAAAAACTTTTTTTTGCAGAGCTAGACCGCATGCTGGGTCTAGGGGTGATTGAGTAGAGTAATAGCAGTTGGAGCTCTCCCGTATCGCTGGTGATAAAGGGTGAAAAGAAGCGTCTCTGTCTCGATGCGAGGAAGGTGAATGAGCGAACTATAAAGGACGCTTATCCCCTTCCGAACATTGATGGGATTTTCAGCCGACTCCAAAATACCAGGTTCATTTCGGCCATCGACCTAAAAGATGCCTTTTGGCAAATACCATTGGAGAAGAAGTCCCGAGAGAAGACTGCATTCACAGTACCAGGGCGTCCCCTTTACCAGTACACAGTCATGACGTTTGGACTGTGTAATGCAGCACAAAGAATGTGTAGACTAATGGAGAAGGTTATACCCGCTTCTTTACGTGATTGTGTTTTTGTGTATTTAGACGATTTGTTAGTTCGTTCTGTAGATTTTTCGTCTCATTTACGTTGGTTGGAAAAGGTCGCTAAGTGTTTACGTGAAGCTAACCTTACCATAAATGTCGAAAAAAGTAAGTTTTGTTTCAGGGAAGTTAGGTACCTAGGTTATGTAGTGGGCAATCGATGCATCCGAACCGATGCAAACAAGGTTGCGGCGGTGAGGGATTTCCCCGAACCAAAAACGCCAAAACAGCTCCGACGGTTCGTAGGGATGTCATGCTGGTACCGCCGTTTTATCCAAGACTATGCAACCATTGCAGCGCCGCTGCACGAATGTCTCACAAAAGAAAAAATCAAAAGGCTTACGATGACAGAAGAAGCAAGAAAGTCCTTTGAGCGACTAAAAGAGAGCTTGATTTCCGGTCCCGTACTGGTACACCCTGACTTTGACAGACGCTTTTACATCCAGTGCGATGCTTCGACAGACGGAGTGGGCGGGGTAATATTTCAGTTAGACGACGAGAACAACGAACGACCCATAGCGTACATCTCCGCCAAACTAAACAAAGCGCAGCGTAATTATAGTATCACCGAGGTTGAGTGCTACGCTGCGGTGATAAGTGTGAAACGATTTAGGCCATACTTCGAAGGTTTGCCCTTCACCATCATAACCTACCACGCGAGTCTTGAATGGTTGATGAACCAAAAGGACCTGTCAGGAAAACTCGCGCGGTGGAGTTTAAAACTTCAGGCGTACGACTTTCAAATCGAGCACAGAAAAGGAGCACTCAATGTTGTACCCGATACGCTATCGCGAGCGCACATGGAGGAAATGCAGCTATCAGACAGACTAATGGACGTTGACTTGGACTCGGACTACTTTAGAACTGAATAGTATGACGAACTTAGAAAAACCGTGACAGAAAACGAAGGACAAACTTCCAGAACTATGCGTGTCAGACGGTTACGTATATAAACGGACTCAGTTTTACCGGGGAGACGATCTTCAGCAGGACCAAGCCTGGAAACTCTGGGTGCCGTCGGAGTTGCGCGCAGGGTTGGTGGAATCCACCCACAGGTCACCTTCGGCCGGACATGGGGCCATCCACAAAACCTTAGCCCGAATACGCGAAAAGTACTATTGGCCTGGTATGGTAACCGATGTACAAACCTTCCTAAATGAGTGTGAAGTATGCAAGGGAAATAAAACTCAAAACGTTTTTCATAAACCGTCCATGGGAAAGCAACACGTAACCGAAAGACCTTTCCAACGTTTGTTTATTGACTTTATGGGTCCATACCTACGAACTAGTGATGGTAATGTCTATGTGTTTGTGTGTCTTGATCATTTTTCAAAGTTCGTCTTTTTAAAACCAATGCGTAAATCCACGTCTGTAGATGTTTGTAAATTTTTGGAAAAGAAGTATTTCACATTTTTGGGGTCCCGGAATACGTTCATTCCGATAATGGGAAACAATTTTTCTCCGATATGTTTGCTAAATTTTTAGATAAGTATGGAGTTAAACATATAAGAACTGCTTCTTATTCCCCTCAAGGGAATGCAACGGAGAGGGTTAACCGCTCTGTGGTCCAAATAGTGCGGTCCTTCATCAAGGATAATCAAAAGAACTGGGATAGGTGTATCTGCGATGCGGATTTTGCCCTTCGCAGTGCGATACACTCTTCCATTAACTGCTCCCCATACTATGCCACGTTTGGCATGCCCATGATGCAACATGGGGCAGCATATGAAATATGCCGCAAATTGGGGGCAGTTAAAAACGTGGATTTAGAGATAAATGCTAGAGCAGATAGGCTACAAAGCATTAGGGACTCTATAATGAAGGAGCTGGAACTAGCACATGAGCGAGGTAAAAAGTTTTATAATACCCGTAGCAAAGATGTGAAATTCCAAACCGGACAAGTGGTATACCGCCGAAATTTCAAGCAGAGTTCGAAGATTGAAAACTACAACGCTAAACTTGCCCCAAAGCAAGTTAAGTGTGTAGTCCTGAAAGATATTGGAAATTCAATGTACGAACTCGTCGATACCAGCGGCAAGAGAATCGGCGTATACCACGCTAAAGACATTTTTGTTGCTTAAATCTGTGTTGCGTGTGGTTTGTGTAGAAGTGTTGCATGTTTTATGTTGTAAAGTCTTGACGGTGCATAAACATGTTGACAATTATTTATACCCTTTAGTTTTACCCCTGTAATTATATTTGTATTTATATATTTTTTGTATTATATTATTATTTATTAATCATTTAATTATTTTTTTTGTAATTATTTATTCATTTATTTGCCTATCTATTGACTAATTTATTTACGTATTTATTTATTGACACCCTTTTTATTAACCTGCAAAACCATGATATAGATATAGGTTCTCACCTGTGATTTAGTCTTAGATACTTACCTGTGATATAGCTTTATGTTTAACCTGCATGCTATTCTAGTCCTTTATATAGTAAACTGTGATATAGATTTTAGTAGACATCAGACAAAATAATTCTGAGTACTGCCCATAAAATAAATAAGCGTTAGCTTAACGAAATATTGAATAGGTAAGGAGATAGCCCGGCTTTGGGTCGTGGGTCGAAGCCACACGTTGGGCACACCAAACTAAAATAGTACAGACTGCGCTTTGAATCTTTTTACGGACACTCTCCATGTTGCATGCAACATCGGCGGCATCAGAGCCTGTAGCGGCAGCCTGTGGTTCAATGCAACATTGCAAGCGTCCGAACACCGCAGTATCTGTGCGTTAACAGCAACGGAGTTATCCTTATGTGTGTTAGTGACGTGATTTAGATGTATGAATGTGTATCTGTTAGTGTGGGTGAAATTAGTGTCGTGAAAGCGTGTATCTGTCGTGTCCCGCCTAATCTGATGGATGTATGAGTGTCCTTCGTCTTTGAGTGAGAATGGCAATGTGGGGTACGACCTCCAAACGAAGCGGGGCAATGATCTAAATCAAAAGTTGAGCCAAGTGAGTGCGGACATCTTTACCCGTTTATGTAGAAAGCGTTGAAAAGTTTTAAAAACAGTTTTCATATAATGTACATAAGTATATATATTTTTGGTGAACCGCAGTAACGGTCCGTAAGGAATACCGGTCTCCGAAGGAACCAGAGAACAGTACCCTGAACTGCTGCTTTCTAGGTGAGTTTTTCTAGGCCCCAAAAATCCCAGGGTAGCAGGTGAAAGTGTCTAAGGCAAAAAGGGTTAAAGTGAAGTAAGGCAAAAATTTGAAGAAGAAAAAGGGGTGATTTTGATGCATACCGTGTGCTCAAAATTAAAGTAAAATCGCAAGATCAAACACGGGTGAAAGTGGCTTTGAAATTTTAAACTTTACTTTGAAATTTGATTTTTTAATTTGATTTTTTTGTTTGATCTAGGAAATTTGATTTCTGTGAATTGGGTTTGAAAGCTGAATCTGATTCTACAAAACTTGTTCAATTTCAATTTCAGTTAAAAGGCTCATTCACCTGCACCCCAGTCTGCTATCTTTTGTTTCTAGGCTCTAAGAGATTTTGTATTACCACCCCTTTAGGAAACCGCCAGACATACCGCAAAGGCCTTAAAAACGCCACTACATAAATTTGCACACTGCATATACTCAGATATTTTGTGGTAGCAAACCAACGAGGAGTAAAGGGGGAGCATAATCTTCGGTGCTAGGCTCCACCTACAAAGTCAGCCAGAGTGCCTCTGAACGCTCCTGCCACAGCAACTAGCACATATCGTCATACCTAAAATAGTCACCAGAAATAGCCGAGAAGAACGAGAAGAGATAGAAGAAAGGAGTCATCGGTGCTGCCTACAATCTTTACCTTTCATTTGAATTAAATAATTTTAGCTATTTGTTTTTCCTTGCTTCGATAGTTAAATTTTCTTTGCCTTTTTTTTTTTTGTTTGCATCTCAATAATCAGAGTTCTTTTGTTTCTTCGTAGTACTCGTTAATTTTCTTAGTTCATAAGTTAGTTATTTTCTTACTCGTTTTAAATTTCGATCTGCCCTAACATTAATTTTAGAGTAAGTCATCGCCTTTTTCATTAAATTAGTTTCTCCTTTTCCTTAGTTATTTTCAATTCCTCATATTTTTCCAATTAATTTTTTCTTGTTCCTTTGTTTTATTATCTACATCGCGATTTTGGTGATCTTTGCCCTTTCTTTCCTTTCGTTGGAATCTTCGCATTTTTTTTTTTTGCTTTTTTTGTGCTTAGCTCCCTTTTCTTTCTATAATTTTCCCAAACTCGATTTTCGTGCTTTTGCTGTTTGTTCGGATTTTTTTGCCATAGTTATTTGTATGCTTTCTTCAGCTCCATTTAACTAATTTTTTTATTCAATAGATTTGTTTTTATGAAAATTGGGAAAGACAATTTTTTTGTAAACACTTCTTGTTATCCTACCTCAAAGTAAGTTTTTTTTGTCCCTCTTTATTTCGCACCCGATTCCTTTTTTTTTTTTAATAGAAATTTTTTTTTGTTTCCTAAATTCGGGTTGTTTCGTTTTAAACATTAAATTTTATTTTAGCCGTATTCTTGTCTAGCCTTTTGTATTCCTCTTTCCACCTCCCTTTGCCTTTCATCTTTTCCCTTGATCACCTCTCCCCTTTCCGTTGCATCACTCTTCGTTTTCCTCACCTCTTCATCTTCTTATTTCGCGTTTTTCTTGTTTTTATTTCCATTTCATTTTTGTTGAACTTAAATTATTAGTTTTCACTTTATTGGCCCCATTGATTTCTTTATTTTTTTTTTGCCGCAAGACAGTCATTTTTTTATAATTTAGGGCACATTATTTTCCTTTGATTCGGACGCCACCCGCGCGTCCGAATAACTTCCAACCTAGTTTTGGTTAGCTCTCCCACCTTCTAGTGGGCATTGGAACAACTTCCAGCCATTAGGTATGTATATGTATGCGCGTTAGGTTTTTTTGTTTTCAGCAACCCTATCTCCGCGACGCAGGCGCCTCTGTCACAGGAAAGATCGGTGAGTACTAGATGATAAGGTATATTTACCAAAACAAAAATTACTTGCCTACGTATATAAACATTGAAAGTATTGGAAGCTGAGTGCGGTAGAGAAGCTATCGGCGCACAGGGTCGTCCGATATACCACGGTTTTATCATTTATCATAAATTTTTTTTGTTTTTTTATTATTTTTAATCGAGTAAATTTTACTTTTGGATTTTAGTTTATAAATTGATCTTATATTGCATTGCGCTTTAGCCCTTTTTTTATCTTTGCACATTTTTATTATTTTTCGTTTTATTTTTCTTTCCTTTTTTTTATTCCTCATCCCTTGGAACTTACATGTAATAAACTTCCGTCATTGAAGTTCCGTTACATTAATTTATGGCTGATCACATTTTGTTCTATTTTTTTTATTTTATTTTTGCATCAAAATTTCGAAGTCCACTTTAGTTATTTTTGATTTCATTGAATTCCCTTTGTTGAATTTTTGATATCATTGCTTTATTTGGGTTCCTATTATTTTAGTTATTTAAGAGCTTTTATCAAATTTTAGAGCGTTAGAATTTGTTGAAATTATACCTACCTGAAGGTAGATTACCCTTTTGAATTCGTATATTTAAGTTTAGGTGTTTAAGTTAGATTAGACCTTGATTTTTGTATTCCCCCTTTATCACGTTTTTTTTTCTTCTTTTTCATTTTTTTATATAATATTATTGTCTAAAATGAACTAAGCTTGTGAAGTTTTATAACGCAACTCTCTTCACCTTGTTTATTCATCTTTTTAGTCTTTTTCTATGGGGTGAGAGATTAAAGCCATGTCCGGCTAGTTAAGCAACTGATTGGTGTGGGTGTTGCACTGGTACATTATAGGGGGCGTGAATGTGGGGGCGACTAGGACAGACATAACTGGATAGGAACATGGAACGATAACGGACAACAGACAAATGTCAGGCTAAGGGGGCGTTGCTAAAGTTTCGGAGTCAGTGCAACGCCCAAGGCTGCGTCAAGGTTTTACGCAGGAGGGGAGGGATGACTCCACCTGACACGGACAGAACTTTTCTTCCAGCTTTCCTTTTCTTTTCATAGATTTCAAGCATGAACCCCTCTTTTTGCTTGTATAACTGTAGGTAAGGCAAGTGAGCAAAAACTCACCCCTCCCGACGAGCTAGCAGGGGCTTGCCAGCATGTCAAATGCCACCTCCGCCTTACCCCAACAGTCAATTATACAACATAGTCCCTACTTCTTCTCGCGCTATCGACTATGATTTCCTAAACGAGTTTGCAGATGTAGGACTTTTTCAAATTAACAACATTCAGAATAAATTCGGTAAATGCTTGGATTTAATTTTCTCATACGATTCAAATTGTTTTGTAAATCGATGCGATCCCCTTGCCCTGCCTGAAGATGTGTATCTTCCTGCTCTCGCGATGTTTATGGAATCTCATAATTTATCTGAGCGTTCCTCCAACGTAGTGCGAAAGCCCCTCACTGGTTTCTGTTTAGAAAAGCCAATTGGTCTAAAGTAATACTCGAAGTATCGAGAGTAAATTGACCTGAATACGATGGGGATATTGATGAGAGTATATCTCATTTTAATAATGTACTATACGGAATATTTAAAAAATGCATACCTACGTCCGAAACCACTGCTATATCATCGTCGGCTTGGAGCACTAAAGAATCGAAACGCCTGAAAAATCAGAAGACGCGTTCATTCAAACGCTACAAACTTTCTGGATCAATGACTGACTATGCCGCCTACTCAATTTTACGTCACAAATATAACACATTGAACAGAATTTGTTATAGGAACTATATCAGTAGGACTAAAAGCCAAATTTTTGTCAATCCTAAGTCGTTTTACAGCTTTGTTAATTCAAAAAGGAAGATAAAAGGGTTTCCTTCTACAATGAAGCTAAATGATCAGATTTCCAACGATAGCTTCGAAATTGCTAACATGTTTGCGGATTTCTTCGAATCTGCTTATTCAAAGACCTATGATTACCTGCCATCGAATTATCCTTTCAGATTGTCTCCTCTGGATTCCCAGGCAGTCTCATATATATGTACTGATGATGTTTTAACTCATCTGGAAAATCTAAAAATGTCTTACTCTAGTGGTCCGGATCAAATTCCGTCGGTAGTGCTGAAGTCTTGGGCTCGATACTTATATCGACCTCTAGCCTGTTTGTTTAATGCGTGCCTGAAGCAAAGGGTATTCCCCAAGAAGTGGAAAGAATCATTCATTATACCACTGCATAAAAATGGAAGCAGAACTTGTGTTATAAATTATAGAGGAATAGCCAAACTCAACATTATTCCTAAGCTTTTTCAATTGATTATCACAAAACAGATTGCTTTTAGGGTATCTTCATTAATTGACTTTTCACAACATGGCTTTTGCAAGGGTAAATCAACGGTGTCCAACTTGCTCGAGTTTCCAACCTTTGTATCCAACAGTTTTAAGACTAATTGTGAATTTGATGTTATTTATACTGAGTTTAGTAAGGCATTTGATAAAGTTTCGCATTCTATACTTTTATTCAAACTTGATCGGTTAGGATTTCCTCCTTTGCTCCTATCTTGGGTTTCTTCTTATGTGAAGGAAAGAAAACAAACATTTATATTTAATCGGTTCATAAACGTAACCTCTGGTGTTCCTCAAGGCAGTCATCTTGGTCCGGTTTTGTTCCTGTTGTTCATTAATGACCTTGCTAGTGTTTTGAAGAGCTGCAAGCCGTTGATGTACGCTGATGATATCAAACTTGTAATACCTATCCGCTCACCCGTGGATAGGGCATGTCTTCAGGTTGATCTGAATAGTCTTGGTGACTGGTGTAATGTAAACGCCATGTCACTAAACCTACCTAAATGTAAGTTCATGTGTTTTACAAGGAAGTCCTTCCAATCCCATGATTATGTTATTGGCGACTATGTAATCAAGCAAGTCACTAATTTTATTGATTTAGGCGTTACAATGGACCCAAAACTCGATTTTAAACTTCATATTGAATCTTGCGTGAATAACGCTAAAGGTACTTTGGTACGTTGGTCTAAAGAATTTAATGACCCATACGTTACAAAAACTCTTTTTACCATTGGTCAGACCTACTTTTGAATATGCTTCAATAATTTGGAATCCACGTTATCAGGTTCATTCTGACAAGCTTGAATCGGTCCAGAAACTATTTTTGCTTTTCGTTTTAAAACACTTACCATGGGATCCTTCTAAAAAATTTCCCCCCTATTGCAGCCGGTTAAAACTGATACAGCTGCCCACATTGCAGAGCCGCAGGGAGATGATTGGTGTCTTATTTATGGTTAAATTAATAAGAGTGCCAATAAATAGTCCATTTTTGCTTGGTGAAATTAAGTTTAACGTTCATATTAGGCCATATAGACATTTTCAATCAATTTTTTTAAGTACATGTAGGTCGAATTATGAAATGCACGAACCTCTTCACTGCTTATGTCGTGATTTTAATAAACACTGTAAAAATTTAGACGTCTGCGACTCGTTTCGTGGTATTAAAAAATACCTTTTAACTAGATTAAATTTGTAATTCGAAATGAAGCAAAGAACGCTAAACCGTGATATACTGTTACTGTTCAACCCTCTGTTTCAAATTTGAAGTACCAGTTACTTGAAACTTGTTTGCAAAATTGCGTTGTGATCATTATTTTTATATGTATGCAATCAAATTTACTCTGTATAAATTCTATTCTGTATATATTTTATCTACTATTAATTTGCTTTATTGTCAATTTCATAAATTATTATTTACTAGCTCCTTCATGAGTACATTTTAACATATTTACAACATTTTATCTTTTGCTTACTTCTAAGTTTTTAATTGAAATTATCAAGCGTTTAATTCAATACTGTTTAAATATTACTTTAAAATTGATGACTGCTTATGTTGTTTATATCGTGTATTACATCTGAGAATTAAGTGTCGGTATATTTGGTTTGTATAATTGTTAAAATTGTAGACTGATAAATAAATAATAAATAGACGATTTCATGACGCGGCACAACATCCGCATTGCTGCAATTCAAGAGACTAAACTCACAGCAAGATCTGCACTGCAAACCTGTTCTGGGTATAATGTCCACAGGAAAGACCGTATGAGCGGAAATGGAGGCGGCCTCGCGTTTATCATACACCACTCTGTGCAATGTCATATATTTGATCCTGGCATCGACCGCAGGGACAATGTCTTAGAACGCCAAGGCCTATCTGTCCGGTCAGGCGATGCAAACCTAGAAATCATCAACATCTACATCCCTCCTGCCGCAGTGGATACCTCCCTAATATTAGCGCCTTACTCACTGGCAACAATCGCATTATCTTAGGCGACTTTAATGCCCATCACGATCTATGGCATTCAAACTTGCGGGAGGACAGTATTGGTAAGATGTTGGCGGATCAAATAGAAGAAACGACGTTCTGCACAATAAACGGAGACGCCCCCGCACGTATGGTAGGAAGCTGTCACAGTTCGCCGGATATGTCAGTCGTGAGCGCAGAACTCGTAAACTGCGCCAACTGGCAGCCGATGGTAACATTGGCATCCGACCACCTGCCTATACTTTTTTCGTACGAGCGTACCGCCTACTTCATCGTTACAGAAAAACGCACTTTCATAAACTTTGCTGTCCTCCCTATCCCGACTGATGCCCACCAAGGGGAGCGTGCTTTTCGCAAGGTCATTGAATCCGCCTCGGCACGTTTCGTTCTCGCGGGGAGAATTCCCGAAATTCGGCCCACCTCCCGGCGGAGGCCGCAAATTTAGCGAGAGAACGTGACCTTATAAGGCAGCTCGACCCAGGCGACCCCCAAATAAGGGATATAAACCAACGCATCAGATTGCTTGTGGTTGAACAGAAGCGGGCGAAATGGGAGGAGCACTTAAGAGGTTATAACCTTCCTGCCGGTGTAGGTAAACTTTGGTCCACCGTAAAGTCCCTATCGAATCCGTCTAAGCACAATAACAAAGCTGCCATCGCCTTCGGCGATAAAGTGCTGTCGAATTCGAAAAAATGTGCGAGCCAATTACCATCACCGCCAGAGAGGTTGAAGATGCCATTGGTCAAGCTAAACCATCCAAAGCAGTGGGCCCAGACGGCATAGGAATGCCGATGCTTAAAAGCCTAGGGAAAGAGGGTTTCAAATACTTAGCACATGTCTTCAACCTATCTCTTTCCACCTTTGTCGTACCCGAAAAATGGAAAATGGCCAAGGTGGTCCCACTACTAAAGCCTGGGAAACCAGCTAACATAGGAGAGTCATATCGTCCGATATCTCTCCTATCGCCAGTAGCAATGACGCTTGAAGCAATTTTGCTCCCCTACTTCCAAGCAAATTTGCAGCTGGCCTGTCATCAGCATGGCTTCAGAAAACTCCATAGCACCACCACCGCGCTAAATTCCATCAGCACCCAGATAAATTGCGGTTTAAATCAAAACCCCCACCATTCAACAGTACTCGTAGCGCTAGACCTATCAAAAGCTTTTGATACGCTCAATAATGTCCCCAGACCCGGGCCAAAAGAGCGATGAGCTTTGCAACAGAATAAACGGCTACCTCCCTGATATCACCAGTTTTTTCACCTCGCGAAACCTGGCATTATCACAGACTAATTCATTTGCGACCCTATTTACAACTTGGACGTCCCAAATGTCGACCATTTTGAACATCCACGTCGATGGCGCTACGCTACCGACTGTCCTATACACCAAAATCTTGGATGTGACGTTTGATCAGGATCTACATTTTGGTGAGCACGCAGCCGCAATTGTTCCGAAAATCCAGAGCCGTAATAAAATCCTCAAATCTCTTGCTGGCAGTACCTGGGGAAAAGATAAAGAAACGCTCATTACTACATACAAAGCAATTGGCCAGCCGTTTACGTGCTACGCGTCACCCATATGGTCGCCAAGCCTAAAAACTACCCACTGGAAGAAGCTACAGGCCTGCCAAAATACTGCTCTCAGAATCACCACGGGCTGTCTTGTTATGTCCCCAGAACACCATCTGCATAATGAGGCGAGAATACTCCCCATCAGGGAGAGAAATGAGATGCTAACCAAACAGTTCCTGTTGAATACCCAGAAACCTGGGCATCCAAACAGACATCTGATTGATGAGCCAACACCGCCTATGGGCTTAAGGAGTCATCTCCGTAAGCATTTTGAGGAAATACGGCACCTGAGAACCCAGCCGTATGAAGCAAAAAAATACAAGCAGGTCTTTGGTGAACTCCACTAACAGGCGTCAGGAATTGCCCGGTGAATCCAGTACTCAACGAAAAGTACCCAAAACTTGTGGAAGAGAAACGCATACTCCCCAGGGAAACGCGTGTCACTCTTGCTCAACTTTGTTCTGGATACTGTAACAGGTTAAACTTACCTATCCAGAATCAACCCCGACATACAAAATGGATGCCCCGCTTGCAATGTGTCCCCACATGACACCAACCATCTCTTTAATTGTAATGTGGAACTAACGCCTCTAACACCCCTTTCATTATGGTCCACCCCTGGAACAGCAAGTTTCCTTGGACTCTCGTTAGAGGATATTGATGACAATTTGTGATCGGTCGCGGCTGTTAAGTGTGGCGAAGCACTGCTACAACAACAACAACAACAGGTGGAGGATGCCATCGGTCATGCTAAACCAACCAAAGTAGTGGGCCCAGACGACATAGCCATGCCGAAGCTTAAAAGCCTAGGGAAAGAGGGTTTCAAATATTTAGCACATGTCTTCAACCTGTCTCTTTCCACCTTTGTCATTCCCGAAAAATGGAAAATGACCTAGGTGGTCCCGCTACTAAAGGCTGGGAAACCAGCTAACATAGGAGAGCCATATCAACCGATATCTCTCCTACCGCCAGTAGCCAAGACGCTTGAAGCCATTTTGCACCCCTTCTTCAAAGCAAATTTGTAGCTAGCCTGTCATCAGAATGGCTTCAGAAAACTCCATAGCACCACCACCGCGCCAAATGCCATTAGCACCCAGATAAATTGCGCTTTAAATCAAAACCCCCACCATAGAACAGTACTCGTTGCGCTAGACCTATCAAAAGCTTTTGATACGGTCAACCATGGCACGTTACTGTAAGACCTGGAGGGGCTACTCTTCTCCCAAGTCTTAAAAGATGGACCGCAAATTATCTGGGTGGCTGGCAGGCATCGGTGCAATTTAGAAACGCAACATCAAAACCAAGAAGGGTTAAACAAGGGGTGCACAGGGTGGTGTCCTGTCTCCACTTTTGTTTAGTTTCTACATATCAAAGCTACCTTCGCTACCAGAAGGAGTTAATGTCGTTTCCTATGCCGCTTATTGCTAACTTCTTTGCACAATTTTTCAAGTCCAACTATTCCAATGAATTTAATACCTTTTCAAATGAATATCCATTTCAGCTTAACTCACTTAACACCATTAATATTCCAGAAATATATCCGGATGAAGTTTTTTCATATTTAACGTCTTTGAAAGAATCTTACAAGTACGGTCCTGATTTAATTCCCACTTGTTTTCTTAAAAAATGCGCTGAACACATTTATCAGCCTCTAACTGATTTATTCAATATGTCCCTAAAAAGTGGAGTCTTTCCTTCTGCTTGGAAGGAATCTTTTCTCATACCCCTTCACAAAAGTGGTAGTAGATGTTATTTATACTGATTTCAGTAAAGCATTTGACAAAGTATCCCACTCCTTACTTATCTACAAGCTGGATCGGCTTGGCTTCCAACCTGGTCTCACCCAGTGGATCTCGTCGTATCTCTGCGGTCGAACGCAAAAAGTTATTTTTAAAAATACTTTTTCAAATGTCATCGATGTTCCCTCTGGCGTCCCACAAGGCAGCCACCTTGGTCCAATTCTGTTCTTGCTATTTATTAATGATATCTGTACCACTATAAAATATTCCAAAATCTTAATGTATGCTGATGATGTAAAACTTTTTAGGTCTTATGCGTCTATCGAAGAACGTCCCTTGCTTCAAGCGGTTTTAAACTGCCTAGTTACTTGGTGCAACGTAAATTCAATGCCGCTGAACCTCAATAAATGCAAATTCATGTGCCTATCTCGAATGTTTTTAAGTTTCAGAAAGTTTCCACTTCAGAGATAGTTGATATAGTAAGTAAGTTTAAAAATAAAATTGGAGGGAAGAAACTTGTGTCGGAAGGAGTCGTTAAAGATTCCATAACGTATACAGGTTTTTTCTATTCTCAGCTTGTTAATGAGAGCTTAGATAAAGGTCTCGTTCCTAGTTTATGGAAATCTTCTATAGTTGTGCCATTAGAAAAAGTGAAAAATACCATCAAAGCTGAGGAGATAAGACCTATTAACACGTTACAATGTGATGAAAAAATTTTGGAAACAGTGGTAAAAAATCAGCTGGTAAAATATTTAGAAGATAATGTAATTATTATACCTCAACAATCTGGTTTTCGAAAAAAACATTCATGTGAAAGTGCTTTGAATTTGGTTTTAGCTAACTGGAAAGAAGACTTAAGCAGGAAAAAACACATATTAGCTGTGTTTTTGGATTTAAAGCGTGCATTCGAGACGATCGACCAAAAATTAATGCTGAAAAAGCTTTCTTGCATTGGCGTTTCTGGTATAGAACTAAAATGGTTTCAAGACTTCCTAATTAACAGATACCAAAGAACAGTGATTGGAACGTCCGTATCGGATAAAAGGGAGGTACCTGTTGGTCTACCTCAAGGGTCTGTGCTGGCACCCATAATGTTCAATATATATATTAATGATATAACTAGCTCCATTAAGCACTGTGAAATAAAATTGTTTGCTGATGATACATTGCTGATGATAAGTGGGAACAATATTACTGAAATATATGCTAAGCTACAAGAAGATCTTAACAGCGTATATGGTTGGTTATGCGTAAACAGACTAAAAGTGAATGTCAATAAAACGAAATTTATGGTTATATCTAGACGCAATTTTCAAAACAATGAGCTACAAAACTTAAATATAAATAACGAACTAATTGAAAAAGTCAGCATTATAAAATACTTGGGAATAAAAATAGATGATAAGCTGAATTTCAACGAGCACGTGGATTATACGGTAGGAAAAATAGCGAAAAAGTTATATTTTACACAACGAACCTGCAAATATTTAAATAGAAGGTATAAAATCATCGTCTACAGATCTATAATCGAACCTAATTTTATTTATTGCCCAACTATATTTTTCATCTTGCGAGATAGTCAGATATACAAGCTACAAAAGCAACAGAACCGCGCTATGAGATTCATTCTCAAAAAACGGTATGACACACCTATCAGAGACATGCTATGCTCTCTTAATTGGCTTAGCATTAGACAGCAACTTTTTTATTATACCATAAAATTTATTAAAAACATAATAGAAGGAACTTTGCCTGCGTATTTGAGGACTAATATAAAATATGTAAAAGATGTGCACTCTGTAAATACTCGTAATAAAAATGATTTTAATCTGCCGGCTTATAAAACTGAAGCAGACAAATGTAATCTGTATTATAAAGGTCTTAAATCATATAATGAACTACCGATTGATATTAAATCATGTCATTCCAATAAATTTAAACAAAAATTGTACAATTATTGCAGAACACTACCAATTTAGTGCTGGACAGGCGGACTTCCATAGCATCGATAGAAGTGCAGCGAAACTATACTGCTGTGTAGCGCCAAGACTTCCAAGCTCTTGTGCGCATACAAAAAAGGTTGCCGAAGCACATACTGAAACGCATCACTCGATTAACTCAGTGCATCGCCGTGCAGATGTTGCCTTCGCGCTTTACTAACATGCGTAAAATGCCTACATACTACATAATCACAACGCTTTGTTCGCATGATCTGGAAGCCTCCCATCCATAGTAATCCAAGGTAGGACATAGATGTAACTATTCTAGATTGCATAGTCCAGAAGACAATTATAAACATGTAAAATAGATTTAAGTTAGGCTTAGGAAAGCCGTAATAAATAAATAAATAAATAAAAAATAAATAAATAAATAAATATCTTTGCCAGCAGCCTCTTACGTAATTAATAATTTTTGTCTTCTATCAGTAAACTATTTTGAGGACTTGGCAGTCACGATAGATGCTAAACTTAGTTTCAACCTTCATATTAATGCTACTGTCAATAAGGCTAGAGGTGTTCTTTCATACGTGAAACGGTGGTCCAAAGAATTTAGTGACCCTTATGTAACTAAAGCCCTTTTCATCACCTTAGTTAGACCGATACTAGAATACGGATCAATAGTCTGGAATCCACAATATCGAGTTCATGCAGATAGACTTGAATCAATACAAAAGCAATTTCTACTTTTCTCTTTAAGGAATTTTCAGTGGGACTCTGCGTATAATCTTCCACCTTATACTAGTCGGTTAAAGCTTATCAATCTTCCAACTCTTGCAAGTCGTAGAGAAATGCTAGGCATTATATTTATGGCTAAACTCCTGAATGGACTGATTTCTAGTCCAATTCTTTTGAACGAAGTAAATTTCAACGTCCCATCACGGGTGTCAAGACATTACAAATCTCTTCTTTTGAGGCAGTGTAGAACTAATTTCGAATTAAATGAATCTTTTCGGTGTTTGTGACATGATTTTAACACTCATTCTAATTCACTTGATATAACGGATTCACTTTTTACCATAAAGAAAACTGTCTTATCCTATCTTAACTCTTAACAAAAAAAAAAAAAAAAAAAATCAAATAAATTAAAAATGTTCACTTATTTAACAATGTCGTATATATATGTATAATTTCTATGTAATTTCTAACTGTTATGTATAGTACTCAGCTGATGATTTTTATTCTGTAGCTGAGCAGTTTTAGATCTCGACGCTTAACAAACCTTCGCCTATCAACAACTCGGCAATAACAAATCCGTGCGTCATGCGGATGCGCCCCTCGCACCGGTCGGGCGGGCTTTGGAGGGTTTAATCCGTTGGGTATTATTATTATTATTATTACTGCACAATAATGGTCACAGGCCCAGGCCCAGAGATCGATGAGCTTTGCAACAAAATAAACGGCTACCTGCCTGATCTCTCCAGTTTTTTCACCTCGCGAAACCTGACATTATCACCGACTAAATCATCGGCGACCTTATTTACAACATGGACGTCCCAAATGTTGACTATCTTGACCATCCACGTTAATGGCACTACGCTACCGACTGTCTTACACCCCAAAATCTTGGGTGTGACGTTCGATCAGGATCTATATTTTGGTGAGCTTGCAGCCGCAATTGTACCGAAAATCCAGAGCCGTAACAAAATCTTCAAATCTCTTGCAGGCAGTACTTGGGGAAAAGGTAACGAAACGCTCATTACTACTAACAAAGCAATTGGCCAGCCGATTGCATGATACGCGTCCCCGATATGGCCACCACGCTTAAAAATTACTCTCTGGAAGAAGCTATAGGCCTGCCAAAATACTGCCCTCAGAACCGCCACGGGTTTTCTTCTTATGTCCCCAGAACACCGTCTACATAATGAGGCGAGATTACTCCCCATCAGAAAGAGGAATGAAATGCTAACCAAACAGTTCCTGTTCAATACCCAGAAACCTGGGCATCCCAACAGACATCTGAGTGATGATGATGAAATACGGCACCTGAGGACAAACCGGATGAAGCTAAAAAACACAGCAGGCCTTCAATGAACTACACAAACAGGCGTCGGACCTCTATGTCAGGAATTACCCGGTGAATCCTGCACTCAAAGAACAATACCCTAAACTTGCAGAAGAGGAACGCACATTGCCTAGGGAAAGGCGAGACACGACGACGATGTTGTTGTTGTTGTAGCAGTGCTTCCCCCATCCAATAGGTGTGACTGATCATTTAGTCGAGACTTCGCAAGTCGACGCAACCCAAGTCAGTCGGTTCTATGTACCGGAGCGACTCGGGATTTTTCCCGACCAAGGACTGTCATTTCAGTATAACCCCATTTAATTTGCTGCATCCCTCCCACAAATTGTCGTCCCCCCAGCAGTTCCTTGCAGCGGGACTGCTCCATGTTCTCTTGCTCCGGGAAGGTATCGAACCCAATCCGGGTCCGTCTCCTGACCCCGGTCGTGAGAAATGGTTTTGCTGCATCTGCCGGGAAAGAATCTTTTTAGGACGGTCATACTCTTGTCAGTGTGTCTCGTGTATGGAATGGTTGCATCGGACAGGTTGTTCTGGGCTAGATCCCACAACCAGACGTCCACGTAACTTCTATAAATCTTTTGTGGCTCCTTGCTGTTCATGCCCTAGGGCGTCCCGTAGTTTACGCCTTAGTGCCCCCACTACCTTCCAGCAGCACAGTTGCTCAGCAAGCCACAACAAGTACCCGCGGCTGCTCGCGCCCCACGGCGCCACCAACTCATACGGCTGCTCCCACTCATACCTACAGTCAGCGTAGTAGAATCGAGTGCAATGCCGAGCATCAGCCCCTGCCCCCGTCTTCCCCCCCCCCCCCGCCCGCTTTTCCGGCAGCAATTGTGTAGGTCAGGGAAACAGACTCTTAGTCCCTACCTCCCTTTGCGCCGTTTGCCTGTGCTGGCATATATGTTTGCGACAACCGTCCAATGCAACTCTTGCCGTGGACGGTGCCACTTTCTTAGATGTTCTGGCCTCCGCGACGGCAACCCCCCGACGGGTTTCATTGCGCCATGTTGCCAGGCCGCATACCCAAATACACCGGGTACCCCAATGCTTACCCAAGGACGTCCAGTCCCAGGGCCACAACAGCAGTTGCGTTCTAGCCTTCCACAACCCAGGCGTAGTCACCAGTCACTTACTCCCAGAGTGACGACGTCTCCCCCTATGCACTTCAGAATTCTGCAGTTAAACTGTAATGGATTAACTGGGAAGATCACGGGGATAGTAGAAGTGAAACGGCAGTACAGTACTCGTAGCGCTAGACCTACCAAAAGCTTTTGATACTGTCAACCATGTCACGTTACTGCAATACCTGGAAGGGTCTACCCTTCCCCTATGTCTTAAGAGGTGGACCTCAAATTATCTGGGTGTTCGGCAGGCATCGCTCCAATTTAGAAACGGAACATCAAAACCAAGAAGAATTAAGCCAGGGATTCAACAGGGTGGTGTCCTATCCCCACTTTTGTTTAATTTTTACATATCAAAACTACCTTCGTCACCAGAAGGAGTTACTATCGTTTCTTACGCCGATGACTGCACAATAATGGGCCAGGCCCGGGCCCAAAGATCGATGAGCTTTGCAACAGAATAAGCGGCTACTTCCCTGATCTCACCAGTTTTTTCGCCTCGCGAAATCTGGCATTATCACAGACCAAATCATTTGCGACCCTATTTACAACTTTGACGTCCCAAATGTCGACCATTTTGAACATCCACGCCGATGGCACTACGCTACCGACTGTCCTACACCCCAAAATATTGGGTGTGACGTTTGATCAGGATCTACATTTTGGTGAGAATGCAGCCGCAATTGTACCGAAAATCCAGAGCCGTAATAAAATCCTCAAATCCCTTGCTGGCAGTACTTAGAGAAAAACAAAGAAACGCTCATTACCACATACCAGATAATTAATTGAGGATCGCTCTGCGACCATTGGCCTGTTTTGCCCACAGCTGCTTCGCAACACCTCATCCAAGCCTCAATACCACATACAAAGCAATTGGACAGCCGCGTCCCCTATATGGTCGCCAAGCCTAAAAACTACCCACTGGAAGAAGCTACTGGCCTGCCAAAATGCTGCTCTCAGAACCGCCACGGGCTGTCTTTTTATGTTCGCAGAACATCATCTACATAATGAGGAGAATTTACCCCCAATCAGGGAGAGAAATGAGATGCTAACCAAACAGTTCCTGTTGAATACCCAGAAACCTGGGCATCCCCACAGATATATGAGTGATGATGATGAAATACGGAAACTGAGAACAAAGCCATGTGAAGCTAAAAAACACAGCAGGTCCTCAGTGAACTCCACAAATAGGCGTCGGACCTCCATGTTAGGAATTACCCGGTGAATCCTGTACTCAAGGAACAATACCCTCAACTTCCAGAAGAGGAACGCACATTGCCTAGGGAAACGCGAGTCACTCTAGCTCAACTACGACTAGTATACTGTAACAAGCTAAACTCTTACCCATCCAGAATCAACCCCGACACACAAAATGTATGCCATGCTTGGGATGCGTCCCCACATGACGTCCACCCCTGTTGAAACAGCAAGTTTCCTTGGACTTCCGCTAGAGGATATTGATGACAATTTGTGATGTTGTTGTTGTTGTAGCAGTGCTTCGCTCCATCTAATAGGTGTGACCGATCATTTAGTCGAAACTTCCAAATTCGACGCTTCCCAAGGCAGTCGGTTCTATGTACCGCAGCGACTCGGGATTTTTCCCGACCAAGGACTGTCATTTCAGTATAACCCCATTTAACTTGTTGCATCCCTCCCACAAATTGCCATCCTCCCAGCAGTTCCTTGCAGCGGGACTGCTCCATATTCTCTTACTCCGGGAAGGTATCGAACCCAATCCGGGTCCGTCTCCTGACCCCGGTCCTGAGAAATGGTTTTGCTGCATCTCCCGGAAAAGAATCTTTTTAGGACGGTCATACTCTTGTCAGTGCGTCTCGTGTAAGGCATGGTTGCATCGGACAGGTTGTTCTGGGCTAGATCCCAAAACAGGACGCCCACGTAACTTCTATAAATCTTTTGTGGCTCCTTGCTGTTCACGCCCTAGGGCGTCCCGTAGTCTACGCCTTAGCGCCCCCACTACCTTCCAGAAGCCCCGCTGCTCAGCAATCCACAACAAGTACCCGCGGCTGCTCGCGCCTCACGGCGCCACCAACTCATACGGCTGCTCCCACTCATACCTTCAGCCTGCGTAGTAGAATTTGGAGCAATGCCGAGCATCAGCCCCTGCCCCCGTCTTCCCCCCCCCCCCTCTTTTACGGCAGAAATTGTGTAGGTCAGGGAAACAGACTCTTAGTCCCTACCTCCCTTTGCATCGTTTGCCTGTGCTGGCATATATGTTTGCGACATCCGTCCAATGCAACTCCTGCCATGGACAGTGCAATTTTCTTAGATGTTCTGGCGTCCGCGACGGCAACCCCCGACGGGTTTCATTGCGCTATGTTGCCAGGCCGCATACCCAAACACACCGGGTACCCAATGCTTACCCAAGGACGCCCAGTCCCAGGGCCACAAGAGCAATTGCGTCCTAGCCGTCCTCAACCCAGGCTTAGTCACCCATCACTTACCCCTAGAGTGGCGACGTCTCCCCCTATGCACTTCAGAATTCTGCAGTTAAACTGTATTGGACTAACTGGGAAGATTACGGAGATAGTCGATTTCATGAAGCGGCACAACATCCGCATTGCTGCGATTCAAGACTCTAAACTCCCAGCAAGATCTGCTCTGGAGACCTGTTCTGGGTATAATGTTCACAGAAAAGATCGCGAGAGCGGAAATGGAGGCGGCATCGCGTTTATCATACACCACCCTCTGCAATATCACATATTTGATCCCGACATCGGCCGCAGAGACAGTGTCTTAGAACGTCAAGGCTTATCTGTCCGGTCAGGCGATGCAAACCTAGAAATAATCAACATCTACATCCCTCCTGCCACCTCTTGCCACAGTGGATACCTCCCTAATATTAGCGCCTTACTCACTGGCAACAATCGCATTATCTTAGGCGATTTCAATGCCCATCATGATCTATGGCATTAAAACTTGCGGGCGGACAGTAGAGGTAAGATGTTGGCGGATCAAATAGAAGAAACGACGTTCTGCACTATAAACGGAGACGCCCCCACAAGTATGGTAGGAAGCTGTTACAGTTCGCCGGATATTTCAATCGTGAGCGCAGAACTCATAAACTGCGTCAACTGGCAGCCGATGGTAACATTGGCATCCGACCTCCTGCCTATATCGCTCGAGCGTCCCGCCGACTTCATCGCACTTTCATTAACTTTAAAAAAGGAAAGTGGGACGAATACAAATCCTTTACAGACAACCGCTTTGCTGTCCTCCCTATCCCGACTGATGCCCGCCAAAGGGAGTGTGCTTTCCGCAAGGTTATTGAATCCGCCTCGGCTCGTTTCATTCCCATCGGTAGAATTCCCGGAATTCGGCCCCACTTCCCGGCAGAGGCCGCAAGTTTAGCGAGAGAACGTGACCTTATAAGACAGCTCCATCCCGGCGACCCCCAAATAAGGGATATAACCCAACGCATCAGATTGCTTGAGGATGAACAGAAGCGGGCGAAATAGGAGGAGCACCTAAGCGGTTGTAACCTTTCTTCCGGTGTAGGTAAACTTTGGTTCACTGTAAAGTCCCTATCGAAACCGTCTAGGCACAATGACAAAGTTCACATCGCCTTTGGCGGCAAAGTGCTCTCGGATGCGAAAAAATGCGCGAGCGCTTTCTGCCGACAATACATAATGCATACGGTCGACAAAAATAGACGGAGGGCAAACAGACACGCACGTAAACATAAGTTCAGCACGTCACCAATTACCATCACCGCCAAAGAGGTTGAGGATGCCATCGGTCATGCTAAACCACCCAAAGCAGTGGGCCCCAAGGTGGTCGAGAGAGTCGTATCGTCCGATATCTCTCCTATCGCCAGTAGCAAAAACGCTTGAAGCCATTTTGCTCCCCTATTTCCAAGCAAATTTACAGCTAGCCTGTCATCAGCATGGCTTTAGAAAACTCCATAGCACTACCACCGCGCTAAATGCCATTAGCACCTAGATAAATTGCGGTTTAAATCAAAGCCCCCACCATAGAACAGTACTCGTAGCGCTAGACCTATCAAAAGCTTTTGATACGGTCAACCATGGCTCGTTACTGCAATACCTGGAAGGGTCTACCCTTCCCCCTTGTCTTAAAAGATGGACCGCAAATTATCTGGGTGGTCGGCAGGCATCGGTGCAATTTAGAAACGAAATATCAAAACCAAGAAGAATTAAACAAGGGGTGCCACAGGGTGGTGTCCTATCCCCACTTTTGCTTAATTTCTACATATCTAAGCTACCTTCACCACCGGAAGGAGTCACAGTCGTTCCCTACGCCGATGACTGCACAATAATGGCCACAGGCCCAGGCCCACAGTTCGATGAACTATGCAATAGAATAAACGGCTACCTCCCTGACGTCTCCATTTTTTTCGCCTCGCGAAACCTGGCATTATCACCGACTAAATCCTCCGCCACCTTATTTACAACATGGACGTCCCAAATGTCGACCATTTTGAACATCCACGTCGATGGCGCTACGCTACCGACTGTCCTACACACCAAAATCTTGGATGTGACGTTTGATCAGGATCTACACTTTGGTGAGCACGCAGCCGTAATTGTTCCGAGAATTCAGAGCCGTAACAAAATCCTCAAATCCCTCGCTGGCAGTACTTGGGGAAAAGATAAAGAAACGGTCATGACTACATACAAAGCAATTAGCCAGCCGATTACGTGCTACGCGTCACCCATATGGTCGCCAAGCCTAAAAATTACCGACTGGAAGAAGCTACAGGCCTGCCAAAATACTGCTCTCAGAATCGCCACGGGCTGTCTTCTTATGTCCCCAGAACACCATCTGCATAATGAGGCGAGAATACTCCCCATCAGGGAGAGAAATGAGATGCTGACCAAACAGTTCCTGTTGAATACCCAGAAACCTGAGCATCCCAACAGACATCTTATTGATGAGCCAGCACCTCCTAGGGGCTTAAGGAGTCATCTCCGTAAGCATTTTGAGGAAATACGGCACCTGAGAATCCAGCCGTATGAAGCGAAAAAACACAAGCAGGTCCTTGATGAACTCCACAAACAGGCGTCGGATCTTAATGCCGGGAATTTCCCGTTGAATCCAGTACTCAAAGAAAAGTATCCAAACCTCGCGGAAGAGGAACGCATACTCCCCAGGGAAACGCGTGTCACTCTTGCACAACTTCGTTCTGGATACTGTAACAGGTTAAACTCTTACCTATCCAGAATCAACCCCGACATACAAAATGTATGCCCAGCTTGCAATGTGTCCCAACATGACACCAACCATCTCTTTAATTGTATTTATTTATTTATTTGATCAATTAATCTTATAATTTTTTACATATAAACGAGCTCTAGGCCAAATATTTGTATATTCTTAATAAAACACGATACTTCAGACTGAAGTCGAAATATCGACAAATTAAATAATATAATTGTATATCAAAAATTCATGTATTGTGTTTTATTAAGAATATACAAATATTTGGCCTAGAGCTCGTTTATATGTAAAAAGTTATAATTCAAAGGCCGTAAACAACAAAAATAATTAATCTTATAATAAAATTAAAATTTAAAGCTTATTTAGCACTAGCTGCTAAGGCTATCGGCTAGGTAGTTAAATGTAAAAAGTATATGTATACACGTATCAATTGCGAGTACATATGTGACGTGGTGTTATGGTATAGTTATATTTTGATATTAATTGCTTTTGTGTATTTGTAGATTTTATTGATGTTTTCCGTTGTTGGGTTTTGCAATAATGTCATAGGGTTTTCGGTCCCAAATATTCTAAGTCGGGTGCTAAGTACGGCTGTTCATTCCGCGAGATTATGTATGACAGGAGTGGTAGCAGCCTAACAAAATTGGCAGAGGTTGTTTCTATTTTTGTCTAATAGGTGTGAGTGGGTGTAATTAGTGTGCCCGAGCCGTAGGCGGGAAAAAATTATGATTTTGTGCTTTTCAATGTTAGCTGGATATCTTGGTGGCATAAGGTTGGGGTTTATGTCTTTGTAGTGTGCTTGTTGATTGAGGGAAGCTATTCGTGAGTGATCGGTCTTTATCTGGTGGTGAATGTAACGCTGTAAATCAATTTTCTCAGTTAAAGAATTAAGTATTGTTGGTGAGATGCAAGCCAGCTTTGCTGCTTTGTCAGCACATTCGCTTCCTGTTATGCCAACATGTCCTGGGCACCATATAAGTACTATATTTTTGTTTTTGTATATGTGGTCACGAATTGTGTTTACTAATCCCCAATCCGAAGTGAACTGGTTTTGTATAGCTTTTAGTACTGCTAGGCTGTCGTTGCATATAACAAGTTTTTTTCTGCTTTTCTTTGCTTATACGAATAGCCTCGAGTATATCAGCTGCTTCTGTGAGAATATTGAAGTTATATCGTTGGAGATGTTGTTCTTGAGTGTTCGTCCTTGGGAATCGACTACAGCATAGGCCGCGTTTTGTTCGTTTTTTGATGCATCCGTGTACAGTATTTGATATTTTTGGTATCGATATGTGGATATTAACTCGTTGAATGCTTGGCGGTGGGCTTCGGCGGATATGCTGTGTTTCGGGAGTTTGGCCAGGTCCATTAAACATGATTTTGGGCTGAAGAGCCACAGAGGTGTTTTTTGCGGATGGTTAAATTGTGATCTGTCCAAGAGGTCTCGCGCCGGATTGCTAATAATGCGATGAATGGCAGAGGGGACCCTGGGATGCCTTTTATTGGCCATTGCTTTGGTGACATCAGCGTCAATGATTGAGTTTTGTTTGTAGATTGTTTTTGGCAAAAGTCTGTAAATTGATGAATTATACCGTTCTTTGAGACCCGGTAGTCCTGATTCTGTTAGAAGGTTAGCGATGGGAGTAGTGGGAAATGCGTGAAGGCTTTTCCTAATCCCTTGGTGGTATACATAATCGATTTTGCTCAGGATGAGGGTCCTTGTGAGATATGTTAGAGTATTTGTATGTGCATTGCCTTTTCCCGATAGGTAACGGATTATGTTGGTTCTGGTAGTTATTGATTTCCTTATGTTTGAAATATGAACTTTCCATTTGAAGTTTTTTGTGAATGTTATGCCAAGAATTTTTAAGTTGTCCACATAGTTGATTTGGGTGTTGTAGATTGTTAGGTTTAGGGGTGTACACCCGTGTTTCCTGCAGTATGTAATATGTAGTATTGAGGTTTTTTGGAGGTTGATTTTTGCGCCTGCTTCTTGGCACCAATTATGTATATCGCTTATTATTGAGGAGAATAACCTGTTCGAATTCCTTTTAGCCATGATGTATAGGTCGTCCGCATAGATGCAGTGATCTAATGACTTATGTTGAAAAATGATTGTACTAATGCGGTTGAACGCAATTTGAAAGAGAATTACTGAGAGAGGGGATCCCTGTTGGATTCCGTTCTGCAGTTGTCTGGATTCGGATAAGGTATTGTTAATTTTTAATATAACGCGACGGTTGAGGAGAAATGTTTTTATGTAAGCTAACATCTTGGGTCCGACGCCTCACATGTGTAGTGTTTCCAAGATAACGTGAGGCCCAATCCTGTCAAAGGCTTTTTAAAAATCTAAAGAGAGTATAGAGACATGATTACGTGAAGACAGGGCTTCACATGTATAGTACTCTATATGTAGAAGAGCGTCGGTGCAGCCCCATTGGGTCTGAAAGCGACTTGGTTTGGAGCAACTAGTTTACATGTTTCTATGAACCAGGATAGGTGTTTGGCGATTATTTTCTCCAATGTTTTTGCAATACACGGGAGCAACGATATTGGCCGGTAACTCGACGTTGTTTTTGGATCTTTGTTTGCTTTGGGGATAGGGACTAATATGGCCGTTTTCCAAGTAATAGGAAGGTGCCCGTTGTTGTATATGTTATTGTAAAGTTTTAGCAGTTTGTTCTTGGTAAAGTTGGAGGTGTGTCGTAGCATTTGGTACGTAATACGGTCAGCCGCTAGCGTACTTCCTTTTGCTTGTTTTAAAGAATGCGTAAGTTCTGAAAAGTTGATAGGGTTTTCGAGGGCTTTTGCTTGTGCGTTTGATGGTGCATTTGGTAATAAATTTTTGGCTCCTTTTTTTTTTGCACAATTGAATTCGGGGGAGAAGTTTCGATCCGAACTGTATTCAGTCCATTCCGAGCAGAAGTGGTTTGCGATTTCTTTTGAGTCGGTTAGCAGGTTGTTGTTGCTATTTATCGTGACGATTTGAGTGTAAATGTTTTTGTTGTTTAGCAGCCTTACTTGCTTCCAGATTTTGTCAATTGGGGTGTTTGGGTTTATGGATGTGGTGAATTGTTGAAAGCATAAACATTTTGCCTATTTTGCTGCTTTGCGAAATTTGGCATTATGCTTTTTGTAGCGAATGCGGTTTTCATTCGTTGGGTTCCGTTTAAAGGGGTACCAACTGTTCATTTTTTCAACTCGCAGTTGAGAAAGTTCAGTTGACCACCATGGCACTGTAGATTTTTTGTGTGGACGTGTTTGTGGAATGTGTAGGTTAGCGGATACTCGGATGGATTTTGTAAGTATGGAGGCGTCTCTGTCTATTTGGTTTCTGAAACTTCTTTTATCCAATTCTTTATCCATAGTCTTCTCAAAATTCTCCCAGTCGGCTTTTTGTTGTATAAATTTAGGTATGCACGGCTGTGGACGCTGTGTGTTGGAGAGCGTTATTGATGTTTTGATCGGAAAGTGATCACTTTTGTGTAACTCGGGTAATGTGTAACATGATGTGGTTGGGAGTAGGGATGCGGAGCAACAAGCGACGTCTACGTGCGTGAGTGTGCTGTGGGTAGAAAAGTGAGTTGGTTGTTGGTCATTTAAAATGCACAGGTTATGTTGTGCGATGGCATTTTCAAAGATTACACCTGTAGCGTTGGTTATTCGCGAGCCCCATAGTGTGTTCCAACTGTTGATGTCGCCCACCAGTACTACAGGTTTTTGGACATTTCGTATTAGGTTATCAATTTCTTGTGTTGTAAAATTTTGGTTTGGTGGAATGTAAAGTGATATCACTGTGAATTTAAAGTTTAGGGTTATTTCTATGTACACGTTTTGGATTGGAGAAGGCATTGGTGTGTATTTGTGTGGCACGTTTGATTTAATAAAACGTCAGCTCCTTGTTTTGCGTGCGTAGTTGAATTGTTGACGAAGTATGCAGTATAGTTTCTGGGAGGCATAGGATTAAAGCCGCTAGGGCAATTTGTTTCTTGTAGGGCTATAAGATATGGTTGGTGTTCTTTTCGAAGGAGTTCAAGATCAATATTGTTGTTAATGAAACCTTTGATGTTCCATTGCAATAATATGAATTTGTCTATCATTATGGATGAAATATATTATAAGTTGTCGTTGGATGCAGGGTCCGACGCTGGTTGTTGTATATAATACTCGTATTGGCTTAGTAGCATTTGTGTAAGATTGGAGAATGGTGATTGAGTGCTGCTGTTGGTGGTAACAGCTTGAATATGTTTTGGGGTGGTTGGTAAGTTGCTTGTATTTTTGGTGGTTGAAAGGGGGTTGTTGTTGGCTAGGATAACTTTCTTGGATTCTTCCGTAGAAGGTTTTGTGGGTGAGGCCGGGCGTTTGTTTGGTGCGGTTGTGTTGTTAGCTGTGGATGTTTTGGTTGATTTGTTGGTCATCGGTGATTTGTTTGTTGTGGATGCAGTTGGAGTAATGCTGGGTGGTGGGTTAGATTGTTTTTGATGGGGTGTATTTTTGGTTTTTTCTGCATAGGAACCACTTGAGGGTTTGTTCTTTGCGTTGTATTTTTTGTAGGCTTCGCCCATCGAACACTTGTGAATTGATTTATTTGTAGTACTTCTTTTAATTGGTTGAATCTAAGGCAATTTTTGTCGGAGGAAGAGTGTTCGTTGCCGCAGTTTGCGCACTGGCCGCGGGTGCACGTGTCTGGCGAATGCGGAGGTAAATTACAACCATCGCAGGAGGGGGCATTTGAGCAGCGATTTTTTGTGTGGCCAACACGTTGGCAGTTAAAAATCTATTGGCGACATTTTCATGTCTAGGTAGGAGTGTGGAGATTGCTTCAATTCCTTTTTTGATTGCAAATGGTCTAAGCTTCTTTAATTCATTGTTAGTCGAGGAAATAACTAGGTACTTTGGGTGATTTGAAGAAATTTGTTTTTCGGGTAGCCGGGGATAAACGTAGGTTGAGTCTAGAGTGTCCATTTGGTCATCTAGGAGTGAAACCCTATTGCGCCCCTATCCGGCGGGCCTGTATCCATGGTGTTGTTTGTGTTTTTTATGCTGTTTTTTATTGTTTTTTTTTTTCTAACGATATGTGATTGGTTGAAAAGTATTGTATGATCTGCGGATGATGTGTAAAGCGAAACACGCAATACTGTTGTTGTTATTATAGTTTTGTTTTTATGTTTAAAGAAAATAACTGCACTAAGATATGCGCTTCAACACGTCTGTACTCGGCGAAAAGTAGTCGAAGGGTGTACTACGCAGAACGACATCACCGTGGTTATACCACACACCCGTACTTGGCATGGCGTAGCCCAGGGTTATTTTTTATAAACGCGGCCGAAGGCCGCCTATGCAGAAAGGTGTTCTGCGCAGAATTACTGTGCATGGCGCAGGCGGTGTTGGATCGGCTAACAAAACAATACACATAAGAGTTATAAGGTAATATCAGCTCGTTCACGAATGCAAAAAAGAGCTTTTTCAAATGTTTGGTAAATAAAGACTAGAAAAGTTAAAGATATGTATACATCAGATGAAAGGTATTTTTATAAGTTATTTTTCTATTTTTTAATTTTTGAAATCCATCCACTAGTTTCGGAGATACTTTGATTTGAAAAATTCATAATTTCACCTTTTTACATGGAATTACCCCCAAACCTTTCATTTGCACCAAAAAAGAAATATACCGTTGGATTATAATAGGGCCATGCTAGAACAACAGGATTTTTCGTGTATTTTTTTCTGTCTAGAGGTCAAGCTGCCATAAATATATGAGTCATTATCCACTATTTTTCAATAAAATTGTATGTTTACTGCATACTCAACCCATATATATGCATATAAATCGTGCTAAAGCATATTATTATTTTCTCAGATGACCATTTTTCGCTTCCCAAGGCCGTCGGTTCTATGTACCGGAGCGACTCGGAATTTTTCCCGACCAAGGACTGCCATTTCAGTGAAACCCCATATAATTTGTTGCGTCCGTCCCACAAATTGTCATCCTCCCAGCAGCTCCTTGCAGCGGGACTGCTCCATATTCTCTTGCTCCGGGAAGGAATCGAACCCAATCCGGACAGATTGTTCTGGGCTAGACCACAAAACCAGACGTCCACGTAACTTCTATAAATCTTTTGTGGCTCCTTGTTGTTCATGTCCTAGGACGACCCGTAGTATGCGCCTTAGCGCCCCCCCGCTACCTTCCAGCAGCCCCGCTGCTCAGCAAGCCCCAACAAGTACCCGCTGTTGCTCGCGCCCCACGGCGCCACCAACTCACACGGCTACTCCCACTCATACCTACAACCCCCGCAGTAGTCGCGAGCAATTACGAGCATCAGCCCCTGCCCCCGTCTTTCCCCCCCCCCCCCCCCCTCTTTTCCGGCAGCAATTGTGTAGGTCAGGGAAACAGACTATTAGTCCCTACCGGGAGGTTGCACCGTTTGCCAGCACAAAATATATACGTTTGCGACATCCGCCGAATGCAGCTCCTGCCATGGACGGTGCCACTTTCCTAGATGTTTTGGTCTCCGCGACGGCAACCCCCGACGGGTTTCATTGCGCCATGTTGCCAGGCCGCATACCCAAATACACCAATGCCTACCCAAGGACGTCTAGTCCCAGGCCTCAACAGCAATCGCGTTCTGGCCTTCCACAACCCAGGCGTAGTCACCCGTCACTTACTCCCAGAGTGACGACGTCTCCCCCTGTAATGGATTAACTGGAAAGATCACGGAGATAGTGGACTTCATGAAGCGGCACAACATCCGCATTGCTGCGATTCAAGAGACTAAACTCACAGCAAGATCTGCATTGCAGACCTGTTCTGGGTATAATGTCCACAGAAAATATCGCGAGAGCAGAAATGGAGGCGGCCTCGCGTTTATCATACAACACACAGTGCAATATCATATATTTGATCCCGACATCGACCGCAGGGACAGTGTCTTATAACGTCAAGGATTATCTGTCCGGTAGGGCGATTCAAATTTAGAAATCATCAACATCTACATCCCTCCTGTCACCTGTTGCCCCAGTGGATACCGCCCTAAGATCAGCGGCGTACTCACTGGAAACAATCGCATTATCTTTGGCGATTTCAATGCCCATCACGATCTATGGCATCCAAACTTGCGGGTGGACAGTAGGGTTGAGATGTTAGCGGATCAAATAGAAGAAACGACGTTCTGCACTATAAACGGAGACACCCCCACACGTATGGTAGGAACCTGTCACACTTCGCCGGATATTTCAATCGTGAGCGCAGAACTCATAAACTGCGTCAACTGGCAGCCGATGGTAACATTGGCATCCAACCACCTGCCTATACTTATTTCGCTCGAGCGTCCCGCCGACTTTGTCGTCGCAGAAAAACGCACTTTCATTAACTTTAAAAAAGGAAAGTGGGACGAATACAAATCCTTTACAGACAGCCGCTTTGCTTCCCTCCCTCTCCCAACTGATGCCCGCCAAGGGGAGCGTGATTTCCGCAAGGTCATTGAATCCGCCTCGACTCGTTTCATTCCGCCGGTAGAATTTCCGAAATTCGGCCCCACTTCCCGGCGGAGGCCGCAAGTTTAGCGAGAGAATGTGACTTTATAAAGAGTTCGATCCCGGCGACCCCCAAATAAGGGATATAACACAACGCATCAGATTGCTTCTGGATGAACACAAGCGGGCGAAATGAGAGCAGCACCGAAGCGCTTGTAACCTTTCTGCCGGTGTAGGTAAACTTTGGTCCACTGTAAAGTCCCTATCGAATCCGTATAGGCACAATGACAAATTTCCCATCGCCTTTGGCGACAAAGTGCTGTCGGATGCGAAAAAAAGCGCGAGCGCTTTCCGCCGACAATACATAATGCATTCTACGGTCGACAAAAATAGACGGAGGGCCAACAGACACGTACGTAAACATAAGTTCAGCACGTCACCAATTACCATCACCGCCAAAGAGGTTGAGGATGCCATCGGTCATGCTAAACCATCCAAAGCAGTGGGCCCAGAAGGCATAGCCATGCCAATGCTTAAGAGCCTAGGGAAAGAGGGTTTCAAATATTTAGCACATGTGTTCAACCTGTCTCTTTCCACCTTTGTCATACCCGAAAAATAGAAAATGGCCAAAGTGGTCCCGCTACTAAAGCCTGGGAAACCAGCTAACATAGGAGAGTCATATCGCCCGATATCTCTCCTATCGCCAGTAGCCAAGACGCTTGAAGCCATTTTGCTCCCCCACTTCAAAGCAAATTTGCAGCTAGCCTGTCATCAGCATGGCTTTAGAAAACTCTATAGCACCACCAGCGCGCTAAATCCCATTAGCACCCAGATAAATTGTGGTTTAAATCAGAAGCCCCACCATAGAACAGTACTCGTAGCGCTAGACCTATCAAAAGCTTTTGATATGGTCAACCATGGCACATTACTGCAAGACTTGGAAGGGTCTACCCTTCCCCATGTCTTAAAAGGTGGACCGCAAATTATCTGGGTGTCCGGCAGGCATCGGTGCAATTCAGAAACGAAATATCAAAGCCAAGAAAAATTAAACAAGGGGTGCCTCAGGGTGGGTCCTATTTGCACTTTTGTTTAATTTTTTACATATCAAAACTACCTTCGCCACAAGAAAGAGTTACTATCGTTTCTTACGCCGGTGACTGCACAATAATGGCCATAGGCCCGAGCCCAAAGATCGATGAGCTTTGCAACAGAATAAACGGCTACCTCCCTGATCTCACCAGTTTTTTCGCCTCGCGAAACCTGGCATTATCACAGACTAAATCAGCCGCGACCCTATTTACAACTTGGACGTCCCAAATGTCGACCATTTTGAACATCCACGTCGATGGCACTACGCTACCGACTGTCCTACACCCCAAAATCTTGGGTGTGATGTTTGATCAGGATCTACATTTCTGTGAGCACGCAGCCGCAATTGTTCTGAAAATCCAGAGCCGTAAGAAAATCCTCAAATCCCTTGCTGGCCGTACCTGGTGAAAAGATAAAGAAACGCTCATTACTAAATACAAAGCACTTGGCCAGCCATTTACGTGCTACGCGTCACACATATGGGCGCCAAGCCTAAAAACTACCCACTGGAAGAAGCTACAGGCCTGCCAAAATACTGCTCTCAGAATCGCCACGGGCTGTCTTCTTATGTCCCCAGAACACCATCTACATAATGAGGCGAGAATACTCCCCATCAGGGAGAGAAATGAGATGCTGGGCATCAAACAGACATCTGATTGATGAGCCAACACCGCCTAGGGGCTTAAGGAGTCATCTCCGTAAGCATTTTGAGGAAATACGGCACCTGAGAACCCAGCCTTATGAAGCAAAAAAACACAAGCAGGCCTTGGTGAACTCCACAAACAGGCTTCGGACCTTTATGTCAGGAATTGCCCGGTGAATCCAGTACTCAAAAAAAAGTACCCAAAATTTGTGGAAGAGGAACGCATAATCCCCAGGGAAATGCGTGTCACTCTTGCTCAACTTCGTTCTGGATACTGTAACATGTTAAACTCTTACCTATCCAGAATCAACCCCGACATACAAAATGTATGCCCCGCTTGCAATGTGTCCCCACATGACACCAACCATCTCTTTAATTGTAATGTGGAACCAAATCCTCTAACACCTCTTTCATTATGGTCCACCCTGTTGAAACAGCAAGTTTCCTTGGACTCCCGTTAGAGGATATTGATGACAATTTGTGATCGGTCGCGGCTGTTAGATGGGGCGAAGCAATGCTACAACAACAACAACAACAACAGGTGGAGGATGCCATCGGTCACGCTAAACCATCCAAAGCAGTGGGCCCAGACGGCATAGCCATGCCGATGCTTAAAAGCCTAGGGAAAGAGGGTTTCAAATATTTAGCACATGTCTTCAACCTGTCTCTCTCCACCTTTTTCATTCCCGAAAAATGGAAAATGACCAAGGTGGTCCTGCTACTAAAGGCTGGGAAACCAGCTAACATAGGAAAGTCATATCGACCCATATCTCTCCTATCGCCAGTAGCCAAGACGCTTGAAGCCACTTTGCTCCCCTACTTCAAAGCAAATTTGCAGCTAGCCTGTCATCAGAATGGCTTCAGAAAACTCCATAGCACCACCACCGCGCTAAATGCCATTAGCACCCAGATAAATTGCGGTTTAAATCAAACTCCCCACCATAGAACAGTACTAGTTACACTAGACCTATCAAAAGCTTTTGATACGGTCAACCATGGTACGTTACTGTAAGATCGGGAGGGGCTACCCTTCTCCCAAGTCTTAAAAGGTGGACCGCAAATTATCTGGGTGGCTGGCAGGCATCGGTACAATTTAGAAACGCAACATCAAAACCAAGAAGAGTTAAACAAGGGGTGCCAGAGGGTGGTGTCCTATCCCCACTTTTGTTTAATGTATGTATGTATATATATGTTTATTAAGTCTATGATCGAAAAGAATCTTACAGACTAGATACAAATGAATAGAAAGATATAAAAACTATATAGTCAAACATATATATGTAATTACCGTGCAAATAATAAAAAAAGAAAAAAGAAAACATTGAGTTAAATAAATAATAAAAATAAATTACAGGCACAAATCCAGAGAAGACTTGAACGTACTTCTTGACAAAGAGAAATCAAAAAGGAAACTCCCTGAGAGTCTATTAAGTTCGGTAAGCGCGGAAAATCGGGTCAAACATGCAATAGTTAGCTCTACCGACACGCAAGTAAAAGGGCTAGAAAGTACTAAGACACCTATTAGGTACATTAAAATTAACTTTAGCAAGAAGAGCTGAACAATCCAAAGAGCCAGTGATGAGATGATAAACAAACATTAGTAGATGCGCAGCTCTCCGGATTTCAGGAGCCTGGATATTGATAAGTTGTTATGGTTTCGCATCTACAATGGAGCAGTAAGGAACGCAGTCGGCATGATTTGGTAGTGCACAGAGGCTAGTCATGTCGGCTGGGCGGGGTCCTTGCCAACCTTACTATTCCTGCGCCATAACAAAAAAAGTTCCTATCATGCCTATTCAAAAACTCAGCTGTCAGATTCAAAAAACTGACAGAAGCGCAGAGGCGACTCAAAACGCTTATAATTCAAAATAAAACAACTTCCGTTCGAACCGGATGCCACGGACAGACCGTTAAACATTCAAAATTTTAAATTAAAAAAAAAATAACCGCAACAGAAAACTAAACGCAAAAAAACCTACCGAACCGGACATGACCGGTTACTAATTGTGGAAGTCAAAAAAACAAGCTGAAAATTCAAACAAAAAGCTGAAAGAGAATAAATACAAAAAGCCGAATATAACTTGGGGCGCCGCGGATGTTGTTGCGACGCCCGGTACATATCTCACCCTCAAATCCATGGCCACCGACGCACCTAAATTTTCGGTGGCGCCTTACCTGTCCTACCTAGTGCCTTCTAAATAATTATGGGAGTCAGCATACCCATTTTAAAATAAAATTTTATTTAGACATCATTCCAAAAAAACTAAAATATATAGTATGTTTACTTGCATGTATAATTGCATTAATCTTCGATAAGGGCAAATGAAAATGGTTGAACACTTTTAATTAAAATGTGTATATAGCATAAGGATTATCCTGTATAGTCTTTAAAAGCTAGATGTACATATACGGTCAATGCATTTATCATGATTAGGCATTTGATATCAAATCCTTAATTTTTTTTCCATTTGATTTTAAATTCAATAGTGATTTTAAATTTTGATTATCCAATTTGGGGTTAGCCTTAAATATTAACGTTTCGATAATCATGAACAGATGTGGCTAAAATGTCAATGCTTATTTGCCGTCACTCAATAGTTTCGCCTTTCAAAAGTGTGCTCCCTTATAATCTAAGTATATTTAAATGAACACGCCCTAGGAGTCATATACGTATTTACTATAGAAAAAAAAATCTTTTAAAAAAAAAAGTGAATGAAGTTCATATAATCTTAGGTGTTTTCCTTTCTACCCTCTTTGAATATACATACATTCAGGCATATCGCAAATGGGGTTATGAGTAAATACGTGCTATATACATATGTATATGGTTAATTAACTGAAAAAGGTTACAGCTTTCGGATGATCCAGGAAATCGGAAGAGCACGGACACAAGTTGTAAATATGATCCTTTCAAGTTTAAGAAATGTAATTAGTTTTTTTTCTCAAAAGATGTTTCCCATACTTAGTTGATACATATATGCTTGCAGCAATGCCACACACAAGGAATACCATACCTATTTAGTGTAGGTGGCCTCATTGTCATTCGTGCTCAGAATTCCTGCGTATGTACGTATGAATTTACAATGCTCGCGGACGAGATAAAACGTACCAAAAGAACAATGGACCAAATAGGACAATTAGAAACGCGATCGAGAATCTAGTTCCCTCGTTCAGTTGAGAAACCCGGTCAATTGAACAAGTCGCAATGGAACGACCCACTCTAATATAGATAGCAAGCCTTTCCCCCCTCCCCCCTTCTCAAAAAAATAATTTTTTTTTTGGATGTTGCCCTATGCCTACATTTATGTATATTTAGGTAGCGTCAATTCTAAATCTAATATAAATTCATTTTTCTTTTGAATGTTGGCATATACCTACATTTATGTATACCTGTGATGGTGTTAATTCAGAATCTACTGACCATTCAGTTCTTCCTGATGTTGGCATATGCCTACAGTTATGTATATTTTAGATAGCGATAATTCAATCTAATATACATTCATTTCTTTTCCAATGTTGGTATATACCTACATTGGGGTGTATTTAAGATAGTGTTAATTAAAAATCCAATATGAATTCCTTAAACTTAAGGTAACCAAAAAAAAATGGTGTTTTCCGTATCCGGAACGAACTCACCAGGTTCCAAACGTTGTTGTTGTCTTAGGTGCTATTGCAGCAGGCCTATATTTGGCAGCCCTGCTGTTGTTGTTGTTAACGCTGGTGGTGTTGAAACAGGCCTATGTTTAGCGACCCTGCTGTTGTTGTTGTTAACGCTGGTGTTGCAGCAGGCCTATGTTTCGCGCCCCTGCTGGTATTGTAGTTAAATCTGGTGTTGCAGCAGGCCTATGTTTAGCGGCCCTGCTGTTGTTGTTATTAACGCTGGTGTTGCAGCAGGACAGAAGCCAGTGGAACACCTGAAATACCATAGGGCGTGGTATGTAGGGTAGACGATTTAGAAAGACATTTGAAAGCATTTTTTGACATTTAAGTAGAGACTATTGGCATTAAACCAAGCAACAAGATTATTTAGATCATTTTGTAGGAGCACTGCATCTGACGGGCCATTAATTCTACGAAAAATCTTAAGATCGTCTGCATATAAAAGGAAATCAGACGAATTAAAGCAGGAACCAATGTCATTAATAAAGGGCACAAATAAAAGAGGACCGAGAATGCGACCCTGAGGTACCCCGGATGTTGCCAAGAAAGGTTGGGACTTACAGTCTTCAATTTCGACGCACAAGGACCTATTCGACAAATAAGATTTTAACCATGATAGGAAAACAGAGTGAAATCCAATGCATTCCAGTTTAAATAATAAGATTTTATGAGAAACTTTCGTGAAATCGGTGTATACAGTATTTACCTGGCAACCGTTCTGAAATGCAGAGATGCAGAAATGAGAAAACGACACTAGGTTCGTAACAGTCGAGCGGCCAGCCACAAACCCATGTTGGCACGGCTCAATGACGCTTTTGAAGACAAAAGTAGCTTCTCCTTTATAATTTTTTCAAAAAGCTTCGAGCAAACTGTTAGTTTGGCGATAGGCCTATAACTAGAGACGTCATTTTTATTACCAGCTTTAAAGATTGGACAAATGGAACTTTTTTTCCACCTATCGATAAAAGTTCCGGAAGACAGGGATAAACTGAATATATGCCGAAGAGGTATGCACAAAGATAAACTACAGAACTTCAGGACAAAGGCACAGAGGCCGTCACTATCACATTTTAACGAGGGTTTAAGGGAGGACATAGCATTGCTGACGTCATCGCCGGAGATCACGAGGGAGCCAAAATCTAGACGATCACAGAGCCCCGATCGCGAATAAGAGTCATTCAGACCTACAGTAGCATCATCAAAGTTTGATTTAAAGAAATCAGCAAACAGCTCAACTGTTTCTGGTAGGGACTGGTAGCTTACACCATTAAAGCTCATACAGATCGGGATATTCGTCGAACCACGTTTGGAGCGGATAAAGTTCCAAAAGGCTTTAGGATTTTCTTTAAGCTCATTTTCGAGCTTGCCCATATAGCGATTGTAAAGGAATTTGTCAAGGACATTAAATTGATGCACACTGGTAGTGAACTGTTCTCTGAGAAGGATATTATCTGAATCTGCCTTGAATGAGTTATTGAGTTTGTTACGCTTATTTTTCAACATCTTAAGAGTTTTATTATACCATGGTAATTTATGAAGCCTGGGCCCAAAACGAGGCACTATACTTTGAAATGTTTCAGTCAAATTCGATAAGAAAATATCATAACAAACACTGACGTCATTAGAGGGAAATATTTTTCCCAGTTAATTTCAAAAAATACATTGTTCAGCTCGCCAAATTCAGTAGATCGAAAGTTGAAAGAGGAATTATCTAAAGCAGGTGACGTACGGATACCACCAAAGTTATGTAGTTGAATAGCTATCGGTATATGATGTCTATCAGATAGACATACAGGAAAAGTACTCTCAGAGAGTTGATATATTAAATTCTCGAGAGAGTATTAAATAAATTATTGATTTGAATCAGATTACAACTTAAGGTATTATCTATAAGGCTAATTTCATTAGACCGCGTGACATTGGTAGGTGTCAAAATTCCATTATTTTGAAAATCTGACCATACAATATCTGGTAGATTGAAGTCTCCAAGTATACAAAAGTTGGCATCAGTATGAGTTTCGCATAAATTAACGATGTTCTCCACATGATCATTATATAAGCCATCACCACTATTGGGCGGTATATACGAGCAACAAATGAAAGTAGAGCCAGACGAACTGGAAACACAGACACACAGCTGATGGAGCAACGTATCCTGATTATGTAGTTGAAACTTTAATAAATGCAGGCTTCAGTTAACCGCAATTACGACACCACCACCTTTCTTTTGACCGGTGTTCGCGAAGTCTCTGTCTTTACGGAAAGTTAGGAATAACTTAGGGTCAAAGTAACCTTCATCAAAGAAGTCTTCGCTGAGCCACGTTTCAACGTCGTAGTCCAAACGAGAAGTAGATAAAAGAAAGTCTTTAGATTTGGTGCGTATGCCGCCAACATTTTGAAAGTAGACTCTCAGAGATGCACCCGAGACGAAGTTTGGGATGTCATAAGTGTTGCAATACATAGCACTAGGTAACCCTACGACACTATTTGGTTTCCTCCGTTTTTTGGAAAAAAACGAAAAGGCTTTACAGTGACGTTAGAGGGCCACAAAGCAGCGTCGAGTAGCTTGTTATAATCAGCTGATAGCACGCGCACTTTAAAATAAACCATTACCAAGGAGTTGATGTCAGCATCCCGCCTCACCAACTTAAACCAAGCCAAAGCAGAAGCATCGATTTTAATGTGTTCAGAGACGTATTTGACAATTTTCTCCTCTGTAACTGATGGCTTGAATGAAGATAAATGAATCCACTTGTATGGTACAAAGACATCTAACTCAGCATTATTTTTATTGCCACTAACAACTGATGAATACATGACTTTTTCTTTTGGGGCATTTATGCTAGGCTTGACTGTAATGTGGGCATTTGATGGCAGAGGTGATTTATTAAGAAAGCTGGCAGCAGCATTGGCGTATGATGTAGCGGAAGAAGAGGGCAGAGTGCTAGTAGTTGATAACTCACTGTTAGTGGCAGTCATCGGATTGCTTGAATTTTTCATATTTCTTCTCTGCTTGGAGTTGGCAGTAGACTTTACCTTAGTTGCTGCTGATGTATTTGTAGGAGTATTATCGTTATTAATAGTGAGAGTATTTGACACGAGTGGTTGCGTATTAAATGCAAGTGTAGAAGTAGAAATTGTAGATGCAGTAGAAATGTTATTAGTGACAGACTTTGATGATTGTGTTTGTTCGTTTGTATGTGTATGATTCGTTAGAATAAGTAGATGTAGACGAATAAGAAAATGTAGGCAAGGCACGACCATTGTTGGAAGAAAGACCGTTTGATATTTGCAGAGGATTTGATTGCAAACTGGCGACACATGAGTTGTTGTTGTGTATGATAGGACTAGACGGGGAAGTTGACGCATTGTTTTTGTTGTTGACATTCGGAGAACTTTCACGAACGTTCAGGTTGTTGTTGGATGATTGCAACGAGTTCATTAACAATTCTTTAAGATAATCAAATTGTTTTGAAAAATTAAAAAATTTGTTATCAATAGCACTTGAGATGAGTTCAAAACCAAGTTTTTGAGCAGATAGCACAGAGTCAAGTGATTTGCAGAGTTTATCCGGCATACCAACGCACTCCTCACTCAAGTAGAGCAAGTGACGATTAGATTTGATTAATCTCACAACATATTCCGAGATATTTTTGCAACATTAATTAATTTCTACATATCAAAGCTACCTTCGCTACCAGATGGATTTAATATCGTTTCCTACGCCGATGACTGCACAATAATGGTCACAGGCCCAGGCCCACAGATCGATGAACTTTGCAACAAAATAAAAGGCTACCTCCCTGATCTCTCCAGTTTTTTCACCTCGCGAAACCTGACATTATCACCGACTAAATCATCGGCGACCTTATTTACAACATGGACGTCCCAAATGTCGACAATATTTGCCATCCACGTCAATGGCACTACGCTACCGAGTGTCTTACACCCCAAAATCTTGGGCGTGGCGTTCGATCAGGATCTACATTTTGGTGAGCTTGCAGCCACAATTTCCAGAGCCGTAAAAAAATCCTCAAATCTCTTGCAGGCAGTACTTGGGGAAAAGGTAAAGAAACGCTCATTACCACTTACAAAGCAATTGGCCAGCCGATTGCATGCTACGCGTCCCCGATATGGTCGCCACGCTTAAAGATTACTCTCTGGAAGGAGCTATAGGCCTGCCAAAATACTGCCCTCAGAACCGCCACGGGTTGTCTTCTTATGTCTCCAGAACACCATCTACATAATGAAGCGAGATTACTCCCCATCAGGGAGAGGAATGAAATGCTAACCAAACAGTTCCTGTTGAATACCCAGAAACCTGGGCATCCCAACAGACATCTGAGTGATGATGATGAAATACGGCACCTGAGGACAAAGCCGTATGAAGCTAAAAAACACAGCAGGCCCTCAGTGAACTCCACAAACAGGTGTCGGACCTCAATGTCAGGAATTACCCGGTGAAACCTGTACTCAAAGAACAATACCTTAAACTTGCAGAAGAGGAACGCACAGTGCCTAGGGAAACGCGAGTAACTCTACCTCAAAAATGTATGCCCTGCCTGCGATGTGTCCCCACATTACACCAACCAGCTCTTCAATTGTAATGTGGAACCAAAGCCTCTAACAGCCCTCTCATTATGGTCCACCCCTGTTGAAACAGCAAGTTTCCTTAGAATCCCGCTAGAGGATATTGATGACAATTTGTGATGTTGTTGTTGTTGTAGCAGTGCTTCGCCCCATCCAATAGGTGTGCCCGATCATTTAGTCGAAACTTCCCAAGTCGACGCTTCCCAAGGCAGTCGGTTCTATGTACCGGAGCGACTCGGGATTTTTCCCGACCAAGGACTGTCATTTCAGTATAACCCCATTTAATTTGTTGCATCCCTCCCACAAATTGTCGTCCTCCCAGCAGTTCCGTGCAGCGAGACTGCTCCATATTCTCTTGTTCCGGGAAGGTATCGAACCCAATCCGGGTCCGTCTCCTGACCCCGGTCCTGAGAAATGGTTTTGCTGCATCTGCCGGGAAAGAATCTTTTTAGGATGGTCATACTCTTGTCAGTGTGTCTCGTGTAAGTGATGGTTGCATCGGACAGGTTGTTCTGGCCTAGATCCCAAAACCAGACGTCCTGGCAACTTCTATAAATCTTTTGTGGCTCCTTGGTGTTCACGCCCTAAGGCGTCCCGTAGTCTACGCCTTAGCGCGTAGTAGAGTCGGGAGCAATTCCCAGCATCAGACTATGCCCTCGTCTTCTCCCCCCCCCCCCCCCCCTTTTTCCGGCAGCAATTGTGTAGGTCAGGGAAAGAGACTCTTAGTCCCTACCTCCCTTTGCACCGTTTGCCTGTGCTGGCATATATGTTTGCGACATCCGTCGAATGCAGCTCATGCCATGGACGATGCCACTTTTCTAGATGTTCTGGCCTCCGCGACGGCAACCCCCCGACGGGTTTTATTGCGCCATGTTGCCAGGCCACATACCCAAATGCACCGGGTACCCCAATGCTTACCCAAGGACGTCCAGTCCCAGGGCCACAACAGCACTTGCGTCCTAGCCTTCCACAACCCAGGCGTAGTCACCAGTCACTTACTCCCAGAGCGACGACGTCTCTCCCTATGCACTTCAGAATTCTGCAGTTACACTGTAATGGATTAACTGGGAAGATCACGGAGATAGTCGATTTCATGAAGCGGCACAACATCCGCATTGCTGCGATTCAAGAGACTAAACACACAGCAAGATCTGCTCTGGAGACCTGTTCTGGGTATAATGTCCACAGAAAAGATCGCGAGAGCGGAAATGGAGGCGGCCTCGCGTTTATCATACACCACTCTGTGCAATATCACATATTTGATCCCGACATCGGCCGCAGGGACAGTGTCTTAGAATGTCAAGGCTTATCTGTCCAGTCAGGCGATACAACCCTAAAAATAATCATCATCTACATCCCTCCTTCCACCTGTTGCCCCAGTGGATACCGCCCTAATATCAGCGCCTTACTCACTGGCAACAATCGCATTATCTTAGGCGATTTCAATGTTCATCATGATCTATGGCATTGAAACTTGCGGGCGGAAAGTAGGGGTGAGATGTTGGCGGATCAAATAGAAGAAACCTCGTTCTGCACAATAAACGGAGACAACCCCACGCGTATGGTAGGAAGCTGTCACATTTCGCCGGATATATCAATCGTGAGCGCAGAACTCGTAAACTGCGTCAACTGGCAGCCGATTGTAACATTGGCATCCGGCCACCTGCCTATACTTATTTCGCTCGAGCGTACCGCCGACTTCATCGTCACAGAAAAACACACTTTCAGAAACTTTAAAACAGGAAAGTGGGACGAATACAAATCCTCTACAGACAACCGCTTTGCTGCCCTCCTTATCCCGACTGATGCCCGCCAAGATGCTTTCCGCAAGGTCATTGAATCCGCCTTGGCTCGTTTCATTCCCGCAATTGCGAAATTCGGCCCACTTTCCGGTGGAGGCCACAAATTTAGCGAGAACGTGACCTTAGAAGACAGCTCGATCCCGGCGAGCCCCAAAGAAGGGATATAAACCAACGCATCAGATTGCTTGTGAATGAACACAAGCGGGCAAAATGGGAGGAGCACCTGAGTGTTTGTAACCTCTCTGCCAGTATAGGTAAACTTTGGTCCACCGTAAAGTTCCTATCGAATCCGTCTAGGCACAATGCCAAAGTTTCCATCGCCATTGGCGATAAAGTGCTGTAGGGTGCGAAAAAATGCGCGAGCGCTTTCTGCCGACAATATATAATGCATTCTACGGTCGACAAAGATAGACGGAGGGCCAACAGACACGCATATAAACATAAATTCAGCGCGTAACCAATTGCCATCACCGCTAAAGAGGTTGAGGATGCCATCGGTCATACTAAACCATCCAAAGCGGTGGGCCCAGACGGCATAGCCATACCGATGCTTAAAAGCCTAGGGAAAGAGGGTTTCAAATATTTAGCACATGTCTTCAACCTATCTCTTTCCACCTTTGCCATTCGCAAAAAAATGGAAAATGGCCAAGGTGCTCCCGCTACTAAAGCCTGGGAAACCAGCTAACATAGGAGAGTCATATCGACCGATATCTCTCTTATCGCCAGTAGCCAAGACGCGTGAAGCCATTTTGCTCCCCTACTTCAAAGCAAATTTGTAGGTAGCCTGTCATCAGCATGGCTTCAGAAAACTCCATAGCAGCACCACCGCGCTAAATGCCATTAGCACCCAGATAAATTGCGGTCTAAATCAAATCCCCCACCATAAAACTGTACTCGTTGAGCTAGACCTATCAAAAGCTTTTGATACTGTCAACCATGGCACGTTACTGCAAGACCTGGAAGGGTCTACTCTTCCCCCATGTCTTAAGAAGTGGGCCTCAAATTATCTGGGTGGTCGGCAGGCATCGCTCCAATTTAGAAACGAAACATCAAAGCCAAGAAGAATTAAACCAGGGGTTCCAAAGTGTGGTGTCCTATCCCCGCTTTTGTTTAATTTCTACATATATAAGCTACTTTTCCCACCAGAAGGAGTTACTATCGTTTCCTACGCCGATGAGTGCACAATAATGGCCACAGGCCCAGGCCCACAGATCGATGAGCTTTGCAACAGAACAAACAACAACTATCTCCAGTTTTTTCGCCTCGCGAAATCTGGCATTATCACAGACTAAATCCTCCGCGACCTTATTTACAACTTGGACGTACCAAATGTCGACCATTTTGAACATCCACACCGATGGCACTACGCTACCGTCTTTCCTTCACCCCAAAATATTGGGTGTGTCGTTAGATCAGGATCTACATTTTGGTGAGCATGCAGCCGCAATTGTACCAAAAATCCAGAGCCGTAATAAAATAACCAAATCCCTTGCTGCAGTACTTGGGGAAAAACAAAGAAACGCTCATTACCACATAGACAGATAATTAATTGAGGATCGCACGGCGACCATTGGCCTATTGTGCCCTCAGCTGCTTCACAACACCTCATCCAAGCCTCATTACCACATACAAAGCAATTGGACAGCCGCGTCCCTTATATGGTCGCCAAGCCTAAAAGCTACCCACTGGAAGAAGCTACGGGCCTGCCAAAATACTGCTCTCAGAACCGCCACGGGCTGTCTTCTTATGTCCCTAGAACACCATCTACATAATTAGGAGAGTTTACCCCCAATCAGGGAGAGAAATGAGATGCTAACCAAACAGTTCCTGTTGAATACCCAGAGACCTGGTCATCTCAACAGACAGCTGATTGATGAGCCAACACCGCCTAGGGCTTAAGGAGTCATCTCCGTAAGCACTTTGAGGAAATACGGCAGCTGACAACTCAGCCGTATGAAGCAAAAAACACAAGCAGGTCCTCAATGAACTCCACAAACAGGCGTCGGACCTTTATGCCAGGAATTGCCCGGTGAATCCAGTACTCAAAGAACAGTACGCGCCTCTTACGACAGGCATACCTACCCCGGGTATATTCTGATCCCCTAACCTGCTGACAATTTGTGATCGGTCGCATCTATTAGGTGAGGCGAAGCACTGCTACAATAACAACAACAACAACATGATTTAGTCGATGATGTCAGGTTTCACGAGGTGAAAAAACTGGAGAGCTCCCTGAGCCATTTATTTTGTTGCAAAGCTCATCGAAATGTGGGCCTGGGGCCATTATTGTGCAATCATCGATGTAGGAAACGATAGAACTCCTTCTGGTAGCGAAGGTAGCTTTGATATGTAGAAGTTAAACAAAAGTGGGGAAAGGACACCACCCTGTGGCACCCCCTGTTTAATTCTTCTTGGTTTTGATGTTGCGTTTCTAAATTGCACCGATGCCTGCCAGCCACCCAGATAATTTGCGGTCGGCCTTTTAAGACTTGGGGGAAGGGTAGACCCTTCCAGGTCTTGCAGTAACGTGCCATGGTTGACCGTATCAAAAGCTTTTGATAGGTCTAGCGCAACGAGTACTGTCCTATGGTGGGGGTCTTGATTTAAACCGCAATTTATCTGGGGGGCAATGGCATTTAGCGCGGTGGTTGTACTATAAATTTTTCTAAAACTATGCTGACGACAGGCTAGTTGCAAATTTGCTTTGAAATAAGGTAGCAAAATAGCTTCAAGTGTCTTGGCTACTGCCGATAGGATAGATATCGCTCGATATGACTCTCCTATGTTAGCTGGTTTCGTAGGCTTTAGTAGCGTGGCCACCTTGGCCATATTCCATTTTTCGGGAATGACAAAGGTGGAAAGAGACAGGTTGAAGAGACAGGTACCGTATCGGATTTTAAAATATTGACGATCATAGCTGATGTTGGAAGTTGTAGCCGCAGGTGTATATCGGTAAAGTTTGTTTGCGAGTGAGCAGTGGTTCAAATAGCTCACTTTTGCATGCTTTCTTCCCTTGATGTAAAAAGATTATTATGTAGTATCTTATTTTGAAGGAGATATGAAGAATAAATGCATCATAATCGCATACAAAAATGATTCAAAAATCTCAACCAAAACGATTGAAATACATATGTTCACGAATATGATCAGAAAATTAATGTGAAAACCAGTCAAATATTACTCTGAAACAATTAAAGCTAAATTTTAGAATATCAAATGTGAACAAAACGTTTCGAAATAGGAATCATAATGATTATTCCAGAATAATAAGATTTAGAGCACATTTTTCTCCCGACGATTTTCGAACAGAAAATGCTTTCAAATTTGAACGTATTTAATCATCTTATGGTATATTTAAATATTTTTGGATCAAAATTTTCAAAAAATGCTTCCTGGGCACCCTCCCGTAAGCTCTAGAGCTTTGAAAAATGTGAATGTGTTCCTACTTGTATATGTGTTGTTCTTTTTGCTATAGAGCTTGTAATAACTCACCTGTTATGCTATGCGTACACAATAATGAGTCACACAAATACGTTAATAAAGTATATTTAATTATAGTTGAAAGTTGCACAAATATTATGTGCTCGAAGCCAATGAGTTCACAACCATACACCCGTAATACATATATTCAACTAACTAGGTAACTAACAACTACTCGCTGGTCTTCATCAAACGTCATCCACTGTCATGAGTGCACGCACACACACATACAGGTCTATACATCTCTCCCTTATTTTTGAGTCTCCTTTCCAGCTATGAATTTGAGGCAGTGGGAATTGTTGATGATGAAACTGTTACAGCCTTATGCGGTAGGTGTTGCTGACGACGCCTCGCCATGTCACTTGCGACCTTCGTTGGTACTGTTGTCGTGGTAGCAGACGGTGTAGCTAATTCTGCGGCGTTTTGGTGTTCTCCTGAAACAGAAGGATTACCGTTTTTGGTAACTGGCAGTCTTTTGACATGGGTTATGTTTCTTCTCAACGTCTTCCCATTCGCCGCTATCGTCACCTCGTTTCCATTTACTTCCTTTACTACATACTCCGTTGGATCGAACGTTGGTGTGAGTTTGTGTGGGAATATAACATTTCGTAAAACCACTTTATCTCCCACTTCAATATCAGGTTCTTTCGTTCCGCGCTTCGTATCTGCCTTCTCTTTCTCCTTCCACTTGTTGATCATGTCTAAATCTCTGGCCGCTGAATCCAGCATATCGCCTGTCAAGTCTTGTATCCCCGGGATCTTATCTCTGATAACGCGACTGAACATAAGTTCAAATGGTGATGTCCCAGTTGTTCCATGAGGGGTAACATTGTACATAAGCGTAAAGTCCTGAATTTCCCTCTTGTAGTCTCTTTTGTTGTTGCGTGCTATTACTAAACGTTTTACTAACGAGCGGTTAATATTCTCGACCTCTCCATTAGCCTGCGGCCAGTATGGGGGGTTGTGATTAGTTCCATGTTATGGGTTTGACAGAAACTCTTAAACTCCGCACTCACAAACTGCCGGCCGTTGTCCGCTCTTAATGAATTTGGTATCCCCAACCGACTAAAAATTTCTCGCAAAATAGAAATTATGACTTCAGATGTAATTCTTTTAGTGAACTTGACTTCTTGATATCGGGAAAAATAGTCGATCAATGCCAAAACGTGTCCATCATTTGGGAGTGGACCGAGAAGATCAGTGGCCACGCATTGCCATGGTCCATTCGGAAACGAGTGCCTTTGCATTGGTGCTGGTTTATTTGGCTGACAAACTAGTAAGCAATTTACGCATCTTTTCACAAATGATTCCGCATCTCTGTCTATTAATGGCCACCACACTTTGGACCGTAATCTCCGCTTCATGGCCGATTCCACCGGATATCCTTCATGGGCCAGCTGTAGCGTTTTCTCTCTTAAAGTTTTTGGTATAACGATTCGAGTGCCTCGAAGTAAGATGTCGCCTACCGCCGACAATTCGTACCGGAATGGATAAAATGTGCTAGTTTTGTTCGTCTCCCACAAGTAATTTTTCACGTATGATACAGCGTCTACCAATTCCTGATCCTTGGTACTTTCCTTCGCAACCTCGCATATTCCCATAGCTGAATGTATGGAGCTCTCGACAATGTGAAAAATGTTATTGTTTTGGTCGTTGTCAAAGGTGTTTGCATTCACGATTTTGCAGAGCCTTGACACGGAGTCCGCAATATTCTCTTTGCCTGGCCGATATGTGACCTTAAATTTGAAAGGCTGTAACCTAAGGAGCTACCTTTCTATCCTAGCAGGTGGTTTCGACGTCGGCTTGAAGATTGCCTCTAGTGGCTTATGGTCAGTGACTAGCTCGAATTCTAACCCATCAGGTAATAGTAATACCTCTCGACTGCCCAAACCAGTGCCAGAATCTCTTTTTCCGTTTGAGAGTATCGCTTCTCTGTGTCTGAAAGACTTTTACTTGCGAATGATATGACTTGGGCCTCGCCAGCGAGATCGGTTTGCAACAATACCGTACCTAGCGCATCTGGACTAGCGTCCGCTATGACCCGCGTTTTTTTGTTAGGGTCAAAATATGCCAACTTAGGTATCTCAGAGAGAGCGAGTTTTAGTTTGTTGAACGCATCTTTTTGGGGTTCATCCCAAGTGAACATGCAATTTAGCTTCAGTAAACATCTTAATGATTCAGTCGTGCTAGCGAGATCGGGGATGAATTTGCCTACGTACGTTACCAACCCTAAGAAGCTTCTCAGCTCTTCCTTTGATTGTGGAGCCCGAAAATCCCTGATCGTCTGGACTTTACTAGGATCTGGTGCGATGCCCTCATCGGATAGCAAATGGCCAAGAAACTTGAGTTGCCTTACCTTCCACACACATTTCGCTTCATTCAGTAGGAGATTGTTGTTTTTGAATATGTCTACCACTTTTTTGACAGCTTCATCGTGTTCTTGCTCTGTTCTTCCGAATATGATGATATAATCTATGTAATTTAGTGCGTTTTTGCACGAGCATAAAAGCGTTTCTATCACGCGTTGAAATACTTCAGGAGCTGAGTTTATTTCAAACATCAGCCTCTTGTACTGAAAGACGCCCTTGTGTGAGATAAACGTAGTGATGTGGCGGCTGGACTCGTCCAACGCTAACTGGTGGTATGCCTATTTCAGGTCAATTCTTGAAAAGAATTTGGCCCCTCTTAGTTTGTGGGGAGTGGATAATTCTCGCCTAATACGGCTTGATTTGCCCTGCGCATATCGATGCACAGTCTCATTTCGCCCCCTTCTTTGACGACAATCACTATTGGTGAAATCTACGACTTGGGTCCCGACACCGGCTCGATTATATCTAGTGCAAGCATTTGGTCTATTTTATCTTCGACCCTCTTCTCCAAAGCCACAGGGACTCGTCGCATTGCCTGTTGTACCGGCTTAACATCTGGATTTATTGATAATTTAATTTTCACCCCCAGCATTTTTGGGAAAGGTTCTACTCTATCTACACGATTTACGTTTGTTCCCAGCCTCAGTACTCCTAGCTTCGTTGCCGTTTCGCGCCTTAATAGTGACTGACATCCATTTTCGATCACATAGAAGGTAGCAATTCTTTCTACATTACGTATTCCTATCGGTGCTTCAAATACTCGCAGGACATTAAGTGTTTGATTCGACGCATAAGCTTTAAAATGAGTGGACGAGTCTTTTCGGTCATTCCATAGAACTGCTGCATTGTTCTTTAACAATTTAAAATCATTTTCACTAACCAAGTTGAATCGCGTACCAGAGTCAATAATCATTGGTATGCCACAACCCCCAATGTCACATCTCAGGTTTTCATCATCAGACGCGTCATTTGTAATCTTGAAGCAATTCAGCTCTCGAACTTCTTCTTCCGGTTCGCTTTCGTCCTCTACATTACGCACCTTAACGGCCCTGATGACCGCTTTTTGGGTGAACTATGTCCATTGCTGTTGTGTTTGCGCTTTTTGGTTTTGCATTTTCTTGCGAAATGTCCCACCAGACCACATTTGTTGCATTTTAGGAATCTCGCTGGACATTTCAAGTCCTTATTCCCGTGACCTTTTTGACCGCATCTCATACACTCATATGTCTCCCTCCGGATGTTTTGGCTGAAATTCTGTTGACTTTTTCTTCGCTTGATTTTGTGAACATGGACCATGATTGTTTACTGATTTTCTCGTAAATTTGACAGGACTCGATTATTTCATTCAGACTCTGTTCCTTTTCGAGCAGTTTCCTTTTAAGGTCAACAGGGGCCCAAGAGTCAATAATTTTATCTTTCACGCAACTTTCGACAATTTCCGACACAGTTTTCCCAAACTCGCACTTAGACACTTGATTTCTAAGACGCAACAAGTATTTATTAAAATTCTCGTCCTCACTAGGGGGCAGATTACGGAACAGGTGCCTCTCAAAAGTCGAGGTACGCTTTGGTGAAAAATATTCGTTCAGCTTATCTACCAGTACTTTGAAAACATTTGTCTTCCCATCGGATTTAACCAAAGCACCCGGAATATTAAATACCACTTCCTGTAGCTGTGGACCACCCAAATGTAACAATTTGTAATAATTGTAATAATTTGTTCTTTTTCTTTATTTTATCATTTATATATTCTGCCTGAAGATATAAAGAGAAGGACCTATGCCACTTTTCCCATTCTGATCGTATCAGCGCTCTATCAATATTATCGCACAGAAACGGGCGAATTTCTGTCATTTTGTACAATTAAATGTATTGCTTCAAATATACCTGAAATCAAATAATTAAGTTACACTTTTATATGCCTAACTAAATGCGCAAATTTTCTACCTATGGGTTTCCTTGGTTCGTTTGTAACCACTGCAGTGTATTTAACGCCTGCACCACTGACAAAATCAATTCGTCATCTCCGATTCGTGTCTGCTCTAGACAAAATTTAATTCGTCACTTGCAGTCTGAAATCAGGTAATTAGATCTGCTTTGATTATTTCTGATATGCACAATTGAATGTGCTAATTCAGGTTTATTTACTCTACCTTCGATTTGTTTCTTTCGGTTATCGTATCTATTTATCAATAGCACAATTTAATGTGTCTCAGTTTTAGCGAAATATCTGTAACGAAACATTTTCTCGTTATCAATACTGCAAATTCAGCGAGTACGTATTCGTCTGAACAGAATCCACAAAAGAAAATGGCCGACACTGCCGCCACTTCCAATTTTGAAAAACTAATTTTTATTTTCGATCTTTCGATCCCATCCTCGTCGCCACTGTAATAACTCACCTGTTGTGCTATGCGTACACAATAATGAGTCACACAAATACGTTAATAAAGTATATTTAATTATAGTTGAATGTTGCACAAATATTATGGGCTCGTAGCCAATGAGTTCACAACCATACCGTAATTCATATATTCAACTAACTAGGTAACTAACAACTACTCGCTGGTCTTCATCAAACGTCATCCACTGTCATGAGTGCACGCACACACACATACAGGTCTATACAGAGCTGACTGCCAACTTTGTCAACATTTTATCTTGCTGGGCCCTATGTTTAGCCTCCTTTTGTTTTTTTTCCTCACGTTCTTTTTGTTCCAGCATTTCTTTGAAGCTGTCATCCTTAGGGTCTACTTTGAAACCGAAGTGCCTTCGTACTTCTTTTATTAACCTTTGCTTTTCCTGTTTTATAGCTAATACTTCAGCTTCCTTTTTGAAGATCCTATTTTGCATTTCTACTTTCCACTGTTCAAGTTTTATCAATTTGGTAGCAATTTCGGTCTCCCTCCGCTCAATTAATTCCTTACGATATTATTCAATGGCCTTGGCATTTATTATTAATTGGTCAAAAGAACAGGGTTCCTTTGCCAGAACTCACTATATCTTTTCGACGCATATTGAAACAGATATTGGGACATATTCCTGTCAGCAACCCATAACGTCCAAAAACTTTCTTTTATATTTTTCAGTTAAATGAATCCACGAACACGGACATTATACGGCAATATTTCCAACAGAACATTTCTATTTTGCTGCAATAATTTGGCCATATCATGTTTGTTGAATCCTCTTTCCTTAGAAGAGTAGTTGTGGACTTGTAGTTGAGTGCATGTGTTTGAACACTATTTTTCCCGTTTTTGGCAAGCACGTTCATTTTATAAATATTTGTTAACCACATATTAACGCCAAATATGCAATATTATTATTGTAGATGTATGAATGTCGAGATGGTCTTTATGGCAGCATCACATTAGCATTTTTGTGATATAGGTACAATCAATTTACAGGTCATGATACAAAAAACGGAGGTAATTCCATTTAGTGTGACCAAAGAGGATAGATACAATAAGAGCCGTAACTCATTATTTTGTGGCGAGTATTTCGCTGGAAATTGAAAAAAATTGATGCCGAATGTTTTCTGAGAGGGACATATTTAATTGTCTCGCATTTATCCATGCCGCGTAGGCCCTTGTGCAACTGTGATTTTTGGAAAGAGAATTAAATAGTTTAATTAAATACAGTCCAAAAAATAAACAAAAATATCCCACGAAAATGTATAGAAGAAATTTATAAACATCTCGCCCAAAAAAAAAAATAACCGACTACCTCTCAGTATACATCGAGTAAATGCCAAAAAAATAACGAGTGACGGCTCTTATTGTATTTATCCTCTTTGGTGTGACGTTAGCCACTTGACTTTTGCGGGGAAAATGACAATTTCACCAAAAACAAGCTACCAGATTGAAAAATGTTACGATTTTTTCTAATTTTGATGGATTTCATATTAAATGGAAATATTTTAATACGAAACATCAGCCTAGAAAAGAAGGTTTTTATAAGTTTTTCGAGCTGCAGAAAGTTGTTTTGGTGGAAGAAATATGGATGGAAGTATGCAAAGCAAGTGAATATATCCTTCTTAAGTGTCCGTTCGTTTGCTCAGAGCATTTTGACAAAACATACACGTTTGTCAATTGCTTGCTCAAAGGAATTTCTTGATAAATTGGCTACAATTCCACACACCCGGACTTGGCATGGCGTAGCCCAGGGTTATTTTTTATAAGCGGGCCCGAAGGCCGCCTATGCAGAAAGGTGTTCTACGCAGAATTACTGTGCATGGCGCAGCCGGTGTTGGATCGGCTAACATAACAATAAACATAAGAGTTATAAGGTAATATCAGCTCGTTCACGAATGCAAAAAAGAGCTTTTTCAAATTTTTGGTAAATAAACACTAGAAAAGTTAAGGATATATATACATCAGATGAAACGTATTTTTATAGGTTATTTTTCGATTTTTTAATTTTTGAAATTCATCCACTAGTTTCGGAGATATTTTGATTTGAAAAATTCATAATTTCGCCTTTTGACATGGAATTACCCCCAAACCTTTCATTTGCACCAAAAAAGAAATATACCATTGGAATCAGCACAAAAATCTCAATAAAGTCCGATTTTTTTTTTTTTTTTTTGACAAATGTATGTATTCTGCACTTGTTACTAATTTTTTTATTTATTGTATAATTCAAGCGTTGCGCCTTAGGAGGGAATTTTTAAACCATTTTTTAGGATATCCTGTAGCTCTTCAAGTTAGCCACTATTTATGAGAGCGTTTTTGCCCGTTGTACCAGGGGTCACCTTGAGGCAGCCCCATCTATACACATTCTGTGCCCTTTTAGCATTGACATAGATGTGCAGACTTTGTAGGTACACTTTTTCTCAACATGACTTGAGAAATATTCACTGTGGGGTATTATAATAGGGCCATGCTAGAACAACAGGATTTTTCGTGTATTTTTTTCTGTCTAGAGGTCAAGCTGCCATAGATATATGAGTCATTAACCAATGTATGAGTCATTATCCACTATTTTTCAATAAAATTGCATGTTTACTGTATTCTCAATCGATATATATGCATATAATTCGTGCTAAAGCATATTATTATTGCCTCAGATTACCATTTTTCGCTTCCCAAGGCCGTCGGTTCTATATACCGGAGCGACTCGGGATTTTCCCCGAACAAGGACTGCCATTTCAGTGTAACCCCGTTTAATTTGTTGCGTCCCTCCCACAAATTGTCATCCTCCCAGCAGCTCCTTGCAGCGGGACCGCTCCATATTCTCTTGCTCCGGGAAGATATCGAACCCAATCCGGGTCCGTCTCCTGACACCTCTGCCGGAACATAATCTTTTTAGAACGGTCATAATCTTTCCAGTGTGTCTCGTGTAAGGGATGGTTGCATCGGACAGGTTATTCTGGGCTAGACCCCAAAACCAGACGTCCACGTAACTTCTATAAATCTTTTGTGGCTCCTTGCTGTTCACGTCCTAGGACGTCCCGTAGTCTGCGCCTTTGCGCTCCCGCTACCCTCCAGCAGCCCCGCTGCTCAGCAAGCCACAACAAGTACCCGCTGTTTCTCGCGCCCTCCGGCGCCACCAACTCATACGGCTGCTCTCACTCATACCTGCAATATCCGTAGTAGAGTCGCGAGCAATTCCGAGCATCAGCCCCTGCCCCCGTCTTCTTCCACTCTTTTCCGGCAGCATTTGTGTAGGTCAGGGAAACAGACTCTTAGTTCCTACCGGGAGGTTTCACCGTTTGCCAGCACAGAATATATACCTTTGCGACATCCGCACAATGCAGCTTCTGCCATGGACGGAGCCACATTCCTAGATGTTCTGGTCACCGCGGCGGCAACCCCCCGACTGGTTTCATTGCGGCATGTTGCCAGGCCGCATACCCAAATACACCAGGTTCCCCAATGCCCACCCAAGGACGTCTAGTCCCAGGCCTCAACAGCAATCGCGCTCTGGCCTTCCACAACCCAGGCGTAGTCACCCGTCACTTATTCCCAGAGTGACGACGTCTCCCCCTGTAATGGATTAACTGGGAAGATCACGGAGATAGTCGACTTCATGAAGCGGCACAAAATCCGCATTGCTGCGATTCAAGAGACTAAACTCACAGCAAGATCTGCATTGCAGACCTTTTCTGGGTATAATGTCCACAGAAAAGATTGCGAGAGCGGAAATGGAGGCGGCGTTTATCATACACCACACTGTGCAATATCATATATTTGATCCCGACATCGACCGCAGGGACAGTGTCTTAGAACGTCAAGGATTATCTGTCCGGTCGGGCGATGCACATTTAGAAATCATCAACATCTACATCCCTCCTGTCACCTGTTGCCCCAGTGGATACCGCCCTAATATCAGCGGCGTACTCATTGGAAACAATCGCATTATCTTTGGCGATTTCAATGCCCATCACGATCTATGGCATTCAAACTTGCGGGTGGACAGTAGGGGTGAGATGTTAGCGGATCAAATAGAAGAAACGACGTTCTGCACTATAAACGGAGACGCCCCCCACGTATGGTAGGAAGCTGTCACAGTTCGCCGGATATTTCAATCGTGAGCGCAGAGCTCATAAACTGCGTTAACTGGCAGCCAATGGTAACATTGGCATCCGACCACCTGCCAATACTTATTTCGCTCGAGCGTCCCGCCGACTTCATCTTAGCAGAAAAACGCACTTTCATTAACTTTAAAAAAGGAAAGTGGGACGAATACAAATACTTTACAGACAACCGCTTTCCTGCCCTACCTATCCCAACTGATGCCCGCCAAGTGGAGCGTGCTTTACGCAAGGTTATTGAATCCGCCTCGCCTCGTTTCATTCCCGCCGGTAGAATTCCCGAAATTCGGCCCACTTCCCGGCAGAGGCCGCAAGTTTAGCGAGAGAACGTGACCTTATAAGACAGCTCTATCCCGGCGACCCCCAAATAAGGGATATAACCCAACGCAGCAGATTGCTTGTGGATGAACACAAACACACGAAATGGGAGGAGCACCTAAGCGGTTGTAACCTTTCTGCCGCTGTAGGTAAACTTTGGTTCACTGTAAAGTCGCTATCGAATCCGTCTAGGCACAATGGCAAAGTTCCCATCGCCTTTGGCGACAAAGTGCTCTCGGATGCGAAAAAATGCGCAAGCGCTTTCTGCCGACAATACATAATGCATTCTACGGTCGACAAAAATAGACGGAGAGCCAACAGACACGCACGTAAACATAAGTCCAGCACGTCACCAATTACCATCACCGCCAAGGAGGTTGAGGATGCCATCGGTCATGCTAAACCATCCATAGCAGTGGGCCCAGAAGGCATAGCCATGCCGATGCTTAAAAGCTTAGGAAAAGAGGGTTTCAAATATTTAGCACATGTCTTCAACCTGTCTCTTTCCACCTTTGTCATACCCGAAAAATGGAAAATGGCCAAGGTGGTCCCGCTACTAAAGCCTGGGAAACCAGCCAACATAGGAGAGTCATATCGCCCGATATCTCTCCTATCGCCAGTAGCCAAGACGCTTGAAGCCATTTTGCTCCCCCACTTCAAAGCAAATTTGCAGATAGCCTGTCATCAGCATGGCTTTAGAAAACTCCATAGCACCACCACCGCGCTAAATGCCATTAGCACCCAGATAAATTGTGAATTAAATCAGAAGCCCCACCATAGAATAGTACTCGTAGCGCTAGACCTACCAAAAGCTTTTGATACGGTCAACCATGGCACGTTACTGCAAGACTTGGAAGGGTCTACCCTTCCCCATGTCTTAAAAGGTGGACCGTAAATTATCTGGGTGTTCGGCAGGCATCGGTGCAATTCAGAAACGAAATATCAAAGCCAAGAAGGATTAAACAAGGGTGGTGTCCTATCCCCACTTTTGTTTAATTTTTACATATCAAAACTACCTTCGCCACCAGAAGGAGTTACTATCGTTTCTTACGCCGATGACTGCACAAAAATGGCCACAGGCCCGGGCCCAAAGATCGATGAGCTTTGCAACAGAATCAACGGCTACCTCCCTGATCTCACCAGTTTTTTGCCTCACGAAACCTGGCATTCTCATGACTAAATCATCCGCGACCCTATTTACAACTTGGACGTCCCAAATGTCGACCATTTTGAACATCCACGTCGATCGCACTACGCTACCGACTGTCCTACACCCCAAAATCTTGGGTGTGATGTTTGATCAGGATCTACATTTTGGTGAGCACGCAGCCGCAATTGTTCCGAAAATCCAGAGCCGTAACAAAATCCATAAATCCCTTGCTGGCAGTACCTGGGGAAAAGATAAAGAAGGCAATTGGCCAGCCAATTGCATGCTACGCGTCCCCGATATGGTCGCCACGCTTAAAGATTACCCTCTGGAAGGAGCTATAGGCCTGCCAAAAAAAATACTACCCCCAGAACCGCCACGGGTTGTCTTCTTATGACCCCATCAGGGAGAGGAATGAAATGCTAACCAAACAGTTCCTGTTGAATACCCAGAAACCTGGGCATCTCAACAGACATCTGAGTGATGATGATGAAATACGGCACCTGAGAAAAAAGCCGTATGAAGCTAAAAAACACAGCAGGTCCTCAGTGAACTCCACAAACAGGCGTCGGACCTCTATGTCAGGAATTACCCGGTGAATCCTGTACTCAAATAACAGTACCCTAAACTTGCAGAAGAGGAACGCACATTGCCTAGGGAAACGCGAGTCACTCTAGCTCAACTACGACCTGGATACTGTAACAAGTTAAACTCTTACCTAGCCAGAATCAAACCCGACATTCAAAATGTATGCCATGCTTGCGATGTGTCTCACATGACGTCCACCCCTGTTGAAACAGCAAGTTTCCTTGGACTCCCGCTAGAGGATATTGATGACAATTTGTGATGTTGTTGTTGTTGTAGCAGTGCTTCGCCCCATCTAATAGGTGTGACCGATCATTTAGTCGAAACTTCCCAATTCGACGCTTCCCAAGGCAGTCGGTTCTATGTACCGGAGCGACTCGGCCGATCAAGGACTGTCATTTCAGTATAACCCCATTTAATTTGTTGCATCCCTCCCACAAATTGTCATCCTCCCAGCAGTTCCTTGCAGCGGGACTGCTCCATATTCTCTTGCTCCGGGAAGGTAACGAACCCAATCCGGGTACGTCTCCTGACCCTGGTCCTGAGAAATGGTTTTGCTGCATCTGCCGGGAAAGAATCTTTTTAGGACGGTCATACTCTTGTCAGTGTGTCTCGTGTAAGGCATGGTTGCATCGGACAGGCTGTTCTGGGCTAGATCCCAAAACCAGACGTCCACGTAACTTCTATAAATCTTTTGTGGCTCCTTACTGTTCACGCCCTAGGGCGTCCCGTAGTCTACGCCTTAGCGCTCCCACTACCTTCCAGCAGCCCCACTGTTCAGCAAGCCACAACAAGTACCCGCGGCTGCTCGCGCCTCACGGCGCCACCAACTCATACGGCTGCTCCCACTCATACCTACAGCCTGCGTAGTAGAATCGGGAGCAATGCCGAGCATCAGCCCCTGCCCCCGTCTTCTCCCCCCCCCCCTGTTTTCCGGCAGAAATTGTGTAGGTCAGGAAAACAGACTCTTAGTCCCTACCGGGAGGTTGCACGGTTTGCCTTTGCCGGCATATATGTTTGCGACATCTGTTCAATACAGCTCCTTCCTAGATGTTCTGGCCTCCGCGACGGCAACCCCCCGACGGGTTTCATTGCGCCATGTTGCCAGGCCGCATACCCAAATACACCGGGTACTTCAATGCTTACCCAAGGACGTCCAGTCCCAGGGCCACAACTGCAGTTGCGTCCTAGCCTTACACAAATACACCGTGTACCCCAATGCTTACCCAAGGACGTCCAGTCCCAGGGCCACAACAGCAGTTGCGTCCTAGCCTTCCACAACCCAGGCGTAGTCACCAGTCACTTACTCCCAGAGTGACGACGTCTCCCCCTATATGTTGTAGATTAAATAGGCTACACGTGTTGGATTCTTATGATTACCTCTTTATTCCATGAGATGTACAAGTGGAAAAGGAAGTTATGGTTTTACATCTATAACTATATCTATAATACCAGAGATGAGTACAAATATAAATATATCGATGAAATACATAGAGCTGCCATCTATTATTAATTACAGCTGTCACATCTTCCCTCTTAAATAACTTAAATTGGTCGTTTTACAATTTCGTTATGGTCTTAAGTTTGATTTGTTACTCGACATAGTTATCTAGATATTCAGGTTTTCTTATCTCTCTACCCGAACGGGTGCGCATGTATTGTTCAGGATTCCCTCCGTGCGTTACGTTTGTGTTAGGGATAAGATAGCTATGTTCAGTATCTGTGTCTATGGGATCGTTAGCATCATGTTGCGTCCTATCGCTATCGTGATCATAGGTGTTATCCTTTTGATCTACATTTTGCTCATTGCTTTCGCTTTTGTTCATACCAATTGGACCATATAGGTGTCTACGATTTCTTTCTATCTTTTTTCCATTTGCCTATGTTACTTCATATGATCGGGGTCTGTTACAAATCTTGCTTATTCTACCTGGAACTAATGGTTTATTCAATTCTTTTCTTACGTGAACTTTATCATTTATTTTTAATGGTCTATGATCACGTGCACCCCTATCATATTGCTCTTTTTGCCTTAGTTGTATTTTAATCAATTTCTCTCTTGTTTCCCTATTCTCACTTTCTCTTTCAAGACTTCTGTTATTTGGTAGGATTCCTCTAATCTTCCTGCCGAACATGATCTCATTCGGAGATTTTACGCCCTTGCCTATCGGTGTGTTCCTGTATTCTAACATTGCCAGATTCGGATCCTTGCTTGGATCTTCATCCATTTTCTTAAACATTCTTTTCGTTGTGCCTATATGTCTCTCTACCATTCCATTTGATTGTGAATAATTTACACTGGAGGTTTTCCAGGCGAAGTCCCAGTCTCTGGCAAACTTCGACATTTCCAGGCTATTAAGTTGTGTTCCAGGGTCTGAATATACAGTATGTGGGATTCCATACCTTGCAAACTGGAATTTTAGCACAGCTATCACTGAGCTGCTAGACATGTCCCTCAACTTTGCAACTTCTACATATTTACTGAAATAATCCACTGTAAGTAGAAATTCAGAACCCTGATAGTAAACAAGGTCTACACCTAACATTTGCCATGGTCCTTCTGGAACCTCCCTGTTTAGTAGCGTTTCTTTGACGTTGGCCTTTCTGTGCCTGTTGCAAATATCACAATTATCTACCATGTCTTCGATTTCTTTGTTCATGTGGGCCAGAACAGGATCTCTCTTGCCCTATTTTTGCATTTTTCTTTTCCCATGTGATTGAAACGAATCAAGCCTAGCATTTCCTTTCTTAACTTTTTAGGGACTACTATCCTGCTACCTTTGAATATTAGGTCATCTATTATGGTTAACTCATGAGAGTAGTTATAGTAACTTCAGTGGCAGAGTTAATGCCAAACGGCATTCTTAGATACCTGTATCTACCAAACGGGGTAATGATTGTCATCATATAACTACTTCGATCTGTCAACCTTACTTGATGGAATGCTTTGCTTGCATCAAGCACGCTAAAAATTTTGCTACCGGCTATACTTGAGCTCAGCTCATCAAATGTGGGAATCTTTTTATGTTGCCTCTTTATGGATTTGTTCAGTTCAGTTGGGTCTATACATATTCTGATCTGTCCGTTTTTCTTTTTGCTAATAACTATGGGTGTACCTATTCAGTGGGCTCAGTCACTTTTTTATTATACCCTCTTTTTCCATGTTCTCTCTTTTCTGACCGAGTCATTTAGTCCAATTGGAATTTTTCTGCAGGCAGCAATAATAGGTTTAGCATCATTTTTTAATTGTTTATGCAACCCATGCCGTCAAATGCTTTTTTATATTTCGTTAATATTTTTCCAGTTGAGGAACTGTTATGATTCAATTCCACATTGTGAACTCTTTGCACAATGTTAAGTGCCATCAAACTTGGTAAACCTATTATTACTGGCTGATCATCTGTGTTTTCAGTTACTATAAACTACAGATCTGAATTTTCCCTATGTGCAAATTTATAGCTTAGATTACATTTTCCAATAACATTTATATGTTGACCTCCATATGCTGTTAGCTTTACATTAGTTCTAACAACTTTTATATTTTTTAATTTTGTATTTTTTAGTTTGCTTACAGGCATGACATTGCACCTCGCGCCTGAGTCTATTTTAACCTCAATTTTGCACGAGTTATTTACTATAATTTTTTCAGTGCAGTCTAGTACGCTACTTGTGCCTTCTACACTACCAACATAGAGTGAGTCTACCTTATCATTTCGAGTTTTTGATTTTGTTTTAACTTTACACATTTTAGCATAGTGATTTTTTCCTTTGCAATTGTTGCATACTTTACCAAAAGCCGGGCATTGGCCATACCCATGTTGTCGACCACATCTCTGACACTCCCGCTGCTGGTTATATGTCGAACTTCTCTCCTTGTCATTGCTTATGTGGCTGCCTGTTTGCATCTTAATGCCTGATGTCAGGAACAAACCTATCATCAACCACTTTACTGCAACTCTTTCACGTTACTCGATTGTAAAAAAAGGCTTTTGGCAACTGCAAGTAACACCCCGTACTTCAGAATATCTGACATTCAGTACCCCATTCGGAAGATAATCTTGCTTAAGAATGCCATTTGGCTTAGCATCGGCTCCGGAAGTTTTCCAACAAGTAATGAGTTCGTTGATAGCGGACGTAAAGAACGCGGAGGTGTCTATGGATGATGTTCTCTTGCATGCCACCAGCAAACTAGAACTAGAGAGGATCACTCAAGAGGTACTTGACAAATTCAGAAAAGTAGGCCTTAAGCTTAATAAAGAAAACTGCGTTTTTAATACACAAAAAGTAAAGTTTCTGGGACATATAGTCTCCGCTGAAGGGGTAAAACCTGATCCCGAAGAAATAGAAATTATAACGAAAATTAAGCAACCGGAAAACGTCAAAGAGTTGCAAAGATTCTTGGGTATGGTAACATACGTGTCGAAATTTATAAACAATTTGGCAGATATCACCCAACCACTAAGACAATTATTGCGAAAAGATGTTGAGTGGGTGTGGGATAGGCAACACAATGAAGCATTCAATAAACTAAAAAATCTGTTGCAGAATCCACCAGCACTTGGGTATTATGACACTAAAGCGCCAATTTTGCTGTCAGTAGATGCCAGTAGTTATGCATGTGGCGGAGTACTAATACAAAAACAGAAGCCGAGCGCTTACTGTGCGAAATCGTTCACAAAAACTGAACAGGGCTATAGCCAATTAGAAAAAGAAGCAAACGCCATTCAAGTTGCATGTAAAAAATTTCACATGTACATTTGGGGTTGCAAAGATTTAACGATTGAATCTGACCATAAGCCTTTTGAGACAATATTTAAAAAGCCAATTACAGATGCACCACCGAGATTGCAAAGAATCATGTATCAAATCCTGCCTTATAATCCAGAAGTCACTTATAAAAACGGTACGGAATTGTATGTAGCAAATTTACTGAGTAGAGACTGCGAAAACTTAGATAGTGAAGATTTAAATACAGAAAATTTACAAATATGTGCTATTGTACCATTCACGAAAACGCGAAAAGACGAACTTAAAGCAGAGACCTCAAAAAGTAAAGAACTTAATGATTTGTTATGGTATCGCATCTACGATGGAAGCAGTAAGGAAGGCGGTCGGCATGATGTGGTGGTGCACAGTGGCTAGTCATCGTCGGCTGGGGCGGGTCCTTGCCAACCTTACTGTTCCTGCGCCATAAACAGAAAAAAGTTCCTATCATGCCTATCAAAACCAAGAGTTGTCAAATTCAAAAAAAAACTGACAGAAGCGCAGAGACCGACTCAAAACGCTTATAAATTCAAACTAAAACGACATCCGGTCAAACCGGATGCCACGGACAGACCGCGAACATTCAAAAATTTAAATTCAAAAAGAAATTAAAAAAAAACTAAACGCAACGAAAATTACAGAACCGGACATGACCGGTTACCACAAGTTCAAAATCAAAATTAGAAAAAAAAGGCTGAAAAATAAAAATACAAATAAAAGGGCCGAATATATAGAGGGGCGCCGCGACTGTTGTTGCCACGCCCGGTGCTTATACCCACCCTCAAATCCATGGCCACCGACGCACCTATTTTTCGGTGGCCCCTTACCTGTATACCCTACATGCCTTCTAAGTCAAGGAGGAAGTCAGCACTCCCATTATTAGTACACTTTATTGATTATTCATCTTACAAAAATAAAGGGGGTAATTCCAGAGCAGTTAAGTTTTGTTGTGATTACATTAACGATTGTTTAATTTTTACAATGGTTTACAATTATCATATATATTTTCGCAAGAATTAAATAATAAATTTTTTTTTTTTTTGATTATTTAAACTAGGAGTCTTTAAGAATAGATAGAAAAAGACGTGGGCATGGAAAAGGCGGAATGGTAAGTAGTGTGTACTTGGGATTTCGTAACCCTTTACCCGTTTGCGGTTTGTTCGGATTTTCGATATCAGTTCTTTTACCCAAATCTGTTTTTATATCTTAATTTATTTGGTTTTATTTTAGGTTGATTTATTCGCGTTTAAGTTCAATTTATTTTAGTTTTATTTCTGGTAAATTCAGTTTAATCAATAACCTCTTAACCCGTACGCATATCATAACGAATATGTTAATTTGTGTATTTTAGCAATGGTGTTATGTAAATGGGTTGGGGGGGTATATATCGAAGGTAGTAGAAGAGGGCGAAATAATTATATAATTAGATTTACTTATACCAAGGGACTTATAGGAATAATAAAGGAAAAAGAAAACCACTTAATATATAACCAAATTCTACTTCCTGCATTTAGGTGTGTACGTATATAAGTTATTTGTAATAGTGGTCATTACGTAATGTTTATACCGAAACCAAAAAAAAGGACTATGTGCTTATGCACTTGTAATACTAACGATACTAATGACATGTATATAATTTAGTCTTCCTAAATTCAAAGGTGTAAACATTTTCTCTTTTTTTTTTTTGATTTACATTCACCAAAATGGAGTTGACACAATGTATTAATTAATATAAAGCACTATGCATGATGTATTATACTATGTCCTAATGTAATCTACTACTTCAAAGATTGTATCATTAATTCATAAGATTAAATGGAACGATAAATGAATCATATGCAGCCATGGTTACAAAGTGGCAATGAAAACGAATACTAATCCTTCCGGTTATCATCTCCGGGTAGGTATTTGCTTGTATGTAACCATGTTTGCTATAAATATATATGTATGTATTTCTATACTAATGTATGCCTATGCGTAATTTTATGTATGCCTCTGCTTACAGGTAATTTACTATAGGCGATATCAGCACATAAGCAGGTATTTAAAAGGGGGTTGCATACATACGTGCAACTCTAAGTAGGCATATGCTTATATATACATATACCCATATTCGCTATTAGCACCCAAGTATATATTTATAGGTGGTTGCACTCAATGCGCAACTCTAAGTGGGTATATGCCTATATATGCATATAACTATAATTAATACAAGTACTTAACCATATGTCTTCATGGTGTGGTATATATATGTGTATATTTTTATTGCTTTAGTTTCTTTGTGTGCCTACGCTTATGTATATACGTCTACAAGTGTATTTAAGCTCTCCTCATGGGGGGCTTTGGAACGGACCCACCCCTTTATGTGGTTCTGGTTGCGGTGGCCGGCTCTGCAGCAGACCTAGGTGCACGATCATACAGTTGTTGTAGTTGGTATTGTTGTTGCTGTCGTTGGCTTGTGCGCGCTGTTCTGGTACCGTTGGTGGTTGTCGCGCTCTGGTTCGAGGTGGTCGAGCGCACCTGGTGGCAATACACGTCGTGTTGACCTTTACTATTTGGATGACTGGGGACTAATTCTGCCGTTCGTTGTATTACACTTCAGCGTACTGCTGGCCCTGGAGGCGGAGGTGGTGTTGAACGCTTTTCCAAAGGAAACGGTGTGCTTCGTGGACGCAGGGAGAAGGGTGTACCTTCGGAGTACTAGGCCTACTCTTCACAATTAGTATAGGGCTCTCCGATTTTGAATCACCATTGCTTTCCTCACTAGGAGTGACTGTCCAAGGCCGACTTACTGCTCACTTGGAAATTGTCTTGTGGTTTATTACTATCCCAGAATAGACGAATGGGAACGAGGTTTGCCGGAATGAACCGTTACGGTACTTTGCTCTACAGCTTCTTTCCTAGTTTCTAGGCTTTGCTGATAGTCCTTTCGTCGTGGGTCTAAGGAATCGGCCGTGCTTCCTCGTGGCTGTATTTTGGTTCTTCACCAATACTCACTTAATTATGTGCACAGCATGGCGATGACGTTTTACGATGCGTTGATTATAGCTGGGGATGGGCAGTTGATGTACACAATAATGATAATACAGCAGTTTCTGAGCTTGACGCTTTTCCGTTTGAAGTTGTGCGCATAACTGTTATACTATCCTTTGCAGGATCAAAAGGCCGCCAAAGTTTAGGCTGAACCAAATCACCAATCTCGTAATGATTAATTCTACTATAAACCTTTTGGTTTATAAAAAATTCCCCGATTAAATGCGCACAATAAAAAAAACAGTTCTTGCTTCTTCTTTTACCAGCAACTAAACTTCAAGGCTGGAGCCTATTTTTCTTGCGTCCATCCGCCAGCTAACCAAATAAGGAAGAGAGCAAAAAAATTTTTCGTTTCCGCGAAAAACGTGCCTTTTTTCCTTCCTTCTTTTTTCTTCTTTCTTTTGATGCCGATTTTTCGATCTTTTTTTCTTGTTTTCAATACTTTTGTATCGCAACTTTCGTCCCATCACCAGTCACTAGGTGTGTTCGCGCGAACACGCTCCCAAGTGGACCGTAACCGTAGACCATAACCGTGGACCGTAACAGATTTAAAGTCAACCATATTAAAAGGATGGCCAGAGCCCATCAATAAAGTGCCGGTAAATCTCAAAAAATATTGGTACTACATAGAGGCTCTCAGCGTTTACGAGGACATAATTTTTAAAGATCACAGAGCATTGGTTCCAAACTCAATGGTGCCATTAGTAATGAAACATTGCCATCTTAGTCATACAGGACTACAAGGGACGCTAAAACTGGCCCGTGACAATGTATTCTGGCCAACAATGACCAAAGATTTAACTGAGTACATAAAAACTTGCAGTGCATGCAGCAAAATACAAAAAGATAATCAGATGGAACAAATAAATTTACAAGCAGCGCCGAAACGGCCATGGAGTATTGTCGCTTCGGACATATTCCACTTAAGAGGAAAGGATTACATCCTCATTGCAGATAGCTACTCAGGATACTTTGACTTTAAACAACTAAACAATATCACCAGCTTCAACGTCATTAAAGAACTTAAGACATGGTTTGCTACCTTCGGCATCCCGGAAGTACTATTATCAGATGGTGGTAAACAATTTGATTGCAGCGATTTCAGGGCTTTTCAGAAAGAATGGAACTTTGAACATAGAATTTCGAGACCTCATTTTCCACGTTCAAACGGTCTAGCCGAACGCTATGTACAAGAGGCAAAAAACCTGATGAAAAAGTGCCTCGAAGACAACACGGACATACAATACAGCTAGCGCTGCTACATCATCGGAATACTCCACGCATGGACCTAGGGTCTCCAGTTCAACGGTTAATGAACAGAAGAACCAGAACGCTATTACCTACCAATGAAAAGCTACTCAATCCAAAAATAATAAAAAACGTAAGTAAAAAACTAACAAAACTCAAGGTAGGTGAGAAAGAAACAGCAGATAGAAATAAAAAACAGAGTAGATAATACAAAACGCAAGAGAAAGTACTGCTTAGATAAAGCCATAACAACTGGGTTCCAGCTTATATAGTGAGAACAGAAGGACACCGCTCGTACAGAGTACAAACCAAAGATGGCGCCATATACAGAAGAAACACATGGCATCTTAAGCCAGCTACTTCATCCCTCGACGTTGATCCTAGGTCGTCCACAGATCGTCCTACTGTTGAACCAAAAACCAAAGTTCTTCAAGTCCAACACAGCCACCTACAGAAACCACAACACAACAGTGTTCGCCAGATGACGTGCTTCGTGAATCTGAACCTTCCACGCCCGCTACACCACAGGATGCAGCTAGCCTCAATCATCCACCACGCACTCGCTCTGGACGTGTAATTAAAACACCCGCAAGGTACCGCTGAAAAGGAGGGATGTCAGGAACAAACCTATCATCGGTTCAGGAACACACATACAATCGATTCACAATACACATTCCTATATATACATATTACTGCACAACCACTTTTATTGTACACACTTGAATATACATATTATTAAAGATTGTTCTTGACACGAACTATAATAAAGCACGTGACTTCTCAATCGATCTATTTTATTTAACAAAAGTAATTTGTACCAAAGTTAAGGTACATTACACCTGAGCCCTGCTTTCGATGGGCACCATTTACCTCATGGTTGTCTGCATTTTTTTTTTATCAGGTGTACTTTCGAGTCCTCGCCAATTGTTTTCATTTGTATGTCTGCTAGTTCTACTGTTTTACATATTTGTGTGCACTTCTCCAAATCTAATTTATCTTCTCGTAGAAGGCGGTTCCTCAATTCTGAGTCTCGGATACCACAGACTATTCTGTCTTTTATTAGACTGTCTTTGAGGTTACCAAAGCCGCATGTGGCGCTCAGCGTTTTGAGGTCAGTCAAATAATTTGTAAAATTTTCACCACTCTGTTGCACACGAGTGAAAAATAAGTGTCTTTCTACTGTCTCATTCGCTTTAGGGGAACAGTAGTTTTCGAACGATTTTGTCACTGCCTCGAGTTTTTTGCTATCCGCCTCACTTAGCCCGAATGTATTAAACTTTTCTAGTGCGTCATCGCCGATGACATGTAGGAACACTGCAACTTTCCTCTCTTCTTCTTTTTTGTCCAGCCCTGTGGCCTTCATGTATAAATCGAATTTTTGCTTCCACTTGTTCCATTTTTCTTTTACATTGCCGTCGAACGATAATGGAAGTGGTACCTTCATTGATGTCTCCATTGTTTCTGCTTGTTTCTGTTCCTGTGATTCCTCGCACACGTGTTCGGGCGTGTTTCCAGGATCCGACTTGTTTTCTTTCACTTTGAAATATTGCTCTGGTACTACACGTAACTTACAGTCGTCACAATTTTGATGATAATTTTGCTCTTGTGATGCTTAATTTGATATTTGATGATTTACCGGCTGCGCCATGTTGTAGATAAAATAGGCTACACGTGTTGGATTCTTATGATTACCTCTTTATTCCATGAGATGTACAAGTGGAAAAGGAACTTACTGTCGTCACAATTTTGATGATAATTTTGCTCTTGTGATGCTTAATTTTATATTTGATGATTTACCGGATGCGCCATGTTGTAGATAAAATAGGCCACACGTGTTGGATTCTTATGATTACCTCTTTATTCCATGAGATGTACAAGTGGAAAAGGAAGTTATGGTTTTACATCTATAAATATATCTATAATACCAGAGATGAGTAAAAATATAAATATATCGATGAAATACATAGAGCTGCCATCTATTATTAATTACAGCTGTCACACTATGCACTTCAGAATTCTGCAGTTTAACTGTAATGGATTAACTGGAAAGATCACGGAGATAGTTGATTTCATGAAGCGGCACAACATCCGCATTGCTGCGATTCAAGAGACTAAACTCACAGCAAGATCTGCTCTGGAGACCTGTTCGGGGTATAATGTCACAGAAAAGATATCGAGAGCGGAAATGGAGGCGGCCTCGCGTTTATCATACACCACTCTGTGCAATATTATATATTTGATCCTGGCATCGACCGCAAGGCAATGTCTAAGAACGTCAAGGCCTATCTGTCCGGTCAGGCGATGCAAACCTAGAAATCATTAACATCCCTCCTGCCACCTGTTGCCCCAGTGGATACCGCCCTAATATCAGGGCCTTACTCACTGGCAACAATCGCATTATCTTAGGCGATTTCAATGCCCATCATGATCTATGGCATTCAAACTTGCGGGCGGACAGTAGTGGTGAGATGTTGGCGGATCAAATAGAAGAAACCTCGTTCTGCACAATAAACGGAGATGCCCCACACGTGTGGTAGGATGCTGTCACAGCTCGCCAGATATCTCAATCGTGAGCGCAGAACTCGTAAATTGCGTCAACTGGCAGCCGATGGTAACATTGGCATCCGACCACCTGCCCATACTTATTTCGCTCGAGCGTACCGCCGACTTCATCGTCACCGAAAAGCGCACTTTCATAAACTTCAAAAAAGGAAAGTGGGAAGAATATAAATCTTCTACAGACAACCGCTTTGCTGCCCTCCCTATCCCGACTGATGCCCCCCAAGGGGAGCGTGCCTTCCGTAAGTTCATTGAATCCGCCTCGGCACGTTTCATTCCCGCCGGGAGAATTCCCGAAATCCGGCCCCACTTCCCGGCGGAGGCCGCAAACTTAGCGAGAGAACGTGACCTTATAAGACAGCTAAACTGCCACCTATTGCCCCAGCAGATACCGCCCTAATATCAGCGCCTTACTCACTGGCAACAATCGCATTATTGAAACTTGCGGGCGGACAGTAGGGGTGAGATGTTGGCGGATCAAATAGAAGAAACCTCGTTCTGCACAATAAACGAAGAACCCCCACACGTATGGTAGGAAGCTGTCACAGCTCGCCAGATATCTCAGTCGTGAGCGCAGAACTCGTAAACTGCGTCAACTGGCAGCCGATGGTAACATTGGCATCCGACCACCTGCCCATACTTATTTCGCTCGAGCGTACCGCCGACTTCATCGTCACAGAAAAACACACTTTCAGAAACTTTAAAAAAGGAAAGTGGGACGAATACAGATCCTTTACAGACAACCGCTTTGCTACCCTCCCTATCCCGACTGATGCCCCTCAAGGGGAGTGTGCTTTCCGCAAGGTCATTGAATCCGTCTCGGCTCGTTTCATTCCCGCCGGTAGAATTTGCGAAATTCGGCCCACTTTCCGGTGGAGGCCACAAATTTAGCGAGAACGTGACCTTAGAAGACAGCCCAAATAAGGGATATAAACCAACGCATCAGATTGCTTGTGGATGAACACAAGCGGGCGAAATGGGAGGAGCACCTGAGTTTTTGTAATCTCTCTGCCGGTATAGGTAAACTTTGGTCCACCGTAAAGTTCCTACCGAATCCGTCTAGGCACAATGACAAGGTTTCCATCGCCATTGGCGATAAAGTGCTGTAGGATGCGAAAAAATGCGCGAGCGCTTTCTGCCGACAATATATAATGCATTCTACGGTCGACAAAGATAGACGGAGGGCCAACAGACACGCACATAAACATAAATTCAGCGCGTCACCAATTACCATCACCGCCAAAGAGGTTGAGGATGCCATCGGTCATGCTAAGGAAAGAGGGTTTCAAATATTTAGCACATGCCTTCAACCTGTCTCTTTCCAGCTTTGTCATGCGCGAAAAATGGAAAATGGCCAAGGTGGTCCCGCTACTAAAGCCTGGGAAACCAGCTAACATAGGAGAGTCATATCGACCGATACCTCTCTTATCGCCAGTAGACAAGACGCTTGAATCCATTTTGCTCCCCTACTTCAAAGCAAATTTGCAGCTAGCCTGTCATCAGCATGGCTTCAGAAAAGTCCATAGCAGCACCACCGCGCTAAATGCCATTAGCACCCAGATAAATTGGGGTTTAAATCAAAGCCCCCACCATAGAACAGTACTCGTTGCGCTAGACCTATCAAAAGACTTTGATACTGCCAACCATGGCACGTTACTGCAAGACCTGGAAGGGTCTACCCTTCCCCCATGTCTTAAGAGGTGGACCTCAAATTATCTGGTTGGTCGGCAGGCATCGGTCCAATTTAGAAACGAAACATCAAAACCAAGAAGGATTAAACCAGGGGTTCCACAGGGTGGTGTCCTATCCCCGCTTTTGTTTAATTTCTACATATCTAAGCTACTCTCCCCACCAGAAGGAGTTACTATCGTTCCTTACGCCGATGACTGCACAATAATGGCCACAGGCCCAGGCCCACAGATCGATGAGCTTTGCAACAGAACAAACAACTGCTTCCCTGATCTCTCCAGTTTTTCGCCCTGCGAAACGTGGCATTATCACAGACTAAATCCTCCGCGACCTTACTTACAACTTGGACGTCCCAAATGTCGACCATTTTGAACATCCACGCCGATGGCACTACGCTACCGACTGTCCTACACCCCAAACTATTGGGTGTGACGTTTGATCAGGATCTACATTTTGGTGAGCATGCAGCCGCAATTGTACCGAAAATCCAGAGCCGCAATAAAATCCTCAAATCCCTTGCTGGCAATACTTGGGGAAAAACAAAGAAACGCTCATTACCACATAGACAGATAATTAATTGAGGATCGCACTCCGACCATTGGCCTATTGTGCCCTCAGCTGCTTCACAACACCTCATCCAAGCCTCATTACCACATACAAAGCAATTGGACAGTCGCGTCCCCTATATGGTCGCCAAGCCTAAAAACTACCCACTGGAAGACGCTTCCCAAGGCAGTCGGTTCTATGTACTGGAGCGACTCGGGATTTTTCCCGACCAAGGACTGTCATTTCAGTGTGACCCCATTTAATTTGTTGCGCCCTCCCACAAATTGTCATCCTCCCAGCAGCTCCTTGCAGCAGGACTGCTCCATATTCTCTTGCTCCGGGAAGGTATCGAACCCAATCCGGGTCCGTCTCCTGACCCCGGTCCTGAGAAATGCTTTTGCTGCATCTGCCGGAAAAGAATCTTTTTAGGACGGTCATACTCTGTTCAGTGTGTCTCGTGCAAGGCATGGTTGCATCGGACAGGTTGTTCTGGGCTTGATCCCAAAAGCCGACGTCCACGTAACTTTTATAAATCTTTTGTGGCTCCTTGCTGTTCACGCCCGTAGTCTACGCCTAAGCGCCCCCCCCCCCCCACTACCTTCCAGCAGCCCCGCTGCTCAGCAAGCCACAACAAGTACCCGCTGCTGCTCGCGCCCCACGGCGCCAACAACTCAAGCAGCTGCTACCACTCATAACTACTACCTTCGTAGTAGAGTCGGTAGTAATGCTGAGCATCAGCCCTTGCCCCCGTCTTCTCCCCCCTCTTTTCCGGCAGCAATCGTGCAGGTCAGGGAAACAGACTCTTAGTCCCTACCTCCGTTTGCACCGTCTGCCAGCACAGTATAGGTTTGCGACATCCGCCCAATGCAGCTCCTGCCTTGGGTGGTGCCATTTTTCTAGATGTTCTGGTCTCCGCGACGGCAACCCCCCGACGGGTTTCATCGCGCCATGTTGCCAGGTCGCAAACCCAAATCATCCGGATACCCCAATGCTTGCACAAGGACGCCCAGTCCCAGGGTCACAACAGCAATTGCGTCCTGGCCTTCCACAACCCAGGCGTGGCGACGTCTCCCCTTATGCGCTTCAGAATTCTGCAGTTAAACTGTAATGGACTAACTGGGAAGATTACGGATATAGTCGATTTCATGAAGCGGCACAACATCCGCATTGCTGCGATTCAAGAGACTAAACTCACAGCAAGATCTGCATTGCAGACCTGCTCTGGTTATAATGTCCACAGGAAAGACCGCGAGAGCGGAAATGGAGGCGGTCTCGCGTTTATCATACACCACTCTGTGCAATATTATATATTTGATCCTGGCATCGACCGCAGGGACAATCACCCTTATTGTCATTGTCGTCGTCGACATCGTCGTCATATTTCAGTCGACGTCACATCGTATCGACGTCGTCGTCACTTCGACACCAAATCGGTATTGGCTAAGCTTGTTGAGACGACGACAATTTTTCGATAAAACGAAAGGAAAATATACCATCTCTGTCAATTCTGGATCAGCTGTTCGTAGAGTTGTGCTTTTTCGTTCATTTCAGAGATTCGAATCTTTAGTTCTTTTTCTGATGATCGAACAAGTTGTTCTTTTTGTTCATCTGCTCTTTTTTTCAAGCAAATTTGATCACTGCTGCTCGCACCCGCGAAAAAAGCCAAAAAGTATAGATGGGGGTGTGTATTCAGCAATGCTTTGTGTAGGTATATTTAAATGAGTAATGAATAAATAAGTTAATATATATGTATAATTAACTTCAAAAAAAGTTACAAATTTCGGAAGATCCAGGAAATTGAAAGAGTACAGACACAAATTGTAAATATGAACTTTTCAAGTTTAATAAATGTAATAATTAAAAATAAAATAAATGTAAGGCGCGATAACCTCCGAAGAGATCTAAGGCCGAGCTTCTCTTCCAATTTGCGTCGTGCTCCTCTTGATTTTCCCTACAAATTGGCCGGACGGGACCTACATGTTTTTATGCCGACTCCGAACGGCATCTGCAAGGCAGATGAGTTTTCTCTGAGAGCTTTTCATGGCAGAAATACACCCGGAGCGCTTGCCAAACACTGCCGAGGGGCGACCCCGCTTAGAAAAATTTTCTTATAATTGAAAAACTTTATTTCTAAAATTTTGATTTTCCTTTGCCCGGGAGTTGAACCCAGGGCATACGGTGTGATAGGCGGAGCACGCTACCATCACACCACGGTGGCCGCAAAGCATGTTTTTCATAAATAGTGCATACATATATTGTTGTAGCAGTGCCACACACAAAGATGACCACACATATTTTTAGTGTAAGTGGCATCATCGACATTCGTGCTCAGAATTTCTGCGTATATATGTGTGAATTTACAATGTTCGCGAACGAGAAGAGAGAAAGAATAACATTAGATAAAACGAACTAAAAGAACCAATGAACTAAAAGAACAAAAAGAACCGAAATCGAAGATCTAGTTCACTTGTTCAGTTGAGAGACCTGGTCAATTGAACAAGTTCAGAACGAAACGACCCAACTCTAGCTGCTCGATTTTTTTTACTCACCCTTATTGCCATTGTCGTCGTCGTCACTGAACGACGACGTCTCACGACGACATGTTAAATTCGGTATTACCGTTGTCGTTTTCGTTAACTATTGACGACTATCGACACATGTTTGGTATTGGCTAAGCAAATTTGCTGTCGTCGTCGCCCTCACACGACGCCATTTGTGTCGACGCGGTTTTTACTGACGACAGAAGGAAAATTTGTAAGTAAAACATTTTTTTTAATTAATTAAATATACATATATGTAATATGCATTGTTTTCTTAGATATTCAAAATGAAAATAACGAGTGCGCAATAATTCGAGGTTCTTGTAGCTGGGCTAGAAAAAATCGAAGTTATTTCTGATTTTTTTTTCTATTGAGTCTAAGCTCCTCTTTATTATTTTCGTCACTAGAGCTCATAATAAAACATTTTTGTAAAATCTTGAAAAGAAATATTTAAACAAATCTCAAATCGCGAAAAAAGATACAGAAATAGTAAAAAAAATCGAACAGCTGATCCAGAATTGACAGAGATGGTATATTTTCCTTTCGTTTTATCGATAAATTGTCGTCGTCGTCTCAACAAGCTTAGCCAATACCGATTTGGTGTCGAAGTGACGACGACGTCGATACGATGTGACGTCGACTGAAATACAACGACGATGTCGACGACGAGAATGACAATAAGGGTGAATGTTCGCGAACGAGAAGAGATAAAGAATAACATTAGATAAAACGAACTAAAAGAACCAATGAACTAAAAGAACAAAAAGAACCGAAATCGAAGATCTAGTTCACTTGTTCAGTTGAGAGACGCGGTCAATTGAACAAGTTCAGAACGAAACGACCCAACTCTAGCTGCTCGATTTTTCTTACTCACCCTTATTGCCATTGTCGTCGTCGTCACTGAACGACGACGTCTCACGACGACATGTTAAATTCGGTATTGCCGTTGTCGTTTTCGATAACTATTGACGACTATCGACACATGTTTGGTATTGGCTAAGCAAATTTGCTGTCGTCGTCGCCCTCACACGACGCCATTTGTGTCGACGCGGTTTTTACTGACGACAGAAGGAAAATTTGTAAGTAAAACATTTTTTTTAATTAATTAAATATACATATATGTAATATGCATTGTTTTCTTAGATATTCAAAATGAAAATAACGAGTGCGCAATAATTCGAGGTTCTTGTAGCTGGGCTAGAAAAAATCGAAGTTATTTCTGATTTTTTTTTCTATTGAGTCTAAGCTCCTCTTTATTATTTTCGTCACTAGAGCTCATAATAAAACATTTTTGTAAAATCTTGAAAAGAAATATTTAAACAAATCTCAAATCGCGAAAAAAGGTACAGAAATAGTAAAAAAAAAAACAGCTGATCCAGAATTGACAGAGATAGTATATTTTCCTTTCGTTTTATCGATAAATTGTCGTCGTCGTCTTGTTGTTGTTGTAGCAATGCTCGCCCCACCTAATAGCCGCGACCGATCACAAATTGTCATCAATATCCTCTAACGGGAGTCCAAGGAAACTTGCCGTTTCAACAGGGGTGGACCATAAGGAAATGGGTGTTAGAGGCGTTGGTTCCACATTACAATTAAAGAGATGGTTGGTGTCATGTGGGGACACATTGCAAGCAGGGCATACATTTTGTATGTCGGGGTTGATTCTGGATAGGTAAGAGTTTAACCTGTTACAGTATCCAGAACGAAGTTGAGCAAGAGTGACACGCGTTTCCCTGGGGAGTATGCGTTCCTCTTCTGCGAGTTCTGGATATTTTTCTTCAAGTACTGGATTCACCGGGCAATTCCCGACATAAAGGTCCGACGCCTGTCTATGGAGTTCACCAAGGACCTGCTTGTGTTTTTCCGCTTCATACGGCTGGGTTCTCAGGTGCCGTATTTCCTCAAAATGCTTACGGAGATGACTCCTTAGGCCCCTAGGCGGTGCTGGTTCGTCAATCAGATGTCTGTTGGGATGCCCAGGTTTCTGGGTATTCAACAGAAACTGTTTGGTCAGCATCTCATTTCTCTCCCTGATGGGGAGTATTCTCGCCTCATTATGCAGATGGTGTTCTGGGGACATAAGAAGACAGCCCGTGGCGATTCTGAGAGCAGTATTTTGGCAGGCCTGTAGTTTCTTCCAGTGGGTGGTTTTTAGGCTTGGCGACCATATGGGTGACGCGTAGCACGTAATCGGCTGGCTAATTGCTTTGTATGTGGTCAAGAGCGTTTCTTTATCAGCAAGGGATTTGAGGATTTTATTACGGCTCTGAATTCTTGGAACAATTGCGGTTGCGTGCGCACCAAAATGTAGATCCTGATCAAACGTCACACCCAAGATATTGGGGTGTAGGACAGTCGGTAGCGTAGTGCCATCGACGTGGATGTTCAATATGGTCGACATTTGGGGCGTCCATGTTGTAAATAAGGTCGCGGAAGATTTAGTCGGTGACAATGCCAGGTTTCGCGAGGCGAACAAACTGGAGAGATCAGGGAGATAGACGATTATTTTATTGCATAGATCATCGATCTTTGGGCCTGGGCCTGTGGCCATTATTGTGCAGTCATCGGCGTAGGAAACGATTGTGACTCCTTCCGGTGGTGAAGGTAGATTAGATATGTAGAAATTAAACAAAAGCGGGGATAGGACACCACCCTGTGGCACCCCTTGTTTAATTCTCCTTTGTTTTGATGTTTCGTTTCTGAATTGCGCCGATGCCTGCCGACCACCCAGATAATTTGCGGTCCACCGTTTAAGACATGGGGGAAGGGTAGACCCTTCCAGGTCTTGCAGTAACGAGCCATGGTTGACCGTATCAAAAGCTTTTGATAGGTCTAACGCTACGAGTACTGTTCTATGGTGGGGATATTGATTCAAACCGCAATTTATCTGGGTGCCAATGGCATTTAGCGCGGAGGTAGTGCTATGAAGTTTTCTGAAGCCATGCTGATGAGGGGCTAGCTTCAAATGTGCTTGGAAATAAGGGAGCAAAATGGCTTCAAGCGTCTTTGCCACTGCGTCAACTGGCATCCGACCACCTGCCCATACTTATTTCGCTTGAGCGTACCGCCGACTTCATCGTCACTGAAAAACGCACTTTCATAAACTTCAAAAAAGGAAAGTGGGAAAAATATATAAATCCTTTACAGACAGCCGCTTTGCTGCCCTCCCTATCCCGACTGATGCCCGCCAAGGGGAGCGTGCCTTCCGTAAGGTCATTAAATCCGCCTCGGCATATTTCATTCCCGCCGGGAGAATTCCCGAAATCCGGCCCCACTTCCCGGCGGAGGCCGCAAACTTAGCGAGAGAACGTGACCTTATAACACAGCTTGATCCAGGCGACCCCCAAATAAGGGATATAAACCAACCCATCAGATTGCTTGTGGATGATCACAAGCGGGCGAAATAGGAGGAGCACCTAAGACGTTGTAACCTCTCTACCGGTGTGGGTAAACTTTGGTCCACCGTAAAGTCCCTATCGAATCCGACTAAGCACAAAGACAAAGTTTCCATTACCCCAGCGGGTAAGGGGGTCAGAATATACCCGCGGTAGGTATGCCTGTCGTAAGAGGCGACTAAAATACCAGATTCAAGGGGTGTGTAGCGCAACCCTTCAGGTTGCCAGCGCAATATATAGCTTCTCCAAATCCAATTGTCAACCTCACCTATCCGCGGCGAATCCTGTTTCACTAACAGACGAGGCTCTGGCGACCCCAAGCTCCTCATGGATCTTGGGGGTGGGGAGGGAGGGGATGGCCTGAAGGTTTAATGTGGCCACATAAATCGTTCCCGAGATGGTCGGGCTAGCACCTTATTGGTGCTGTGGTACCGGAGCGTACCGGATCTGCATCCGGCAAAGGACCATCACATCGATAACACTCCCCAAAGCCTTCGGGGAGCAACCTTATCGCTACAACAACAACAACAACAAAGTTTCCATCGCCTTTGGCGACAAAGTGCTGTCGGACGCGAGCGCTTTCTGCCGACAATATATAATGCATCCTACGGTCGACAAAGATAGACGGAGAGCCAATAGACACGCACATAAACACAAACTCAGCGCGTCACCAATTACCATCACCGCTAGAGAGGTTGGTGACGCCATTGGTCGCGCTAAACCATCCAAAGCAGTGGGCCCAGACGGCATAGCCATGCCGATGCTTAAAAACCTAGGGAAAGAAGTTTTCAAATATTTAGCGCATGTCTTCAATCTGTCTCTTTCCACCTTTGTCATACCCGAGAAATGGAAAATGGCCAAGGTGGTCCCGCCTGGGAAAGCAGCTAACATAGGTGAGTCGTATCGTCCGTAGCGCTAGACCTATCAAAAGCTTTCGATACGGTCAACCATGGCTCGTTACTGCAAGACCTGGAAGGGTCTACCCTTCCCCCATGTCTTAAAAGATGGACCGCAAATTATCTGGGTGGTTGGCAGGCATCGGTGCAATTTAGAAACGCAACATCAAAACCAAGAAGATTTAAACAAGGGGTGCCACAGGGTGGTGTCCTATCCCCACTTTTGTTTAATTTCTACATATCTAAGCTACCTTCACCACCGGAAGGAGTCACAATCGTTTCCTACGCCGATGACTGCACAATAATGGCCAGAGGCCCAGGCCCAAAGATTGATGCGCTATGCAATAAAATAAACGGCTACCTCCCTGAACTCTTCAGTTTTTTCGCCTCGCGAAACCTGGCATTATCACCGACTAAATCTTCCGCGACCTTATTTACAACATGGACGTCCCAAATGTCGACCATTATGAACATCCACGTCGATGGCACTACGCTACCGACTGTCCTACACCCCAAAATCTTGGGTGTGACGTTTGATCAGGATCTACATTTTGGTGAGCACGCAGCCGCAATTGTTCCGAGAATTCAGAGCCGTAACAAAATCCTCAAATGCCTCGCTGGCAGTACTTTGGGAAAAGATAAAGAAACGCTCATGACACATACAAAGCAATTAGCCAGCCGATTACGTGCTACGCGTCACCCATATGGTCGCCAAGCCTAAAAATCACCCACTGGAAGAAACTACAGGCCTGCCAAAATACTGCTCTCAGAATCGCCACGGGCTGTCTTCTTATGTCCCCAGAACACCATCTGAATAATGAGGCGAGAATACTCCCCATCAGGGAGAGAAATGAGATGCTGACCAAACAGTTCCTGTTGAATACCCAGAAATCTGGGCATCCCAACCGACATCTGATTGATGAACCAGCACCGCCTAGGGGCTTAAGGAGTCATCTCCGTAAGCATTTTGAGGAAATACGGCACCTGAGAACCCAGCCGTATGAAGTGAAAAAACACAAGCAGGTCCTTGGTGAACTCCATAAACAGGCGTCGGACCTTTATGCCGGGAATTGCCCGGTGAGTCCACTACTTAACGAAAATTATCCAAAACTCGCGGAAGAGGAACCCATACTTATTGCCACTAACAACTGATGAATACACGACTTTTTTTTTGGGGCATTTATGCTAGGCTTGACTGTAATGTGGGCATTTGATGGCAGAGGTGATTTATTAAGAAAGCTGGCAGCAGCATTGGCGTATGATGTAGCGGAAGAAGATGGCAGAGTGCTAGTAGTTGATAACTCACTGTTAGTGGCAGTCATCGGATTGCTTGAATTTTTCATATTTCTTCTCTGCTTGGAGTTGGCAGTAGACTTTACCTTAGTTGCTGCTGATGTATTTGTAGGAGTATTATCGTTATTAATAGTGAGAGTATTTGACACGAGTGGTTGCGTATTAAATGCAAGTGTAGAAGTAGAAATTGTAGATGCAGTAGAAATGTTATTAGTGACAGACTTTGATGATTGTGTTTGTTCGTTTGTATGTGTATGATTCGTTAGAATAAGTAGATGTAGACGAATAAGAAAATGTAGGCAAGGCACGACCATTGTTGGAAGAAAGACCGTTTGATATTTGCAGAGGATTTGATTGCAAACTGGCGACACATGAGTTGTTGTTGTGTATGATAGGACTAGACGGGGAAGTTGACGCATTGTTTTTGTTGTTGACATTCGGAGAACTTTCACGAACGTTCAGGTTGTTGTTGGATGATTGCAACGAGTTCATTAACAATTCTTTAAGATAATCAAATTGTTTTGAAAAATTAAAAAATTTGTTATCAATAGCACTTGAGATGAGTTCAAAACCAAGTTTTTGAGCAGATAGCACAGAGTAAAGTGATTTGCAGAGCTTATCCGGCATACCAACGCACTCCTCACTCAAGTAGAGCAAGTGACGATTAGATTTGATTAATCTCACAACATATTCCGAGATATTTTTGCAACATTAATTAAAATCTACATATCAAAGCTACCTTCGCTACCAGATGGATTTAATATCGTTTCCTACGCCGATGACTGCACAATAATGGTCACAGGCCCAGGCCCACAGATCGATGAACTTTGCAACAAAATAAAAGGCTACCTCCCTGATCTCTCCAGTTTTTTCACCTCGCGAAACCTGACATTATCACCGACTAAAACATCGGCGACCTTATTTACAACATGGACGTCCCAAATGTCGACAATATTTACCATCCACGTCAATGGCACTACGCTACCGAGTGTCTTACACCCCAAAATCTTGGGCGTGGCGTTCGATCAGGATCTACATTTTGGTGAGCTTGCAGCCACAATTTCCAGAGCCGTAAAAAAATCCTCAAATCTCTTGCAGGCAGTACTTGGGGAAAAGGTAAAGAAACGCTCATTACCACTTACAAAGCAATTGGCCAGCCGATTGCATGCTACGCGTCCCCGATATGGTCGCCATGCTTAAAGATTACTCTCTGGAAGGAGCTATAGGCCTGCCAAAATACTGCCCTCAGAACCGCCACGGGTTGTCTTCTTATGTCTCCAGAACACCATCTACATAATGAAGCGAGATTACTCCCCATCAGGGAGAGGAATGAAGTGCTAACCAAACAGTTCCTGTTGAATACCCAGAAACCTGGGCATCCCAACAGACATCTGAGTGATGATGATGAAATACGGCACCTGAGGACAAAGCCGTATGAAGCTAAAAAACACAGCAGGCCCTCAGTGAACTCCACAAACAGGTGTCGGACCTCAATGTCAGGAATTACCCGGTGAAACCTGTACTCAAAGAACAATACCTTAAACATGCAGAAGAGGAACGCACATTGCCTAGGGAAACGCGAGTAACTCTAGCTCAAAAATGTATGCCCTGCCTGCGATGTGTCCCCACATTACACCAACCAGCTCTTCAATTGTAATGTGGAACCAAAGCCTCTAACAGCCCTCTCATTATGGTCCACCCCTGTTGAAACAGCAAGTTTCCTTAGAATCCCGCTAGAGGATATTGATGACAATTTGTGATGTTGTTGTTGTTGTAGCAGTGCTTCGCCCCATCCAATAGGTGTGCCCGATCATTTAGTCGAAACTTCCCAAGTCGACGCTTCCCAAGGCAGTCGGTTCTATGTGCCGGAGCGACTCGGGATTTTTCCCGACCAAGGACTGTCATTTCAGTATAACCCCATTTAATTTGTTGCATCCCTCCCACAAATTGTCGTCCTCCCAGCAGTTCCGTGCAGCGAGACTGCTCCATATTCTCTTGTTCCGGGAAGGTATCGAACCCAATCCGGGTCCGTCTCCTGACCCCGGTCCTGAGAAATGGTTTTGCTGCATCTGCCGGGAAAGAATCTTTTTAGGATGGTCATACTCTTGTCAGTGTGTCTCGTGTAAGTGATGGTTGCATCGGACAGGTTGTTCTGGCCTAGATCCCAAAACCAGACGTCCTGGCAACTTCTATAAATCTTTTGTGGCTCCTTGGTGTTCACGCCCTAAGGCGTCCCGTAGTCTACGCCTTAGCGCGTAGTAGAGTCGGGAGCAATTCCCAGCATCAGACTATGCCCTCGTCTTCTCCCCCCCCCCCCTTTTTCCGGCAGCAATTGTGTAGGTCAGGGAAAGAGACTCTTAGTCCCTACCTCCCTTTGCACCGTTTGCCTGTGCTGGCATATATGTTTGCGACATCCGTCGAATGCAGCTCATGCCATGGACGATGCCACTTTTCTAGATGTTCTGGCCTCCGCGACGGCAACCCCCCGACGGGTTTTATTGCGCCATGTTGCCAGGCCACATACCCAAATGCACCGGGTACCACAATGCTTACCCAAGGACGTCCAGTCCCAGGGCCACAACAGCACTTGCGTCCTAGCCTTCCACAACCCAGGCGTAGTCACCAGTCACTTACTCCCAGAGCGACGACGTCTCTCCCTATGCACTTCAGAATTCTGCAGTTACACTGTAATGGATTAACTGGGAAGATCACGGAGATAGTCGATTTCATGAAGCGGCACAACATCCGCATTGCTGCGATTCAAGAGACTAAACACACAGCAAGATCTGCTCTGGAGACCTGTTCTGTGTATAATGTCCACAGAAAAGATCGCGAGAGCGGAAATGGAGGCGGCCTCGCGTTTATCATACACCACTCTGTGCAATATCACATATTTGATCCCGACATCGGCCGCAGGGACAGTGTCTTAGAATGTCAAGGCTTATCTGTCCAGTCAGGCGATACAACCCTAAAAATAATCATCATCTACATCCCTCCTTCCACCTGTTGCCCCAGTGGATACCGCCCTAATATCAGCGCCTTACTCACTGGCAACAATCGCATTATCTTAGGCGATTTCAATGTTCATCATGATCTATGGCATTGAAACTTGCGGGCGGAAAGTAGGGGTGAGATGTTGGCGGATCAAATAGAAGAAACCTCGTTCTGCACAATAAACGGAGACAACCCCACGCGTATGGTAGGAAGCTGTCACATTTCGCCGGATATATCAATCGTGAGCGCAGAACTCGTAAACTGCGTCAACTGGCAGCCGATTGTAACATTGGCATCCGGCCACCTGCCTATACTTATTTCGCTCGAGCATACCGCCGACTTCATCGTCACAGAAAAATACACTTTCAGAAACTTTAAAACAGGAAAGTGGGACGAATACAAATCCTCTACAGACAACCGCTTTGCTGCCCTCCTTATCCCGACTGATGCCCGCCAAGATGCTTTCCGCAAGGTCATTGAATCCGCCTTGGCTCGTTTCATTCCCGCAATTGCGAAATTCGGCCCACTTTCCGGTGGAGGCCACAAATTTAGCGAGAACGTGACCTTAGAAGACAGCTCGATCCCGGCGAGCCCCAAAGAAGGGATATAAACCAACGCATCAGATTGCTTGTGAATGAACACAAGCGGGCAAAATGGGAGGAGCACCTGAGTGTTTGTAACCTCTCTGCCAGTATAGGTAAACTTTGGTCCACCGTAAAGTTCCTATCGAATCCGTCTAGGCACAATGCCAAAGTTTCCATCGCCATTGGCGATAAAGTGCTGTAGGATGCGAAAAAATGCGCGAGCGCTTTCTGCCGACAATATATAATGCATTCTACGGTCGACAAAGATAGACGGAGGGCCAACAGACACGCACATAAACATAAATTCAGCGCGTAACCAATTGCCATCACCGCTAAAGAGTTTGAGGATGCCATCGGTCATACTAAACCATCCAAAGCGGTGGGCCCAGACGGCATAGCCATACAGATGCTTAAAAGCCTAGGGAAAGAGGGTTTCAAATATTTAGCACATGTCTTCAACCTATCTCTTTCCACCTTTGCCATTCGCAAAAAAATGGAAAATGGCCAAGGTGCTCCCGCTACTAAAGCCTGGGAAACCAGCTAACATAGGAGAGTCATATCGACCGATATCTCTCTTATCGCCAGTAGCCAAGACGCGTGAAGCCATTTTGCTCCCCTACTTCAAAGCAAATTTGTAGGTAGCCTGTCATCAGCATGGCTTCAGAAAACTCCATAGCAGCACCACCGCGCTAAATGCCATTAGCACCCAGATAAATTGCGGTCTAAATCAAATCCCCCACCATAAAACTGTACTCGTTGAGCTAGACCTATCAAAAGCTTTTGATACTGTCAACCATGGTACGTTACTGCAAGACCTGGAAGGGTCTACTCTTCCCCCATGTCTTAAGAAGTGGGCCTCAAATTATCTGGGTGGTCGGCAGGCATCGCTCCAATTTAGAAACGAAACATCAAAGCCAAGAAGAATTAAACCAGGGGTTCCAAAGTGTGGTGTCCTATCCCCGCTTTTGTTTAATTTCTACATATATAAGCTACTTTTCCCACCAGAAGGAGTTACTATCGTTTCCTACGCCGATGAGTGCACAATAATGGCCACAGGCCCAGGCCCACAGATCGATGAGCTTTGCAACAGAACAAACAACTACTATCTCCAGTTTTTTCGCCTCGCGAAATCTGGCATTATCACAGACTAAATCCTCCGCGACCTTATTTACAACTTGGACGTACCAAATGTCGACCATTTTGAACATCCACACCGATGGCACTACGCTACCGTCTTTCCTTCACCCCAAAATATTGGGTGTGTCGTTAGATCAGGATCTATATTTTGGTGAGCATGCAGCCGCAATTGTACCGAAAATCCAGAGCCGTAATAAAATAACCAAATCCCTTGCTGCAGTACTTGTGGAAAAACAAAGAAACGCTCATTACCACATAGACAGATAATTAATTGAGGATCGCACGGCGACCATTGGCCTATTGTGCCCTCAGCTGCTTCACAACACCTCATCCAAGCCTCATTACCACATACAAAGCAATTGGACAGCCGCGTCCCTTATATGGTCGCCAAGCCTAAAAGCTACCCACTGGAAGAAGCTACGGGCCTGCCAAAATACTGCTCTCAGAACCGCCACGGGCTGTCTTCTTATGTCCCTAGAACACCATCTACATAATTAGGAGAGTTTACCCCCAATCAGGGAGAGAAATGAGATGCTAACCAAACAGTTCCTGTTGAATACCCAGAGACCTGGTCATCTCAACAGACAGCTGATTGATGAGCCAACACCGCCTAGGGCTTAAGGAGTCATCTCCGTAAGCACTTTGAGGAAATACGGCAGCTGACAACTCAGCCGTATGAAGCAAAAAACACAAGCAGGTCCTCAATGAACTCCACAAACAGGCGTCGGACCTTTATGCCAGGAATTGCCCGGTGAATCCAGTACTCAAAGAACAGTACGCGCCTCTTACGACAGGCATACCTACCCCGGGTATATTCTGATCCCCTAACCTGCTGACAATTTGTGATCGGTCGCATCTATTAGGTGAGGCGAAGCACTGCTACAATAACAACAACAACAACATGATTTAGTCGATGATGTCAGGTTTCACGAGGTGAAAAAACTGGAGAGCTCCCTGAGCCATTTATTTTGTTGCAAAGCTCATCGAAATGTGGGCCTGGGGCCATTATTGTGCAATCATCGATGTAGGAAACGATAGAACTCCTTCTGGTAGCGAAGGTAGCTTTGATATGTAGAAGTTAAACAAAAGTGGGGAAAGGACACCACCCTGTGGCACCCCCTGTTTAATTCTTCTTGGTTTTGATGTTGCGTTTCTAAATTGCACCGATGCCTGCCAGCCACCCAGATAATTTGCGGTCGGCCTTTTAAGACTTGGGGGAAGGGTAGACCCTTCCAGGTCTTGCAGTAACGTGCCATGGTTGACCGTATCAAAAGCTTTTGATAGGTCTAGCGCAACGAGTACTGTCCTATGGTGGGGGTCTTGATTTAAACCGCAATTTATCTGGGGGGCAATGGCATTTAGCGCGGTGGTTGTACTATAAATTTTTCTAAAACTATGCTGACGACAGGCTAGTTGCAAATTTGCTTTGAAATAAGGTAGCAAAATAGCTTCAAGTGTCTTGGCTACTGCCGATAGGATAGATATCGCTCGATATGACTCTCCTATGTTAGCTGGTTTCGTAGGCTTTAGTAGCGTGGCCACCTTGGCCATATTCCATTTTTCGGGAATGACAAAGGTGGAAAGAGACAGGTTGAAGAGACAGGTACCGTATCGGATTTTAAGATATTGACGATCATAGCTGATGTTGGAAGTTGTAGTCGCAGGTGTATATCGGTAAAGTTTGTTTGCGAGTGAGCAGTGGTTCAAATAGCTCACTTTTGCATGCTTTCTTCCCTTGATGTAAAAAGATTATTATGTAGTATCTTATTTTGAAGGAGATATGAAGAATAAATGCATCATAATCGCATACAAAAATGATTCAAAAATCTCAACCAAAACGATTGAAATACATATGTTCACGAATATGATCAGAAAATTAATGTGAAAACCAGTCAAATATTACTCTAAAACAATTAAAGCTAAATTTTAGAATATCAAATGTGAACAAAACGTTTCGAAATAGGAATCATAATGATTATTCCAGAATAATAAGATTTAGAGCACATTTTTCTCCCGACGATTTTCGAACAGAAAGTGCTTTCAAATTTGAACGTATTTAATCATCTTATGGTATATTTAAATATTTTTGAATCAAAATTTTCAAAAAATGCTTCCTGGGCACCCTCCCGTAAGCTCTAGAGCTTTGAAAAATGTGAATGTGTTCCTACTTGTATATGTGTTGTTCTTTTTGCTATAGAGCTTGTAATAACTCACCTGTTATGCTATGCGTACACAATAATGAGTCACACAAATACGTTAATAAAGTATATTTAATTATAGTTGAAAGTTGCACAAATATTATGTGCTCGAAGCCAATGAGTTCACAACCATACACCCGTAATACATATATTCAACTAACTAGGTAACTAACAACTACTCGCTGGTCTTCATCAAACGTCATCCACTGTCATGAGTGCACGCACACACACATACAGGTCTATACATCTCTCCCTTATTTTTGAGTCTCCTTTCCAGCTATGAATTTGAGGCAGTGGGAATTGTTGATGATGAAACTGTTACAGCCTTATGCGGTAGGTGTTGCTGACGACGCCTCGCCATGTCACTTGCGACCTTCGTTGGTACTGTTGTCGTGGTAGCAGACGGTGTAGCTAATTCTGCGGCGTTTTGGTGTTCTCCTGAAACAGAAGGATTACCGTTTTTGGTAACTGGCAGTCTTTTGACATGGGTTATGTTTCTTCTCAACGACTTCCCATTCGCCGCTATCGTCACCTCGTTTCCATTTACTTCCTTTACTACATACTCCGTTGGATCGAACGTTGGTGTGAGTTTGTGTGGGAATATAACATTTCGTAAAACCACTTTATCTCCCACTTCAATATCAGGTTCTTTCGTTCCGCGCTTCGTATCTGCCTTCTCTTTCCCCTTCCACTTGTTGATCATGTCTAAATCTCTGGCCGCTGAATCCAGCATATCGCCTGTCAAGTCTTGTATCCCCGGGATCTTATCTCTGATAACGCGACTGAACATAAGTTCAAATGGTGATGTCCCAGTTGTACCATGAGGGGTAACATTGTACATAAGCGTAAAGTCCTGAATTTCCCTCTTGTAGTCTCTTTTGTTGTTACGTGCTATTACTAAACGTTTTACTAACGAGCGGTTAATATTCTCGACCTCTCCATTAGCCTGCGGCCAGTATGGGGGGTTGTGATTAGTTCCATGTTATGGGTTTGACAGAAACTCTTAAACTCCGCACTCACAAACTGCCGGCCGTTGTCCGCTCTTAATGAATTTGGTATCCCCAACCGACTAAAAATTTCTCGCAAAATGGAAATTATGACTTCAGATGTAATTCTTTTAGTGAACTTGACTTCTTGATATCGGGAATAATAGTCGATCAATGCCAAAACGTGTCCATCATTTGGGAGTGGACCGAGAAGATCAGTGGCCACGCATTGCCATGGTCCATTCGGAAACGAGTGCCTTTGCATTGGTGCTGGTTTATTTGGCTGACAAACTAGTAAGCAATTTACGCATCTTTTCACAAATGATTCCGCATCTCTGTCTATTAATGGCCACCACACTTTGGACCGTAATCTCCGCTTCATGGCCGATTCCACCGGATATCCTTCATGGGCCAGCTGTAGCGTTTTCTCTCTTAAAGTTTTTGGTATAACGATTCGAGTGCCTCGAAGTAAGATGTCGCCTACCGCCGACAATTCGTACCGGAATGGATAAAATGTGCTAGTTTTGTTCGTCTCCCACAAGTCATTTTTCACGTATGATACAGCGTCTACCAATTCCTGATCCTTGGTACTTTCCTTCGCAACCTCGCATATTCCCATAGCTGAAGGTATGGAGCTCTCGACAATGTGAAAAATGTTATTGTTTTGGTCGTTGTTAAAGGTGTTTGCATTCACGATTTTGCAGAGCCTTGACACGGAGTCCGCAATATTCTCTTTGCCTGGCCGATATGTGACCTTAAATTTGAAAGGCTGTAACATAAGGAGCTACCTTTCTATCCTAGCAGGTGGTTTCGACGTCGGCTTGAAGATTGCCTCTAGTGGCTTATGGTCAGTGACTAGCTCGAATTCTAACCCATCAGGTAATAGTAATACCTCTCGACTGCCCAAACCAGTGCCAGAATCTCTTTTTCCGTTTGAGAGTATCGCTTCTCTGTGTCTGAAAGACTTTTACTTGCGAATGATATGACTTGGGCCTCGCCAGCGAGATCGGTTTGCAACAATACCGTACCTAGCGCAACTGGACTAGCGTCCGCTATGACCCGCGTTTTTTTGTTAGGGTCAAAATATGCCAACTTAGGTATCTCAGAGAGAGCGAGTTTTAGTTTGTTGAACGCATCTTTTTGGGGTTCATCCCAAGTGAACATGCAATTTAGCTTCAGTAAACATCTTAATGATTCAGTCGTGCTAGCGAGATCGGGGATGAATTTGCCTACGTACGTTACCAACCCTAAGAAGCTTCTCAGCTCTTCCTTTGATTGTGGAGCCCGAAAATCCCTGATCGTCTGGACTTTACTAGGATCTGGTGCGATGCCCTCATCGGATAGCAAATGGCCAAGAAACTTGAGTTGCCTTACCTTCCACACACATTTCGCTTCATTCAGTAGGAGATTGTTGTTTTTGAATATGTCTACCACTTTTTTGACAGCTTCTTCGTGTTCTTGCTCTGTTCTTCCGAATATGATGATATAATCTATGTAATTTAGTGCGTTTTTACGCGAGCATAAAAGCGTTTCTATCACGCGTTGAAATACTTCAGGAGCTGAGTTTATTTCAAATATCAGCCTCTTGTACTGAAAGATGCCCTTGTGTGAGATAAACGTAGTGATGTGGCGGCTGGACTCGTCCAACGCTAACTGGTGGTATGCCTATTTCAGGTCAATTCTTGAAAAGAATTTGGCCCCTCTTAGTTTGTGGGGAGTGGATAATTCTCGCCTAATACGGCTTGATTTGCCCTGCGCATATCGATGCACAGTCTCATTTCGCCTCCTTCTTTGACGACAATCACTATTGGTGAAATCTACGACTTGGGTCCCGACACCGGCTCGATTATATCTAGTGCAAGCATTTGGTCTATTTTATCTTCGACCCTCTTCTCCAAAGCCACAGGGACTCGTCGCATTGCCTGTTGTACCGGCTTAACATCTGGATTTATTGATAATTTAATTTTCACCCCCAGCATTTTTGGGAAAGGTTCTACTCTATCTACACGATTTACGTTTGTTCCCAGCCTCAGTACTCCTAGCTTCGTTGCCGTTTCGCGCCTTAATAGTGACTGACATCCATTTTCGATCACATAGAAGGTAGCAATTCTTTCTACATTACGTATTCCTATCGGTGCTTCAAATACTCGCAGGACATTAAGTGTTTGATTCGACGCATAAGCTTTAAAATGAGTGGACGAGTCTTTTCGGTCATTCCATAGAACTGCTGCATTGTTCTTTAACAATTTAAAATCATTTTCACTAACCAAGTTGAATCGCGTACCAGAGTCAATAATCATTGGTATGCCACAACCCCCAATGTCACATCTCAGGTTTTCATCATCAGACGCGTCATTTGTAATCTTGAAGCAATTCAGCTCTCGAACTTCTTCTTCCGGTTCGCTTTCGTCCTCTACATTACGCACCTTAAACGACCCTGATGACCGCTTTTTGGGTGAACTATGTCCATTGCTGTTGTGTTTGCGCTTTTTGGTTTTGCATTTTCTTGCGAAATGTCCCACCAGACCACATTTGTTGCATTTTAGGAATCTCGCTGGACATTTCAAGTCCTTATTCCCGTGACCTTTTTGACCGCATCTCATACACTCATATGTCTCCCTCCGGATGTTTTGGCTGAAATTCTGTTGACTTTTTCTTCGCTTGATTTTGTGAACATGGACCATGATTGTTTACTGATTTTCTCGTAAATTTGACAGGACTCGATTATTTCATTCAGACTCTGTTCCTTTTCGAGCAGTTTCCTTTTAAGGTCAACAGGGGCCCAAGAGTCAATAATTTTATCTTTCACGCAACTTTCGACAATTTCCGACACAGTTTTCCCAAACTCGCACTTAGACACTTGATTTCTAAGACGCAACAAGTATTTATTAAAATTCTCGTCCTCACTAGGGGGCAGATTACGGAACAGGTGCCTCTCAAAAGTCGAGGTACGCTTTGGTGAAAAATATTCGTTCAGCTTATCTACCAGTACTTTGAAAACATTTGTCTTCCCATCGGATTTAACCAAAGCACCCGGAATATTAAATACCACTTCCTGTAGCTGTGGACCACCCAAATGTAACAATTTGTAATAATTGTAATAATTTGTTCTTATTCTTTATTTTATCATTTATATATTCTGCCTGAAGATATAAAGAGAAGGACCTATGCCACTTTTCCCATTCTGATCGTATCAGCGCTCTATCAATATTATCGCACAGAAACGGGCGAATTTCTGTCATTTTGTACAATTAAATGTATTGCTTCAAATATACCTGAAATCAAATAATTAAGTTACACTTTTATATGCCTAACTAAATGCGCAAATTTTCTACCTATGGGTTTCCTTGGTTCGTTTGTAACCACTGCAGTGTATTTAACGCCTGCACCACTGACAAAATCAATTCGTCATCTCCGATTCGTGTCTGCTCTAGACAAAATTTAATTCGTCACTTGCAGTCTGAAATCAGGTAATTAGATCTGCTTTGATTATTTCTGATATGCACAATTGAATGTGCTAATTCAGGTTTATTTACTCTACCTTCGATTTGTTTCTTTCGGTTATCGTATCTATTTATCAATAGCACAATTTAATGTGTCTCAGTTTTAGCGAAATATCTGTAACGAAACATTTTCTCGTTATCAATACTGCAAATTCAGCGAGTACGTATTCGTCTGAACAGAATCCACAAAAGAAAATGGCCGACACTGCCGCCACTTCCAATTTTGAAAAACTAATTTTTATTTTCGATCTTTCGATCCCATCCTCGTCGTGTAATAACTCACCTGTTGTGCTATGCGTACACAATAATGAGTCACACAAATACGTTAATAAAGTATATTTAATTATAGTTGAATGTTGCACAAATATTAAGGGCTCGTAGCCAATGAGTTCACAACCATACCGTAATTCATATATTCAACTAACTAGGTAACTAACAACTACTCGCTGGTCTTCATCAAACGTCATCCACTGTCATGAGTGCACGCACACACACATACAGGTCTATACAGAGCTGACTGCCAACTTTGTCAACATTTTATCTTGCTGGGCCCTATGTTTAGCCTCCTTTTGTTTTTTTCCTCACGTTCTTTTTGTTCCAGCATTTCTTTGAAGCTGTCATCCTTAGGGTCTACTTTGAAACCGAAGTGCCTTCGTACTTCTTTTATTAACCTTTGCTTTTCCTGTTTTATAGCTAATACTTCAGCTTCCTTTTTGAAGATCCTATTTTGCATTTCTACTTTCCACTGTTCAAGTTTTATCAATTTGTTAGCAATTTCGGTCTCCCTCCGCTCAATTAATTCCTTACGATATTATTCAATGGCCTTGGCATTTATTATTAATTGGTCAAAAGAACAGGGTTCCTTTGCCAGAACTCACTGTATCTTTTCGACGCATATTGAAACAGATATTGGGACATATTCCTGTCAGCAACCCATAACGTCCAAAAACTTTCTTTTATATTTTTCAGTTAAATGAATCCACGAACACGGCCATTATACGGCAATATTTCCAACAGAACATTTCTATTTTGCTGCAATAATTTGGCCATATCATGTTTGTTGAATCCTCTTTCCTTAGAAGAGTAGTTGTGGACTTGTAGTTGAGTGCATGTGTTTGAACACTATTTTTCCCGTTTTTGGCAAGCACGTTCATTTTATAAATATTTGTTAACCACATATTAACGCCAAATATGCAATATTATTATTGTAGATGTATGAATGTCGAGATGGTCTTTATGGCAGCATCACATTAGCATTTTTGTGATATAGGTACAATCAATTTACAGGTCATGATACAAAAAACGGAGGTAATTCCATTTAGTGTGACCAAAGAGGATAGATACAATAAGAGCCGTAACTCATTATTTTGTGGCGAGTATTTCGCTGGAAATTGAAAAAAATTGATGCCGAATGTTTTCTGAGAGGGACATATTTAATTGTCTCGCATTTATCCATGCCGCGTAGGCCCTTGTGCAACTGTGATTTTTGGAAAGAGAATTAAATAGTTTAATTAAATACAGTCCAAAAAATAAACAAAAATATCCCACGAAAATGTATAGAAGAAATTTATAAACATCTCGCCCAAAAAAAAAAATAACCGACTACCTCTCAGTATACATCGAGTAAATGCCAAAAAAATAACGAGTGACGGCTCTTATTGTATTTATCCTCTTTGGTGTGACGTTAGCCACTTGACTTTTGCGGGGAAAATGACAATTTCACCAAAAACAAGCTACCAGTTTTTCAATCTGGTTACGATTTTTTCTAATTTTGATGGATTTCATATTAAATGGAAATATTTTAATACGAAACATCAGCCTAGAAAAGAAGGTTTTTATAAGTTTTTCGAGCTGCAGAAAGTTGTTTTGGTGGAAGAAATATGGATGGAAGTATGCAAAGCAAGTGAATATATCCTTCTTAAGTGTCCGTTCGTTTGCTCAGAGCATTTTGACAAAACATACACGTTTGTCAATTGCTTGCTCAAAGGAATTTCTTGATAAATTGGCTACAATTCCACACACCCGGACTTGGCATGGCGTAGCCCAGGGTTATTTTTTATAAGCGGGCCCGAAGGCCGCCTATGCAGAAAGGTGTTCTACGCAGAATTACTGTGCATGGCGCAGCCGGTGTTGGATCGGCTAACATAACAATAAACATAAGAGTTATAAGGTAATATCAGCTCGTTCACGAATGCAAAAAAGAGCTTTTTCAAATTTTTGGTAAATAAACACTAGAAAAGTTAAGGATATATATACATCAGATGAAACGTATTTTTATAGGTTATTTTTCGATTTTTTAATTTTTGAAATTCATCCACTAGTTTCGGAGATATTTTGATTTGAAAAATTCATAATTTCGCCTTTTGACATGGAATTACCCCCAAACCTTTCATTTGCACCAAAAAAGAAATATACCATTGGAATCAGCACAAAAATCTCTATAAAGTCCGATTTTTTTTTTTTTTTTTGACAAATGTATGTATTCTGCACTTGTTACTAATTTTTTTATTTATTGTATAATTCAAGCGTTGCGCCTTAGGAGGGAATTTTTAAACCATTTTTTAGGATATCCTGTAGCTCTTCAAGTTAGCCACTATTTATGAGAGCGTTTTTGCCCGTTGTACCAGGGGTCACCTTGAGGCAGCCCCATCTATACACATTCTGTGCCCTTTTAGCATTGACATAGATGTGCAGACTTTGTAGGTACACTTTTTCTCAACATGACTTGAGAAATATTCACTGTGGGGTATTATAATAGGGCCATGCTAGAACAACAGGATTTTTCGTGTATTTTTTTCTGTCTAGAGGTCAAGCTGCCATAGATATATGAGTCATTAACCAATGTATGAGTCATTATCCACTATTTTTCAATAAAATTGCATGTTTACTGTATTCTCAATCGATATATATGCATATAATTCGTGCTAAAGCATATTATTATTGCCTCAGATTACCATTTTTCGCTTCCCAAGGCCGTCGGTTCTATATACCGGAGCGACTCGGGATTTTCCCCGAACAAGGACTGCCATTTCAGTGTAACCCCGTTTAATTTGTTGCGTCCCTCCCACAAATTGTCATCCTCCCAGCAGCTCCTTGCAGCGGGACCGCTCCATATTCTCTTGCTCCGGGAAGATATCGAACCCAATCCGGGTCCGTCTCCTGACCCCTCTGCCGGAACATAATCTTTTTAGAACGGTCATAATCTTTCCAGTGTGTCTCGTGTAAGGGATGGTTGCATCGGACAGGTTATTCTGGGCTAGACCCCAAAACCAGACGTCCACGTAACTTCTATAAATCTTTTGTGGCTCCTTGCTGTTCACGTCCTAGGACGTCCCGTAGTCTGCGCCTTTGCGCTCCCGCTACCCTCCAGCAGCCCCGCTGCTCAGCAAGCCACAACAAGTACCCGCTGTTGCTCGCGCCCTCCGGCGCCACCAACTCATACGGCTGCTCTCACTCATACCTGCAATATCCGTAGTAGAGTCGCGAGCAATTCCGAGCATCAGCCCCTGCCCCCGTCTTCTTCCACTCTTTTCCGGCAGCATTTGTGTAGGTCAGGGAAACAGACTCTTAGTTCCTACCGGGAGGTTGCACCGTTTGCCAGCACAGAATATATACCTTTGCGACATCCGCACAATGCAGCTTCTGCCATGGACGGAGCCACATTCCTAGATGTTCTGGTCACCGCGGCGGCAACCCCCCGACTGGTTTCATTGCGGCATGTTGCCAGGCCGCATACCCAAATACACCAGGTTTCCCAATGCCCACCCAAGGACGTCTAGTCCCAGGCCTCAACAGCAATCGCGCTCTGGCCTTCCACAACCCAGGCGTAGTCACCCGTCACTTATTCCCAGAGTGACGACGTCTCCCCCTGTAATGGATTAACTGGGAAGATCACGGAGATAGTCGACTTCATGAAGCGGCACAACATCCGCATTGCTGCGATTCAAGAGACTAAACTCACAGCAAGATCTGCATTGCAGACCTTTTCTGGGTATAATGTCCACAGAAAAGATTGCGAGAACGGAAATGGAGGCGGCCTCGCGTTTATCATACACCACACTGTGCAATATCATATATTTGATCCCGACATCGACCGCAGGGACAGTGTCTTAGAACGTCAAGGATTATCTGTCCGGTCGGGCGATGCACATTTAGAAATCATCAACATCTACATCCCTCCTGTCACCTGTTGCCCCAGTGGATACCGCCCTAATATCAGCGGCGTACTCATTGGAAACAATCGCATTATCTTTGGCGATTTCAATGCCCATCACGATCTATGGCATTCAAACTTGCGGGTGGACAGTAGGGGTGAGATGTTAGCGGATCAAATAGAAGAAACGACGTTCTGCACTATAAACGGAGACGCCCCCCACGTATGGTAGGAAGCTGTCACAGTTCGCCGGATATTTCAATCGTGAGCGCAGAGCTCATAAACTGCGTCAACTGGCAGCCAATGGTAACATTGGCATCCGACCACCTGCCAATACTTATTTCGCTCGAGCGTCCCGCCGACTTCATCTTAGCAGAAAAACGCACTTTCATTAACTTTAAAAAAGGAAAGTGGGACGAATACAAATACTTTACAGACAACCGCTTTCCTGCCCTACCTATCCCAACTGATGCCCGCCAAGTGGAGCGTGCTTTACGCAAGGTTATTGAATCCGCCTCGCCTCGTTTCATTCCCGCCGGTAGAATTCCCGAAATTCGGCCCACTTCCCGGCAGAGGCCGCAAGTTTAGCGAGAGAACGTGACCTTATAAGACAGCTCTATCCCGGCGACCCCCAAATAAGGGATATAACCCAACGCAGCAGATTGCTTGTGGATGAACACAAACACACGAAATGGGAGGAGCACCTAAGCGGTTGTAACCTTTCTTCCGCTGTAGGTAAACTTTGGTTCACTGTAAAGTCGCTATCGAATCCGTCTAGGCACAATGGCAAAGTTCCCATCGCCTTTGGCGACAAAGTGCTCTCGGATGCGAAAAAATGCGCAAGCGCTTTCTGCCGACAATACATAATGCATTCTACGGTCGACAAAAATAGACGGAGAGCCAACAGACACGCACGTAAACATAAGTCCAGCACGTCACCAATTACCATCACCGCCAAGGAGGTTGAGGATGCCATCGGTCATGCTAAACCATCCATAGCAGTGGGCCCAGAAGGCATAGCCATGCCGATGCTTAAAAGCCTAGGAAAAGAGGGTTTCAAATATTTAGCACATGTCTTCAACCTGTCTCTTTCCACCTTTGTCATACCCGAAAAATGGAAAATGGCCAAGGTGGTCCCGCTACTAAAGCCTGGGAAACCAGCCAACATAGGAGAGTCATATCGCCCGATATCTCTCCTATCGCCAGTAGCCAAGACGCTTGAAGCCATTTTGCTCCCCCACTTCAAAGCAAATTTGCAGATAGCCTGTCATCAGCATGGCTTTAGAAAACTCCATAGCACCACCACCGCGCTAAATGCCATTAGCACCCAGATAAATTGTGGTTTAAATCAGAAGCCCCACCATAGAATAGTACTCGTAGCGCTAGACCTACCAAAAGCTTTTGATACGGTCAACCATGGCACGTTACTGCAAGACTTGGAAGGGTCTACCCTTCCCCATGTCTTAAAAGGTGGACCGTAAATTATCTGGGTGTTCGGCAGGCATCGGTGCAATTCAGAAACGAAATATCAAAGCCAAGAAGGATTAAACAAGGGTGGTGTCCTATCCCCACTTTTGTTTAATTTTTACATATCAAAACTACCTTCGCCACCAGAAGGAGTTACTATCGTTTCTTACGCCGATGACTGCACAAAAATGGCCACAGGCCCGGGCCCAAAGATCGATGAGCTTTGCAACAGAATCAACGGCTACCTCCCTGATCTCACCAGTTTTTTGCCTCACGAAACCTGGCATTCTCATGACTAAATCATCCGCGACCCTATTTACAACTTGGACGTCCCAAATGTCGACCATTTTGAACATCCACGTCGATCGCACTACGCTACCGACTGTCCTACACCCCAAAATCTTGGGTGTGATGTTTGATCAGGATCTACATTTTGGTGAGCACGCAGCCGCAATTGTTCCGAAAATCCAGAGCCGTAACAAAATCCATAAATCCCTTGCTGGCAGTACCTGGGGAAAAGATAAAGAAGGCAATTGGCCAGCCGATTGCATGCTACGCGTCCCCGATATGGTCGCCACGCTTAAAGATTACTCTCTGGAAGGAGCTATAGGCCTGCCAAAAAAAATACTACCCCCAGAACCGCCACGGGTTGTCTTCTTATGACCCCATCAGGGAGAGGAATGAAATGCTAACCAAACAGTTCCTGTTGAATACCCAGAAACCTCGGCATCTCAACAGACATCTGAGTGATGATGATGAAATACGGCGCCTGAGAAAAAAGCCGTATGAAGCTAAAAAACACAGCAGGTCCTCAGTGAACTCCACAAACAGGCGTCGGACCTCTATGTCAGGAATTACCCGGTGAATCCTGTACTCAAATAACAGTACCCTAAACTTGCAGAAGAGGAACGCACATTGCCTAGGGAAACGCGAGTCACTCTAGCTCAACTACGACCTGGATACTGTAACAAGTTAAACTCTTACCTAGCCAGAATCAAACCCGACATTCAAAATGTATGCCATGCTTGCGATGTGTCTCACATGACGTCCACCCCTGTTGAAACAGCAAGTTTCCTTGGACTCCCGCTAGAGGATATTGATGACAATTTGTGATGTTGTTGTTGTTGTAGCAGTGCTTCGCCCCATCTAATAGGTGTGACCGATCATTTAGTCGAAACTTCCCAATTCGACGCTTCCCAAGGCAGTCGGTTCTATGTACCGGAGCGACTCGGCCGATCAAGGACTGTCATTTCAGTATAACCCCATTTAATTTGTTGCATCCCTCCCACAAATTGTCATCCTCCCAGCAGTTCCTTGCAGCGGGACTGCTCCATATTCTCTTGCTCCGGGAAGGTAACGAACCCAATCCGGGTACGTCTCCTGACCCTGGTCCTGAGAAATGGTTTTGCTGCATCTGCCGGGAAAGAATCTTTTTAGGACGGTCATACTCTTGTCAGTGTGTCTCGTGTAAGGCATGGTTGCATCGGACAGGCTGTTCTGGGCTAGATCCCAAAACCAGACGTCCACGTAACTTCTATAAATCTTTTGTGGCTCCTTGCTGTTCACGCCCTAGGGCGTCCCGTAGTCTACGCCTTAGCGCTCCCACTACCTTCCAGCAGCCCCACTGTTCAGCAAGCCACAACAAGTACCCGCGGCTGCTCGCGCCTCACGGCGCCACCAACTCATACGGCTGCTCCCACTCATACCTACAGCCTGCGTAGTAGAATCGGGAGCAATGCCGAGCATCAGCCCCTGCCCCCGTCTTCTCCCCCCCCCCCCTGTTTTCCGGCAGAAATTGTGTAGGTCAGGGAAACAGACTCTTAGTCCCTACCGGGAGGTTGCACGGTTTGCCTTTGCTGGCATATATGTTTGCGACATCTGTTCAATGCAGCTCCTTCCTAGATGTTCTGGCCTCCGCGACGGCAACCCCCCGACGGGTTTCATTGCGCCATGTTGCCAGGCCGCATACCCAAATACACCGGGTACTTCAATGCTTACCCAAGGACGTCCAGTCCCAGGGCCACAACTGCAGTTGCGTCCTAGCCTTACACAAATACACCGTGTACCCCAATGCTTACCCAAGGACGTCCAGTCCCAGGGCCACAACAGCAGTTGCGTCCTAGCCTTCCACAACCCAGGCATAGTCACCAGTCACTTACTCCCAGAGTGACGACGTCTCCCCCTATATGTTGTAGATTAAATAGGCTACACGTGTTGGATTCTTATGATTACCTCTTTATTCCATGAGATGTACAAGTGGAAAAGGAAGTTATGGTTTTACATCTATAACTATATCTATAATACCAGAGATGAGTACAAATATAAATATATCGATGAAATACATAGAGCTGCCATCTATTATTAATTACAGCTGTCACATCTTCCCTCTTAAATAACTTAAATTAAATTGGTCGTTTTACAATTTCGTTATGGTCTTAAGTTTGATTTGTTACTCGACATAGTTATCTAGATATTCAGGTTTTCTTATCTCTCTACCCGAACGGGTGCGCATGTATTGTTCAGGATTCCCTCCGTGCGTTACGTTTGTGTTAGGGATAAGATAGCTATGTTCAGTATCTGTGTCTATGGGATCGTTAGCATCATGTTGCGTCCTATCGCTATCGTGATCATAGGTGTTATCCTTTTGATCTACATTTTGCTCATTGCTTTCGCTTTTGTTCATACCAATTGGACCATATAGGTGTCTACGATTTCTTTCTATCTTTTTTCCATTTGCCTATGTTACTTCATATGATCGGGGTCTGTTACAAATCTTGCTTATTCTACCTGGAACTAATGGTTTATTCAATTCTTTTCTTACGTGAACTTTATCATTTATTTTTAATGGTCTATGATCACGTGCACCCCTATCATATTGCTCTTTTTGCCTTAGTTGTATTTTAATCAATTTCTCTCTTGTTTCCCTATTCTCACTTTCTCTTTCAAGACTTCTGTTATTTGGTAGGATTCCTCTAATCTTCCTGCCGAACATGATCTCATTCGGAGATTTTACGCCCTTGCCTATCGGTGTGTTCCTGTATTCTAACATTGCCAGATTCGGATCCTTGCTTGGATCTTCATCCATTTTCTTAAACATTCTTTTCGTTGTGCCTATATGTCTCTCTACCATTCCATTTGATTGTGAATAATTTACACTGGAGGTTTTCCAGGCGAAGTCCCAGTCTCTGGCAAACTTCGACATTTCCAGGCTATTAAGTTGTGTTCCAGGGTCTGAATATACAGTATGTGGGATTCCATACCTTGCAAACTGGAATTTTAGCACAGCTATCACTGAGCTGCTAGACATGTCCCTCAACTTTGCAACTTCTACATATTTACTGAAATAATCCACTGTAAGTAGAAATTCAGAACCCTGATAGTAAAAAAGGTCTACACCTAACATTTGCCATGGTCCTTCTGGAACCTCCCTGTTTAGTAGCGTTTCTTTGACGTTGGCCTTTCTGTGCCTGTTGCAAATATCACAATTATCTACCATGTCTTCGATTTCTTTGTTCATGTGGGGCCAGAACAGGATCTCTCTTGCCCTATTTTTGCATTTTTCTTTTCCCATGTGATTGAAACGAATCAAGCCTAGCATTTCCTTTCTTAACTTTTTAGGGACTACTATCCTGCTACCTTTGAATATTAGGTCATCTATTATGGTTAACTCATGAGAGTAGTTATAGTAACTTCAGTGGCAGAGTTAATGCCAAACGGCATTCTTAGATACCTGTATCTACCAAACGGGGTAATGATTGTCATCATATAACTACTTCGATCTGTCAACCTTACTTGATGGAATGCTTTGCTTGCATCAAGCACGCTAAAAATTTTGCTACCGGCTATACTTGAGCTCAGCTCATCAAATGTGGGAATCTTTTTATGTTGCCTCTTTATGGATTTGTTCAGTTCAGTTGGGTCTATACATATTCTAATCTGTCCGTTTTTCTTTTTGCTAATAACTATGGGTGAACCTATTCAGTGGGCTCAGTCACTTTTTTATTATACCCTCTTTTTCCATGTTCTCTCTTTTCTGACCGAGTCATTTAGTCCAATTGGAATTTTTCTGCAGGCAGCAATAATAGGTTTAGCATCATTTTTTAATTGTTTATGCAACCCATGCCGTCAAATGCTTTTTTATATTTCGTTAATATTTTTCCAGTTGAGGAACTGTTATTATTCAATTCCACAGTGTGAACTCTTTGCACAATGTTAAGTGCCATCAAACTTGGTAAACCTATTATTACTGGCTGATCATCTGTGTTTTCAGTTACTATAAACTACAGATCTGAATTTTTCCTATGTGCAAATTTAAAGCTTAGATTACATTTTCCAATAACATTTATATGTTGACCTCCATATGCTGTTAGCTTTACATTAGTTCTAACAATTTTTATATTTTTTAATTTTGTATTTTTTAGTTTGCTTACAGGCATGACATTGCACCTCGCGCCTGAGTCTATTTTAACCTCAATTTTGCACGAGTTATTTACTATAATTTTTTCAGTCCAGTCTAGTGTGCCTTCTACACTACCAACATAGAGTGAGTCTACCTTATCATTTCGAGTTTCTGATTTTGTTTTAACTTTACACATTTTAGCATAGTGATTTTTTCCTTTGCAATTGTTGCATACTTTACCAAAAGCCGGGCATTGGCCATACCCATGTTGTCGACCACATCTCTGACACTCCCGCTGCTGGTTATATGTCGAACTTCTCTCCTTGTCATTGCTTATGTGGCTGCCTGTTTGCATCTTAATGCCTGATGTCAGGAACAAACCTATCATCAACCACTTTACTGCAACTCTTTCACGTTACTCGATTGTAAAAAAAGGCTTTTGGCAACTGCAAGTAACACCCCGTACTTCAGAATATCTGACATTCAGTACCCCATTCGGAAGATAATCTTGCTTAAGAATGCCATTTGGCTTAGCATCGGCTCCGGAAGTTTTCCAACAAGTAATGAGTTCGTTGATAGCGGACGTAAAGAACGCGGAGGTGTCTATGGATGATGTTCTCTTGCATGCCACCAGCAAACTAGAACTAGAGAGGATCACTCAAGAGGTACTTGACAAATTCAGAAAAGCAGGCCTTAAGCTTAATAAAGAAAACTGCGTTTTTAATACACAAAAAGTAAAGTTTCTGGGACATATAGTCTCCGCTGAAGGGGTAAAACCTGATCCCGAAGAAATAGAAATTATAACGAAAATTAAGCAACCGGAAAACGTCAAAGAGTTGCAAAGATTCTTGGGTATGGTAACATACGTGTCGAAATTTATAAACAATTTGGCAGATATCACCCAACCACTAAGACAATTATTGCGAAAAGATGTTGAGTGGGTGTGGGATAGGCAACACAATGAAGCATTCAATAAACTAAAAAATCTGTTGCAGAATCCACCAGCACTAGGGTATTATGACACTAAAGCGCCAATTTTGCTGTCAGTAGATGCCAGTAGTTATGCATGTGGCGGAGTACTAATACAAAAACAGAAGCCGAGCGCTTACTGTGCGAAATCGTTCACAAAAACTGAACAGGGCTATAGCCAATTAGAAAAAGAAGCAAACGCCATTCAAGTTGCATGTAAAAAATTTCACATGTACATTTGGGGTTGCAAAGATTTAACGATTGAATCTGACCATAAGCCTTTTGAGACAATATTTAAAAAGCCAATTACAGATGCACCACCGAGATTGCAAAGAATCATGTATCAAATCCTGCCTTATAATCCAGAAGTCACTTATAAAAAAGGTACGGAATTGTATGTAGCAGATTTACTGAGTAGAGACTGCGAAAACTTAGATAGTGAAGATTTAAATACAGAAAATTTACAAATATGTGCTATTGTACCATTCACGAAAACGCGAAAAGACGAACTTAAAGCAGAGACCTCAAAAAGTAAAGAACTTAATGATTTGTTATGGTATCGCATCTACGATGGAAGCAGTAAGGAAGGCGGTCGGCATGATGTGGTGGTGCACAGTGGCTAGTCATCGTCGGCTGGGGCGGGTCCTTGCCAACCTTACTGTTCCTGCGCCATAAACAGAAAAAAGTTCCTATCATGCCTATCAAAACCAATAGTTGTCAAATTCAAAAAAAAAACTGACAGAAGCGCAGAGACCGACTCAAAACGCTTATAAATTCAAACTAAAACGACATCCGGTCAAACCGGATGCCACGGACAGACCGCGAACATTCAAAAATTTAAATTCAAAAAGAAATTAAAAAAAAAACTAAACGCAACGAAAATTACCGAACCGGACATGACCGGTTACCACAAGTTCAAAATCAAAATTAGAAAAAAAAGGCTGAAAAATTAAAATACAAATAAAAGGGCCGAATATATAGAGGGGCGCCGCGACTGTTGTTGCCACGCCCGGTGCTTATACCCACCCTCAAATCCATGGCCACCGACGCACCTATTTTTCGGTGGCCCCTTACCTGTATACCCTACATGCCTTCTAAGTCAAGGAGGAAGTCAGCACTCCCATTATTAGTACACTTTATTGATTATTCATCTTACAAAAATAAAGGGGGTAATTCCAGAGCAGTTAAGTTTTGTTGTGATTACATTAACGATTGTTTAATTTTTACAATGGTTTACAATTATCATATATATTTTCGCAAGAATTAAATAATAAATTTTTTTTTTTTTTTTTTGATTATTTAAACTAGGAGTCTTTAAGAATAGATAGAAAAAGACGTGGGCATGGAAAAGGCGGAATGGTAAGTAGTGTGTACTTGGGATTTCGTAACCCTTTACCCGTTTGCGGTTTGTTCGGATTTTCGATATCAGTTCTTTTACCCAAATCTGTTTTTATATCTTAATTTATTTGGTTTTATTTTAGGTTGATTTATTCGCGTTTAAGTTCAATTTATTTTAGTTTTATTTCTGGTAAATTCAGTTTAATCAATAATCTCTTAACCCGTACGCATATCATAACGAATATGTTAATTTGTGTATTTTAGCAATGGTGTTATGTAAGTGGGTTGGGGGGGTATATATCGAAGGTAGTAGAAGAGGGCGAAATAATTATATAATTAGATTTACTTATACCAAGGGACTTATAGGAATAATAAAGGAAAAAGAAAACCACTTAATATATAACCAAATTCTACTTCCTGCATTTAGGTGTGTACGTATATAAGTTATTTGTAATAGTGGTCATTACGTAATGTTTATACCGAAACCAAAAAAAAGGACTATGTGCTTATGCACTTGTAATACTAACGATACTAATGACATGTATATAATTTAGTCTTCCTAAATTCAAAGGTGTAAACATTTTCTCTTTTTTTTTTTTGATTTACATTCACCAAAATGGAGTTGACACAATGTATTAATTAATATAAAGCACTATGCATGATGTATTATACTATGTCCTAATGTAATCTACTACTTCAAAGATTTTATCATTAATTCATAAGATTAAATGGAACGATAAATGAATCATATGCAGCCATGGTTACAAAGTGGCAATGAAAACGAATACTAATCCTTCCGGTTATCATCTCCGGGTAGGTATTTGCTTGTATGTAACCATGTTTGCTATAAATATATATGTATGTATTTCTATACTAATGTATGCCTATGCGTAATTTTATGTATGCCTCTGCTTACAGGTAATTTACTATAGGCGATATCAGCACCTAAGCAGGTATTTAAAAGGGGGTTGCATACATACGTGCAACTCTAAGTAGGCATATGCTTATATATACATATACCCATATTCGCTATTAGCACCCAAGTATATATTTATAGGTGGTTGCACTCAATGCGCAACTCTAAGTGGGTATATGCCTATATATGCATATAACTATAATTAATACAAGTACTTAACCATATGTCTTCATGGTGTGGTATATATATGTGTATATTTTTATTGCTTTAGTTTCTTTGTGTGCCTACGCTCATGTATATACGTCTACAAGTGTATTTAAGCTCTCCTCATGGGGGGCTTTGGAACGGACCCACCCCTTTATGTGGTTCTGGTTGCGGTGGCCGGCTCTGCAGCAGACCTAGGTGCACGATCGTACAGTTGTTGTAGTTGGTATTGTTGTTGCTGTCGTTGGCTTGTGCGCGCTGTTCTGGTACCGTTGGTGGTTGTCGCGCTCTGGTTCGAGGTGGTCGAGCGCACCTGGTGGCAATACACGTCGTGTTGACCTTTACTATTTGGATGACTGGGGACTAATTCTGCCGTTCGTTGTATTACACTTCAGCGTACTGCTGGCCCTGGAGGCGGAGGTGGTGTTGAACGCTTTTCCAAAGGAAACGGTGTGCTTCGTGGACGCAGGGAGAAGGGTGTACCTTCGGAGTACTAGGCCTACTCTTCACAATTAGTATAGGGCTCTCCGATTTTGAATCACCATTGCTTTCCTCACTAGGAGTGACTGTCCAAGGCCGACTTACTGCTCACTTGGAAATTGTCTTGTGGTTTATTACTATCCCAGAATAGACGAATGGGAACGAGGTTTGCCGGAATGAACCGTTACGGTACTTTGCTCTACCGCTTCTTTCCTAGTTTCTAGGCTTTGCTGATAGTCCTTTCGTCGTGGGTCTAAGGAATCGGCCGTGCTTCCTCGTGGCTGTATTTTGGTTCTTCACCAATACTCACTTAATTATGTGCACAGCATGGCGATGACGTTTTACGATGCGTTGATTATAGCTGGGGATGGGCAGTTGATGTACACAATAATGATAATACAGCAGTTTCTGAGCTTGACGCTTTTCCGTTTGAAGTTGTGCGCATAACTGTTATACTATCCTTTGCAGGATCAAAAGGCCGCCAAAGTTTAGGCTGAACCAAATCACCAATCTCGTAATGATTAATTCTACTATAAACCTTTTGGTTTATAAAAAATTCCCCGATTAAATGCGCACAATAAAAAAAACAGTTCTTGCTTCTTCTTTTACCAGCAACTAAACTTCAAGGCTGGAGCCTATTTTTCTTGCGTCCATCCGCCAGCTAACCAAATAAGGAAGAGAGCAAAAAAATTTTTCGTTTCCGCGAAAAACGTGCCTTTTTTCCTTCCTTCTTTTTTCTTCTTTCTTTTGATGCCGATTTTTCGATCTTTTTTTCTTGTTTTCAATACTTTTGTATCGCAACTTTCGTCCCATCACCAGTCACTAGGTGTGTTCGCGCGAACACGCTCCCAAGTGGACCGTAACCGTAGACCATAACCGTGGACCGTAACAGATTTAAAGTCAACCATATTAAAAGGATGGCCAGAGCCCATTAATAAAGTGCCGGTAAATCTCAAAAAATATTGGTACTACATAGAGGCTCTCAGCGTTTACGAGGACATAATTTTTAAAGATCACAGAGCATTGGTTCCAAACTCAATGGTGCCATTAGTAATGAAACATTGCCATCTTAGTCATACAGGACTACAAGGGACGCTAAAACTGGCCCGTGACAATGTATTCTGGCCAACAATGACCAAAGATTTAACTGAGTACATAAAAACTTGCAGTGCATGCAGCAAAATACAAAAAGATAATCAGATGGAACAAATAAATTTACAAGCAGCGCCGAAACGGCCATGGAGTATTGTCGCTTCGGACATATTCCACTTAAGAGGAAAGGATTACATCCTCATTGCAGATAGCTACTCAGGATACTTTGACTTTAAACAACTAAACAATATCACCAGCTTCAACGTCATTAAAGAACTTAAGACATGGTTTGCTACCTTCGGCATCCCGGAAGTACTATTATCAGATGGTGGTAAACAATTTGATTGCAGCGATTTCAGGGCTTTTCAGAAAGAATGGAACTTTGAACATAGAATTTCGAGACCTCATTTTCCACGTTCAAACGGTCTAGCCGAACGCTATGTACAAGAGGCAAAAAACCTGATGAAAAAGTGCCTCGAAGACAACACGGACATACAATACAGCTAGCGCTGCTACATCATCGGAATACTCCACGCATGGACCTAGGGTCTCCAGTTCAACGGTTAATGAACAGAAGAACCAGAACGCTATTACCTACCAATGAAAAGCTACTCAATCCAAAAATAATAAAAGACGTAAGCAAAAAACTAACAAAACTCAAGGTAGGTGAGAAAGAAACAGCAGATAGAAATTAAAAACAGAGTAGATAATACAAAACGCAAGAGAAAGTACTGCTTAGATAAAGCCATAACAACTGGGTTCCAGCTTATATAGTGAGAACAGAAGGACACCGCTCGTACAGAGTACAAACCAAAGATGGCGCCATATACAGAAGAAACACATGGCATCTTAAGCCAGCCACTTCATCCCTCGACGTTGATCCTAGGTCGTCCACAGATCGTCCTACTGTTGAACCAAAAACCAAAGTTCTTCAAGTCCAACACAGCCACCTACAGAAACCACAACACAACAGTTTTCGCCAGATAACGTGCCTCGTGAATCTGAACCTTCCACGCCCGCTACACCACAGGATGCAGCTAGCCTCAATCATCCACCACGCACTCGCTCTGGACGTGTAATTAAAACACCCGCAAGGTACCGCTGAAAAGGAGGGATGTCAGGAACAAACCTATCATCGGTTCAGGAACACACATACAATCGATTCACAATACACATTCCTATATATACATATTACTGCACAACCACTTTTATTGTACACACTTGAATATACATATTATTAAAGATTGTTCTTGACACGAACTATAATAAAGCACGTGACTTCTCAATCGATCTATTTTATTTAACAAAAGTAATTTGTACCAAAGTTAAGGTACATTACACCTGAGCCCTGCTTTCGATGGGCACCATTTACCTCATGGTTGTCTGCATTTTTTTTTTATCAGGTGTACTTTCGAGTCCTCGCCAATTGTTTTCATTTGTATGTCTGCTAGTTCTACTGTTTTACATATTTGTGTGCACTTCTCCAAATCTAATTTATCTTCTCGTAGAAGGCGGTTCCTCAATTCTGAGTCTCGGATACCACAGACTATTCTGTCTTTTATTAGACTGTCTTTGAGGTTACCAAAGCCGCATGTGGCGCTCAGCGTTTTGAGGTCAGTCAAATAATTTGTAAAATTTTCACCACTCTGTTGCACACGAGTGAAAAATAAGTGTCTTTCTACTGTCTCATTCGCTTTAGGGGAACAGTAGTTTTCGAACGATTTTGTCACTGCCTCGAGTTTGTTGCTATCCGCCTCACTTAGCCCGAATGTATTAAACTTTTCTAGTGCGTCATCGCCGATGACATGTAGGAACACTGCAACTTTCCTCTCTTCTTCTTTTTTGTCCAGCCCTGTGGCCTTCATGTATAAATCGAATTTTTGCTTCCACTTGTTCCATTTTTCTTTTACATTGCCGTCGAACGATAATGGAAGTGGTACCTTCATTGATGTCTCCATTGTTTCTGTTTGTTTCTGTTCCTGTGATTCCTCGCACACGTGTTCGGGCGTGTTTCCAGGATCCGACTTGTTTTCTTTCACTTTGAAATATTGCTCTGGTACTACACGTAACTTACAGTCGTCACAATTTTGATGATAATTTTGCTCTTGTGATGCTTAATTTGATATTTGATGATTTACCGGCTGCGCCATGTTGTAGATAAAATAGGCTACACGTGTTGGATTCTTATGATTACCTCTTTATTCCATGAGATGTACAAGTGGAAAAGGAACTTACTGTCGTCACAATTTTGATGATAATTTTGCTCTTGTGATGCTTAATTTTATATTTGATGATTTACCGGATGCGCCATGTTGTAGATAAAATAGGCTACACGTGTTGGATTCTTATGATTACCTCTTTATTCCATGAGATGTACAAGTGGAAAAGGAAGTTATGGTTTTACATCTATAAATATATCTATAATACCAGAGATGAGTAAAAATATAAATATATCGATGAAATACATAGAGCTGCCATCTATTATTAATTACAGCTGTCACACTATGCACTTCAGAATTCTGCAGTTTAACTGTAATGGATTAACTGGAAAGATCACGGAGATAGTTGATTTCATGAAGCGGCACAACATCCGCATTGCTGCGATTCAAGAGACTAAACTCACAGCAAGATCTGCTCTGGAGACCTGTTCGGGGTATAATGTCACAGAAAAGATATCGAGAGCGGAAATGGAGGCGGCCTCGCGTTTATCATACACCACTCTGTGCAATATTATATATTTGATCCTGGCATCGACCGCAAGGCAATGTCTAAGAACGTCAGGGCCTATCTGTCCGGTCAGGCGATGCAAACCTAGAAATCATTAACATCCCTCCTGCCACCTGTTGCCCCAGTGGATACCGTCCTAATTGCAGGGCCTTACTCACTGGCAACAATCGCATTATCTTAGGCGATTTCAATGCCCATCATGATCTATGGCATTCAAACTTGCGGGCGGACAGTAGTGGTGAGATGTTGGCGGATCAAATAGAAGAAACCTCGTTCTGCACAATAAACGGAGATGCCCCACACGTGTGGTAGGATGCTGTCACAGCTCGCCAGATATCTCAATCGTGAGCGCAGAACTCGTAAATTGCGTCAACTGGCAGCCGATGGTAACATTGGCATCCGACCACCTGCCCATACTTATTTCGCTCGAGCGTACCGCCGACTTCATCGTCACCGAAAAGCGCACTTTCATAAACTTCAAAAAAGGAAAGTGGGAAGAATATAAATCTTCTAGAGACAACCGCTTTGCTGCCCTCCCTATCCCGACTGATGCCCCCCAAGGGGAGCGTGCCTTCCATAAGTTCATTGAATCCGCCTCGGCACGTTTCATTCCCGCCGGGAGAATTCCCGAAATCCGGCCCCACTTCCCGGCGGAGGCCGCAAACTTAGCGAGAGAACGTGACCTTATAAGACAGCTAAACTGCCACCTATTGCCCCAGCAGATACCGCCCTAATATCAGCGCCTTACTCACTGGCAACAATCGCATTATTGAAACTTGCGGGCGGACAGTAGGGGTGAGATGTTGGCGGATCAAATAGAAGAAACCTCGTTCTGCACAATAAACGAAGAACCCCCACACGTATGGTAGGAAGCTGTCACAGCTCGCCAGATATCTCAGTCGTGAGCGCAGAACTCGTAAACTGCGTCAACTGGCAGCCGATGGTAACATTGGCATCCGACCACCTGCCCATACTTATTTCGCTCGAGCGTACCGCCGACTTCATCGTCACAGAAAAACACACTTTCAGAAACTTTAAAAAAGGAAAGTGGGACGAATACAGATCCTTTACAAACAACCGCTTTGCTACCCTCCCTATCCCGACTGATGCCCCTCAAGGGGAGTGTGCTTTCCGCAAGGTCATTGAATCCGTCTCGGCTCGTTTCATTCCCGCCGGTAGAATTTGCGAAATTCGGCCCACTTTCCGGTGGAGGCCACAAATTTAGCGAGAACGTGACCTTAGAAGACAGCCCAAATAAGGGATATAAACCAACGCATCAGATTTCTTGTGGATGAACACAAGCGGGCGAAATGGGAGGAGCACCTGAGTTTTTGTAATCTCTCTGCCGGTATAGGTAAACTTTGGTCTACCGTAAAGTTCCTACCGAATCCGTCTAGGCACAATGACAAGGTTTCCATCGCCATTGGCGATAAAGTGCTGTAGGATGCGAAAAAATGCGCGAGCGCTTTCTGCCGACAATATATAATGCATTCTACGGTCGACAAAGATAGACGGAGGGCCAACAGACACGCACATAAACATAAATTCAGCGCGTCACCAATTACCATCACCGCCAAAGAGGTTGAGGATGCCATCGGTCATGCTAAGGAAAGAGGGTTTCAAATATTTAGCACATGCCTTCAACCTGTCTCTTTCCAGCTTTGTCATGCGCGAAAAATGGAAAATGGCCAAGGTGGTCCCGCTACTAAAGCCTGGGAAACCAGCTAACATAGGAGAGTCATATCGACCGATACCTCTCTTATCGCCAGTAGACAAGACGCTTGAATCCATTTTGCTCCCCTACTTCAAAGCAAATTTGCAGCTAGCCTGTCATCAGCATGGCTTCAGAAAAGTCCATAGCAGCACCACCGCGCTAAATTCCATTAGCACCCAGATAAATTGGGGTTTAAATCAAAGCCCCCACCATAGAACAGTACTCGTTGCGCTAGACCTATCAAAAGATTTTGATACTGCCAACCATGGCACGTTACTGCAAGACCTGGAAGGGTCTACCCTTCCCCCATGTCTTAAGAGGTGGACCTCAAATTATCTGGTTGGTCGGCAGGCATAGGTCCAATTTAGAAACGAAACATCAAAACCAAGAAGGATTAAACCAGGGGTTCCACAGGGTGGTGTCCTATCCCCGCTTTTGTTTAATTTCTACATATCTAAGCTACTCTCCCCACCAGAAGGAGTTACTATCGTTCCCTACGCCGATGACTGCACAATAATGGCCACAGGCCCAGGCCCACAGATCGATGAGCTTTGCAACAGAACAAACAACTGCTTCCCTGATCTCTCCAGTTTTTCGCCCTGCGAAACGTGGCATTATCACAGACTAAATCCTCCGCGACCTTACTTACAACTTGGACGTCCCAAATGTCGACCATTTTGAACATCCACGCCGATGGCACTACGCTACCGACTGTCCTACACCCCAAACTATTGGGTGTGACGTTTGATCAGGATCTACATTTTGGTGAGCATGCAGCCGCAATTGTACCGAAAATCCAGAGCCGCAATAAAATCCTCAAATCCCTTGCTGGCAATACTTGGGGAAAACCAAAGAAACGCTCATTACCACATAGACAGATAATTAATTGAGGATCGCACTCCGACCATTGGCCTATTGTGCCCTCAGCTGCTTCACAACACCTCATCCAAGCCTCATTACCACATACAAAGCAATTGGACAGTCGCGTCCCCTATATGGTCGCCAAGCCTAAAAACTACCCACTGGAAGACGCTTCCCAAGGCAGTCGGTTCTATGTACTGGAGCGACTCGGGATTTTTCCCGACCAAGGACTGTCATTTCAGTGTGACCCCATTTAATTTGTTGCGCCCTCCCACAAATTGTCATCCTCCCAGCAGCTCCTTGCAGCAGGACTGCTCCATATTCTCTTGCTCCGGGAAGGTATCGAACCCAATCCGGGTCCGTCTCCTGACCCCGGTCCTGAGAAATGCTTTTGCTGCATCTGCCGGAAAAGAATCTTTTTAGGACGGTCATACTCTGTTCAGTGTGTCTCGTGCAAGGCATGGTTGCATCGGACAGGTTGTTCTGGGCTTGATCCCAAAAGCCGACGTCCACGTAACTTTTATAAATCTTTTGTGGCTCCTTGCTGTTCACGCCCGTAGTCTACGCCTAAGCGCCCCCCCCCCCCCCACTACCTTCCAGCAGCCCCGCTGCTCAGCAAGCCACAACAAGTACCCGCTGCTGCTCGCGCCCCACGGCGCCAACAACTCAAGCAGCTGCTACCACTCATAACTACTACCTTCGTAGTAGAGTCGGTAGCAATGCTGAGCATCAGCCCTTGCACCCGTCTTCTCCCCCCTCTTTTCCGGCAGCAATCGTGCAGGTCAGGGAAACAGACTCTTAGTCCCTACCTCCGTTTGCACCGTCTGCCAGCACAGTATAGGTTTGCGACATCCGCCCAATGCAGCTCCTGCCTTGGGTGGTGCCATTTTTCTAGATGTTCTGGTCTCCGCGACGGCAACCCCCCGACGGGTTTCATCGCGCCATGTTGCCAGGTCGCAAACCCAAATCATCCGGATACCCCAATGCTTGCACAAGGACGCCCAGTCCCAGGGCCACAACAGCAATTGCGTCCTGGCCTTCCACAACCCAGGCGTGGCGACGTCTCCCCTTATGCGCTTCAGAATTCTGCAGTTAAACTGTAATGGACTAACTGGGAAGATTACGGATATAGTCGATTTCATGAAGCGGCACAACATCCGCATTGCTGCGATTCAAGAGACTAAACTCACAGCAAGATCTGCATTGCAGACCTGCTCTGGTTATAATGTCCACAGGAAAGACCGCGAGAGCGGAAATGGAGGCGGTCTCGCGTTTATCATACACCACTCTGTTTTGCAGTCTTGATACCACTAAAAGGTTTGAGATATTTAAGTCTACTGTTCTGCAAATTTGTAGAAATGTCATTCCCTTGGCTTCCAAAAAGAAGTACAAGGTGCCCTGGCATAATAGAGCCTTGATGAAACTCCGGAATTTGAAAAATAAATTTTTCCGTAAATTTAAAAGAACTCAAAATCCAACGTTTTTCAACTTGTATAAAGAGTATGATAAGAAATTCGCGTGTCTGGATAAATTCTTACACAGAAATTATATTTTAAATTTTGAGGAAAATCTTAAATCTAACCCAAAATCATTTTGGAACTTTGTCAACTCGAAGAAATCAGTTTCGAATATTCCGTCCTCTCTTTTTCTTGCTGAAGAAGCTGTCGATACTCCGGAGGATGCTGCAAATCTTTTTGCTGAATACTTTATGAACAATTTCACTTCTGACTCTGTCAATCATGATAACATTACTTTTAATATTCAGGCTTCGATTGACTTCGGTAATGTAGTATTGTCTAAGGAAGATGTTCTTAATGGGCTTATTCGGCTTAAGACGTCGAATATTACCGATATCGATGGGTTCTCTGCAATTCTGTTTAAACAATGTGATTCCCTAGTCTATCCACTGTTGTTAATTTTTAATAATTCGTTATCTACAGGTACTTTTATTGATGCGTGGAAAGTAGCATTCATTACACCTATTTTCAAGAGCGGCAATAAAAATGATATTACTAATTATAGGCCTATTTCAAAACTGTCCACCATTGCGAAGCTCTTTGAATGTATCATCCAAGATAAATTACGTTTCTGTGTAAAGAATTTTGTGTGTCCTGAGCAGCATGGATTTTTTCCAGGACGTTCAACTGTGTCTAATCTGACTATTTTCTCGGATGACTGCCTTGCAGCTTTTCAGGCAGGATATCAGGTTGACGCTGTGTATACTGACTTTTCCAAGGCATTCGATCGGGTTTCCCATGTTATTTTGATAAAAAAGTTAGCCTGTTTGGGCTTTCACTCAGTATTTTTGAGTTGGATTGAATCCTACTTATTTAAGCGTCGCTGCATGGTTGTAGTTGATGGTGTTAGGTCTCGTCCATTCGTTGCTTCCTCCGGTGTTCCACAAGGTAGTATCCTGGGTCCACTGTTTTTTGTCATGTTTATTAATGATATTCGCTCTTGCTTCTCTAAAGTAAGATTCTTGCTGTATGCAGATGACCTGAAGATATACTTGCCTATTCATAGCCTTCATGATGCGGTATTGTTGCAAGAAGCTTTGGATAAACTTAGTAACTGGTGTAATAATAATCGGTTATCACTTAACCTAAAAAAGTGCTTTCAAATAACTTTTTCGAAGCGTGTCAACTTGATTGATACCGTGTATCAAATATCAAACTCGCCCCTGTTGCGGGTTAGTGAAATTAAGGACTTGGGTGTAATATTTGACACGAAGTTTTCGTTTTCAAGTCATATTAATGTGTGCATTGCTAAGTCGTATGCCATGCTAGCTTTTGTTAGGCGTCATAGCTTGGATTTCAGTGACCCGTATACGCTAAAGCTTTTATATTCTGCGTTTGTGCGATCCAAACTTGAATACGCTTGTTTCATCTGGTCTCCGTATTATTCCTGCCATGTTGCAAGAATTGAACGAATCCAAAAAGTATTCGTACGCTTTGCATTACGCAGTCTGCGCTTCTCGGATCCTGTCCCGACTTATAAAGCTCGTTGCTTATTGATCAACTTAAAATCATTGCAGGACAGGAGGACAATTTTATCGTTGTCGTTCGTTTTCGATTTGTTACGTGGGGTTGTTGATTGCCCTGTGCTCTTGGAGAGGATATTCATTAATATACCGGCTAGAGCTCTTCGTGCTTCTGAGTTTTTTCATATTGGTGTTCTCAGGGCTCTTTATGCGCGGAATGCTCCAATTACTAGAGCCTTAATTGAGTTCAATAGAATTTCTAAATTTTGTGAGATAGATTTTTCTTGTTCGAAAGATGGCTTTCTGAGTATTTTAAATACTTTTTATAAGTAAGGTAATTTATATTATTATACATTATTAACTACTTTACACTTTTATAATTAGCCTATAAGATTCTTTTTTAATTGGCTTAAATAAATAAATAAATAAATAAATAAATAAATAAATAAATATTATATATTTGATCCTGGCATCGACCGCAGGGACAATCACCCTTATTGTCATTGTCGTCGTCGACATCGTCGTCATATTTCAGTCGACGTCACATCGTATCGACGTCGTCGTCACTTCGACACCAAATCGGTATTGGCTAAGCTTGTTGAGACGACGACAATTTTTCGATAAAACGAAAGGAAAATATACCATCTCTGTCAATTCTGGATCAGCTGTTCGTAGAGTTGTGCTTTTTCGTTCATTTCAGAGATTCGAATCTTTAGTTCTTTTTCTGATGATCGAACAAGTTGTTCTTTTTGTTCATCTGCTCTTTTTTTCAAGCAAATTTGATCACTGCTGCACGCACCCGCGAAAAAAGTCAAAAAGTATAGATGGGGGTGTGTATTCAGCAATGCTTTGTGTAGGTATATTTAAATGAGTAATGAATAAATAAGTTAATATATATGTATAATTAACTTCAAAAAAAGTTACAAATTTCGGAAGATCCAGGAAATTGAAAGAGTACAGACACAAATTGTAAATATGAACTTTTCAAGTTTAATAAATGTAATAATTAAAAATAAAATAAATGTAAGGCGCGATAACCTCCGAAGAGATCTAAGTCCGAGCTTCTCTTCCAATTTGCGTCGTGCTCCTCTTGATTTTCCCTACAAATTGGCCGGACGGGACCTACATGTTTTTATGCCGACTCCGAACGGCATCTGCAAGGCAGATGAGTTTTCACTGAGAGCTTTTCATGGCAGAAATACACCCGGAGCGCTTGCCAAACACTGCCGAGGGGCGACCCCGCTTAGAAAAATGTTCTTATAATTGAAAAACTTTATTTCTAAAATTTTGATTTTCCTTTGCCCGGGAGTTGAACCCAGGGCATACGGTGTGATAGGCGGAGCACGCTACCATCACACCACGGTGGCCGCAAAGCATGTTTTTCATAAATAGTGCATACATATATTGTTGTAGCAGTGCCACACACAAAGATGACCACACATATTTTTAGTGTAAGTGGCATCATCGACATTCGTGCTCAGAATTTCTGCGTATATATGTGTGAATTTACAATGTTCGCGAACGAGAAGAGAGAAAGAATAACATTAGATAAAACGAACTAAAAGAACCAATGAACTAAAAGAACAAAAAGAACCGAAATCGAAGATCTAGTTCACTTGTTCAGTTGAGAGACCTGGTCAATTGAACAAGTTCAGAACGAAACGACCCAACTCTAGCTGCTCGATTTTTTTTACTCACCCTTATTGCCATTGTCGTCGTCGTCACTGAACGACGACGTCTCACGACGACATGTTAAATTCGGTATTACCGTTGTCGTTTTCGATAACTATTGACGACTATCGACACATGTTTGGTATTGGCTAAGCAAATTTGCTGTCGTCGTCGCCCTCACACGACGCCATTTGTGTCGACGCGGTTTTTACTGACGTCAGAAGGAAAATTTGTAAGTAAAACATTTTTTTTAATTAATTAAATATACATATATGTAATATGCATTGTTTTCTTAGATATTCAAAATGAAAATAACGAGTGCGCAATAATTCGAGGTTCTTGTAGCTGGGCTAGAAAAAATCGAAGTTATTTCTGATTTTTTTTTCTATTGAGTCTAAGCTCCTCTTTATTATTTTCGTCACTAGAGCTCATAATAAAACATTTTTGTAAAATCTTGAAAAGAAATATTTAAACAAATCTCAAATCGCGAAAAAAGATACAGAAATAGTAAAAAAAATCGAACAGCTGATCCAGAATTGACAGAGATGGTATATTTTCCTTTCGTTTTATCGATAAATTGTCGTCGTCGTCTCAACAAGCTTAGCCAATACCGATTTGGTGTCGAAGTGACGACGACGTCGATACGATGTGACGTCGACTGAAATACAACGACGATGTCGACGACGAGAATGACAATAAGGGTGAATGTTCGCGAACGAGAAGAGATAAAGAATAACATTAGATAAAACGAACTAAAAGAACCAATTAACTAAAAGAACAAAAAGAACCGAAATCGAAGATCTAGTTCACTTGTTCAGTTGAGAGACCCGGTCAATTGAACAAGTTCAGAACGAAACGACCCAACTCTAGCTGCTCGATTTTTCTTACTCACCCTTATTGCCATTGTCGTCGTCGTCACTGAACGACGACGTCTCACGACGACATGTTAAATTCGGTATTGCCGTTGTCGTTTTCGATAACTATTGACGACTATCGACACATGTTTGGTATTGGCTAAGCAAATTTGCTGTCGTCGTCGCCCTCACACGACGCCATTTGTGTCGACGCGGTTTTTACTGACGACAGAAGGAAAATTTGTAAGTAAAACATTTTTTTTAATTAATTAAATATACATATATGTAATATGCATTGTTTTCTTAGATATTCAAAATGAAAATAACGAGTGCGCAATAATTCGAGGTTCTTGTAGCTGGGCTAGAAAAAATCGAAGTTATTTCTGATTTTTTTTTCTATTGAGTCTAAGCTCCTCTTTATTATTTTCGTCACTAGAGCTCATAAAAAACATTTTTGTAAAATCTTGAAAAGAAATATTTAAACAAATCTCAAATCGCGAAAAAAGGTACAGAAATAGTAAAAAAAAAAACAGCTGATCCAGAATTGACAGAGATAGTATATTTTCCTTTCGTTTTATCGATAAATTGTCGTCGTCGTCTTGTTGTTGTTGTAGCAATGCTCGCCCCACCTAATAGCCGCGACCGATCACAAATTGTCATCAATATCCTCTAACGGGAGTCCAAGGAAACTTGCCGTTTCAACAGGGGTGGACCATAAGGAAATGGGTGTTAGAGGCGTTGGTTCCACATTACAATTAAAGAGATGGTTGGTGTCATGTGGGGACACATTGCAAGCAGGGCATACATTTTGTATGTCGGGGTTGATTCTGGATAGGTAAGAGTTTAACCTGTTACAGTATCCAGAACGAAGTTGAGCAAGAGTGACACGCGTTTCCCTGGGGAGTATGCGTTCCTCTTCTGCGAGTTCTGGATATTTTTCTTCAAGTACTGGATTCACCGGGCAATTCCCGACATAAAGGTCCGACGCCTGTCTATGGAGTTCACCAAGGACCTGCTTGTGTTTTTCCGCTTCATACGGCTGGGTTCTCAGGTGCCGTATTTCCTCAAAATGCTTACGGAGATGACTCCTTAGGCCCCTAGGCGGTGCTGGTTCGTCAATCAGATGTCTGTTGGGATGCCCAGGTTTCTGGGTATTCAACAGAAACTGTTTGGTCAGCATCTCATTTCTCTCCCTGATGGGGAGTATTCTCGCCTCATTATGCAGATGGTGTTCTGGGGACATAAGAAGACAGCCCGTGGCGATTCTGAGAGCAGTATTTTGGCAGGCCTGTAGTTTCTTCCAGTGGGTGGTTTTTAGGCTTGGCGACCATATGGGTGACGCGTAGCACGTAATCGGCTGGCTAATTGCTTTGTATGTGGTCAAGAGCGTTTCTTTATCAGCAAGGGATTTGAGGATTTTATTAGGGCTCTGAATTCTTGGAACAATTGCGGTTGCGTGCGCACCAAAATGTAGATCCTGATCAAACGTCACACCCAAGATTTTGGGGTGTAGGACAGTCGGTAGCGTAGTGCCATCGACGTGGATGTTCAATATGGTCGACATTTGGGGCGTCCATGTTGTAAATAAGGTCGCGGAAGATTTAGTCGGTGACAATGCCAGGTTTCGCGAGGCGAAAAAACTGGAGAGATCAGGGAGATAGACGATTATTTTATTGCATAGATCATCGATCTTTGGGCCTGGGCCTGTGGCCATTATTGTGCAGTCATCGGCGTAGGAAACGATTGTGACTCCTTCCGGTGGTGAAGGTAGATTAGATATGTAGAAATTAAACAAAAGCGGGGATAGGACACCACCCTGTGGCACCCCTTGTTTAATTCTCCTTTGTTTTGATGTTTCGTTTCTGAATTGCGCCGATGCCTGCCGACCACCCAGATAATTTGCGGTCCACCGTTTAAGACATGGGGGAAGGGTAGACCCTTCCAGGTCTTGCAGTAACGAGCCATGGTTGACCGTATCAAAAGCTTTTGATAGGTCTAACGCTACGAGTACTGTTCTATGGTGGGGATATTGATTCAAACCGCAATTTATCTGGGTGCCAATGACATTTAGCGCGGAGGTAGTGCTATGAAGTTTTCTGAAGCCATGCTGATGAGGGGCTAGCTTTAAATGTGCTTGGAAATAAGGGAGCAAAATGGCTTCAAGCGTCTTTGCCACTGCGTCAACTGGCAGGCGATGGTAACATTGGCATCCGACCACCTGCCCATACTTATTTCGCTTGAGCGTACCGCCGACTTCATCGTCACTGAAAAACGCACTTTCATAAACTTCAAAAAAGGAAAGTGGGAAAAATATATAAATCCTTTACAGACAGCCGCTTTGCTGCCCTCCCTATCCCGACTGATGCCCGCCAAGGGGAGCGTGCCTTCCGTAAGGTCATTAAATCCGCCTCGGCATATTTCATTCCCGCCGGGAGAATTCCCGAAATCCGGCCCCACTTCCCGGCGGAGGCCGCAAACTTAGCGAGAGAACGTGACCTTATAACACAGCTTGATCCAGGCGACCCCCAAATAAGGGATATAAACCAACCCATCAGATTGCTTGTGGATGATCACAAGCGGGCGAAATAGGAGGAGCACCTAAGACGTTGTAACCTCTCTACCGGTGTGGGTAAACTTTGGTCCACCGTAAAGTCCCTATCGAATCCGACTAAGCACAAAGACAAAGTTTCCATTACCCCAGCGGGTAAGGGGGTCAGAATATACCCGCGGTAGGTATGCCTGTCGTAAGAGGCGACTAAAATACCAGATTCAAGGGGTGTGTAGCGCAACCCTTCAGGTTGCCAGCGCAATATATAGCTTCTCCAAATCCAATTGTCAACCTCACCTATCCGCGGCGAATCCTGTTTCACTAACAGACGAGGCTCTGGCGACCCCAAGCTCCTCATGGATCTTGGGGGTGGGGAGGGAGGGGATGGCCTGAAGGTTTAATGTGGCCACATAAATCGTTCCCGAGATGGTCGGGCTAGCACCTTATTGGTGCTGTGGTACCGGAGCGTACCGGATCTGCATCCGGCAAAGGACCATCACATCGATAACACTCCCCAAAGCCTTCGGGGAGCAACCTTATCGCTACAACAACAACAACAACAAAGTTTCCATCGCCTTTGGCGACAAAGTGCTGTCGGACGCGAGCGCTTTCTGCCGACAATATATAATGCATCCTACGGTCGACAAAGATAGACGGAGAGCCAATAGACACGCACATAAACACAAACTCAGCGCGTCACCAATTACCATCACCGCTAGAGAGGTTTTTGACGCCATTGGTCGCGCTAAACCATCCAAAGCAGTGGGCCCAGACGGCATAGCCATGCCGATGCTTAAAAACCTAGGGAAAGAGGTTTTCAAATATTTAGCGCATGTCTTCAATCTGTCTCTTTCCACCTTTGTCATACCCGAGAAATGGAAAATGGCCAAGGTGGTCCCGCCTGGGAAAGCAGCTAACATAGGTGAGTCGTATCGTCCGTAGCGCTAGACCTATCAAAAGCTTTCGATACGGTCAACCATGGCTCGTTACTGCAAGACCTGGAAGGGTCTACCCTTCCCCCATGTCTTAAAAGATGGACCGCAAATTATCTGGGTGGTTGGCAGGCATCGGTGCAATTTAGAAACGCAACATCAAAACCAAGAAGAGTTAAACAAGGGGTGCCACAGGGTGGTGTCCTATCCCCACTTTTGTTTAATTTCTACATATCTAAGCTACCTTCACCACCGGAAGGAGTCACAATCGTTTCCTACGCCGATGACTGCACAATAATGGCCAGAGGCCCAGGCCCAAAGATTGATGCGCTATGCAATAAAATAAACGGCTACCTCCCTGAACTCTTCAGTTTTTTCGCCTCGCGAAACCTGGCATTATCACCGACTAAATCTTCCGCGACCTTATTTACAACATGGACGTCCCAAATGTCGACCATTTTGAACATCCACGTCGATGGCACTACGCTACCGACTGTCCTACACCCCAAAATCATGGGTGTGACGTTTGATCAGGATCTACATTTTGGTGAGCACGCAGCCGCAATTGTTCCGAGAATTCAGAGCCGTAACAAAATCCTCAAATGCCTCGCTGGCAGTACTTTGGGAAAAGATAAAGAAACGCTCATGACACATACAAAGCAATTAGCCAGCCGATTACGTGCTACGCGTCACCCATATGGTCGCCAAGCCTAAAAATCACCCACTGGAAGAAACTACAGGCCTGCCAAAATACTGCTCTCAGAATCGCCACGGGCTGTCTTCTTATGTCCCCAGAACACCATCTGAATAATGAGGCGAGAATACTCCCCATCAGGGAGAGAAATGAGATGCTGACCAAACAGTTCCTGTTGAATACCCAGAAATCTGGGCATCCCAACCGACATCTGATTGATGAACCAGCACCGCCTAGGGGCTTAAGGAGTCATCTCCGTAAGCATTTTGAGGAAATACGGCACCTGAGAACCCAGCCGTATGAAGTGAAAAAACACAAGCAGGTCCTTGGTGAACTCCATAAACAGGCGTCGGACCTTTATGCCGGGAATTGCCCGGTGAGTCCACTACTTAACGAAAATTATCCAAAACTCGCGGAAGAGGAACCCATACTTATTGCCACTAACAACTGATGAATACACGACTTTTTTTTTGGGGCATTTATGCTAGGCTTGACTGTAATGTGGGCATTTGATGGCAGAGGTGATTTATTAAGAAAGCTGGCAGCAGCATTGGCGTATGATGTAGCGGAAGAAGATGGCAGAGTGCTAGTAGTTGATAACTCACTGTTAGTGGCAGTCATCGAATTGCTTGAATTTTTCATATTTCTTCTCTGCTTGGAGTTGGCAGTAGACTTTACCTTAGTTGCTGCTGATGTATTTGTAGGAGTATTATCGTTATTAATAGTGAGAGTATTTGACACGAGTGGTTGCGTATTAAATGCAAGTGTAGAAGTAGAAATTGTAGATGCAGTAGAAATGTTATTAGTGACAGACTTTGATGATTGTGTTTGTTCGTTTGTATGTGTATGATTCGTTAGAATAAGTAGATGTAGACGAATAAGAAAATGTAGGCAAGGCACGACCATTGTTGGAAGAAAGACCGTTTGATATTTGCAGAGGATTTGATTGCAAACTGGCGACACATGAGTTGTTGTTGTGTATGATAGGACTAGACGGGGAAGTTGACGCATTGTTTTTGTTGTTGACATTCGGAGAACTTTCACGAACGTTCAGGTTGTTGTTGGATGATTGCAACGAGTTCATTAACAATTCTTTAAGATAATCAAATTGTTTTGAAAAATTAAAAAATTTGTTATCAATAGCACTTGAGATGAGTTCAAAACCAAGTTTTTGAACAGATAGCACAGAGTCAAGTGATTTGCAGAGCTTATCCGGCATACCAACGCACTCCTCACTCAAGTAGAGCAAGTGACGATTAGATTTGATTAATCTCACAACATATTCCGAGATATTTTTGCAACATTAATTAATTTCTACATATCAAAGCTACCTTCGCTACCAGATGGATTTAATATCGTTTCCTACGCCGATGACTGCACAATAATGGTCACAGGCCCAGGCCCACAGATCGATGAACTTTGCAACAAAATAAAAGGCTACCTCCCTGATCTCTCCAGTTTTTTCACCTCGCGAAACCTGACATTATCACCGACTAAATCATCGGCGACCTTATTTACAACATGGACGTCCCAAATGTCGACAATATTTACCATCCACGTCAATGGCACTACGCTACCGAGTGTCTTACACCCCAAAATCTTGGGCGTGGCGTTCGATCAGGATCTACATTTTGGTGAGCTTGCAGCCACAATTTCCAGAGCCGTAAAAAAATCCTCAAATCTCTTGCAGGCAGTACTTGGGGAAAAGGTAAAGAAACGCTCATTACCACTTACAAAGCAATTGGCCAGCCGATTGCATGCTACGCGTCCCCGATATGGTCGCCACGCTTAAAGATTACTCTCTGGAAGGAGCTATAGGCCTGCCAAAATACTGCCCTCAGAACCGCCACGGGTTGTCTTCTTATGTCTCCAGAACACCATCTACATAATGAAGCGAGATTACTCCCCATCAGGGAGAGGAATGAAATGCTAACCAAACAGTTCCTGTTGAATACCCAGAAACCTGGGCATCCCAACAGACATCTGAGTGATGATGATGAAATACGGCACCTGAGGACAAAGCCGTATGAAGCTAAAAAACACAGCAGGCCCTCAGTGAACTCCACAAACAGGTGTCGGACCTCAATGTCAGGAATTACCCGGTGAAACCTGTACTCAAAGAACAATACCTTAAACTTGCAGAAGAGGAACGCACATTGCCTAGGGAAACGCGAGTAACTCTAGCTCAAAAATGTATGCCCTGCCTGCGATGTGTCCCCACATTACACCAACCAGCTCTTCAATTGTAATGTGGAACCAAAGCCTCTAACAGCCCTCTCATTATGGTCCACCCCTGTTGAAACAGCAAGTTTCCTTAGAATCCCGCTAGAGGATATTGATGACAATTTGTGATGTTGTTGTTGTTGTAGCAGTGCTTCGCCCCATCCAATAGGTGTGCCCGATCATTTAGTCGAAACTTCCCAAGTCGACGCTTCCCAAGGCAGTCGGTTCTATGTACCGGAGCGACTCGGGATTTTTCCCGACCAAGGACTGTCATTTCAGTATAACCCCATTTAATTTGTTGCATCCCTCCCACAAATTGTCGTCCTCCCAGCAGTTCCGTGCAGCGAGACTGCTCCATATTCTCTTGTTCCGGGAAGGTATCGAACCCAATCCGGGTCCGTCTCCTGACCCCGGTCCTGAGAAATGGCTTTGCTGCATCTGCCGGGAAAGAATCTTTTTAGGATGGTCATACTCTTGTCAGTGTGTCTCGTGTAAGTGATGGTTGCATCGGACAGGTTGTTCTGGCCTAGATCCCAAAACCAGACGTCCTGGCAACTTATATAAATCTTTTGTGGCTCCTTGGTGTTCACGCCCTAAGGCGTCCCGTAGTCTACGCCTTAGCGCGTAGTAGAGTCGGGAGCAATTTCCAGCATCAGACTATGCCCTCGTCTTCTCCCCCCCCCCCCCTTTTTCCGGCAGCAATTGTGTAGGTCAGAGAAAGAGACTCTTAGTCCCTACCTCCCTTTGCACCGTTTGCCTGTGCTGGCATATATGTTTGCGACATCCGTCGAATGCAGCTCATGCCATGGACGATGCCACTTTTCTAGATGTTCTGGCCTCCGCGACGGCAACCCCCCGACGGGTTTTATTGCGCCATGTTGCCAGGCCACATACCCAAATGCACCGGGTACCCCAATGCTTACCCAAGGACGTCCAGTCCCAGGGCCACAACAGCACTTGCGTCCTAGCCTTCCACAACCCAGGCGTAGTCACCAGTCACTTACTCCCAGAGCGACGACGTCTCTCCCTATGCACTTCAGAATTCTGCAGTTACACTGTAATGGATTAACTGGGAAGATCACGGAGATAGTCGATTTCATGAAGCGGCACAACATCCGCATTGCTGCGATTCAAGAGACTAAACACACAGCAAGATCTGCTCTGGAGACCTGTTCTGGGTATAATGTCCACAGAAAAGATCGCGAGAGCGGAAATGGAGGCGGCCTCGCGTTTATCATACACCACTCTGTGCAATATCACATATTTGATCCCGACATCGGCCGCAGTGACAGTGTCTTAGAATGTCAAGGCTTATCTGTCCAGTCAGGCGATACAACCCTAAAAATAATCATCATCTACATCCCTCCTTCCACCTGTTGCCCCAGTGGATACCGCCCTAATATCAGCGCCTTACTCACTGGCAACAATCGCATTATCTTAGGCGATTTCAATGTTCATCATGATCTATGGCATTGAAACTTGCGGGCGGAAAGTAGGGGTGAGATGTTGGCGGATCAAATAGAAGAAACCTCGTTCTGCACAATAAACGGAGACAACCCCACGCGTATGGTAGGAAGCTGTCACATTTCGCCGGATATATCAATCGTGAGCGCAGAACTCGTAAACTGCGTCAACTGGCAGCCGATTGTAATATTGGCATCCGGCCACCTGCCTATACTTATTTCGCTCGAGCGTACCGCCGACTTCATCGTCACAGAAAAACACACTTTCAGAAACTTTAAAACAGGAAAGTGGGACGAATACAAATCCTCTACAGACAACCGCTTTGCTGCCCTCCTTATCCCGACTGATGCCCGCCAAGATGCTTTCCGCAAGGTCATTGAATCCGCCTTGGCTCGTTTCATTCCCGCAATTGCGAAATTCGGCCCACTTTCCGGTGGAGGCCACAAATTTAGCGAGAACGTGACCTTAGAAGACAGCTCGATCCCGGCGAGCCCCAAAGAAGGGATATAAACCAACGCATCAGATTGCTTGTGAATGAACACAAGCGGGCAAAATGGGAGGAGCACCTGAGTGTTTGTAACCTCTCTGCCAGTATAGGTAAACTTTGGTCCACCGTAAAGTTCCTATCGAATCCGTCTAGGCACAATGCCAAAGTTTCCATCGCCATTGGCGATAAAGTGCTGTAGGATGCGAAAAAATGCGCGAGCGCTTTCTGCCGACAATATATAATGCATTCTACGGTCGACAAAGATAGACGGAGGGCCAACAGACACGCACATAAACATAAATTCAGCGCGTAACCAATTGCCATCACCGCTAAAGAGGTTGAGGATGCCATCGGTCATACTAAACCATCCAAAGCGGTGGGCCCAGACGGCATAGCCATACCGATGCTTAAAAGCCTAGGGAAAGAGGGTTTCAAATATTTAGCACATGTCTTCAACCTATCTCTTTCCACCTTTGCCATTCGCAAAAAAATGGAAAATGGCCAAGGTGCTCCCGCTACTAAAGCCTGGGAAACCAGCTAACATAGGAGAGTCATATCGACCGATATCTCTCTTATCGCCAGTTGCCAAGACGCGTGAAGCCATTTTGCTCCCCTACTTCAAAGCAAATTTGTAGGTAGCCTGTCATCAGCATGGCTTCAGAAAACTCCATAGCAGCACCACCGCGCTAAATGCCATTAGCACCCAGATAAATTGCGGTCTAAATCAAATCCCCCACCATAAAACTGTACTCGTTGAGCTAGACCTATCAAAAGCTTTTGATACTGTCAACCATGGTACGTTACTGCAAGACCTGGAAGGGTCTACTCTTCCCCCATGTCTTAAGAAGTGGGCCTCAAATTATCTGGGTGGTCGGCAGGCATCGCTCCAATTTAGAAACGAAACATCAAAGCCAAGAAGAATTAAACCAGGGGTTCCAAAGTGTGGTGTCCTATCCCCGCTTTTGTTTAATTTCTACATATATAAGCTACTTTTCCCACCAGAAGGAGTTACTATCGTTTCCTACGCCGATGAGTGCACAATAATGGCCACAGGCCCAGGCCCACAGATCGATGAGCTTTGCAACAGAACAAACAACTACTATCTCCAGTTTTTTCGCCTCGCGAAATCTGGCATTATCACAGACTAAATCCTCCGCGACCTTATTTACAACTTGGACGTACCAAATGTCGACCATTTTGAACATCCACACCGATGGCACTACGCAACCGTCTTTCCTTCACCCCAAAATATTGGGTGTGTCGTTAGATCAGGATCTACATTTTGGTGAGCATGCAGCCGCAATTGTACCGAAAATCCAGAGCCGTAATAAAATAACCAAATCCCTTGCTGCAGTACTTGGGGAAAAACAAAGAAACGCTCATTACCACATAGACAGATAATTAATTGAGGATCGCACGGCGACCATTGGCCTATTGTGCCCTCAGCTGCTTCACAACACCTCATCCAAGCCTCATTACCACATACAAAGCAATTGGACAGCCGCGTCCCTTATATGGTCGCCAAGCCTAAAAGCTACCCACTGGAAGAAGCTACGGGCCTGCCAAAATACTGCTCTCAGAACCGCCACGGGCTGTCTTCTTATGTCCCTAGAACACCATCTACATAATTAGGAGAGTTTACCCCCAATCAGGGAGAGAAATGAGATGCTAACCAAACAGTTCCTGTTGAATACCCAGAGACCTGGTCATCTCAACAGACAGCTGATTGATGAGCCAACACCGCCTAGGGCTTAAGGAGTCATCTCCGTAAGCACTTTGAGGAAATACGGCAGCTGACAACTCAGCCGTATGAAGCAAAAAACACAAGCAGGTCCTCAATGAACTCCACAAACAGGCGTCGGACCTTTATGCCAGGAATTGCCCGGTGAATCCAGTACTCAAAGAACAGTACGCGCCTCTTACGACAGGCATACCTACCCCGGGTATATTCTGATCCCCTAACCTGCTGACAATTTGTGATCGGTCGCATCTATTAGGTGAGGCGAAGCACTGCTACAATAACAACAACAACAACATGATTTAGTCGATGATGTCAGGTTTCACGAGGTGAAAAAACTGGAGAGCTCCCTGAGCCATTTATTTTGTTGCAAAGCTCATCGAAATGTGGGCCTGGGGCCATTATTGTGCAATCATCGATGTAGGAAACGATAGAACTCCTTCTGGTAGCGAAGGTAGCTTTGATATGTAGAAGTTAAACAAAAGTGGGGAAAGGACACCACCCTGTGGCACCCCCTGTTTAATTCTTCTTGGTTTTGATGTTGCGTTTCTAAATTGCACCGATGCCTGCCAGCCACCCAGATAATTTGCGGTCGGCCTTTTAAGACTTGGGGGAAGGGTAGACCCTTCCAGGTCTTGCAGTAACGTGCCATGGTTGACCGTATCAAAAGCTTTTGATAGGTCTAGCGCAACGAGTACTGTCCTATGGTGGGGGTCTTGATTTAAACCGCAATTTATCTGGGGGGCAATGGCATTTAGCGCGGTGATTGTACTATAAATTTTTCTAAAACTATGCTGACGACAGGCTAGTTGCAAATTTGCTTTGAAATAAGGTAGCAAAATAGCTTCAAGTGTCTTGGCTACTGCCGATAGGATAGATATCGCTCGATATGACTCTCCTATGTTAGCTGGTTTCGTAGGCTTTAGTAGCGTGGCCACCTTGGCCATATTCCATTTTTCGGGAATGACAAAGGTGGAAAGAGACAGGTTGAAGAGACAGGTACCGTATCGGATTTTAAGATATTGACGATCATAGCTGATGTTGGAAGTTGTAGTCGCAGGTGTATATCGGTAAAGTTTGTTTGCGAGTGAGCAGTGGTTCAAATAGCTCACTTTTGCATAGCTCAATAAATGCATCATAATCGCATACAAAAATGATTCAAAAATCTCAACCAAAACGATTGAAATACATATGTTCACGAATATGATCAGAAAATTAATGTGAAAACCAGTCAAATATTACTCTAAAACAATTAAAGCTAAATTTTAGAATATCAAATGTGAACAAAACGTTTCGAAATAGGAATCATAATGATTATTCCAGAATAATAAGATTTAGAGCACATTTTTCTCCCGACGATTTTCGAACAGAAAATGCTTTCAAATTTGAACGTATTTAATCATCTTATGGTATATTTAAATATTTTTGGATCAAAATTTTCAAAAAATGCTTCCTGGGCACCCTCCCGTAAGCTCTAGAGCTTTGAAAAATGTGAATGTGTTCCTACTTGTATATGTGTTGTTCTTTTTGCTATAGAGCTTGTAATAACTCACCTGTTATGCTATGCGTACACAATAATGAGTCACACAAATACGTTAATAAAGTATATTTAATTATAGTTGAAAGTTGCACAAATATTATGTGCTCGAAGCCAATGAGTTCACAACCATACACCCGTAATACATATATTCAACTAACTAGGTAACTAACAACTACTCGCTGGTCTTCATCAAACGTCATCCACTGTCATGAGTGCACGCACACACACATACAGGTCTATACATTTCTCCCTTATTTTTGAGTCTCCTTTCCAGCTATGAATTTGAGGCAGTGGGAATTGTTGATGATGAAACTGTTACAGCCTTATGCGGTAGGTGTTGCTGACGACGCCTCGCCATGTCACTTGCGACCTTCGTTGGTACTGTTGTCGTGGTAGCAGACGGTGTAGCTAATTCTGCGGCGTTTTGGTGTTCTCCTGAAACAGAAGGATTACCGTTTTTGGTAACTGGCAGTCTTTTGACATGGGTTATGTTTCTTCTCAACGACTTCCCATTCGCCGCTATCGTCACCTCGTTTCCATTTACTTCCTTTACTACATACTCCGTTGGATCGAACGTTGGTGTGAGTTTGTGTGGGAATATAACATTTCGTAAAACCACTTTATCTCCCACTTCAATATCAGGTTCTTTCGTTCCGCGCTTCGTATCTGCCTTCTCTTTCCCCTTCCACTTGTTGATCATGTCTAAATCTCTGGCCGCTGAATCCAGCATATCGCCTGTCAAGTCTTGTATCCCCGGGATCTTATCTCTGATAACGCGACTGAACATAAGTTCAAATGGTGATGTCCCAGTTGTACCATGAGGGGTAACATTGTACATAAGCGTAAAGTCCTGAATTTCCCTCTTGTAGTCTCTTTTGTTGTTGCGTGCTATTACTAAACGTTTTACTAACGAGCGGTTAATATTCTCGACCTCTCCATTAGCCTGCGGCCAGTATGGGGGGTTGTGATTAGTTCCATGTTATGGGTTTGACAGAAACTCTTAAACTCCGCACTCACAAACTGCCGGCCGTTGTCCGCTCTTAATGAATTTGGTATCCCCAACCGACTAAAAATTTCTCGCAAAATGGAAATTATGACTTCAGATGTAATTCTTTTAGTGAACTTGACTTCTTGATATCGGGAATAATAGTCGATCAATGCCAAAACGTGTCCATCATTTGGGAGTGGACCGAGAAGATCAGTGGCCACGCATTGCCATGGTCCATTCGGAAACGAGTGCCTTTGCATTGGTGCTGGTTTATTTGGCTGACAAACTAGTAAGCAATTTACGCATCTTTTCACAAATGATTCCGCATCTCTGTCTATTAATGGCCACCACACTTTGGACCGTAATCTCCGCTTCATGGCCGATTCCACCGGATATCCTTCATGGGCCAGCTGTAGCGTTTTCTCTCTTAAAGTTTTTGGTATAACGATTCGAGTGCCTCGAAGTAAGATGTCGCCTACCGCCGACAATTCGTACCGGAATGGATAAAATGTGCTAGTTTTGTTCGTCTCCCACAAGTCATTTTTCACGTATGATACAGCGTCTACCAATTCCTGATCCTTGGTACTTTCCTTCGCAACCTCGCATATTCCCATAGCTGAAGGTATGGAGCTCTCGACAATGTGAAAAATGTTATTGTTTTGGTCGTTGTCAAAGGTGTTTGCATTCACGATTTTGCAGAGCCTTGACACGGAGTCCGCAATATTCTCTTTGCCTGGCCGATATGTGACCTTAAATTTGAAAGGCTGTAACCTAAGGAGCTACCTTTCTATCCTAGCAGGTGGTTTCGACGTCGGCTTGAAGATTGCCTCTAGTGGCTTATGGTCAGTGACTAGCTCGAATTCTAACCCATCAGGTAATAGTAATACCTCTCGACTGCCCAAACCAGTGCCAGAATCTCTTTTTCCGTTTGAGAGTATCGCTTCTCTGTGTCTGAAAGACTTTTACTTGCGAATGATATGACTTGGGCCTCGCCAGCGAGATCGGTTTGCAACAATACCGTACCTAGCGCAACTGGACTAGCGTCCGCTATGACCCGCGTTTTTTTGTTAGGGTCAAAATATGCCAACTTAGGTATCTCAGAGAGAGCGAGTTTTAGTTTGTTGAACGCATCTTTTTGGGGTTCATCCCAAGTGAACATGCAATTTAGCTTCAGTAAACATCTTAATGATTCAGTCGTGCTAGCGAGATCGGGGATGAATTTGCCTACGTACGTTACCAACCCTAAGAAGCTTCTCAGCTCTTCCTTTGATTGTGGAGCCCGAAAATCCCTGATCGTCTGGACTTTACTAGGATCTGGTGCGATGCCCTCATCGGATAGCAAATGGCCAAGAAACTTGAGTTGCCTTACCTTCCACACACATTTCGCTTCATTCAGTAGGAGATTGTTGTTTTTGAATATGTCTACCACTTTTTTGACAGCTTCATCGTGTTCTTGCTCTGTTCTTCCGAATATGATGATATAATCTATGTAATTTAGTGCGTTTTTGCACGAGCATAAAAGCGTTTCTATCACGCGTTGAAATACTTCAGGAGCTGAGTTTATTTCAAACATCAGCCTCTTGTACTGAAAGACGCCCTTGTGTGAGATAAACGTAGTGATGTGGCGGCTGGACTCGTCCAACGCTAACTGGTGGTATGCCTATTTCAGGTCAATTCTTGAAAAGAATTTGGCCCCTCTTAGTTTGTGGGGAGTGGATAATTCTCGCCTAATACGGCTTGATTTGCCCTGCGCATATCGATGCACAGTCTCATTTCGCCCCCTTCTTTGACGACAATCACTATTAGTGAAATCTACGACTTGGGTCCCGACACCGGCTCGATTATATCTAGTGCAAGCATTTGGTCTATTTTATCTTCGACCCTCTTCTCCAAAGCCACAGGGACTCGTCGCATTGCCTGTTGTACCGGCTTAACATCTGGATTTATTGATAATTTAATTTTCACCCCCAGCATTTTTGGGAAAGGTTCTACTCTATCTACACGATTTACGTTTGTTCCCAGCCTCAGTACTCCTAGCTTCGTTGCCGTTTCGCACCTTAATAGTGACTGACATCCATTTTCGATCACATAGAAGGTAGCAATTCTTTCTACATTACGTATTCCTATCGGTGCTTCAAATACTCGCAGGACATTAAGTGTTTGATTCGACGCATAAGCTTTAAAATGAGTGGACGAGTCTTTTCGGTCATTCCATAGAACTGCTGCATTGTTCTTTAACAATTTAAAATCATTTTCACTAACCAAGTTGAATCGCGTACCAGAGTCAATAATCATTGGTATGCCACAACCCCCAATGTCACATCTCAGGTTTTCATCATCAGACGCGTCATTTGTAATCTTGAAGCAATTCAGCTCTCGAACTTCTTCTTCCGGTTCGCTTTCGTCCTCTACATTACGCACCTTAAACGACCCTGATGACCGCTTTTTGGATGAACTATGTCCATTGCTGTTGTGTTTGCGCTTTTTGGTTTTGCATTTTCTTGCGAAATGTCCCACCAGACCACATTTGTTGCATTTTAGGAATCTCGCTGGTCATTTCAAGTCCTTATTCCCGTGACCTTTTTGACCGCATCTCATACACTCATATGTCTCCCTCCGGATGTTTTGGCTGAAATTCTGTTGACTTTTTCTTCGCTTGATTTTGTGAACATGGACCATGATTGTTTACTGATTTTCTCGTAAATTTGACAGGACTCGATTATTTCATTCAGACTCTGTTCCTTTTCGAGCAGTTTCCTTTTAAGGTCAACAGGGGCCCAAGAGTCAATAATTTTATCTTTCACGCAACTTTCGACAATTTCCGACACAGTTTTCCCAAACTCGCACTTAGACACTTGATTTCTAAGACGCAACAAGTATTTATTAAAATTCTCGTCCTCACTAGGGGGCAGATTACGGAACAGGTGCCTCTCAAAAGTCGAGGTACGCTTTGGTGAAAAATATTCATTCAGCTTATCTACCAGTACTTTGAAAACATTTGTCTTCCCATCGGATTTAACCAAAGCACCCGGAATATTAAATACCACTTCCTGTAGCTGTGGACCACCCAAATGTAACAATTTGTAATAATTGTAATAATTTGTTCTTTTTCTTTATTTTATCATTTATATATTCTGCCTGAAGATATAAAGAGAAGGACCTATGCCACTTTTCCCATTCTGATCGTATCAGCGCTCTATCAATATTATCGCACAGAAACGGGCGAATTTCTGTCATTTTGTACAATTAAATGTATTGCTTCAAATATACCTGAAATCAAATAATTAAGTTACACTTTTATATGCCTAACTAAATGCGCAAATTTTCTACCTATGGGTTTCCTTGGTTCGTTTGTAACCACTGCAGTGTATTTAACGCCTGCACCACTGACAAAATCAATTCGTCATCTCCGATTCGTGTCTGCTCTAGACAAAATTTAATTCGTCACTTGCAGTCTGAAATCAGGTAATTAGATCTGCTTTGATTATTTCTGATATGCACAATTGAATGTGCTAATTCAGGTTTATTTACTCTACCTTCGATTTGTTTCTTTCGGTTATCGTATCTATTTATCAATAGCACAATTTAATGTGTCTCAGTTTTAGCGAAATATCTGTAACGAAACATTTTCTCGTTATCAATACTGCAAATTCAGCGAGTACGTATTCGTCTGAACAGAATCCACAAAAGAAAATGGCCGACACTGCCGCCACTTCCAATTTTGAAAAACTAATTTTTATTTTCGATCTTTCGATCCCATCCTCGTCGCCACTGTAATAACTCACCTGTTGTGCTATGCGTACACAATAATGAGTCACACAAATACGTTAATAAAGTATATTTAATTATAGTTGAATGTTGCACAAATATTATGGGCTCGTAGCCAATGAGTTCACAACCATACCGTAATTCATATATTCAACTAACTAGGTAACTAACAACTACTCGCTGGTCTTCGTCAAACGTCATCCACTGTCATGAGTGCACGCACACACACATACAGGTCTATACAGAGCTGACTGCCAACTTTGTCAACATTTTATCTTGCTGGGCCCTATGTTTAGCCTCCTTTTGTTTTTTTTCCTCACGTTCTTTTTGTTCCAGCATTTCTTTGAAGCTGTCATCCTTAGGGTCTACTTTGAAACCGAAGTGCCTTTGTACTTCTTTTATTAACCTTTGATTTTCCTGTTTTATAGCTAATACTTCAGCTTCCTTTTTGAAGATCCTATTTTGCATTTCTACTTTCCACTGTTCAAGTTTTATCAATTTGGTAGCAATTTCGGTCTCCCTCCGCTCAATTAATTCCTTACGATATTATTCAATGGCCTTGGCATTTATTATTAATTGGTCAAAAGAACAGGGTTCCTTTGCCAGAACTCACTGTATCTTTTCGACGCATATTGAAACAGATATTGGGACATATTCCTGTCAGCAACCCATAACGTCCAAAAACTTTCTTTTATATTTTTCAGTTAAATGAATCCACGAACACGGACATTATACGGCAATATTTCCAACAGAACATTTCTATTTTGCTGCAATAATTTGGCCATATCATGTTTGTTGAATCCTCTTTCCTTAGAAGAGTAGTTGTGGACTTGTAGTTGAGTGCATGTGTTTGAACACTATTTTTCCCGTTTTTGGCAAGCACGTTCATTTTATAAATATTTGTTAACCACATATTAACGCCAAATATGCAATATTATTATTGTAGATGTATGAATGTCGAGATGGTCTTTATGGCAGCATCACATTAGCATTTTTGTGATATAGGTACAATCAATTTACAGGTCATGATACAAAAAACGGAGGTAATTCCATTTAGTGTGACCAAAGAGGATAGATACAATAAGAGCCGTAACTCATTATTTTGTGGCGAGTATTTCGCTGGAAATTGAAAAAAATTGATGCCGAATGTTTTCTGAGAGGGACATATTTAATTGTCTCGCATTTATCCATGCCGCGTAGGCCCTTGTGCAACTGTGATTTTTGGAAAGAGAATTAAATAGTTTAATTAAATACAGTCCAAAAAATAAACAAAAATATCCCACGAAAATGTATAGAAGAAATTTATAAACATCTCGCCCAAAAAAAAAAATAACCGACTACCTCTCAGTATACATCGAGTAAATGCCAAAAAAATAACGAGTGACGGCTCTTATTGTATTTATCCTCTTTGGTGTGACGTTAGCCACTTGACTTTTGCGGGGAAAATGACAATTTCACCAAAAACAAGCTACCAGATTGAAAAATGTTACGATTTTTTCTAATTTTGATGGATTTCATATTAAATGGAAATATTTTAATACGAAACATCAGCCTAGAAAAGAAGGTTTTTATAAGTTTTTCGAGCTGCAGAAAGTTGTTTTGGTGGAAGAAATATGGATGGAAGTATGCAAAGCAAGTGAATATATCCTTCTTAAGTGTCCGTTCGTTTGCTCAGAGCATTTTGACAAAACATACACGTTTGTCAATTGCTTGCTCAAAGGAATTTCTTGATAAATTGGCTACAATTCCACACACCCGGACTTGGCATGGCGTAGCCCAGGGTTATTTTTTATAAGCGGGCCCGAAGGCCGCCTATGCAGAAAGGTGTTCTACGCAGAATTACTGTGCATGGCGCAGCCGGTGTTGGATCGGCTAACATAACAATAAACATAAGAGTTATAAGGTAATATCAGCTCGTTCACGAATGCAAAAAAGAGCTTTTTCAAATTTTTGGTAAATAAACACTAGAAAAGTTAAGGATATATATACATCAGATGAAACGTATTTTTATAGGTTATTTTTCGATTTTTTAATTTTTGAAATTCATCCACTAGTTTCGGAGATATTTTGATTTGAAAAATTCATAATTTCGCCTTTTGACATGGAATTACCCCCAAACCTTTCATTTGCACCAAAAAAGAAATATACCATTGGAATCAGCACAAAAATCTCTATAAAGTCCGATTTTTTTTTTTTTTTTTGACAAATGTATGTATTCTGCACTTGTTACTAATTTTTTTATTTATTGTATAATTCAAGCGTTGCGCCTTAGGAGGGAATTTTTAAACCATTTTTTAGGATATCCTGTAGCTCTTCAAGTTAGCCACTATTTATGAGAGCGTTTTTGCCCGTTGTACCAGGGGTCACCTTGAGGCAGCCCCATCTATACACATTCTGTGCCCTTTTAGCATTGACATAGATGTGCAGACTTTGTAGGTACACTTTTTCTCAACATGACTTGAGAAATATTCACTGTGGGGTATTATAATAGGGCCATGCTAGAACAACAGGATTTTTCGTGTATTTTTTTCTGTCTAGAGGTCAAGCTGCCATAGATATATGAGTCATTAACCAATGTATGAGTCATTATCCACTATTTTTCAATAAAATTGCATGTTTACTGTATTCTCAATCGATATATATGCATATAATTCGTGCTAAAGCATATTATTATTGCCTCAGATTACCATTTTTCGCTTCCCAAGGCCGTCGGTTCTATATACCGGAGCGACTCGGGATTTTCCCCGAACAAGGACTGCCATTTCAGTGTAACCCCGTTTAATTTGTTGCGTCCCTCCCACAAATTGTCATCCTCCCAGCAGCTCCTTGCAGCGGGACCGCTCCATATTCTCTTGCTCCGGGAAGATATCGAACCCAATCCGGGTCCGTCTCCTGACCCCTCTGCCGGAACATAATCTTTTTAGAACGGTCATAATCTTTCCAGTGTGTCTCGTGTAAGGGATGGTTGCATCGGACAGGTTATTCTGGGCTAGACCCCAAAACCAGACGTCCACGTAACTTCTATAAATCTTTTGTGGCTCCTTGCTGTTCACGTCCTAGGACGTCCCGTAGTCTGCGCCTTTGCGCTCCCGCTACCCTCCAGCAGCCCCGCTGCTCAGCAAGCCACAACAAGTACCCGCTGTTGCTCGCGCCCTCCGGCGCCACCAACTCATACGGCTGCTCTCACTCATACCTGCAATATCCGTAGTAGAGTCGCGAGCAATTCCGAGCATCAGCCCCTGCCCCCGTCTTCTTCCACTCTCTTCCGGCAGCATTTGTGTAGGTCAGGGAAACAGACTCTTAGTTCCTACCGGGAGGTTGCACCGTTTGCCAGCACAGAATATATACCTTTGCGACATCCGCACAATGCAGCTTCTGCCATGGACGGAGCCACATTCCTAGATGTTCTGGTCACCGCGGCGGCAACCCCCCGACTGGTTTCATTGCGGCATGTTGCCAGGCCGCATACCCAAATACACCAGGTTCCCCAATGCCCACCCAAGGACGTCTAGTCCCAGGCCTCAACAGCAATCGCGCTCTGGCCTTCCACAACCCAGGCGTAGTCACCCGTCACTTATTCCCAGAGTGACGACGTCTCCCCCTGTAATGGATTAACTGGGAAGATCACGGAGATAGTCGACTTCATGAAGCGGCACAACATCCGCATTGCTGCGATTCAAGAGACTAAACTCACAGCAAGATCTGCATTGCAGACCTTTTCTGGGTATAATGTCCACAGAAAAGATTGCGAGAGCGGAAATGGAGGCGGCCTCGCATTTATCATACACCACACTGTGCAATATCATATATTTGATCCCGACATCGACCGCAGGGACAGTGTCTTAGAACGTCAAGGATTATCTGTCCGGTCGGGCGATGCACATTTAGAAATCATCAACATCTACATCCCTCCTGTCACCTGTTGCCCCGGTGGATACCGCCCTAATATCAGCGGCGTACTCATTGGAAACAATCACATTATCTTTGGCGATTTCAATGCCCATCACGATCTATGGCATTCAAACTTGCGGGTGGACAGTAGGGGTGAGATGTTAGCGGATCAAATAGAAGAAACGACGTTCTGCACTATAAACGGAGACGCCCCCCACGTATGGTAGGAAGCTGTCACAGTTCGCCGGATATTTCAATCGTGAGCGCAGAGCTCATAAACTGCGTCAACTGGCAGCCAATGGTAACATTGGCATCCGACCACCTGCCAATACTTATTTCGCTCGAGCGTCCCGCCGACTTCATCTTAGCAGAAAAACGCACTTTCATTAACTTTAAAAAAGGAAAGTGGGACGAATACAAATACTTTACAGACAACCGCTTTCCTGCCCTACCTATCCCAACTGATGCCCGCCAAGTGGAGCGTGCTTTACGCAAGGTTATTGAATCCGCTTCGCCTCGTTTCATTCCCGCCGGTAGAATTCCCGAAATTCGGCCCACTTCCCGGCAGAGGCCGCAAGTTTAGCGAGAGAACGTGACCTTATAAGACAGCTCTATCCCGGCGACCCCCAAATAAGGGATATAACCCAACGCAGCAGATTGCTTGTGGATGAACACAAACACACGAAATGGGAGGAGCACCTAAGCGGTTGTAACCTTTCTTCCGCTGTAGGTAAACTTTGGTTCACTGTAAAGTCGCTATCGAATCCGTCTAGGCACAATGGCAAAGTTCCCATCGCCTTTGGCGACAAAGTGCTCTCGGATGCGAAAAAATGCGCAAGCGCTTTCTGCCGACAATACATAATGCATTCTACGGTCGACAAAAATAGACGGAGAGCCAACAGACACGCACGTAAACATAAGTCCAGCACGTCACCAATTACCATCACCGCCAAGGAGGTTGAGGATGCCATCGGTCATGCTAAACCATCCATAGCAGTGGGCCCAGAAGGCATAGCCATGCCGATGCTTAAAAGCCTAGGAAAAGAGGGTTTCAAATATTTAGCACATGTCTTCAACCTGTCTCTTTCCACCTTTGTCATACCCGAAAAATGGAAAATGGCCAAGGTGGTCCCGCTACTAAAGCCTGGGAAACCAGCCAACATAGGAGAGTCATATCGCCCGATATCTCTCCTATCGCCAGTAGCCAAGACGCTTGAAGCCATTTTGCTCCCCCACTTCAAAGCAAATTTGCAGATAGCCTGTCATCAGCATGGCTTTAGAAAACTCCATAGCACCACCACCGCGCTAAATGCCATTAGCACCCAGATAAATTGTGGTTTAAATCAGAAGCCCCACCATAGAATAGTACTCGTAGCGCTAGACCTACCAAAAGCTTTTGATACGGTCAACCATGGCACGTTACTGCAAGACTTGGAAGGGTCTACCCTTCCCCATGTCTTAAAAGGTGGACCGTAAATTATCTGGGTGTTCGGCAGGCATCGGTGCAATTCAGAAACGAAATATCAAAGCCAAGAAGGATTAAACAAGGGTGGTGTCCTATCCCCACTTTTGTTTAATTTTTACATATCAAAACTACCTTCGCCACCAGAAGGAGTTACTATCGTTTCTTACGCCGATGACTGCACAAAAATGGCCATAGGCCCGGGCCCAAAGATCGATGAGCTTTGCAACAGAATCAACGGCTACCTCCCTGATCTCACCAGTTTTTTGCCTCACGAAACCTGGCATTCTCATGACTAAATCATCCGCGACCCTATTTACAACTTGGACGTCCCAAATGTCGACCATTTTGAACATCCACGTCGATCGCACTACGCTACCGACTGTCCTACACCCCAAAATCTTGGGTGTGATGTTTGATCAGGATCTACATTTTGGTGAGCACGCAGCCGCAATTGTTCCGAAAATCCAGAGCTGTAACAAAATCCATAAATCCCTTGCTGGCAGTACCTGGGGAAAAGATAAAGAAGGCAATTGGCCAGCCGATTGCATGCTACGCGTCCCCGATATGGTCGCCACGCTTAAAGATTACTCTCTGGAAGGAGCTATAGGCCTGCCAAAAAAAATACTACCCCCAGAACCGCCACGGGTTGTCTTCTTATGACCCCATCAGGGAGAGGAATGAAATGCTAACCAAACAGTTCCTGTTGAATACCCAGAAACCTGGGCATCTCAACAGACATCTGAGTGATGATGATGAAATACGGCACCTGAGAAAAAAGCCGTATGAAGCTAAAAAACACAGCAGGTCCTCAGTGAACTCCACAAACAGGCGTCGGGCCTCTATGTCAGGAATTACCCGGTGAATCCTGTACTCAAATAACAGTACCCTAAACTTGCAGAAGAGGAACGCACATTGCCTAGGGAAACGCGAGTCACTCTAGCTCAACTACGACCTGGATACTGTAACAAGTTAAACTCTTACCTAGCCAGAATCAAACCCGACATTCAAAATGTATGCCATGCTTGCGATGTGTCTCACATGACGTCCACCCCTGTTGAAACAGCAAGTTTCCTTGGACTCCCGCTAGAGGATATTAATGACAATTTGTGATGTTGTTGTTGTTGTAGCAGTGCTTCGCCCCATCTAATAGGTGTGACCGATCATTTAGTCGAAACTTCCCAATTCGACGCTTCCCAAGGCAGTCGGTTCTATGTACCGGAGCGACTCGGCCGATCAAGGACTGTCATTTCAGTATAACCCCATTTAATTTGTTGCATCCCTCCCACAAATTGTCATCCTCCCAGCAGTTCCTTGCAGCGGGACTGCTCCATATTCTCTTGCTCCGGGAAGGTAACGAACCCAATCCGGGTACGTCTCCTGACCCTGGTCCTGAGAAATGGTTTTGCTGCATCTGCCGGGAAAGAATCTTTTTAGGACGGTCATACTCTTGTCAGTGTGTCTCGTGTAAGGCATGGTTGCATCGGACAGGCTGTTCTGGGCTAGATCCCAAAACCAGACGTCCACGTAACTTCTATAAATCTTTTGTAGCTCCTTGCTGTTCACGCCCTAGGGCGTCCCGTAGTCTACGCCTTAGCGCTCCCACTACCTTCCAGCAGCCCCACTGTTCAGCAAGCCACAACAAGTACCCGCGGCTGCTCGCGCCTCACGGCGCCACCAACTCATACGGCTGCTCCCACTCATACCTACAGCCTGCGTAGTAGAATCGGGAGCAATGCCGAGCATCAGCCCCTGCCCCCGTCTTCTCCCCCCCCCCCCCCTGTTTTCCGGCAGAAATTGTGTAGGTCAGGGAAACAGACTCTTAGTCCCTACCGGGAGGTTGCACGGTTTGCCTTTGCTGGCATATATGTTTGCGACATCTGTTCAATGCAGCTCCTTCCTAGATGTTCTGGCCTCCGCGACGGCAACCCCCCGACGGGTTTCATTGCGCCATGTTGCCAGGCCGCATACCCAAATACACCGGGTACTTCAATGCTTACCCAAGGACGTCCAGTCCCAGGGCCACAACTGCAGTTGCGTCCTAGCCTTACACAAATACACCGTGTACCCCAATGCTTACCCAAGGACGTCCAGTCCCAGGGCCACAACAGCAGTTGCGTCCTAGCCTTCCACAACCCAGGCGTAGTCACCAGTCACTTACTCCCAGAGTGACGACGTCTCCCCCTATATGTTGTAGATTAAATAGGCTACACGTGTTGGATTCTTATGATTACCTCTTTATTCCATGAGATGTACAAGTGGAAAAGGAAGTTATGGTTTTACATCTATAACTATATCTATAATACCAGAGATGAGTACAAATATAAATATATCGATGAAATACATAGAGCTGCCATCTATTATTAATTACAGCTGTCACATCTTCCCTCTTAAATAACTTAAATTAAATTGGTCGTTTTACAATTTCGTTATGGTCTTAAGTTTGATTTGTTACTCGACATAGTTATCTAGATATTCAGGTTTTCTTATCTCTCTACCCGAACGGGTGCGCATGTATTGTTCAGGATTCCCTCCGTGCGTTACGTTTGTGTTAGGGATAAGATAGCTATGTTCAGTATCTGTGTCTATGGGATCGTTAGCATCATGTTGCGTCCTATCGCTATCGTGATCATAGGTGTTATCCTTTTGATCTACATTTTGCTCATTGCTTTCGCTTTTGTTCATACCAATTGGACCATATAGGTGTCTACGATTTCTTTCTATCTTTTTTCCATTTGCCTATGTTACTTCATATGATCGGGGTCTGTTACAAATCTTGCTTATTCTACCTGGAACTAATGGTTTATTCAATTCTTTTCTTACGTGAACTTTATCATTTATTTTTAATGGTCTATGATCACGTGCACCCCTATCATATTGCTCTTTTTGCCTTAGTTGTATTTTAATCAATTTCTCTCTTGTTTCCCTATTCTCACTTTCTCTTTCAAGACTTCTGTTATTTGGTAGGATTCCTCTAATCTTCCTGCCGAACATGATCTCATTCGGAGATTTTACGCCCTTGCCTATCGGTGTGTTCCTGTATTCTAACATTGCCAGATTCGGATCCTTGCTTGGATCTTCATCCATTTTCTTAAACATTCTTTTCGTTGTGCCTATATGTCTCTCTACCATTCCATTTGATTGTGAATAATTTACACTGGAGGTTTTCCAGGCGAAGTCCCAGTCTCTGGCAAACTTCGACATTTCCAGGCTATTAAGTTGTGTTCCAGGGTCTGAATATACAGTATGTGGGATTCCATACCTTGCAAACTGGAATTTTAGCACAGCTATCACTGAGCTGCTAGACATGTCCCTCAACTTTGCAACTTCTACATATTTACTGAAATAATCCACTGTAAGTAGAAATTCAGAACCCTGATAGTAAAAAAGGTCTACACCTAACATTTGCCATGGTCCTTCTGGAACCTCCCTGTTTAGTAGCGTTTCTTTGACGTTGGCCTTTCTGTGCCTGTTGCAAATATCACAATTATCTACCATGTCTTCGATTTCTTTGTTCATGTGGGGCCAGAACAGGATCTCTCTTGTCCTATTTTTGCATTTTTCTTTTCCCATGTGATTGAAACGAATCAAGCCTAGCATTTCCTTTCTTAACTTTTTAGGGACTACTATCCTGCTACCTTTGAATATTAGGTCATCTATTATGGTTAACTCATGAGAGTAGTTATAGTAACTTCAGTGGCAGAGTTAATGCCAAACGGCATTCTTAGATACCTGTATCTACCAAACGGGGTAATGATTGTCATCATATAACTACTTCGATCTGTCAACCTTACTTGATGGAATGCTTTGCTTGCATCAAGCACGCTAAAAATTTTGCTACCGGCTATACTTGAGCTCAGCTCATCAAATGTGGGAATCTTTTTATGTTGCCTCTTTATGGATTTGTTCAGTTCAGTTGGGTCTATATATATTCTGATCTGTCCGTTTTTCTTTTTGCTAATAACTATGGGTGAACCTATTCAGTGGGCTCAGTCACTTTTTTATTATACCCTCTTTTTCCATGTTCTCTCTTTTCTGACCGAGTCATTTAGTCCAATTGGAATTTTTCTGCAGGCAGCAATAATAGGTTTAGCATCATTTTTTAATTGTTTATGCAACCCATGCCGTCAAATGCTTTTTTATATTTCGTTAATATTTTTCCAGTTGAGGAACTGTTATGATTCAATTCCACATTGTGAACTCTTTGCACAATGTTAAGTGCCATCAAACTTGGTAAACCTGATCATCTGTGTTTTCAGTTACTATAAACTACAGATCTGAATTTTCCCTATGTGCAAATTTAAAGCTTAGATTACATTTTCCAATAACATTTATATGTTGACCTCCATATGCTGTTAGCTTTACATTAGTTCTAACAATTTTTATATTTTTTAATTTTGTATTTTTTAGTTTGCTTACAGGCATGACATTGCACCTCGCGCCTGAGTCTATTTTAACCTCAATTTTGCACGAGTTATTTACTATAATTTTTTCAGTCCAGTCTAGTGTGCCTTCTACACTACCAACATAGAGTGAGTCTACCTTATCATTTCGAGTTTCTGATTTTGTTTTAACTTTACACATTTTAGCATAGTGATTTTTTCCTTTGCAATTGTTGCATACTTTACCAAAAGCCGGGCATTGGCCATACCCATGTTGTCGACCACATCTCTGACACTCCCGCTGCTGGTTATATGTCGAACTTCTCTCCTTGTCATTGCTTATGTGGCTGCCTGTTTGCATCTTAATGCCTGATGTCCGGAACAAACCTATCATCAACCACTTTACTGCAACTCTTTCACGTTACTCGATTGTAAAAAAAGGCTTTTGGCAACTGCAAGTAACACCCCGTACTTCAGAATATCTGACATTCAGTACCCCATTCGGAAGATAATCTTGCTTAAGAATGCCATTTGGCTTAGCATCGGCTCCGGAAGTTTTCCAACAAGTAATGAGTTCGTTGATAGCGGACGTAAAGAACGCGGAGGTGTCTATGGATGATGTTCTCTTGCATGCCACCAGCAAACTAGAACTAGAGAGGATCACTCAAGAGGTACTTGACAAATTCAGAAAAGCAGGCCTTAAGCTTAATAAAGAAAACTGCGTTTTTAATACACAAAAAGTAAAGTTTCTGGGACATATAGTCTCCGCTGAAGGGGTAAAACCTGATCCCGAAGAAATAGAAATTATAACGAAAATTAAGCAACCGGAAAACGTCAAAGAGTTGCAAAGATTCTTGGGTATGGTAACATACGTGTCGAAATTTATAAACAATTTGGCAGATATCACCCAACCACTAAGACAATTATTGCGAAAAGATGTTGAGTGGGTGTGGGATAGGCAACACAATGAAGCATTCAATAAACTAAAAAATCTGTTGCAGAATCCACCAGCACTAGGGTATTATGACACTAAAGCGCCAATTTTGCTGTCAGTAGATGCCAGTAGTTATGCATGTGGCGGAGTACTAATACAAAAACAGAAGCCGAGCGCTTACTGTGCGAAATCGTTCACAAAAACTGAACAGGGCTATAGCCAATTAGAAAAAGAAGCAAACGCCATTCAAGTTGCATGTAAAAAATTTCACATGTACATTTGGGGTTGCAAAGATTTAACGATTGAATCTGACCATAAGCCTTTTGAGACAATATTTAAAAGGCCAATTACAGATGCACCACCGAGATTGCAAAGAATCATGTATCAAATCCTGCCTTATAATCCAGAAGTCACTTATAAAAAAGGTACGGAATTGTATGTAGCAGATTTACTGAGTAGAGACTGCGAAAACTTAGATAGTGAAGATTTAAATACAGAAAATTTACAAATATGTGCTATTGTACCATTCACGAAAACGCGAAAAGACGAACTTAAAGCAGAGATCTCAAAAAGTAAAGAACTTAATGATTTGTTATGGTATCGCATCTACGATGGAAGCAGTAAGGAAGGCGGTCGGCATGATGTGGTGGTGCACAGTGGCTAGTCATCGTCGGCTGGGGCGGGTCCTTGCCAACCTTACTGTTCCTGCGCCATAAACAGAAAAAAGTTCCTATCATGCCTATCAAAACCAAGAGTTGTCAAATTCAAAAAAAAACTGACAGAAGCGCAGAGACCGACTCAAAACGCTTATAAATTCAAACTAAAACGACATCCGGTCAAACCGGATGCCACGGACAGACCGCGAACATTCAAAAATTTAAATTCAAAAAGAAATTAAAAAAAAACTAAACGCAACGAAAATTACCGAACCGGACATGACCGGTTACCACAAGTTCAAAATCAAAATTAGAAAAAAAAGGCTGAAAAATAAAAATACAAATAAAAGGGCCGAATATATAGAGGGGCGCCGCGCTGTTGTTGCCACGCCCGGTGCTTATACCCACCCTCAAATCCATGGCCACCGACGCACCTATTTTTCGGTGGCCCCTTACCTGTATACCCTACATGCCTTCTAAGTCAAGGAGGAAGTCAGCACTCCCATTATTAGTACACTTTATTGATTATTCATCTTACAAAAATAAAGGGGGTAATTCCAGAGCAGTTAAGTTTTGTTGTGATTACATTAACGATTGTTTAATTTTTACAATGGTTTACAATTATCATATATATTTTCGCAAGAATTAAATAATAAATTTTTTTTTTTTTTTTTTTGATTATTTAAACTAGGAGTCTTTAAGAATAGATAGAAAAAGACGTGGGCATGGAAAAGGCGGAATGGTAAGTAGTGTGTACTTGGGATTTCGTAACCCTTTACCCGTTTGCGGTTTGTTCGGATTTTCGATATCAGTTCTTTTACCCAAATCTGTTTTTATATCTTAATTTATTTGGTTTTATTTTAGGTTGATTTATTCGCGTTTAAGTTCAATTTATTTTAGTTTTATTTCTGGTAAATTCAGTTTAATCAATAACCTCTTAACCCGTACGCATATCATAACGAATATGTTAATTTGTGTATTTTAGCAATGGTGTTATGTAAATGGGTTGGGGGGGTATATATCGAAGGTAGTAGAAGAGGGCGAAATAATTATATAATTAGATTTACTTATACCAAGGGACTTATAGGAATAATAAAGGAAAAAGAAAACCACTTAATATATAACCAAATTCTACTTCCTGCATTTAGGTGTGTACGTATATAAGTTATTTGTAATAGTGGTCATTACGTAATGTTTATACCGAAACCAAAAAAAAGGACTATGTGCTTATGCACTTGTAATACTAACGATACTAATGACATGTATATAATTTAGTCTTCCTAAATTCAAAGGTGTAAACATTTTCTCTTTTTTTTTTTTGATTTACATTCACCAAAATGGAGTTGACACAATGTATTAATTAATATAAAGCACTATGCATGATGTATTATACTATGTCCTAATGTAATCTACTACTTCAAAGATTTTATCATTAATTCATAAGATTAAATGGAACGATAAATGAATCATATGCAGCCATGGTTACAAAGTGGCAATGAAAACGAATACTAATCCTTCCGGTTATCATCTCCGGGTAGGTATTTGCTTGTATGTAACCATGTTTGCTATAAATATATATGTATGTATTTCTATACTAATGTATGCCTATGCGTAATTTTATGTATGCCTCTGCTTACAGGTAATTTACTATAGGCGATATCAGCACCTAAGCAGGTATTTAAAAGGGGGTTGCATACATACGTGCAACTCTAAGTAGGCATATGCTTATATATACATATACCCATATTCGCTATTAGCACCCAAGTATATATTTATAGGTGGTTGCACTCAATGCGCAACTCTAAGTGGGTATATGCCTATATATGCATATAACTATAATTAATACAAGTACTTAACCATATGTCTTCATGGTGTGGTATATATATGTGTATATTTTTATTGCTTTAGTTTCTTTGTGTGCCTACGCTCATGTATATACGTCTACAAGTGTATTTAAGCTCTCCTCATGGGGGGCTTTGGAACGGACCCACCCCTTTATGTGGTTCTGGTTGCGGTGGCCGGCTCTGCAGCAGACCTAGGTGCACGATCGTACAGTTGTTGTAGTTGGTATTGTTGTTGCTGTCGTTGGCTTGTGCGCGCTGTTCTGGTACCGTTGGTGGTTGTCGCGCTCTGGTTCGAGGTGGTCGAGCGCACCTGGTGGCAATACACGTCGTGTTGACCTTTACTATTTGGATGACTGGGGACTAATTCTGCCGTTCGTTGTATTACACTTCAGCGTACTGCTGGCCCTGGAGGCGGAGGTGGTGTTGAACGCTTTTCCAAAGGAAACGGTGTGCTTCGTGGACGCAGGGAGAAGGGTGTACCTTCGGAGTACTAGGCCTACTCTTCACAATTAGTATAGGGCTCTCCGATTTTGAATCACCATTGCTTTCCTCACTAGGAGTGACTGTCCAAGGCCGACTTACTGCTCACTTGGAAATTGTCTTGTGGTTTATTACTATCCCAGAATAGACGAATGGGAACGAGGTTTGCCGGAATGAACCGTTACGGTACTTTGCTCTACCGCTTCTTTCCTAGTTTCTAGGCTTTGCTGATAGTCCTTTCGTCGTGGGTCTAAGGAATCGGCCGTGCTTCCTCGTGGCTGTATTTTGGTTCTTCACCAATACTCACTTAATTATGTGCACAGCATGGCGATGACGTTTTACCATGCGTTGATTATAGCTGGGGATGGGCAGTTGATGTACACAATAATGATAATACAGCAGTTTCTGAGCTTGACGCTTTTCCGTTTGAAGTTGTGCGCATAACTGTTATACTATCCTTTGCAGGATCAAAAGGCCGCCAAAGTTTAGGCTGAACCAAATCACCAATCTCGTAATGATTAATTCTACTATAAACCTTTTGGTTTATAAAAAATTCCCCGATTAAATGCGCACAATAAAAAAAACAGTTCTTGCTTCTTCTTTTACCAGCAACTAAACTTCAAGGCTGGAGCCTATTTTTCTTGCGTCCATCCGCCAGCTAACCAAATAAGGAAGAGAGCAAAAAAATTTTTCGTTTCCGCGAAAAACGTGCCTTTTTTCCTTCCTTCTTTTTTCTTCTTTCTTTTGATGCCGATTTTTCGATCTTTTTTTCTTGTTTTCAATACTTTTGTATCGCAACTTTCGTCCCATCACCAGTCACTAGGTGTGTTCGCGCGAACACGCTCCCAAGTGGACCGTAACCGTAGACCATAACCGTGGACCGTAACAGATTTAAAGTCAACCATATTAAAAGGATGGCCAGAGCCCATCAATAAAGTGCCGGTAAATCTCAAAAAATATTGGTACTACATAGAGGCTCTCAGCGTTTACGAGGACATAATTTTTAAAGATCACAGAGCATTGGTTCCAAACTCAATGGTGCCATTAGTAATGAAACATTGCCATCTTAGTCATACAGGACTACAAGGGACGCTAAAACTGGCCCGTGACAATGTATTCTGGCCAACAATGACCAAAGATTTAACTGAGTACATAAAAACTTGCAGTGCATGCAGCAAAATACAAAAAGATAATCAGATGGAACAAATAAATTTACAAGCAGCGCCGAAACGGCCATGGAGTATTGTCGCTTCGGACATATTCCACTTAAGAGGAAAGGATTACATCCTCATTGCAGATAGCTACTCAGGATACTTTGACTTTAAACAACTAAACAATATCACCAGCTTCAACGTCATTAAAGAACTTAAGACATGGTTTGCTACCTTCGGCATCCCGGAAGTACTATTATCAGATGGTGGTAAACAATTTGATTGCAGCGATTTCAGGGCTTTTCAGAAAGAATGGAACTTTGAACATAGAATTTCGAGACCTCATTTTCCACGTTCAAACGGTCTAGCCGAACGCTATGTACAAGAGGCAAAAAACCTGATGAAAAAGTGCCTCGAAGACAACACGGACATACAATACAGCTAGCGCTGCTACATCATCGGAATACTCCACGCATGGACCTAGGGTCTCCAGTTCAACGGTTAATGAACAGAAGAACCAGAACGCTATTACCTACCAATGAAAAGCTACTCAATCCAAAAATAATAAAAAACGTAAGCAAAAAACTAACAAAACTCAAGGTAGGTGAGAAAGAAACAGCAGATAGAAATAAAAAACAGAGTAGATAATACAAAACGCAAGAGAAAGTACTGCTTAGATAAAGCCATAACAACTGGGTTCCAGCTTATATAGTGAGAACAGAAGGACACCGCTCGTACAGAGTACAAACCAAAGATGGCGCCATATACAGAAGAAACACATGGCATCTTAAGCCAGCCACTTCATCCCTCGACGTTGATCCTAGGTCGTCCACAGATCGTCCTACTGTTGAACCAAAAACCAAAGTTCTTCAAGTCCAACACAGCCACCTACAGAAACCACAACACAACAGTGTTCGCCAGATGACGTGCCTCGTGAATCTGAACCTTCCACGCCCGCTACACCACAGGATGCAGCTAGCCTCAATCATCCACCACGCACTCGCTCTGGACGTGTAATTAAAACACCCGCAAGGTACCGCTGAAAAGGAGGGATGTCAGGAACAAACCTATCATCGGTTCAGGAACACACATACAATCGATTCACAATACACATTCCTATATATACATATTACTGCACAACCACTTTTATTGTACACACTTGAATATACATATTATTAAAGATTGTTCTTGACACGAACTATAATAAAGCACGTGACTTCTCAATCGATCTATTTTATTTAACAAAAGTAATTTGTACCAAAGTTAAGGTACATTACACCTGAGCCCTGCTTTCGATGGGCACCATTTACCTCATGGTTGTCTGCATTTTTTTTTTATCAGGTGTACTTTCGAGTCCTCGCCAATTGTTTTCATTTGTATGTCTGCTAGTTCTACTGTTTTACATATTTGTGTGCACTTCTCCAAATCTAATTTATCTTCTCGTAGAAGGCGGTTCCTCAATTCTGAGTCTCGGATACCACAGACTATTCTGTCTTTTATTAGACTGTCTTTGAGGTTACCAAAGCCGCATGTGGCGCTCAGCGTTTTGAGGTCAGTCAAATAATTTGTAAAATTTTCACCACTCTGTTGCACACGAGTGAAAAATAAGTGTCTTTCTACTGTCTCATTCGCTTTAGGGGAACAGTAGTTTTCGAACGATTTTGTCACTGCCTCGAGTTTTTTGCTATCCGCCTCACTTAGCCCGAATGTATTAAACTTTTCTAGTGCGTCATCGCCGATGACATGTAGGAACACTGCAACTTTCCTCTCTTCTTCTTTTTTGTCCAGCCCTGTGGCCTTCATGTATAAATCGAATTTTTGCTTCCACTTGTTCCATTTTTCTTTTACATTGCCGTCGAACGATAATGGAAGTGGTACCTTCATTGATGTCTCCATTGTTTCTGCTTGTTTCTGTTCCTGTGATTCCTCGCACACGTGTTCGGGCGTGTTTCCAGGATCCGACTTGTTTTCTTTCACTTTGAAATATTGCTCTGGTACTACACGTAACTTACAGTCGTCACAATTTTGATGATAATTTTGCTCTTGTGATGCTTAATTTGATATTTGATGATTTACCGGCTGCGCCATGTTGTAGATAAAATAGGCTACACGTGTTGGATTCTTATGATTACCTCTTTATTCCATGAGATGTACAAGTGGAAAAGGAACTTACTGTCGTCACAATTTTGATGATAATTTTGCTCTTGTGATGCTTAATTTTATATTTGATGATTTACCGGATGCGCCATGTTGTAGATAAAATAGGCCACACGTGTTGGATTCTTATGATTACCTCTTTATTCCATGAGATGTACAAGTGGAAAAGGAAGTTATGGTTTTACATCTATAAATATATCTATAATACCAGAGATGAGTAAAAATATAAATATATCGATGAAATACATAGAGCTGCCATCTATTATTAATTACAGCTGTCACACTATGCACTTCAGAATTCTGCAGTTTAACTGTAATGGATTAACTGGAAAGATCACGGAGATAGTTGATTTCATGAAGCGGCACAACATCCGCATTGCTGCGATTCAAGAGACTAAACTCACAGCAAGATCTGCTCTGGAGACCTGTTCGGGGTATAATGTCACAGAAAAGATATCGAGAGCGGAAATGGAGGCGGCCTCGCGTTTATCATACACCACTCTGTGCAATATTATATATTTGATCCTGGCATCGACCGCAAGGCAATGTCTAAGAACGTCAAGGCCTATCTGTCCGGTCAGGCGATGCAAACCTAGAAATCATTAACATCCCTCCTGCCACCTGTTGCCCCAGTGGATACCGCCCTAATATCAGGGCCTTACTCACTGGCAACAATCGCATTATCTTAGGCGATTTCAATGCCCATCATGATCTATGGCATTCAAACTTGCGGGCGGACAGTAGTGGTGAGATGTTGGCGGATCAAATAGAAGAAACCTCGTTCTGCACAATAAACGGAGATGCCCCACACGTGTGGTAGGATGCTGTCACAGCTCGCCAGATATCTCAATCGTGAGCGCAGAACTCGTAAATTGCGTCAACTGGCAGCCGATGGTAACATTGGCATCCGACCACCTGCCCATACTTATTTCGCTCGAGCGTACCGCCGACTTCATCGTCACCGAAAAGCGCACTTTCATAAACTTCAAAAAAGGAAAGTGGGAAGAATATAAATCTTCTACAGACAACCGCTTTGCTGCCATCCCTATCCCGACTGATGCCCCCCAAGGGGAGCGTGCCTTCCGTAAGTTCATTGAATCCGCCTCGGCACGTTTCATTCCCGCCGGGAGAATTCCCGAAATCCGGCCCCACTTCCCGGCGGAGGCCGCAAACTTAGCGAGAGAACGTGACCTTATAAGACAGCTAAACTGCCACCTATTGCCCCAGCAGATACCGCCCTAATATCAGCGCCTTACTCACTGACAACAATCGCATTATTGAAACTTGCGGGCGGACAGTAGGGGTGAGATGTTGGCGGATCAAATAGAAGAAACCTCGTTCTGCACAATAAACGAAGAACCCCCACACGTATGGTAGGAAGCTGTCACAGCTCGCCAGATATCTCAGTCGTGAGCGCAGAACTCGTAAACTGCGTCAACTGGCAGCCGATGGTAACATTGGCATCCGACCACCTGCCCATACTTATTTCGCTCGAGCGTACCGCCGACTTCATCGTCACAGAAAAACACACTTTCAGAAACTTTAAAAAAGGAAAGTGGGACGAATACAGATCCTTTACAGACAACCGCTTTGCTACCCTCCCTATCCCGACTGATGCCCCTCAAGGGGAGTGTGCTTTCCGCAAGGTCATTGAATCCGTCTCGGCTCGTTTCATTCCCGCCGGTAGAATTTGCGAAATTCGGCCCACTTTCCGGTGGAGGCCACAAATTTAGCGAGAACGTGACCTTAGAAGACAGCCCAAATAAGGGATATAAACCAACGCATCAGATTGCTTGTGGATGAACACAAGCGGGCGAAATGGGAGGAGCACCTGAGTTTTTGTAATCTCTCTGCCGGTATAGGTAAACTTTGGTCCACCGTAAAGTTCCTACCGAATCCGTCTAGGCACAATGACAAGGTTTCCATCGCCATTGGCGATAAAGTGCTGTAGGATGCGAAAAAATGCGCGAGCGCTTTCTGCCGACAATATATAATGCATTCTACGGTCGACAAAGATAGACGGAGGGCCAACAGACACGCACATAAACATAAATTCAGCGCGTCACCAATTACCATCACCGCCAAAGAGGTTGAGGATGCCATCGGTCATGCTAAGGAAAGAGGGTTTCAAATATTTAGCACATGCCTTCAACCTGTCTCTTTCCAGCTTTGTCATGCGCGAAAAATGGAAAATGGCCAAGGTGGTCCCGCTACTAAAGCCTGGGAAACCAGCTAACATAGGAGAGTCATATCGACCGATACCTCTCTTATCGCCAGTAGACAAGACGCTTGAATCCATTTTGCTCCCCTACTTCAAAGCAAATTTGCAGCTAGGCTGTCATCAGCATGGCTTCAGAAAAGTCCATAGCAGCACCACCGCGCTAAATGCCATTAGCACCCAGATAAATTGGGGTTTAAATCAAAGCCCCCACCATAGAACAGTACTCGTTGCGCTAGACCTATCAAAAGATTTTGATACTGCCAACCATGGCACGTTACTGCAAGACCTGGAAGGGTCTACCCTTCCCCCATGTCTTAAGAGGTGGACCTCAAATTATCTGGTTGGTCGGCAGGCATCGGTCCAATTTAGAAACGAAACATCAAAACCAAGAAGGATTAAACCAGGGGTTCCACAGGGTGGTGTCCTATCCCCGCTTTTGTTTAATTTCTACATATCTAAGCTACTCTCCCCACCAGAAGGAGTTACTATCGTTCCCTACGCCGATGACTGCACAATAATGGCCACAGGCCCAGGCCCACAGATCGATGAGCTTTGCAACAGAACAAACAACTGCTTCCCTGATCTCTCCAGTTTTTCGCCCTGCGAAACGTGGCATTATCACAGACTAAATCCTCCGCGACCTTACTTACAACTTGGACGTCCCAAATGTCGACCATTTTGAACATCCACGCCGATGGCACTACGCTACCGACTGTCCTACACCCCAAACTATTGGGTGTGACGTTTGATCAGGATCTACATTTTGGTGAGCATGCAGCCGCAATTGTACCGAAAATCCAGAGCCGCAATAAAATCCTCAAATCCCTTGCTGGCAATACTTGGGGAAAAACAAAGAAACGCTCATTACCACATAGACAGATAATTAATTGAGGATCGCACTCCGACCATTGGCCTATTGTGCCCTCAGCTGCTTCACAACACCTCATCCAAGCCTCATTACCACATACAAAGCAATTGGACAGTCGCGTCCCCTATATGGTCGCCAAGCCTAAAAACTACCCACTGGAAGACGCTTCCCAAGGCAGTCGGTTCTATGTACTGGAGCGACTCGGGATTTTTCCCGACCAAGGACTGTCATTTCAGTGTGACCCCATTTAATTTGTTGCGCCCTCCCACAAATTGTCATCCTCCCAGCAGCTCCTTGCAGCAGGACTGCTCCATATTCTCTTGCTCCGGGAAGGTATCGAACCCAATCCGGGTCCGTCTCCTGACCCCGGTCCTGAGAAATGCTTTTGCTGCATCTGCCGGAAAAGAATCTTTTTAGGACGGTCATACTCTGTTCAGTGTGTCTCGTGCAAGGCATGGTTGCATCGGACAGGTTGTTCTGGGCTTGATCCCAAAAGCCGACGTCCACGTAACTTTTATAAATCTTTTGTGGCTCCTTGCTGTTCACGCCCGTAGTCTACGCCTAAGCGCCCCCCCCCCCCCCACTACCTTCCAGCAGCCCCGCTGCTCAGCAAGTCACAACAAGTACCCGCTGCTGCTCGCGCCCCACGGCGCCAACAACTCAAGCAGCTGCTACCACTCATAACTACTACCTTCGTAGTAGAGTCGGTAGCAATGCTGAGCATCAGCCCTTGCCCCCGTCTTCTCCCCCCTCTTTTCCGGCAGCAATCGTGCAGGTCAGGGAAACAGACTCTTAGTCCCTACCTCCGTTTGCACCGTCTGCCAGCACAGTATAGGTTTGCGACATCCGCCCAATGCAGCTCCTGCCTTGGGTGGTGCCATTTTTCTAGATGTTCTGGTCTCCGCGACGGCAACCCCCCGACGGGTTTCATCGCGCCATGTTGCCAGGTCGCAAACCCAAATCATCCGGATACCCCAATGCTTGCACAAGGACGCCCAGTCCCAGGGCCACAACAGCAATTGCGTCCTGGCCTTCCACAACCCAGGCGTGGCGACGTCTCCCCTTATGCGCTTCAGAATTCTGCAGTTAAACTGTAATGGACTAACTGGGAAGATTACGGATATAGTCGATTTCATGAAGCGGCACAACATCCGCATTGCTGCGATTCAAGAGACTAAACTCACAGCAAGATCTGCATTGCAGACCTGCTCTGGTTATAATGTCCACAGGAAAGACCGCGAGAGCGGAAATGGAGGCGGTCTCGCGTTTATCATACACCACTCTGTGCAATATTATATATTTGATCCTGGCATCGACCGCAGGGACAATCACCCTTATTGTCATTGTCGTCGTCGACATCGTCGTCATATTTCAGTCGACGTCACATCGTATCGACGTCGTCGTCACTTCGACACCAAATCGGTATTGGCTAAGCTTGTTGAGACGACGACAATTTTTCGATAAAACGAGAGGAAAATATACCATCTCTGTCAATTCTGGATCAGCTGTTCGTAGAGTTGTGCTTTTTCGTTCATTTCAGAGATTCGAATCTTTAGTTCTTTTTCTGATGATCGAACAAGTTGTTCTTTTTGTTCATCTGCTCTTTTTTTCAAGCAAATTTGATCACTGCTGCTCGCACCCGCGAAAAAAGCCAAAAAGTATAGATGGGGGTGTGTATTCAGCAATGCTTTGTGTAGGTATATTTAAATGAGTAATGAATAAATAAGTTAATATATATGTATAATTAACTTCAAAAAAAGTTACAAATTTCGGAAGATCCAGGAAATTGAAAGAGTACAGACACAAATTGTAAATATGAACTTTTCAAGTTTAATAAATGTAATAATTAAAAATAAAATAAATGTAAGGCGCGATAACCTCCGAAGAGATCTAAGGCCGAGCTTCTCTTCCAATTTGCGTCGTGCTCCTCTTGATTTTCCCTACAAATTGGCCGGACGGGACCTACATGTTTTTATGCCGACTCCGAACGGCATCTGCAAGGCAGATGAGTTTTCTCTGAGAGCTTTTCATGGCAGAAATACACCCGGAGCGCTTGCCAAACACTGCCGAGGGGCGACCCCGCTTAGAAAAATTTTCTTATAATTGAAAAACTTTATTTCTAAAATTTTGATTTTCCTTTGCCCGGGAGTTGAACCCAGGGCATACGGTGTGATAGGCGGAGCACGCTACCATCACACCACGGTGGCCGCAAAGCATGTTTTTCATAAATAGTGCATACATATATTGTTGTAGCAGTGCCACACACAAAGATGACCACACATATTTTTAGTGTAAGTGGCATCATCGACATTCGTGCTCAGAATTTCTGCGTATATATGTGTGAATTTACAATGTTCGCGAACGAGAAGAGAGAAAGAATAACATTAGATAAAACGAACTAAAAGAACCAATGAACTAAAAGAACAAAAAGAACCGAAATCGAAGATCTAGTTCACTTGTTCAGTTGAGAGACCTGGTCAATTGAACAAGTTCAGAACGAAACGACCCAACTCTAGCTGCTCGATTTTTTTTACTCACCCTTATTGCCATTGTCGTCGTCGTCACTGAACGACGACGTCTCACGACGACATGTTAAATTCGGTATTACCGTTGTCGTTTTCGATAACTATTGACGACTATCGACACATGTTTGGTATTGGCTAAGCAAATTTGCTGTCGTCGTCGCCCTCACACGACGCCATTTGTGTCGACGCGGTTTTTACTGACGACAGAAGGAAAATTTGTAAGTAAAACATTTTTTTTAATTAATTAAATATACATATATGTAATATGCATTGTTTTCTTAGATATTCAAAATGAAAATAACGAGTGCGCAATAATTCGAGGTTCTTGTAGCTGGGCTAGAAAAAATCGAAGTTATTTCTGATTTTTTTTTCTATTGAGTCTAAGCTCCTCTTTATTATTTTCGTCACTAGAGCTCATAATAAAACATTTTTGTAAAATCTTGAAAAGAAATATTTAAACAAATCTCAAATCGCGAAAAAAGATACAGAAATAGTAAAAAAAATCGAACAGCTGATCCAGAATTGACAGAGATGGTATATTTTCCTTTCGTTTTATCGATAAATTGTCGTCGTCGTCTCAACAAGCTTAGCCAATACCGATTTGGTGTCGAAGTGACGACGACGTCGATACGATGTGACGTCGACTGAAATACAACGACGATGTCGACGACGAGAATGACAATAAGGGTGAATGTTCTCGAACGAGAAGAGATAAAGAATAACATTAGATAAAACGAACTAAAATAACCAATGAACTAAAAGAACAAAAAGAACCGAAATCGAAGATCTAGTTCACTTGTTCAGTTGAGAGACCCGGTCAATTGAACAAGTTCAGAACGAAACGACCCAACTCTAGCTGCTCGATTTTTCTTACTCACCCTTATTGCCATTGTCGTCGTCGTCACTGAACGACGACGTCTCACGACGACATGTTAAATTCGGTATTGCCGTTGTCGTTTTCGATAACTATTGACGACTATCGACACATGTTTGGTATTGGCTAAGCAAATTTGCTGTCGTCGTCGCCCTCACACGACGCCATTTGTGTCGACGCGGTTTTTACTGACGACAGAAGGAAAATTTGTAAGTAAAACATTTTTTTTAATTAATTAAATATACATATATGTATTATGCATTGTTTTCTTAGATATTCAAAATGAAAATAACGAGTGCGCAATAATTCGAGGTTCTTGTAGCTGGGCTAGAAAAAATCGAAGTTATTTCTGATTTTTTTTTCTATTGAGTCTAAGCTCCTCTTTATTATTTTCGTCACTAGAGCTCATAATAAAACATTTTTGTAAAATCTTGAAAAGAAATATTTAAACAAATCTCAAATCGCGAAAAAAGGTACAGAAATAGTAAAAAAAAAAACAGCTGATCCAGAATTGACAGAGATAGTATATTTTCCTTTCGTTTTATCGATAAATTGTCGTCGTCGTCTTGTTGTTGTTGTAGCAATGCTCGCCCCACCTAATAGCCGCGACCGATCACAAATTGTCATCAATATCCTCTAACGGGAGTCCAAAGAAACTTGCCGTTTCAACAGGGGTGGACCATAAGGAAATGGGTGTTAGAGGCGTTGGTTCCACATTACAATTAAAGAGATGGTTGGTGTCATGTGGGGACACATTGCAAGCAGGGCATACATTTTGTATGTCGGGGTTGATTCTGGATAGGTAAGAGATTAACCTGTTACAGTATCCAGAACGAAGTTGAGCAAGAGTGACACGCGTTTCCCTGGGGAGTATGCGTTCCTCTTCTGCGAGTTCTGGATATTTTTCTTCAAGTACTGGATTCACCGGGCAATTCCCGACATAAAGGTCCGACGCCTGTCTATGGAGTTCACCAAGGACCTGCTTGTGTTTTTCCGCTTCATACGGCTGGGTTCTCAGGTGCCGTATTTCCTCAAAATGCTTACGGAGATGACTCCTTAGGCCCCTAGGCGGTGCTGGTTCGTCAATCAGATGTCTGTTGGGATGCCCAGGTTTCTGGGTATTCAACAGAAACTGTTTGGTCAGCATCTCATTTCTCTCCCTGATGGGGAGTATTCTCGCCTCATTATGCAGATGGTGTTCTGGGGACATAAGAAGACAGCCCGTGGCGATTCTGAGAGCAGTATTTTGGCAGGCCTGTAGTTTCTTCCAGTGGGTGGTTTTTAGGCTTGGCGACCATATGGGTGACGCGTAGCACGTAATCGGCTGGCTAATTGCTTTGTATGTGGTCAAGAGCGTTTCTTTATTAGCAAGGGATTTGAGGATTTTATTACGGCTCTGAATTCTTGGAACAATTGCGGTTGCGTGCGCACCAAAATGTAGATCCTGATCAAACGTCACACCCAAGATTTTGGGGTGTAGGACAGTCGGTAGCGTAGTGCCATCGACGTGGATGTTCAATATGGTCGACATTTGGGGCGTCCATGTTGTAAATAAGGTCGCGGAAGATTTAGTCGGTGACAATGCCAGGTTTCGCGAGGCGAAAAAACTGGAGAGATCAGGGAGATAGACGATTATTTTATTGCATAGATCATCGATCTTTGGGCCTGGGCCTGTGGCCATTATTGTGCAGTCATCGGCGTAGGAAACGATTGTGACTCCTTCCGGTGGTGAAGGTAGATTAGATATGTAGAAATTAAACAAAAGCGGGGATAGGACACCACCCTGTGGCACCCCTTGTTTAATTCTCCTTTGTTTTGATGTTTCGTTTCTGAATTGCGCCGATGCCTGCCGACCACCCAGATAATTTGCGGTCCACCGTTTAAGACATGGGGGAAGGGTAGACCCTTCCAGGTCTTGCAGTAACGAGCCATGGTTGACCGTATCAAAAGCTTTTGATAGGTCTAACGCTACGAGTACTGTTCTATGGTGGGGATATTGATTCAAACCGCAATTTATCTGGGTGCCAATGACATTTACGCGGAGGTAGTGCTATGAAGTTTTCTGAAGCCATGCTGATGAGGGGCTAGCTTCAAATGTGCTTGGAAATAAGGGAGCAAAATGGCTTCAAGCGTCTTTGCCACTGCGTCAACTGGCAGGTGATGGTAACATTGGCATCCGACCACCGGCCCATACTTATTTCGCTTGAGCGTACCGCCGACTTCATCGTCACTGAAAAACGCACTTTCATAAACTTCAAAAAAGGAAAGTGGGAAAAATATATAAATCCTTTACAGACAGCCGCTTTGCTGCCCTCCCTATCCCGACTGATGCCCGCCAAGGGGAGCGTGCCTTCCGTAAGGTCATTAAATCCGCCTCGGCATATTTCATTCCCGCCGGGAGAATTCCCGAAATCCGGCCCCACTTCCCGGCGGAGGCCGCAAACTTAGCGAGAGAACGTGACCTTATAACACAGCTTGATCCAGGCGACCCCCAAATAAGGGATATAAACCAACCCATCAGATTGCTTGTGGATGATCACAAGCGGGCGAAATAGGAGGAGCACCTAAGACGTTGTAACCTCTCTACCGGTGTGGGTAAACTTTGGTCCACCGTAAAGTCCCTATCGAATCCGACTAAGCACAAAGACAAAGTTTCCATTACCCCAGCGGGTAAGGGGGTCAGAATATACCCGCGGTAGGTATGCCTGTCGTAAGAGGCGACTAAAATACCAGATTCAAGGGGTGTGTAGCGCAACCCTTCAGGTTGCCAGCGCAATATATAGCTTCTCCAAATCCAATTGTCAACCTCACCTATCCGCGGCGAATCCTGTTTCACTAACAGACGAGGCTCTGGCGACCCCAAGCTCCTCATGGATCTTGGGGGTGGGGAGGGAGGGGATGGCCTGAAGGTTTAATGTGGCCACATAAATCGTTCCCGAGATGGTCGGGCTAGCACCTTATTGGTGCTGTGGTACCGGAGCGTACCGGATCTGCATCCGGCAAAGGACCATCACATCGATAACACTCCCCAAAGCCTTCGGGGAGCAACCTTATCGCTACAACAACAACAACAACAAAGTTTCCATCGCCTTTGGCGACAAAGTGCTGTCGGACGCGAGCGCTTTCTGCCGACAATATATAATGCATCCTACGGTCGACAAAGATAGACGGAGAGCCAATAGACACGCACATAAACACAAACTCAGCGCGTCACCAATTACCATCACCGCTAGAGAGGTTGGTGACGCCATTGGTCGCGCTAAACCATCCAAAGCAGTGGGCCCAGACGGCATAGCCATGCCGATGCTTAAAAACCTAGGGAAAGAGGTTTTCAAATATTTAGCGCATGTCTTCAATCTGTCTCTTTCCACCTTTGTCATACCCGAGAAATGGAAAATGGCCAAGGTGGTCCCGCCTGGGAAAGTAGCTAACATAGGTGAGTCGTATCGTCCGTAGCGCTAGACCTATCAAAAGCTTTCGATGCGGTCAACCATGGCTCGTTACTGCAAGACCTGGAAGGGTCTACCCTTCCCCCATGTCTTAAAAGATGGACCGCAAATTATCTGGGTGGTTGCTCAACTTCGTTCTGGATATTGTAACAGGTTAAGCTCTTACCTATCCAGAATCAACCCCGACATACAAAACGTATGCCCCGCTTGCAATGTTCCCACACGACTCCAACCATCTCTTCAATTGTAATGTGGAACCAACGCCTCTAACACCCCTTTCCTTATGGTCCACCCCTGTTGAAACGGCAAGTTTCCTTGGACTCCCGTTAGAGGATATTGATGACAATTTGTGATCGGTCGCGGCTATTAGGTGGGGCGAGCATTGCTACAACAACAACAACAGGTACCGTATCGGATTTTAAGATATTGACGATCATAGCTGATGTTGGAAGTTGTAATCGCAGGTGTATATCGGTCAGGTTTGTTTGCGAGTGAGCTGTGGTTCAAATAGCTCACTTTCGCACGCTTTCTTCCCTTGATGAAAAAAGATTATTATGTAGTATCTTATTTTGAAAGAGATATGAAGAATAAATCGCATACAAAAATGATTCAAAAAATCTCAACCAAAACGATTGAAATACATACTTATGTTCACGAATATGATCAGAAAATGAATGTGAAAACCAGTTAAATATTACTCTAAAACAATTAAAGCTAAATTTTACAATATCAAATATGAATAAAACGTTTCGAAATAGGAATCATACATGATTATTCCAGAATAATAACATTTAAGGCACATTTTTCTCCCGACGATTTTCGAACAGAAAATGCTTTTAAATTTGAACGTATTTAATCATATTATGGTATATTTAAATATTTTTTGATCAAAATTTTCAAAAAATGCTGGCTGGGCACCCTCCCGTAAGCTCTAGAGCTTTGAAAATTGTGAATGTGTTCCTACTGGGATATGTGTTTATCTTTTTGCTATAGAGCTGAAGTTTTCTCTGCCAACTTTGTCAACATTTTATCTTGCCGGGCCCTACGTTTAGCCTCCTTTTGTTTCTTTTTTTCCTCACGTTCTTTTTGTTCCAGCATTTCCTTGAATCTGTCATCCTTAGGGTCTACTTTGAAACCGAAGTGCCTTCGTACTTCTTCTATTAACCTTTGCTTTTCCTGTTTTATAGCTAATACTTCAGCTTCCTTTTTTAAGATCCTATTTTGCATTTCTACTTTCCACTGTTCAAGTTTTATCAATTTGGTAGCAATTTCGGTCTCCCTCCGCTCAATTAATTCACTACGATATGATTCAATGGTCTTAGCATTTATTATTAATTTGTAAAAAGAACAGGGTTCCTTTGCTGAACTGACTGTATCTTTTCGACGCATATTGAAACAGATATTGGGACATATTCCTGTCAGCAACCCATAACGTCCAAAAACTTTCCTTTTATATTTTTCAGTTAAATGAATCCACGAACATGGGTCGTTATACGGCCATATTTCCAACAGAACATTTCTATTTTGCTGCAACAATTTGGACATATCACGATGATGCGTATGTCGAGCTCTTTCCATGTTTGTTGAATCCTCTTTCCTTAGAAGAGTAGTTGTGGACTTGTAGTTGAGTGCATGTGTTTGAACACTATTTTTCCCGTTTTTGACAAGCACGTTCATTTTATAAATATTTGTTAACCACATATTAACGCCAAATATGCAATATTATTATTGTAGAGATATGAATGTCGAGATGGTCTTTATGGCAGCATCACATTAGCATTTTTGTGATATAGGTACGATCCATTTACAGGTCATGATACAAAAAACGGAGGTAATTCCATTTAGTGTGACGTTAGCCACTTGACTTTTGCGGTGACAATGACAATTTCACCAAAAACAAGCTACCAGATTGAAAAATGTTACGATTTTTTCTAATTTTGATGGATTTCATATTAAATGGAAATATTTTAATACGAAACATCAGCCTAGAAAAGAAGGTTTTTAAAAAGTTTTTCGAGCTCCAGAAAATTGTTTTGTTGGAAGAAATATGGGGGAATATTTAGAATAAGGTGCCACGATTTTCCATCTTTTCTTTTTTTCGAGGGTGGTGGGGGTCCTAAAAATCACAAAATTATCATCCGCAACTCTAGGAAACTCTAGTTTATGAAATATAAGCCTTTTAATTTCTAAATTTAGTAAAATTTCAGCTTAAGTCCTGCACTTAAAATTCGGGTCGCACATGTCGATAGTGATATCGTTTAAAAGTTATTCGCGGAAAACCCGTCGGTGTTATTGTCGCTTTTTTCGTTGTTGCAATTAAACAAACGAAAACAAATGAAGGTGGTGAATAGTGTGCCAGCTTCGCAACAATATCTTTTTAACTTGGTAGAAGATTATAAGGTGGTAACACGTCGACATAAATGCAAACAAACATACACTATCAATGTATTTTGTTTTGTAATTCTCTGAATAATTTGAAATTAATGTATTTAATTGGAACAAGTGCAGAATACATACATTTGTCAAAAAAAAAAAATAAAACATTGTACTTTATAGAGATTTTTATGCTGATTCCAACGGTAATTCTGCGTAGAACACCTTTCTGCATAGGCGTTCTTCGGCCGCGCTTATAAAAAAAATAACCCTGGGCTACGCCTTGCCAAGTCCGGGTTTGTGGTATAACCGTGGCTACCGCCACGGTGATGTCCTTTTGCGTAGTACACCCTTCTGCGCAGCACCCCCAAATAATATTAGACTACAATTATTAAAACTGTTTTACAAAAACAAAATACCTTAATAGCGAATGTTTGTTTGCATTTATTTCGACGTGCCACCACCTTATAATGTTGTACCAAGATAAAAAGATATTGTTGCGGAGCTGGCAACACTATTCACCACCGTCATTTGTTTTCGTTTGTTTAATTGCAACAACGAAAAAAGCGACAATAATACCGACGGGTTTTCCGCGAATAACTTTTAAACGAGATAAAAAAAAAATGTAGTTTCTGCTTCCGAATTCTGAATCTTGACGCAAATATGCGTCTTTTGATACCGCTATCGACATGTGCGACCCGAATTTTAAGTGCAGGACTTAAGTTGAAATTTTACTAAATTTGGAAATTAAAAAGCTTATATTTCATAAACCAAGAGTTTCCTTGAGTTGCGGATGATAATTTTGTGATTTTTAGGACCCCCTCTACCTCTACAAATCAGCAAAAGTTTGAAAATCGTGGCACCTTATATAAAATCCAACCCGAAATATGGATCGAAGTATGCAAAGCAAGTGAATATAGCCTTCTTAAGTGTCCGTTCGTTTGCTCAGAGCATTTTGACAAAACATACACGTTTATCAATTGCTTGCTCAAAGGAGGTCCTTATAAACCGACACCGCAATTTCTTGATAAATTGGCTACAATTCCACATTTTTAATTTTTGGCAGAATACATACATTTGTCAAATTAAAAAAATGTATATGAGTATCGGTAGTGGTGTTTATGGTGAGTTCAACCGTATAATTTTTTTTTGGTGCAAATAATAACTATAGGGGTAATTCCACGTCAAAAGGTAAATTTTACATTTTTTTAAAACAAAATATCTTTGAAACTATATAGTCAATCTTGAAAATTGTAATGTCTTTAGATAGGTAATAAAACAAGGTTTTGTGTGATTTATAAAACATCTATATTCAGAAGAAATTTCTATAATAAAATTATGTTTTTATGGGAAAATAAACTTATCATAAATCGAATAATAAGTCGAAAAAATGTGTTATTGACAAAACACTTTAATACTATCGTGTTGAAGATAATTTCATTACCTTTAATTTGGTATATCTATAAATCTTATAAAATAAAGTCGCTAAATGCCATGTATGCACATAACTTCACACAGAATACTCCGATTTTAAAACGGTTTTTTACATTTGAAAGCTTAGCTACGTGAGATGGTACAGTTAATATAATTTGAAGATATATATTATAGGGGCGTGGCAAATTGCCAAAATGTAGCAAAAATTCATAAAATTTTTGTTTACAGAGCTATAACTCATAACCGGCTGGATGGATTTCAAAAATTCTACTTTTCAGTAAAACTTTGAAATATTTACCTTCGATCTGCATAAAAAAAAGTACTTGATTCCTTTCTTATATCAGCCAAATTGTTTAAACAAAAGTAACAGCTAGACGGAAAAAGCTTGTTAAAATGTATAGAGATAGACCAAACGGACGGGTCTGCTAGTATATCTTTATATTAGAAGGTATAACTTGATTATTTAGGGGCGAAAAACAAAGAAGGTGTCATATGAGTTCAATTATTTTATCGATGTATGTATATATATAATGTTATGGGCTTATGCATTTATTTATTTATTTATTTATCAGTCTACAATTTAAACAATTATACAGACCAAATATACCGGCACTTAATTCTCAGATGTAATACACGATATAAACGACATAAGCAGTCATCAATTTTAAAGTAATATTTAAACAGTATTGAATTAAACGCTTGACAATTTCAATTAAAAACTTAAAAGTAAGCAAAAGTTAAAATGTTGTAAATGTGTTAAAATGTACTCATGAAGGAGCTAGTAAATAATAATTTATGAAATTGACAATAAAGCAAATTAATAGTAGATAAAATATATACAGAATAGAATTTATACGTATTAATTAATTGCAAAAATACATACTGTATAACATTGCAAATTTTTTATTGCTAAAATATACGTCAAAGGTAAACTATTTAAAATTTTGCATTCGTGAACGAGCTGATATTACCTTATAACTTTTATGTTTATTGCTATGTTAGCCGATCCAACACCGGCTGCGCCATGCACAGTAATTCTGTGTAGAATACCTCTCTGCATAGGAGGCCTTCGGCCGCGCTTATAAAAAATAACCCTGGGCTAGGCCATGCCAAGTCCGCGTGTGTGGTTTAACCGTGGCTACCGCCACGGTGATGTCCTTCTACGTAGAAGGGTGTACTACGCAGAACGACATCACCCCGACATATACCACCCACCCAGGCTTGGCATGGCGTAGCCCAGGGTTATTTTTTATAAGCGGGCCCGAAGGCCGCCTATACAGAAAGGCGTTCTACGCAGAATTACTGTGCATGGCGCAGCCGGTGTTGGAGCGGCTAACATAACAATAAACATAAGAGTTATAAGGTAATATCAGCTCGTTCACGAATGCAAAAAAGAGCTTTTTCAAATTTTTGGTAAATAAAGACTAGAAAATTTAAAGCATATATACACCAGATGAAAGGTATTTTTATAAGTTATTTTCCGATTTTTTAATTTTTGAAATCCATCCACTAGTTTCGGAGATATTTTGATTTGAAAAATTCATAATTTCGCCTTTTGACATGGAATTACCCCCAAACCTTTCATTTGCATCAAAAAAGAAATATACCATTGGAATCAGCATAAAAATCTCTATAAACTCCGATTTTTTATTTTTTTTATTTGACAAATGTATGTATTCTGCACTTGTTCCTAATTTTTTATTTATTGTATAATTCAAGCGTTGCGCTTTAGGATGGAAATTTTAAACCATTTTTTAGGGTACCCTGTAGCTCTTCAAGTTAGCCACTATTTATGAGAGTATTTTTGCCCGTTGTACCAGGGATCACCTTGAGGCAGCCCCATCTATACACATTTTGTGCCCTTTTAGCATTGACATAGATGTGCAGACTTTGTAGGTACACATTTTATCAACATGCCTTGAGAAATATTCACTGTGGGGTATTATAATAGGGCCATGCTAGAACAACAGGATTTTTCGTGTATTTTTTTCTGTCTAGAGGTCAAGCTGCCATAGAGATATGAGTCATTAACCAATGTATGAGTCATTATCCACTATTTTTCAATAAAATTGCATGTTAGCTGTATTCTCAATCGATATATATGTATATAAATCGTGCTAAAGCATATTATTATTGCCTCAGATGACCATTTTTCGCATCCCAAGGCCGTCGGTTCTATGTACCGGAGCGACTCGGGATTTTTCCCGACCAAGGACTGCCATTTCAGTGTAACCCCGTTTAATTTGTTGCGTCCCTCCCACAAATTGTCATCCTCCCAGCAGCTCCTTGCAGCGGGACCGCTCCATATTCTCTTTCTCCGGGAAGGTATCGAACCCAATCCGGGTCCGTCTCCTGAACCCTCTGCCGGAAAATAATCTTTTTAGGACGGTCATACTCTTTTCAGTGTGTCTCGTGTAAGAGATGGTTGCATCGTACAGGTTGTTCTGGGCTAGACCCCAAAACCAGACGTCCACTTAACTTCTATAAATGTTTTGTGGCTCCTTGCTGTTCACGTCCTAGGACGTCCCGTAATCTGCGCCTTTGCGCTCCCGATGCCGTCCAGCAGCCCGCTGCTCAGCAAGCCACAACAAGTACCCGCTGTTGTTGGCGCCCCACGGCGCCACCAACTCATTCGGCTGCTCCCACTCATATCTACAATATCCTTAGTAGAGTCGCGAGCAATTCCGAGCATCAGCCCCTGCCCCCGTCTTCTTCCCCCTCTTTTCCGGCAGCAATTGTGTAGGCCAGGGAAACAGACTTACTCCCTACCGGGAGGTTGCACCGTTTGCCAGCACAGAATATATACCTTTGCGACATCCGCACGATGCAGCTTCTGCCATGGACGTAGCCACTTTCCTAGATGTTCCGGTCTCCGCGACGGCAACCCCCCCGATGGGTTTCATTGCGGCATGTTGCCAGGCCGCATACCCAAATACACCAGGTTCCCCAATGCCTACCCAAGGACGTCTAGTCCCAGACCTCAACAGCAACCGCGTTCTGGCCTTCTACAACCCAGGCGTAGTCACCCGTCACTTACTCCCAGAGTGACGACGTCTCCCCCTGCAATGGATTAACTGGGAAGATCACGGAGATAGTCGACTTCATGAAGCGGCACAACATCCGCATTGCTGCGATTCAAGACACTAAACTCACAGCAAGATCTGCATTGCAGGCCTGCTCTGGGTTTAATGTCCACAGAAAAGATCGCGAGAGCGGAAATGGAGGCAGCCTCGCGTTTATCATACACCACACTGTGCAATATCATATATTTGATCCCGACATCGACCGCAGGGACAGTGTCTTAGAACGTCAAGGATTATCTGTCCGGTCGGGCGATGCACATTTAGAAATCATCAACATCTACATCCCTCCTGTCACCTGTTGCCACAGTGGATATCGCCCTAATATCAGCAGCGTACTCACTGGAAACAATCGCATTATCTTTGGCGATTTCAATGCCCATCACGATCTATGGCATTCAAACTTGCGGGTGGACAGTAGGGGTGAGATGTTAGCGGATCAAATAGAAGAAACGACGTTCTGCACTATAAACGGAGACTCCCCCACACGTATGGTAGGAAGCTGTCACAGTTCGCCGGATATTTCAATCGTGAGCGCAGAACTCATATACTGCGTGAACTGGCAGCCAATGGTAACATTGGCATCCGACCACCTGCCTATATTTATTTCGCTCGAGCGTCCCGCCGACTTCATCAAAGCAGAAAAACGCACTTTCATTAACTTTAAAAAAGGAAAGTGGGACGAATACAAATACTTTACAGACAAGCGCTTTGCTGCCCTCCCTATCCCAACTGATGCCCGCCAAGTGGAGCGTGCTTTCCGCAAGGTTATTGAATCCGCCTCGGCTCGTTTCATTCCCGCCGGTAGAATTCCCGAAATTCGGCCCCACTTCCCGGCAGAGGCCGCAAGTTTAGCGAGAGAACGTGACCTTATAAGACCGGCGACCCTCAAATAAGGGATATAACCCAACGCATCAGATTGCTTGTGGATGAACACAAGCGGACGAAATGAGAGGAGCACCTAAGCGGTTGTAATCTTTCTTCCGCTGTAGTTAAACTTTGGTTCACTGTAAAGTCCCTATCGAATCCGTCTAGGCACAATGGCAATGTTCCCATCGCCTTTGGCGACAAAGTGCTCTCGGATGCGAAATAATGCACGAGCGCTTTCTGCCGACAATACATAACGCATTCTACGGTCGACAAAAATAGACGGAGGGCCAACAGACACGCACGTAAACATAAGTTCAGCACGTCACCAATTACCATCACCGCCAAGGAGCTTGAGAATGCCATCGGTCATGCTAAACCATCCAAAGCAGTGGGCCCAGAAGGCATAGCCATGCCGATGCTTAAAAGCCTAGGAAAGGAGGGTTTCAAATATTTAGCACATGTCTTCAACCTGTCTCTTTCCACCTTTGTCATACCCGAAAAATGGAAAATGGCCAAGGTGGTCCCGCTACTAAATCCTGGGAAACCAGCTAACATAGCAGAGTAATATCGCCCGATATCTCTCCTATCGCCAGTAGCCAAGACGCTTGAAGCCATTTTGCTCCCCCACTTCAAAGCAAATTTGCAGCTAGCCTGTCATCAGCATGGCTTTAGAAAACTCCATAGCACCACCGCCGCGCTAAATGCCATTAGCACCCAGACAAATTGTGGTTTAAATCAGAAGGCACACCATAGAACAGTACTCGTAGCGCTAGACCTATCAAAAGCTTTTGATACGGTCAACCATGGCACGTTACTGCAAGACTTGGAAGGGTCTACCCTTCCCCCATGTCTTAAAAGGTGGATCGTAAATTATCTGGGTGGTCGGCAGGCATTGGTGCAATTCAGAAACGAAATATCAAAGCCAAGAAGGATTAAACAAGGGTCGTGTCCTATCCCCACTTTTGTTTAATTTTTACATATCAAAACTACCTTCGCCACCAGAAGGAGTTACTATCGTTTCTTACGCCGATGACTGCACAATAATGGCCGCAGGCCCGGGCCCAAAGATCGATGAGCTTTGCAACAGAATAAACGGCCACCTCCCTGATCTCACCAGTTTTTTCGCCTCGCGGAACCTGGCATTATCACAGACTAAATCATCCGCGAGCCTATTTACAACTTGGACGTCCCAAATGTCGACCATTTTGAACACCCACGTCGATCGCACTACGCTACCGACTGTCCTACACTCCAAAATCTTGGGTGTGATGTTTGATCAGGATCTACATTTTGGCGAGCACGCAGCGGCAATTGTTCCCAAAATCCAGAGCCGTAACAAAATCCTCAAATCCCTTGCTGGCAGTACCTGGGGAAAAGATAAAGAAACGCTCATTACTACATACAAAGCAATTGGCCAGCCGATTGCATGCTACGCGTCCCCGATATGGTCGCCAGGCTTAAAGATTACTCTCTGGAAGGACCTATAGGCCTGCCAAAATACTACCCTCAGAACCACCACGGGTTGTCTTCTTATGTCCCCAGAACACCATCTACATAATGAGGCGAGATTACTCTCCATCAGGGAGAGGAATGAAATGCTAACCAAACAGTTCCTGTTGAATACCCAGAAACCTGGGCATCCCAACAGACATCTGAGTGATGATGATGAAATACGGCACCTGAGAACAAAGCCGTATGAAGCTAAAAAACACAGCAGGTCCTCAGTGAACTCCACAAACAGGCGTCAAACCTCTATGTCAGGAATTACCCGGTGAATCCTGTACTCAAAGAACAATACCCTAAACTTGCAGAAGAGGAACGCACATTGCCTAGGGAAACGCGAGTTACTCTAGCTCAACTACGACCTGGATACTGTAACAAGTTAAACTCTTACCTATCCAGAATCAACTCCGACATACAAAATGTATGCCATGCTTGCGATGTGCCCCACATGACGTCCACCCCTGTTGAAACAGCAAGTTTCCTTGGACTCCCGCTAGAGGATATTGATGACAATTTGTGATGTTGTTGTTGTTGTAGCAGTGCTTCGCCCCATCTAATAGGTGTGACCGATCATTTAGTCGAAACTTCCCAATTCGACGCTTCCCAAGGCAGTCGATTCTATGTACCGGAGCGACTCGGGATTTTTCCCGACCAAGGACTGTCATTTCAGTATAACCCCATTTAATTTGTTGCATCCCTCCCACAAACTGTCATCCTCCCAGCAGTTCCTTGCAGCGGGACTGCTCCATATTCTCTTACTCCGGGAAGGTATCGAACCCAATCCGGGTCCGTCTCCTGACCCCTCTGCCGGAAAATAATCTTTTTAGGACGGTCATACTCTTTTCAGTGTGTCTCGTGTTAGGGATGGTTGCATCGGACAGGTTGTTCTGGGCTAGACCCCAAAACCAGACATCCACGTAACTTCTATAAATCTTTTGTGGCTCCTTGCTGTTCACGTCCTAGGACGTCCCGTAGTCTGCGCCTTTGCGCTCCCGCTACCCTCCAGCAGCCCCGCTGCTCAGCAAGCCACAACAAGTACCCGCGGCTGCTCGCGCCTCACGGCGCCACCAACTCATACCGCTGCTCCCACTCATACCTACAGCCTGCGTAGTAGAATCGAGAGCAATGCCGAGCATCAGCCCCCCATATACCTCTGCGACATCCGCACAATGCAGCTTCTGCCATGGACGGAGCCACTTTCTTAGATGTTCTGGTCTCCGCGACGGCAACCCCCCGACGGGTTTCATTGCGGCATGTTGCCAGGCCGCATACCCAAATACACCAGGTTCCCCAATGCCTATCCAAGGACGTCTAGTCCCAGGCCTCAACAGCAATCGCGTTCTGGCCTTCCACAACCCAGGCGTAGTCACCCGTCACTTACTCCCAGAGTGACGACGTCTTCCCCTGTAATGGTCTAACTGGGAAGATCACGGAGATAGTCGACTTCATGAAGCGGCACAACATCCGCATTGCTGCGATTCAAGAGACTAAACTCACAGCAAGATCTGCATTGCAGACCTGTTCTGGGTATAATGTCCACAGAAAAGATTGCGAGAGCGGAAATGGAGGTGGCCTCGCGTTTATCATACACCACACTGTGCAATATCATATATTTGATCTCGACATCGACCGCAGGGACAGTGTCTTAGAACGTCAAGGATTATCTGTCCGGTCGGGCGATGCACATTTAGAAATCATCAACATCTACATCCCTCCTGTCACCTGTTGCCCCAGTGGATACCGCCCTAATATCAGCGGCGTACTCACTGGAAACAATCGTATTATCTTTGGCGATTTCAATGCCCATCACGATCTATGACATTCAAACTTGCGGGTGGACAGTAGGGGTGAGATGTTAGTGGATCAAATAGAAGAAACGACGTTCTGCATTATAAACGGAGACGCCCCCACACGTATGGTAGGAAGCTGTCACAGTTCGCCGGATATTTCAATCGTGAGCGCAGAACTCATAAACTCTAGTCAGTGTGTCTCGTGTAAGGCATGGTTGCATCGGACACGTTGTTCTGGGCTAGATCCCAAAACCAGACGTCCACGTAACTTCTATACATCTTTTGTGGCTCCTTGCTCCCCCATATTCCCCCCCCCAATTTTCCGGCAGAAATTGTGTAGGTCAGGGACAGGGTTTACGACTTCCGTCCAATACTGCTCCTTCCTAGATGTTCTGGCCTCCGCGACGGCAACCCCCCGACGGGTTTCATTGCGCCATGTTGCCAGGCCGCATACCCAAATACACCGGGTATCACAATGCTTGCCCATGGACGTCCAGTCCCAGGGCCACAACTGCAGTTGCGTCCTAGCCTTCCACAAATACACCGGGTACCCCAATGCTTACCCAAGGACGTCCAGTCCCAGGGCCACAACAGCAGTTGCGTCCTAGCCTTCCACAACTTCTTTCTTGGGATATCGTGGTTTTCTTCTAATACTCGTTGTCGCAGTGGTGTGGGTACACAAAATTTCCAAGGGACCGCCTCTTCATCGTATGACCGGAACGGAATATGGCGGCACAATTGCTCATCTTGTATTATGTAGTCAGAATATTTCTCGGGGTTAGTGCTCACTTCGTTCACGCGCTTGTGCCACCACTTGCATGGTCGCTCTGTTGTCGTTGCCAATCGTAGGGCCTCCAGTGGCTGTCGTGATAGTGCGTCCGCTACCAGGTTCAGCTTTTCTTTCCTGTACTCGATGTCGAAAGTGTGTTGCTGAAGTTCCAAGGCCCATTGTGCTACACGGCCGGAGAGGCTTTCGATGGGGTTTAGCCACTTTAGGACATATGGTCCGTGATTACCTTGAATCGGTACCCTTCCAAGTACGGCCTCATCTTGCGTATTCCCCAGACTATCGCGAGGCATTCGTTTTCGGTGAGCGAGTAGTTGGTTTCCGCCTTGCTGAGTTTCCTGCTGGCGTAGGCGATCACGCGTTCTCCGACTTCCAAGTCCTGTGTCAATACGGCGCCCAGCCCGAATTGCTTGCGTCCATTTGTAAGGTGAAGGTCTTGGTGAAGTCCGGACAGGCAAGTATCGGTGCTTCCGTGAGTTTTTGCTTTAAGACCTCGAAGGCTTCCTGTTTTTTGGCCCTCCACTTCCAGTGTTTGCCCTTTTTCAGCACGGTTGTGAGTGGCTGGCTGATCTTGGCGAAGTCGGGAATGAACCGTCGGTACCAAGATGCTATACCGAGATATTGACGCACCTCTTTCGCGTTCGTTGGTGGTTTCAGGTCTTTGATGGCTGCAACTTTCTCGGAGTCGATGTGAATTCCCTTGTCGCTTACTACGTGTCCTAGGTATCGCATTTCATTTATTCTTAGGTTGGCGCGCTGCAGTCGTAAAATTACTTCTTTCAAGTTGCGAATGTGCTCCTCCAAGGTGGATCCTATGATGATTATGTCATCCAGGTACGCGAAAGCGTTGGGTTTCATCTCCGGCCCAATAACCTGATATAGCGCTCTTTGAAATGTTGTAGGTGCGGGGTGTAGGCCGAACGGCATAGCGCTCCACTAAAATAACCCGCATCCCGGTACCGTGAAAGCTGGGTAGGGACGGCTCTGGGGCTCCAGTGGTATTTGCCAGTAGCCATTTTTCAAGTCCAAGCTGCTGATGTACTTCGCTCGTCTTAGCTTGTCTAGTATATGTTGTATTCTGGGTAAGGGGTATGCGTCGGGTACGGATCGGGCGTTGAGCTGCCGATAATCCACGCACTACCTCCACTTCCCGATTTTCTTCTTGGCTAGTACGATTGGTGCACTGTGTGGGCTACAGGATGGCTCGATGCATCCTTTCTGAAGTAATTCGTCAACTTGGTTGTTGATGATGGTCTGCATAGGTGGGTTGCGTGAGAAGTAACGTTGCTTGATAGGGCGGTCGTCCGTCAGGATAATCTTGTGCTTGGCTATTGTCGTCACCCCACTCATGCCCTCGAATTTTCGGAGTTCTTTTGCCAGAAAACCGCGCACTCGTTCCGCCTCGTCCTCATCGTAGGCACCGTTGATCCTGTTGATCCTATCACCTATGTTATTGTTGTCCTCGGCTGGTGGCGTTACCTCCTCCGTGATCTGTGTCGGCTCTGCTGGTGGCAATGTATGCTGTGTGACTGGCCTGGATAGCGCGAGATGACCTCCTCCGCAGGATGTGGTGGCTCCCATGCTCCCTAGCCCAGCGTTACGCGCTGAAAATGCTCTCATTCTCACTACAATGAATGCGTTAAAAGACGATAACATTAAACTTTCGCAAAAGCAAGATGCTCTATTTGCTGAAGTTCGCTCTCTAAAATCTTCGATTGTTGATAAAATCACAGAAATCTCTACTTTATCATTGGAACTAAAGAATGTGCATAGTGTTGTTGCTGCTTTTGCCAATGGGCAAAATTAAACTCGTGCTGGTTCTTTACAAAAAGATGACAATAAAGAATTGGCTGAAAAAACAAAGAAACCAACCAATAACAACAAAGACAATAAATCTGATGCGAGTGCAAAATCAATGCAGGCTGAATTGTCCAAAAAAACAAAGCATCCAAGCACTAAAAACAAAGATAATGACATGCTCTCGGGTGCAAAAACAACGCAGCCTGTAAATAAATCGGCGACTAACAATGTCTCGGCCTCTAAAGCTAAACAATTAGCTAATATAGCTAAACAAAATGCAAATACCAATTCGGCTGCAACAACAAATCAGCCTCTAATTGATTTGTCTTTAACAAACACAATCAGTAGTGACTCTCAATCGCCTGCCATGCAAAGCAATAACTCTATGACTGCAAAGAATGTGATGCCGTTGAAGTCTGCCAGTGAAACTGTGCCTACTTATGCTGACGTCACTATTATGGCGAAAGGTAATAATAAACAATTTGCATCTGATGACGTTGCTTCTGCCAGTGAGACCGTGCCTACTTGTGCTGGCGTCACTATTATGGATAAAGGCAACAATAAGCAATCTACATCTGATGACGTAACTTCTGAAATTAAGACAAACAAATCCAAGAAGGCTGCTACTATCGTTGTAGGCAGTAATGTAAATGCTGATCTTAATCTAGCTGTTCCCCTAAAATGGTTACATTTATCCTCATTCAAGCCGTCAGTTAATGCAAGTGATATCATCAGTTATGTATCAAAAAATGCGAATATTTCGCCATCTCTTATTCATTGTTATAAGTTAGTAAAGAAAAACACAGATTCTAGCTCGTTAGTAAGATGCAATTTTCATTTCAATCTATAGTAAATTACTAGACTCTTCTATATGGCCAACTGATGTTAAAGTAAAGCCGTTTCGTTTTTTTCAAAAGGGCAAAGGCCAAACGCTCAACCCCTAGAAAATAATCCGCAAAATTCAATTTTTAATAATGTAAATATTTACTACCAAAATATCTCGGCGATGAGAACTAAAGCTAAGGATATTTTCTTAGTCACTTCGCGCTGTGAATATGATGTGTATGTCATAGTTGAGACCTGGCTCAACAATGATTTCTTTGACGTAGAATTTTTTGATACTACTTTGTTTCATACCTATCGTAAGGATAGGGATCCAATCAAAACGGGATGCCAAAGAGGTGGCGGGGTACTAATTGCCGTAAGACGTACTCTCCTTTCTTCTTTCGTTCAGCTCCCCAATACTGACTCGCTACTGGACCAAATGTGTGTCTCTATTTGTGGGCTGTTTGGAAAGCTGTTTATTTGTGTTTCGTATATTCCGCCTTGTAGTAATGAGTCTCTGTACTGCGCGCATGTGAATAATATTTTTGAAGTTTACGAAAAAATTTAAACAATCATTTTTGCGTTTTTGGTGATTTTAATATGAACGGGGTTGTTTGGTCAAAATTGCTAAATGACAATCTATTAACACCTATGAATGTCAATCATCTACATGAAATATATTTTTTAGATACTCTTTTTAGTGCCAACTTTGTTCAGATTAATTCATTTGTGAACCAGCTAAATAACATACTGGATCTTATTTTTGTCGATGAAAATTTAATTTCTCACTTATCTGAGTGTCAATTTCCTATCTGCAAATCGGACATGCATCACGTACCCTTATCTTTGTTATTAAAATTCATTGAATTTGTACCTAACAACAATACCACTCAAAATACTCCCTCCTACAATTTCAAAGATGCAAATTTTGATGCACTCAATTCGAGTATTGCTGAAATTGACTGGAAGTCTATTTTCTGTGCTAAAAATGCCTCTGAATGCTTTGAAATTTTTCAGCTGCAGTTATCTGATATATTTAGTAGAAATCTCCCCCTTCTTCGAAGCAAAATACATAAATTACCCTGGTACAATACCAGGTTAAAAAAGCTTAAAAATCTTAGAAATAAGTATTTTAAGTTGTACAAAGCAACCAACGAATTTTCATTTAGAGATCAATATTTATTATACATGAATCAGTTCAATGTGCTTGATAAGTTTTTATATAATAAATACATCTCCCGTTTCGAAGAAGAGTTAAAGCAAAATCTCAAGGCCTTTTGGAACTTTGTCCGTACAAAAAAAGGTTGCTCCAATATTCCAACCTCTGTCAATTTTAATGGCATTAGTTCAAACAGTTTAGTGGAAACAGTGAACCTTTTTGCTGATTTTTTCAAATCTAATTTTGTTGCTGACTCTAATATTTCTGATGTTAGGGTTGGTTCTGATACAGCTAATTCCTTGGACTTTGGCTCATTATTGGTATCGGAATCAGATATTATTATTGGCATCTCGTCCCTACAATCTTCTTTAAAAAAAGATATTGATGGGCTGTCTTCTTTTTTGGTTAAAAAATGTAGTAGTTCGCTATGCGTGCCGTTATGTCATATCTTTAATGTGTCATTGTCCACTGGCGTTTTCATTGATCGATGGAAATTGGCTTCTATTACTCCAATCTTCAAGTCTGGAAATAAGAGCGAGGTAGCAAACTACAGGCCAATCTCTAAACTATCAACCTGTTCAAAACTGTTTGAGAAAGTAGTAAAGGAGAAGTTGGCTTTTGCTATTAAAGGAATAATCGTTCCATATCAGCATGGGTTTGTTGCGTGTCGTTCAACAGTGACAAACTTAGCTGTTTTTTTCGCAATACTGTGTTTCTGCTTTTAAGGATGGGTATCAAGTTGATACTATATATACAGATTTCTCTAAGGCGTTTGATACAGCGTCCCACAAGATACTTCTTCAGAAACTTGAGTACATTGGTTTCCATTCAGCTTTTCTGTCATGGTTAAAGTCATACCTGACAAACCGAATTTTATTTGTTGAAATCGAGAATATGAGGTCGTATAAGTTCTTGGCAACCTCTGGGGTGCCACAAGGTAGTATTCTCGGTCCAATCTTATTTGTTATCTTCATTAATGACGTCGGCTTATATTTAAAGCATTCAAATTATTTACTTTATGCTGATGATTTAAAACTGTTTAGGCGTATCACCACTGTATCTGATGCATTGCTCCTACAGAGAGATTTGGATGCTCTTAATGTGTGGGCTTTTAATAATCATCTGAGACTTAACAGTAGCAAATGTTGGCATATAACGTTTTCTAGATCTACAAGTGCGCTTACGTCAACATACTATATCGCTAATACATATCTTGCCTCGGTCAAAGAATTTCGTGATCTTGGTGTCATTTTCGACTCTTCGTTCACTTTCGTTAACCATGTTAACTATCTTATACCAAAAGCGTATGCTAATTTAGCTTTTTTACGGCGTTATGCGAAGGATTTTAAGGACCCATACACTAGGAGTATATTGTATAATTCATTAGTGCGATCCAAATTAGAGTACGCCTCTATCATATGGAATCCCATTTACAGCACATACTCTGCTAGAATTGAAAGGAGTCAACGTAAATTCATTCGATTCGCCCTCCTACCTCTTCATTTTGTTAATCCCCTACCACCTTATATAAACAGGTGCATGCTTATAAATGTTATGCTACTGCATGTCAGACGCTCAGTACAACATTTAATGTTTATTTACGATATTATCTCTGGTACTATTGATTGCTCAGCTCTGTTGGAGCAGTTAAATTTTCTAGTTCCTAGTAGATCTCTACGCTCTCATAATATATTCTACGGTGAAGTTCTGAGAACCAATTACCTTAGCTTTGCCCCTCTCACAAGAGGTCTCGAAGAGTTTAATAAAATTTCCAGAATGCTAAATCTTGACTTTGCAATGCCCAGGCCTTTGTTTAAGTTACGGATTGAGTCTTACTATCGAGAAAATTTATCTCATCCTTGAATTAATTAATTTTAGTTGCTTAGTTTTAAGTTAATTTGCAAACTTGTAAATCTAGTCAGTAAGGTTTCTGCCATTGACTCAATAAATATGAATATGAATATGAATATGATGTCGTCGATTGCTCCAGTCATGACGTGTAAAACTGTATGGTGTGACACTTCTCCGAGGCGTACCTCAGTCCTTATGGCGTCGAAGATTGTGGTGCTAGTCCCGTTTGCCATCGTTATTTTGATGGCCTCTCTCACCATTTCTCCGCTCCCAGAGTTTACCAAACAATCTGCAAGGCTGCTCGAAACGAAACTTCTCGGTGCCCCTGTATCGATGACCGCCTCGGCTGATTCCGCGCCGAGCCTGGCTACGGCGTAAAGGCGGTCATGCTCTTGGTACGTTACTACTGCCGATTCGGCGCCGAGTTCCTTGGGCTCACCGCGCCTTGTTTTTCGTGAAGCCCTCTGTCTGACGTCGACGGCAGCATTCGGTTGTGCGTATATCATTGAGGCCACACTCCCAGCAAAAAATTTTCCGTGGGTTTCGACATCTGTTGGCGTAGTGTCCTTGTTCACCGCACCTCCTGTATACGTTGTTGGGTCGAATCTTTGATTGCCTGGAGACGTGTGGTGCGGTATGTTCGGTGGTGGTGGCGGTGGTGGGTGTACAGGTTACGGTGGTGATACCAAGGTCGTGGCACCTGCGATGTGTCGCGTAACTTCGCCTGATGATTTTCGATAGTCCTCATGTATGCTCTCGTATTCCTCGGCAAGAGTTGTGCGAGATTGGTGAATTCCCTCCGACGGATATAAAGTAGGTAAGCGGGGTGGCTTTTACAGAAGATTCGTTCCAGCCGCTGTTCGGTGGTGTATCCTGCGTGTCTCATCAAGCTCTGTATCGCTAGCACGTAATCCTTGTACTTCTCCTTGTTATACTGCCTTCGTTGGCGTATGTCGTCCTACAGACGCTCGAAATACCTGCCTGGCAGGAAGAAACCTAAGATCCTGTTTGAAGCTTGTCCACCCCAGTGCGCATTGTTGTTGCAATACAAATGTAGCGCGGTGCCACCTAGTAGCTCGGGCATGGTTTTTGGTAGGAGATCCACGTTTAGCGCGTACACTTCGGCTAACTTCTCTAGCCGCTCAATGAACGCTTACGGATCTCGTCCACCATCGTACTTAACTGACTTAACTTCCACACTTGGTCGATGATGGGTGCGAATACAACGGTCGGTGCTTGAGTTACCTGAGATGTATAATTTATGGCTGGTACCGTTATTCCCGATGGTAAGTACGGTTGCGCGGGTTGCGTATTCCGTGGAGGTGTCTGAGATTTACCGTTGGATGACACCGCTATTCCTGATGATAAGCACTGTTGTGGGGATGCTGTGTTCATGGGAAGAAACGCGAAATGGTCTTGCTCTGCTGGTCTATCGGCGATGTTCATGGTTCCCCCTCCGTTCGACGAAATCGATGTCTTAACCTCATTTAACTCACTCGTGTCTGTAGTTTCCTTATAAGCGGCTTCTAGGGATGAAAATTTTGCGTGTATTTTCCAGTCAGCATTTGCTTTCGAAGACAGTGCTGCTATGCACTTTCGGATCTCCCGGGTGGTGCCTCTCTGCCCAATACCCAATTCCTGTGTGATGGATATCAGCTGCTCCTTTGAAATGTTGTCTAACCACGTGGTATCAATTTGGTCGGCCATTTTACGGTTAGGTTTCTAGTCAGGAATGTTCCTGCTGACGTTGAAGGATTTGTAGGAGCCCTGCTCGGGCAGCAATTGTAACGAAGCTTTTCCGTGGCCCCGTTGCTTCTTTAATAATTGCTGGGGTATAATCGTGTAAGGGACTTGGTCCACTGAATCAGGATTGAATCAAGTGTCTCCCTAATTCTCCTATATAGGACCTAGTCCAAGATGAGTTGTGGATTTGAGTATTATCTTAGCTCTCCAGCCGCATTTGTCCGAGCATTAAAATGCACGCTTTGATTCCTGAATAAAGACAACCACTTGGTTTAAGTCTGTAGCCAAGAATAATTTATTTTGGCTCACCGCCAGCTTTTATATTTTTACAGTGAAGTTCTTAATGCATACAAAGTGTGTTAATTGCTAAATTGAACTTTGGAGTATTTTTCATATTCGATTTTCCCTTGAAATACATACAAATGCTTAATTGCTAATTGTTTCTGAAATAAGTGTGCCACTTGTAATGCGATCATACATTGCTAAGCTATGCAATGCGATCACACATTGTTAAGCTATGTGTCACAGGTGTCTCATAAGTAAAGCTATGCAATTGATGCATCAAATCTGTTGACTCAGCAATATGTATCGCCTGCATTATACGCCAATTACACGGCTCAAGTATCCTTGTGCCAATTACCAATTTGCACAAGGATTTGCCCGGTGTGTGCACTGGTTGCGGTATTTGCGCAGAGAACTGCGCTAAAATCAAAACGATTTTGATATTTACGCATGTGTGCAAATATTGCACATGCTTTTTTCTTCGTGTGTGGTAAATCTTACACAGTTTACCTGTAGTTCCTGATAATATAGCATCAGTAATTATTGCTTAAAAATGTTAAAATCGAAGGCGCAAGGACCATCTCTAGCTTGTAACAGGAATTTACACAAATTCAATAATAAATACTAATTTTTTTATACAATTAGAACACATGTTTCATTTGTTGAGCTGGCCTTGCAATTAAAATATATATTTTATAAATACAATGGAAAATAAACGCTTCTGTGCGAGTTTTTCGACTTATACCGTGAATTACTAGCACTGTGGAAAATAAATAGTGAATTTTTATACAATTAATGCCTTTTTTATACAATTAAAATACATGTTTCATTTTTTGCGCTACTTTCAAAATGAATATTGCGCAGTGTTTTTGAGCAGTGTATGTCAAAATTTTCATTTGCACAAATTTCGTCGTTTTATATTTGCGCATGGTTTTTGTGTCATGTATGGGCCGTATTAGTGTGGTCAGGCACACTACACCCTACCCCTTAAGAAAAATTTAAATTAATTGTAGTTTCTTAAAATACAGATTAATTTATATTCGGTTATATCTTAGTGGGTGTTTATATTGTAAATTATTTATGGACAATTCTAAATAAATTATTTAAATAAATATATTGTGAATTATTTATGCAAATATATAGAGAAAAATTATTTATGTAAATATATGGTGAATTATTTATGTAAATATATAGAGAAAAATTATTTATGTAAATAATTGAAATTTTTTTTTTACTTACTCCTATCTTTAACTAAATTACTATTATGTACAGTTATTTCCTTTTTGTTCTTTACAGTTGTGCTATTTGGCCCATTTTGCTAATTATTTTATAGGGTCCTTCAAATGGTACTTCTAATTTTCTTTTGTTGCCTACTTTCAAGTAAACATAATCATTCTCTGTAAAGTTTGCTTTGTTTACATTAGTTTGTTTTTCTTTTGCTCTGACTTTGCTTTCTTGCAAATTTTTAGCAGCATTGTCATGTGCATATCTAAGCTTTAGCTTTAATTCAAATGTCTAGGTTGTACACTTTTTCTTTGGTGCTTACTATTTCATTCGGTAATGCACATAGCTCAAAAGGGGAATATTTCGTTGACATGTGTGGTGTCGAATTGTAAGAGTACATATTGTATGGAATGAGCTCGTCCCAATTATCCATGCTTTTCAGTGTCATTAAATACTCATTTAATACTCTGTGGTTTCGTTCAATTGAACCTAACGTCTCATGATGAAATGGAGTTGAACGCACTTATTTATTTTTAATTGTTTGCATATATTCTTTAGCAACTCATTTGAGAACTCTGTGCCTTTGTCAGTTTTTATTTTCCGCATACACCCATACTTCAAAATAAACTGTTCGACAATTGCCTTTGCAACCGTTATTGCGTCTTTTGTTTAAAGGGGAATTATGACGTCACACTTCGTAAGCTCACACTGCAATGTAAGCATATAACGGAAGTTTTTGGATGGTCGAAGCGGTCCGACCGTGTCAATCACGATTTCCTCAAAAGACGTTGTTGGCGTGTCAGTGACATTGCCCTACAAGACAGGTACCCGTTACCTAATCGATTACTTAATCGTTACCAATAACTTGGTCACCAATTATCGTCTTAATGACTTTTATGCAAGGTGCACACGAGGATACGCGTCATAGACGCGTAGAAAATATTTCATATAGCTACAATTTCTCTACGCCTCAAGATCTGCACACGAAGCTACTTTCGAGCGTCACTACAAAAAGCAAACAATTATTGAAAAAAAATAAAAAATTAAGTTTCTTCAGCTATATCCGTCCCCGAAACCAAAGGAAAATAGGTATTAGACGTTGTTTGCATCCCCGTGCCTTTGTAAATTATGAAAGGCAATTTTAAACCACCGCGGACTAGAGAAAAGGGTGATTTCTAGTTTCCAACACTTTTTAGCCTTTTAAACGCTTCAACAATGTCTAACTAAGCTGTTACGTTGTTTAATACTCTTTTTCGCTTTGATAATATACCTTTCACGCACTTTTATTAACTAAAGTAACATATTTTAAATAATTACACAAATTCGCATAAAAAAAAATGTAAACAAACATCTTGTTCTTCCTTTTTTTCAAGCGTACGCACGCTCAGCGACCAACATTGCTACATGAAAATTTCATGCTTTGTCGCTTTCATGCAGCTGACGCCTCGTATGCAGCTCTCCATTCAAATACATGTGTTCGGCATCAAATCGTACATATTTCGCCTGCAGCGTCTATGACGCGTAGCCTCGTGTGCACCTTGCCTTACATTGCTGTCGTGAAAAAGGTAACGCATGCGCTCTCTCAAAATAGTGTACGTGTGACTCGCTTTCTCGCTCTTACCTATTGTGTTTTCAACATTCCTTCTCGCTCGATGTTATTTACATTTTTAAGTTACTTCATTAGGTATGTTTTCGTTATCGCTAACCAAAACATATGCAACAACAACAACACGGGTAACTGGCCTATCGGTTACCCGTGCCGGTTACATTCTGTCAATTCGCTTTTTATATGAATGAAACTCGCCCTTTTTGTTTAAATAATATTTAATTAATAAATAATGCATGTTTAAAATGGTTTTTACAGTTAAAATCATGTCCTATTATAGTAGTAATTAGTAGTAGTAATTTTTACATATGTGCATTTTTATATTTATAAACTATATAAATACATTAACGTCTATTCATAGTCGTGCCCTTTCCGAAACCTTGTTTTGAAGTTCTTATTTTTCCTGCGCTGGTAGTGTTGCTCATCAGTTTGCAGTCATATTAGTTTGGTAGGTATAGTAAGATCAGACGTAGTGAATTTAGGAAGCATGTCAGGAGTATCACCAGAATCCAAAGAAGCATGGTGATTCATTTCGTCACCTCCGTTTTCTTCCATATCCGGAATCATTCCATACTAGTCATTATAAATAGCTTGCGGACGTCACATAGGTGTAACCATACCCTCAAGATCTTTCCGTTCAAATCTTGTGGTGTACAATGAGCAAACTTTTCATAAACGTGTACACGTAAACTTGTATTTGTTCTAAATTGTTCACCACATTCTAAACATAGAAAAGATGGTCTTTCATCCACTGATTTCTCATGTTCCTGTATTAAGTGTCTTCGTAAATACCATTGTGATTACAATATGTACAAACAATTAATTCTAAACTTTTTGTTGTTACATCAATTGTTTCAGCGTGTTGTACACGTAAATGAAAATTCATACTTGAATGTAATTTCGTCTTCCAATCGTATAATTTACATTTTAAATAATGACTATTGGGCATTTGAGAAATCTCATGGTCCAATAATTTGTTGAAGCTTGGTGTAGCTGCTTGAATATCACAAAATTTACATTTTGCACCACGTTCGTTATATTTAAATTGTAAATGTTCTGGTTTCTCTACACGATGCATAAAGTTTAGATGCTTTTTCCAACAATGTGCTGAATTTAATTGAAATACATACATTGGGCATTGTCTCACGATAAATTTTCCGTAAATATATCTTATGGTGTGCTGCTACGGTCTACGGCTACGATCCACTTGGGAGCGTGTTCACGCCCAGCAAAAATGTGCCCGTAAATTGACTAGGAAAATGACTAACAGCTGTGTCGATGGAACACGTAAATCGCTAAGTAGCATTTGTACAGGGCAGCAGTAACATTTGTGACCAGTCCATTCCGTCGTACCTATTTATGTGATTGTCCATACTGCTCACACATATACGGTTTTAGGTTATCGAAAAGTAAACAAACTATAGTGCTGTACTGTTCTTACATTCACGTTCTGGCAATCATTTTTTGAGTTATATACCTGTAACTTTACGAGTATTTTTACGTTAATATGACCGTCTTTTTACTAGTGTTATGACCGTTTTTTTACTTGGATAATACTGCTATATAAATAAAATATTTCTTTAATTCAAATCTATTAACATTTCTTTTATTAAACATTTTTACAATATATTACATTATTTATAATAGTTGTAAATTATTAACTATAAGTCTTAAGGAATAGTTTTTCAGTCTTGTTGGTGACCCATAAATACAAATTTTATTGTATGCGATTGTATGCATACAAAGTTAAGGGAAACTTAAATAAATTAATTAATGATATAGAAAACAAAAGAAAAGAACTAACAGAACTATTTGTTGCAGTAAACCATCAAATCGTGAGTAGGCAATTCACAATTTGGGTAAGTTGACTTGTAATTCGCCAATTTTAATGCTATAACTTTTTTATTTTAGTTCAGAAAGCTGCAATTGAGGTTCGAAAGTTACAACTGAAGTTCAAAAATTTCAATTCAAGTTCAGAAAATTAAATTCAAGCTCAGAATTTCAATTTGTAGTTCAGAAAATTAAAATTGAAGTTCAGAATTTCTGTTTGTAGTTCAGAAAATTATAATTGAACTTAAATTGTTATTTTCTGAACTTCAGTTGTAATTTGCTGAACTGCAGTTGAAATTCCTGAGCTTCAATTATAATTTACTGAACTTCTATTGAAAATTGTGAACTTCAATTGTAATTATTTGAACTTCAATTGAAATTTCCGAGCTTTCAGAACTTCAATTGCAACTTTCAAATTTTTTTTACATAAAATGAACAATTTAACATTTTTTTGACAGTTAAATTGGTGAATTGCCTACCAGTGGTTTGAAACCAATTACATTCGTATCGGCGCTTCTCTATATCATTAATATAACAATATCTTTTTAATAATTCAATTAATACACAAATATAAATTTTTTCCCTTTACATTTTAGAACTGTGTACAAAAATATGTAATTTTACATATCACAACCTAAACCAAAAAGTATTTCAACTCATAATCACAGAAGATTTGTGTTGAATGTTGATTTATACCACGAAAATAACAAAATTGGTAACAAAACCAGGCTAAACGATAACGTTAACTACCAAAAAAAAAGTTATTTCACGATGCTTTCATGGATCGATTTACACTTAAATACCGATCTGAAATTTTTTTAAGTTTTCATATTTTTTAGTTTAAAATGCGATATATGCATTCTGTGGCATAATTTTAGATTGAATGTACTTCATGCAATTTTCTTTCTTCGTGATTTTGCAATAATAAACGTAGGTACTCATAGTAATTTTTTGTTTTGAATTATGTGATTACAATATTTATAAGGACTATTTAGTTGATGGTATTGGTACTGTCAGTTAAATTCATCAGCAATTATTTATATTCAAGATATTTTTTTGTTATACATCTATTTTATAAATTTTGGTTAAAAATTATTGACAAATTCGTTGCAATTAGATTGCTTTAAAAATCTTTGCAAACTTTGTGGGATTGTTGAATATTCAGGCAGGTTCTGAAATTCGAGTATTATTTTAATTAGAGCATAAAAAGCTTAGTAACGTAGGAAACAACTTAGAATTATTTCAGTTAAGTTCATCACAAATATTTATAGTCAAAATACTTTTTTCTTATACATTGCATTTAAATTGCTTTAAAAATCTTCGCAAACTTTGTGCGATTGTTGAATTTTATTTTAATTAGAGCATAAAAAGCTTAGTAACGTAGGAAAAAACTTAGAATTATTTCAGTTAAGTTCATCACAAATATTTATAGTCAAAATACTTTTTTCTTATACATTGCATTTAAATTGCTTTAAGAATCTTCGCAAACTTTGTGCGATTGTTGAATTTTATTTTAATTAGAGCATAAAAAGCTTAGTAACGTAGGAAAAAACTTAGAATTATTTCAGTTAAGTTCATCACAAATATTTATAGTCAAAATACTTTTTTCTTATACATTGCATTTAAATTGCTTTAAAAATCTTCGCAAATTTTGTGCAATTGTTGAATATTATTTTAATAAGAGCATAAAAAGCTTAGAATAGGAACGTAGGAAAAAAAGAATTACTAGGTTCTTATATAATTTTTAATCAAAATTATTTCAGTGTGTCTTGTTCGTTTGTTGTATGTAGGTTTATGCTGTTGCAGAGCTGGATTTATTGGTCAGATACCGCCTTTGTTTATGCCGGTTGTGGCTCAGCGTTAAACACCGTCTCATGCTGTCTTCGAAGTCGATCCTGCATTGCAGTTTGAAAACGTCTAAATTAATAGGAATGGACAATGAAAATAATGACATTTTAAAACAATTTAAATTACACTACCAAAAAGTACGCTGTTCACGAGTTTCAGTTTAGATAAAGATCGTTTGCCATGTACTCCGTCCCAGGTAAAATTGAAGAGAACGTTGTCAGAGAAAAGTTTTCTCATTACTCCAATAATGTCTGATGATGCATCTTTCAGCATAAAGATATATGATTTCTAAATGAAAATCACCAATTTAAGTTATGAAATACAATTAAAAATATTCAAAAATATCATTGATTCTTGATAATCATCTGAGTCCAACTTTTTCTCAATGTCATAAACTGAATCCAACGATGTTATGGCATAACGATAGAGAGCTCGGTGTGAGTATCATTTTCCGTTTCTCCGCTGATACGGCATACTATTTTGTGCGTTTTCTTAATCAGAACTTTTGAGTCACGCATAACTTTATGTTGAGCCAATTCTGGAAGCTGAAATTATAGCATAAATAATAATTAAAGAGAATCAAGGTATTGCGGCTACAATTACTAGGGTTTCACAAATAACAGTTCAATATTTCACTATGCACCTTTTCAACAATCTTAGTCAATCTAAATTCCAGGTCGATATGCTTCTGTAATATTGTTTGTAGTATCGCCATTATATTTCGTTTGTTGTAGGGAATGTTCCTTCGTTTGTTAAGGAAGTAGCCGCATTATTCAAAACGGTACTTGTTGTATTTAAGGAGAAGTGAAAGGATGCGCTGTGTTGTGCTACATCGATGATGTAGTCGTATCCCTAACGTAATCAGCTGTTTATTGTTACGACGGTAAACCAAAAACCAATTGGTTGGCTACGATACGGTTACGACCTTAGCGGCACCAATAATTGATTGTATTGATTCTCATAAGGTTGGTCGAATCAGCTGTTATAAGGTTACCGATACGGTTACCGATAAAGCACCAATGTCTGCAGCTTTAGTTGACGCGATAAACGTAAAAAGCCAAAGCAAAGAGGATAAATTATGAAGAGACGTCACTCGTTACTCGCAGCCATATGCTCAATGTTTTCTAAGAGGTAGTCGCTGGTTTTTTTGGGCGAGATGTGCATAAAATCTCTTCTAACCATTTTCGTGGGGTACTTGCGTTTATTTTTCCGCCTGTATTTAATTAACTAATTAATTCTCTTTCCAAAAACAACAGTTGCAAAAAGTGCCTACACTGTAGGAATAAATGCGAGACAATTCAAAAATGTCCCTCTTAGAAAAAATTCGGCATATATTTTTTGATTTCTGGGAGTTCCTGGCCACTCGTAGCAGACTGGTGGCTCTTATTTTATTTATCCTCTTTTCATTGTTGGCATTGGGGCCATTTACAGTACGGCATCACATCACCGCAATCAGCTGTTCTATTTGTTTTGAACCGAGGTTCCTATTGCTTTCGTAATGTTGCGGAAATTTTCAACAAATTCCAATAAATATGTGCCGTTGCTTCACAGAAGACAGCAAGTAAGATTAAAATTAACGAGTTACTGAATATTTTTAATTTAGTTCATACATTACCAACAGCTATCAACACCAAGTACGGTGAGCACAGTGCTCGATGATGAAACACTATTGGATCAAGCGCACATAGACGAAGCTGTGAGAGTGAATCCTTTGTTGGCTAGAGTGTCCCCGGCACAATGGCGTAATGTACATGAAACACTCATGAATCACGGTCTCAATACGAGCAATTTCCTGCGCATTGCAACCGGTAATCCGGAGGTGTTTGCACGTACGACACAACGTCTAGTTGATGCAATGGAATTTTGGCGCAGCTTTCAATTCACCGAGAAGCTAATGTTTTTACTGCTAACAAAATATCCAGAACTTTTAGATGTGAACGAAAACATGCGTTTACGTTAACATATTGGTTATTTGAAATCATTTGCTGGCACTAGCAAAAATGTTTGGAAATTGTTAATGAATTGTTCGGATTTACTTGAACAGTCGGAGCGACGTGTCGAAGAAAAGGTGACGTACTTGAAAGAGGTAATGCGTGTGGAAATACCTGAAATAATAAAATCAGAAGCGTTATCTAAGCCATTAGAGGAGATACGTTGCCGCCATGTCTTTCTTGAAAGACTGGGTCTATTCAAACCAAGACCACTTAAAGTAGATCCAGATGAGCCAACTAAGAATCCACTTTTATATCAAATAACCAATAAATCGGACAATGCATTTGCAACTAAGGTGTGCTATGTTACACTTCTTGAATTTGAAGCATCTGAAGAGTCTGAATACGAGGAATGGGAGAAGGGAAAAAACTCGCACGGAATTTTTGTTTAGAATTGGGCTGAATACGAAAAATTTAAACATTATTTTATGTCTATAGTTAAAATTTTAAGAGGTTTGAGCGAATATATTTTTTAAATTGGATAGCTTGGTTTATTAATCACATTTATAATTATTGTACATACATTTGACTATCGGCCCAAAAGTAGGTATAATAGAGACCCTTTATTTTAGGCTTCGTGTAAATATGGAGTTTTTGGTTCCATTACCTTATTTTCTATATTTTATAGACTTGTAGACCTACATTGACACCCTATACACCTCTATATTAGTATTTCTAATAAATTTTGTCCGGTCACGTTCTACTGTCTATGAGGAACTTGGGGTCGCCAATGCCTCGGATGCTAAAGAAACGTGGTTCGCCACGGGTAGGTGAGGTTGACAATTGGATTGGAGAAGCTGGCAACCCATTCAAAGCTTCCGCAACTCACCTACGCGAGGCCAATCCTGTTATAAATATGAATATTTAGCATGCAACAACAACAACAGCAACAACAAAAGCAGAGTAATAAAGATATTTGACAAAAGAAATTAACGATCTCAAATAGATGTATTGTTGTCGTTGTAGCGATAAGGACACTCCCCGAAGGCCTTGGGGAGTGTTATCGATGTTGATGATCCTTTGCCGGATGCAGAGCCGGTACGTTCCGGTACCAGGCCCGACCATCTCGGGAACGATTTGTTATGGCCACATGCGACCTTCTAGGCCATCCCACCCCCTAGATCCATGAGGAGTTCGGGGTCGCAGAGCCTCTGCTGTTAATGAAACAGGACTCGCCACGGATAGGTGAGGTTGACAATTGGGTTTGGAAAAGCTATGGTAATTCTTTACTTTAGCTCACAACTGCTAAAACTCGTCCAAAAATATTGCGAGGTGTCAAAAACGCGTTATGAACCCAGGACCACGAATCCGAAAGCGGAAATTAAATAATTAGTTTCTGTCAAAAGATATTTCCAAAACCGAAAAATGGCCCTGGGGAGTTCCGAAACCGGGGGTGGGATCCAAAGTAATTTTGCGCAGAACACCTTTCCTGGGTGAGTCCAACACCGGTTTGGAGACCAAAACTATATCTGCGCAAAACACTTTTACCCAGCTTTTCTTGTGGGTTCAACAAAATCATCAAAATTACAACAACCACATGAAAATTTTCTAATTTGTGATCCTGCGCCCAAAGCACGTCTTTTGACACACCTCCCAATAATTTTGCACGAGTTTTAGCAGTTGTGAGCTAAAGTAAAGAATTACCCTATGATTTAAACAAATTATATATTTGAAACAATGGAAACAACTGAAAATGTTACACGAATACCACTCTTATGATTTGCCCAAGTGAATCTGATTCTCAGGTTCCAAATAGTATTTTTTTTAATATACTTGTGCTTTATTTTTTTTACAATGTAGCTATTGGTTACTGTTAATTATACTTACCAACAAAGGCTTTTAACTCATAGTCAACGCCACAAGATTTACCCGTATCGCCAGGCGCGGGTTGTAGTGACACAGAAACTGGACAATAAGGAGGAACTTCAAACGTTCAGTTTGTTGTGGCGGATATATTTGCTCATGCGCTAAATACAAGTCTTTACGAAATGTCAGACCAAGCACGTCCAAATCCTCACGTCCATATCTGAAAGCGACAAGTACTTGTCCAAACACCTTGCGATCTTTTTTCGGGATCGATTAAAAGTACCCCGTCGATAGGATCAACATGTGAAATGTGGTCGACGAAATCACGATGGGACTTTTTGGTGGTTTTAAACTTAATTCCTTTTTTGGAATTCTTAGAAATATTGCAATCACCACCTTGATTGACCCACGGGTACCTCCGTAACGGGGGGTGGAATCCATAGTATTTTTGCGCAAAACACCTTTCTGCGTTGGCGGCCTTCGGCCGCGCTTATAAAAAATAACCCTGGGCTACGCCATGCCACGTCCGGGTGTGTGGTATAACCATGGCTACCGCCACGGTGATGCACAATTTTTTTTGTGGGCACGAACACAACAACAACCACATGAAAATCACCAACTTCAACTGCAAATATCTCCGGACAGAGATAAAATTTTTACTTTCCGGCTTCGGATTATTGTTCTCGATTAATTAATACGCGTCTTCTGACACCCCTCTCGTTATTTTTGGTAGCGTATTAGAAGTCGACCCCTCAACAAGACTATTACCATAGGGAAAAATATTCGCAACGACCACCTTCATCAAAGCAGCGATAGTCACATTTTTCGCAATGTTCATTTATATACAAAAACCATTACCCCACCTGATGCTGAGCGACTATTTTTTCTTAGCTTTCCAATAAACATGCATTAAAAGACAACATAAATTGAAACATTTTCTCCACAACATCTTTTCCACAATCACAAAAGAAATTGCATGCACGAATTGAATTATTCACTGTACGCAGATGTTACCAAAAATGCAATAACCTACATCCATTAAAACTCACTTGATTTTGGTTCCTTTGTGGAAAATATAAATGCAAATACCGTAGCGCACACAACACTTAATTTAAATTTAGTTTTTATTATATCCGAAATTATTTGTAAATAAATTTTTTTTACTCTGCTGTTGCGTTTCAAGCTGAAAATAACAAATGGCGGATTCGCAGAAAATTTTTGTGACGTATTTGAGGGTACATAGCATGTAAGAAAAGGCAAGCATATATGTATCGGGCATTTCAATTAGGCCATCTCATTCTACCATACTAACAATTGTGGAACAATGTGGGATATTTTGTTGTTGGTCGCCATCTTTGGTCACTAGATTTTTGCTGGGCGCGAACACACCTAGTGATGTGGCGAAAGTTGCGATAAAAAGTATCGAAAAACAAGGAAAAAGACAGACGGGCGATCGCTAAGGAAAAAAAAAACACGAGATCCGGAGGAAGAAAAAAGATCTTTTCCTTTTTTCGAGCTGAGTTGGTTAAACGTGGTGATTTCGTGCTCTTAAATTTTCCCATTAAGGGCTAAGCGTACTTTAAATTGAATTGTTTTTAAGCCGATAAGCATTGTACATATGAAAACAATCCTATACTACTTTTCGAACATAAAACTGAATTAATTTTCTGCAAGCAATATTTGATATTATTAATATCGCAATCGCGACGCGTCTGGAAGAAATGCAGCGACAGTCAGCTCCGCAGCTACAAAGGAAGCGAGTTAAAGGCACCATGGAATCAAAAGACTTATCAAAGGCAGTGTAAATAATCCTCCACTAATAACCAACATTTGTTCATCGTACACCAAATCTTGCCTGCATTTCAAAGTGGTTAATTTACCTACATTTGCCATTCCGACTGTTTTACTACTAGCCGCAATTTCACTTTTTCGTTATGGCAACATACAACGGCCACCTATTATTGTGACGTGGTCTGCGCTGACTGAATGGTACCCCAAAACCACCACAAACTCCATACGCAGTAGCATATGATAAAGCGTCAACCACCACCAATGGCGCCCACTATTATCACGAGCATCACCATCGGTAGTACCTTCCCCAACCCTTTTTTTAGCGCCAACCACGAGCGCAACAACCACCAGACGTACCGCCACCACCAGTTGCAACGCACACAACGGGGCCGCGAACATAGGTCCGAGGCCACTAATGTTAACACCAACAACAGGCGGTACCACCGACACCAATACTAGCCGCATCTTTATCAGCTGCGTCCATACCGGCGATAATAATACTAGCGCATCTTTATTAACTGCGTCCATACCGGCGATCACAATACTACCACATCTTTATCAGCTACGATCATACGGGCTACAATAAACCAGCTACAATGACAACCACAGGGCAGCGAACATAGGCCTGCGGCCAGGCCAATTGCGACAACGAATGTCAGCGGGTAAAGCGGTGAGTTCGTTCCATTACTGAACCAAATATACGTATTTGTAGCCTCAACCTTGTCTTTTAAAATTTTTTTTTGACTCTGCAACATTATATAATGTTAATATACAAACATATTCAAATTTAAGGCTATCACCCCAGTATAAAATTAAAACGAATATGAATACGAATGCAATATGCATAATGAGCGAAGGAAATGAAAAGTTAAGAAAGCAATTCTTGTTATACGTTCAAAATTGTTGCATACTGAAAAATTAACAAAAAAAAAACAAAGCATATCTTAATGGTCATAGGTAGGCAATTTGTATTGCCTGTGAAACAAAAAAAAAGTGTTTCAGGTATTAAAATTTGCTTTGCGTTACGGTAAAATTTTACTATTACTTTTTTTATTAATGCAATTGTTGCGGATATGATTTTGGAATGAGCAAAAAGTATTGATATTGTTTCGGTAAGGAATAAAGTTTTATTGGTAATTCAAGTTCAATTGCATTATCAGTTAAAACGCATTAAATTTATATTAAGGGACGCAACTAACGAGTAATGCGGATTAGCTTACATTGTCAACAAAAAAAAAAGAGTTGTATACATTTTTTTTACTGAGTTGAACTAAACCCAAAACAATACCAGCACTGACTGATATATGCAAAACAGTTTACGTTTCACCTGAACAAGTAAAACGATTTCATTAATTTTACTATAAGTTTAAAAATTTCACGTTTTACCTGAACCTGTAAAACGATTTCGTTAATTTTACCATAAATTTAAAAGCTTACGTTTTACTTGAACATGTGAAACAAATTTTTGAGGAGAATGATTTACCCCAAATTTAGTCTTAGTTGCGTTTATAACAAATTTTTTAGTACATAGTACATATTAGTGTTATTATACTATGTGTTATACCAAATTGATGTTTTGTTAAACTCAAAGTAAGTCTAATACAACAACATATTAATTTTGTAAGGGGGCCCCAATTATCGGAAGTTGTATCCAAACTGTACAGCCCTAAGGTAGGTTTGTTAATGAAAAAAAGAAAAGGGCCTTTAACCAAAAAAAAAAAAAAATTATTATATATATAATATATTAGATTATAAAAACAAACCAATTATTATTACATTCAATGAACCGTCACAAAACGCAGCTCACAATAATTTTTCTAAAAACTTACAAAAAAAAATAGAGTTCCTCTCCAATTAGGCACGCATTTTTGATTGCTACTTTTTTTTCAATAAAAATATTTATAAGCATAAATATTTATATAAAAAAAAAACCCTTGCAGTAAGATCAAAAGAAGTTTATAGAAAGATATGCTATATTAGTAATAATGAAACTTGAATAAATTTGTTAACAATATGGGAATGCTGGCGTCGCCATTTATTTAGAAGTCACGTAGGGTTACCAGGTAAGGGGCCACCGAAAGATTAGGTGCGTCGTTGGCCATGGATTTGAGGGTGGGAAAAGCACCGGGCGTCGCAACACCACCCGCGGCGCCCCCTATATATATTCGGCCCTCTTTGTTTATTTTTCTTTTTGCTTTCCTTTTCCCTTTTCAGTTTTTTTTAATTTTTATTTCCAGCGTTTTTTTTTTTGTATTTTAAATTTCATCAGTTAGTAACCGGTCATTTCCGGTTCGGTTAGCTTTGTCTCCTTTTGCGTTAGATTTTGTTTTGAATTTGAATTTTTTTGAATGTTAACGGCATGTCCGTGACATCCAGTTCGGCCGGATGTTGTTTTATTTCGAATTATAAGCGTTTTGAGTCGTCTCTGCGCTTTTTTGACAGCTAGTTTTGATAGGCCTGATAGGAATTTTTTCTGATTATAACGCGGGAACAGTAAGGTTGGCAAGGACCCGCCCCAGCCGACAATGACTAGCCACTGTGCACCACCACATCATGCCGACCGCCTTCCTTACTGCTTCCACTGTAAATGCGTATCCATAACAGATGGCGCCCAACGTGGCGACTGAGGCGCTGTTCGCGGGGGTCAGTCCGGTCAACTTGTGATGTTGACCATCCCACCAGTCCGAGTGAGCAGCCACAGGAACTGCCACCTACGTTGCGGTGGGATGGTTGGACGGATCAGGTTGTCCGGGCTGGTCATCGGGGGCAGTGGCCGAAGGAGCCACGGACTTAACGTCAGTTATCCGGACTTTGTATTCACCCGAAGAGGCAGTGCTGCACGCACTTTATTTTTTTTGTAATTGGGGTTTTTATTTTGCCGGAATGTTGTCCGTTAGTCGGCTTTGGAAATATTTTGTCTGCTAAATTGGGGTTTTTTTAAAGTAGTTTTTTTTAGTTTCTCTGCCGAATTTGTGTTGTTAGAGTGAGTGTGTGTGTGTATGTGTTGAAAGAACCCCAGCTCATCCCACGTCCCAGGTGGTAGTTTCGAATACCACCTGGACTGTGACCGGTTGAGCTGGGATTCAGAGTGGCACTCCTTCCAGTCCCACCAGAGTGGGGAGCGGTTTCGAAACCGCTCCACCCATTGCGGCGGAGGCAGGTGGGGTGTCCAGTAAGAATGGACGGGAGGCCTCAACACCCCCAACCAGTCCCAGGGGCAAGCCCCTGGAGACTGCCCCTGCGTTGCGGCTGGGCGTGTTGAGACCAACCCGCGTGTGCCTGGAACTGACCCTAGTGGCCCCAACCAGTCTCGGAGGGGGGCCTTAAGACCCCCTCGCATTGCGGTTGGGAGCACTAGAGACAAGTATGAATGAATTTATGTAATTTTTTTTCCTGTAGCCTACTGCCTTTTGGGAATGGGATGTCAGCATTCCCATGGGTTACTTAAGACATATTTAACTAATCATTTTTTTTGCCGCTTTTGACCTCTTTTATCCGATACGTCTATCGATCAGAGGTTTCAGCAATTATTCTCGCACAATTTTTTTTTTATATATAATTTTTTTTTATCCCTAATTGCCTTACGTGGCAAAAGTTTTTTTTGCTTGACCAAATTTTTTTTTCCCCTTGAACATGTCGCGCGACCAGTCATTCGGGCAACCGGACCGGAACACTCCGTTCGGGAGTGCGGGGAATTCCCGGAGAAACCAGCAACGGGGTAATAAAAATAGAGGGGCCTTCTCTCAGGCCAGGGTCCCTTGGTGGTGCACACCCCAGTAGGGGGACAATACGGAGATCCCGCGTTACTAAACATGGGCTCGGACCTGAATGACCATCGCGAGAAACTGGACCGACCGGGAAGCACCAGTCACGTGAACACGCACGATATCTCGGGGCTAATGACCAATGTGCCGATTCTGCACCCGAAGGAGCTGGTGCTTTACCACCAAATCAGGAGATGGGAAATTTTAGGGACGCTACAAGTGATCGGTCGAATACCCTAGGAATGCAGGACGAAGCCACTCGTGGAGGCTCGTGGGTGGACGTGCTACACCAACTGTTCCAGGCTTCGCAATGCGGAAGGAGATGGGCTCAATTAGAGCCAATATGGCCCAGCTCAATGCCGCTCTCGAATCTGCGCAGCAATCAAATCAGCAAAACAGGAACGCAAGTAGGATGGACCGTAACCCATTTCCAACGGTAGTACCGCCAATATACCCTGCTCCGAGCAACATAGTAGTGAAGCCGCAGGAGTGGAAAATCTCGTTCGACGGCACTGGGAGCGTGGTCGATTTCCTTTTTAAACTGAATACCTTGTGTGAGCGCACACAATGCACGGACGAACAAATAATGGCTAGTTTCCACCTGTTTCTTTCCGGTCGGGCCGAAGAATGGTACTGGCTTTTCACGAAACAAAACCCAAACGCGACTTATGCCTTTTTGTGCTACTCATTGAAAAGAGAGTTTGGCACTTTGAAAACTGACCACGAGATCATGATGGAGATCTCTATGCGGAAGCAGAAAGAAAGTGAGTGCTATGACGTGTTTCACACGTACATAATCTCTTTGAACGCGCGCTTAAGAGAGCCAATGTCGGAGCTTCTACTGATTGACATAATAAAAAGAAACGTCAACAGTAGCCTTAAGCTGATGCTTTTCAACGCAGATGTAAGGACCCTTCATGATCTACGCGATGTAGCACGCAGATGTGAACAGTGGAGGGATTACCGTTTCGTATTATCACGGACCACTCCAGTCTCAAGTGGTTAATGACACAAAAGGACTTGAGCGGGAGGTTGGCGAGGTGGTCGCTCTTACTACAAAGATATGACTTCAAAATGGAACATCGTAAGGGCACCCTGAATGTAGTACCAGATGCGCTGTCGCGGTTTGATGCCGATCAGTTGTCTTTGACTACCACACCCGGGGAAATAGACTTAGTCTCTCCCGAATTTAGCAGCAACGAATATTTATACTTAATTCGGACCGTCACCGAAAATAAGGAATCGCTTCCGGATTTGCGAGTGGTGGACGGAGTAATTTTCAAACGAGTTAAATTTCGTAAGGGAGTGGAAGGGGAAGAAGACTCGCTGTGGCGATTATGGTTGCCGAAAGGGCTGACTGAGGAAGTAGTGATATTAGCACACAACGCTAACCGGAGTTACCATGGCGGGTGGCAGAAAACCTTAGAACGTGTTAGGCAGAAGTACTTCTGGCCGCAGCAGGCTAAGGACGTCAGGGACTACGTCCAGCGTTGTGACACCTGCAAAGCTGTAAAACCCACTAATCAGCAGTCGAGACCGCCTATAGAGAATACCGTTGCATCCGAGAGGCCATTTCAGCGATTATATTGCATTTCCTAGGGCCGTATCCGAGATCTAAGCGGCGAAATCAATTTCTTTTCATAGTACTAGACCATTTTTCAAAATACGTTTGGCTAAAGCCCATGCAGAGAGCCACCACTGTAAACGTTATAAATTACTTCGCTTCAGAAATTTTTCCGGCTGTAGGGGTCCCTGAGTTTATTCACAGTGACAATGGTAAACAGTTTATCTCGAAGGAAATGAACCAATTTTTTGCAAATTACGGGGTGACGCACGTGAGGACGGGGTTATACTCTCCCCAAGCAAACGCATCCGAGCGCGTTAATAGAGAGATTATTTCGAAGATTAGGATTTTCCTGAAAGATAAACCTGACCATACCGATTGGGATAAGCATATACCCGAGATTTTATCAGTTTTGAGAAGTGATTTTCATACGGCGATTCAGTGTTCTCCATACTTTGCATTATATGGCCAAAATATGGTCCAACATGCCTCAACGTACAACATTTTAGAGAAACTCGGCAGCCTTCGGGAGGACCAGGTTACGGTAGTAAGCAGAGCTGACAAGTTGACTAATATCCGTGAGCAGATCCGTAGAAATTTAGATCAGGCCAAGGATAGGGGAGTAACCAGGTCAGGCAGTTTTTCGGAAAAACTTTGCCTTAAGTAACTTCAAACAGGGCATTAACGCCAAATTCCTACCAAAATACCTAAAGTGTCGTGTGCTTCGAAAAATAGACAATGCACTGTACGATCTCGAAGACCTAAACGGGAAATTAATTGGTCGCTTTCACGCTTCGGACATTCATCCGCAATGAACCAGAAACGTTTCCTAGCCAAATTACAATTTGACTTTTTTTTATATACCTACCAATTGGACTTTTTTTGTCTGGGCGTTTTGGCGGTCGGGGACATCTCGCCCAGTATTCTCCCCGAGCACTGACCTCATAGGATGTTCACACGCGTACTCACCGAGGACCGTGAACACCCTGGCAGTCCACGGTTAGGTCGGACTAGCCTTTCGGAGTTTGGACGAGTTCTCCAGATCAAAATGTTTACACCTTTTTTTTATTTTGCCTTCCTGTGGGAGCGATACCCACTAGTAATCATCTTTCGGAGTTTTGACGAGTTCTCCATAACAAATGTCTAATTGCCACAAAGCCCTTTTAAACTAAGAAACAAAATTAATTCCCAACTTGACTTAACTTTTTTTTGATAGACATATGTTGCCCGGCTAGCTTCGTAGTAGGACTTTGAGGCTCTTTCTCAGGGGTGAGTCGTGCCCCACGTTGCTTGTCGTCGGAGATCCCTGGCAGTGGCTTCCCACAGATGATCCGGTTTCCTGTTCGCTTCATCGTCAGGTCTTCAAAGCGAAGCAGGTTTGTTACGGTCTGCTGCTACGATCCACTTGGGAGCGTGTTCACGCGAACACACCTAGTGATGTGGCGAAAGTTGCGATAAAAAGTATCGAAAAACAAGGAAAAAGACAGACGGGCGATCGCTAAGGAAAAAAAAACACGAGTTCCGGAGGAAGAAAAAAGATCTTTTCCTTTTTTCGAGCTGAGTTGGTTAAACGTGGTGATTTTGTGCTCTTAAATTTTCCAATTAAGGGCTAAGCGTACTTTAAATTGAATTGTTTTTAAGCCGATAAGCATTGTACATATGAAAGCAATCCTATACTACTTTTCGAACATAAAACTGAATTAATTTTCTGCAAGCAACATTTGATATTATTAATATCGCAATCGTGACGCGTCTGGAAGAAATGCAGCGACAGTCAGCTCCGCAGCTACAAAGGAAACGAGTTAAAGGCACCATGGAATCAAAAGACTTATCAAAGGCAATGTAAATAATCCTCCACTAATAACCAACATTTGTTCATCGTACACCAAATCTTACCTGCATTTCAAAGTGGTTAATTTACCTACATTTGCCATTCCGACTGTTTTACTACTAGCCGCAATTTCACTTTTTCGTTATGGCAACATACAACGGCCACCTATTATTGTGACGTGGTCTGCGCTGACTGAATGGTACCCCAAAACCACCACAAACTCCATACGCAGTAGCATATGATAAAGCGCCAACCACCACCAACGGCGCCCACTATTATCACGAGCATCACCATCGGTAGTACCTTCCCCAACCCTTTTATTAGCGCCAACCACGAGCGCAACAACCACCAGACGTACCGCCACCACCAGTTGCAACGCACACAACGGGGCCGCGAACATAGGTCCGAGGCCACTAATGTTAACACCAACAACAGGCGGTACCACCGACACCAATACTAGCCGCATCTTTATCAGCTGCGTCCATACCGGCGATAATAATACTAGCGCATCTTTATTAGCTGCGTCCATACCGGCGATAACAATACTACCACATCTTTTTCAGCTACGATCATACGGGCTACAATAAACCAGCTACAATGACAACCACAGGGCAGCGAAGATAGGCCTGCGTCCAGGCCAATTGCGACAACGAATATCAGCGGGTAAAGCGGTGAGTTCGTTCCATTACTGAACCAAATATACGTATTTGTAGCCTCAACCTTGTCTTTTAAAATTTTTTTTGACTCTGCAACATTATATAATGTTAATATACAAACATATTCAAATTTAAGGCTATCACCCTAGTATAGAATTAAAACGAATATGAATACGAATGCAATGTGCATAATGAGCGAAGAAAATGAAAAGTTAAGAAAGCAATTCTTGTTATACGTTCGAAATTGTTGCATACTGAAAAATTAGCAAAAAAAAAAAAAAAAAAACAAAGCATATCTTAATGGTCATAGGTAGGCAATTTGTACTGCATGTGAAACAAAAAAAAAGTGTTTCAGGTATTAAAATTTGCGTTACGGTAAAATTTTACTATTACTTTTTTATTAATGCAATTGTTGCGGATATGATTTTGGAATGAGCAAAAAGTATTGATATTGTTTCGGTAAGGAATAAAGTTTTATTGGTAATTCAAGTTCAATTGCATTATCAGTTAAAACGCATTAAATTTATATTAAGGGACGCAAATAATGAGTAATGCGGATTAGCTTATATTATCAACAAAAAAAAAAGAGTTGTCTACATTTTTTTTGACTGAGATAAACTAAACCCAAAACAATACCAGCACTGACTGATACATGCAAAATAGTTTACGTTTCACCTGAACAAGTAAAACGATTTCATTAATTTTACTATAAGTTTAAAAATTTCACGATTTACCTGAACCTGTAAAACGATTTCGTTAATTTTACCATAAATTTAAAAGCTTACGTTTTACTTGAACATGTGAAACAATTTTTTGAGGAGTATGATTTACCCCAAATTTAGTCTTAGTTGCGTTTATAACAAATTTCTTAGTACATAGTACATATTAGTGTTATTATACTATGTGTTATACCAAATTGATGTTTTGTTAAACTCACAGTAAGTCTAATACAACAACATATTAATTTTGTAAGGGGGCCCCAATTATCAGAAGTTGTATCCAAACTGTACAGCCCTAAGATAGGTTTGTGAATGAAAAAAAGAGAAGGGCATTTAACCAAATTTCTACAAAAAAAAAAAATTTATTATATATATAATATATTAGATTATAAAAACAAGCCAATTATTATTACATTCAATGAACCGCCACAAAACGCAGCTCACAATAATTTTTCTAAAAACTTACAAAAAAAAAAAAATAGAGTTCCTCTCCAATTAGGCACGCATTTTTGATTGCTACTTTTTTTTTAAATAAAAATATTTATAAGCATAAATATTTATATAAAAAAAAAAACCCTTGCAGTAAGATCAAAAGAAGTTTATAGAAAGAAATGCTATATTAGTAATAATGAAACTTGAATAAATTTGTTAACAATATGGTAATGCTGGCGTCGCCATTTATTTAGAAGGCACGTAGGGTTACCAGGTAAGGGGCCACCGAAAGATTAGGTGCGTCGGTGGCCATGGATTTGAGGGTGGGAAAAGCACCGGGCGTCGCAACACCACCCGCGGCGTCCCCTATATATATTCGGCCCTCTTTGTTTATTTTTCTGTTTGCTTTCCTTTTCCCTTTTCCCTATTCAGTTTTTTTAATTTTTATTTTCAGCGTTGTTTTTTGTATTATAAATTTCATCAGTTAGTAACCAGTCATTTCCGGTTCGGTTAGCTTTGTCTCCTTTTGCGTTAGATTTTTTTTTGAATTTGAATTTTTTTGAATGTTAACGGCCTGTCCGTGACATCCAGTTCGGCCGGATGTTGTTTTATTTTGAATTATAAGCGTTTTGAGTCGTCTCTGCGCTTTTTGACAGCTAGTTTTGATAGGAATGATAGGATTTTTTTTCTGATTATGGCGCAGGAACAGTAAGGTTGGCAAGGACCCGCCCCAGCCGACAATGACTAGCCACTGTGCACCACCACATCATGCCGACCGCCTTCCTTACTGCTTCCACTGTAAATGCGTATCCATAACATATACTGAGCCTCTTTATGTAGGCTCTTTTTTTAACATCTAATTCTGGTCATACCGGATATGACAGTTTTGCTTCAGGTTATAATCCACACTCATAATATTTTCAGATTCTGTTTCATAATTTTCATCATTTTCAACATTGGACTTTGGATCAACATCATTATCAATATCGTCAATTTTTGATAACTCTGTTTTAAGCTTCATATTTATCAAAGGTTCATCTTCCTTAGTATTAGAATTAGAAACATCGTCATCTTCGGTTAAGTTTTTATCAAGTTTAGCTTTTTTCCTAGGTTTAAAGTCTTCACTATCCGTACTAGAATTAATACCATTATCAACATTTTTCGTAGTCTTTTTGAGTTTTTAAATTTGCCAATGGTTCGCCTTTATCAGTATTAGAATCAGAATGGCCTTGGCCATATTCCCCGGGTATATATTGATATTCGGGCGAATAAACAAATGGACCAGTTATAATTGCACACCTGATGTGCATTCGCATACATATGTTGCATATGTGAAACATATAACCGTGTACCAGTGGCTTGTTATGCAGCTGACGCGGGATGAAGCATTGGATTTTGTGTTGCAAGTTAGGCGACATATGTTGGTGTTGATGGATGCGCATATTGCGGATATGTTGGTGGTTCACTAGTCATTAATTGTTTAGAAGTTTCAACTTGTTGCGATTGTTGTTGTTGTTGCTGGCTGCTGATGTGGCGTTAACGTTTGTTGTACAATTTATTCGGGTGCTTGCACATATTGTTGGTGTTGTTATGGTGCTGAAAAACCTTCCGATATTGAAAGTCCTTGATTAGTGTAATCCCTACGTAGTGAACTATTCCTGTGACCGCGTCCGCGGTAACTATTACATCTGAAGGCGCTTAAGTTAGAGGCATAGCTGACATCGCTTATATAACCGGTTGACTCTAAAGTAAAAACCAAAACAAAATATTAGAATCAGTGTTTATGAATAACATATTTAAAATAAGCTCTTACAACAACGTGATCGGTGGCTATATCCCCGTGAAAGTAGTGTGGTGTTCCTCCTTGTATAAACGTAGGTACTGGATGTGCTCAACCGTGCAGTTTTCTTCTAATTTCAGCAAATGTATGTTCTTACAGCCACAGCTGGAATATTTGGGATATTTCTATCCGCACATCGTCAAAATCAAATTACCTAGAATGAAAAAGAAACTCATATCAGTAAGAATAGATTAAAAGTTTTTAATATAAGCCGAAAAGTGTTCCATAAATAGGGCTCCACAATTAGCTCTTTTCTGAGAGGCCAAGAGAGAAATTTCAGATAACTAGAATCAGGACCTGATAAAGTAACTTCAAATTAACCTCCATCATGCCTATGCATATCCCGATGGCAGGGGTACCCAAAGATACTTTGCTGTTCATTCATAGAGAACATAAAATTATAACAAAGGACAATTGATTGATGTTACGAAGTAAATTAGACGTGCTACAATATGAAATAAATACAGATGACTGTTTAATCTATTATGCGAAGTTCTTGAATGGATGTTCAAATTGAAAAGGGCAAATTAATGTTAAAATTGCTTTCCCGACTAACCCGGGAACGAATTGATATGACTACGCCTATCCTTCTTTAGCAGCACTGCCGTGCACCAGTTCTGTTTTGGACAGGAAAATAAACGTTTGGTTGTCTCCAAGGTGAACATATGATACAGAATATACTCGTTTGCTACATCTAATTTTCCCCTGAAAGGTGCATTTGCTGCACCCTGCTGTCTGGCCGCTCACCCAACAACACCAGACACGACGGAACTTGTCTATCCCACGCTTATGTAGATATTCCTTGAAGCTACCGTGCCCGTTCCTTGAAGATCTGTGCCATACTGGTGCTGCATATAATATTATAGAGCTGGTCACGTTGGATAATAGCTGACGGGTAGCTTCGCAAGGCCGCCGATGTTGGGCATTATTCGCGATAGGGTTCCACTAACTCTAGAAACTTTCTCCCCCAACGCCCTGAAGTGCTCCCTAAAAGTTAGTTTTGAGTCAATGATTACTCCTAGATATTTCAAAGAGGGCTTTGAATTTATTTGATAATCTCCTATGGTTAGGACCAACTCATCCACAGTCTGCTTTGAGCTCACTTCTGTCTTATTGCTAGCCATCTCCAGCCCCATGTTCGTCAAGGAGGGCTTTGAATTTATTTGACAATCTCCTATGGTTAGGACGAACTCATCCACAGTCCGCTTTGAGCTCATCAGAACTACTTCTGTCTTATTGCTAACCATTTCCAGCCCCATGTTCGTCAACCATTCCCTTATTCTTCCCACGGCGTCATTACATAATGCTTGGAGCAGATCAAGTTTCTTGGCCACTGCTACAACGACAATATCATCTGCATAGCCGACAATTTCCGTGCCTCCGGGAAGGCCGATTTGTAGCACCCCGTCATACATCGCATTCCAAAGATTTGGACCTAGAACAGATCCCTGAGGGACACCGCCCGTGGTGTTGTGCTTTCTTAGTCCCTCATCCGTATCAAAAGGAGTACTTTGTCGCTTAGATAGCTACAAATTATTCGGAGCAGGTACGGAACTTGTCTTGGGACACCCAAAGTGCACTCACGCTTTTCATGGCTCCAGCGGGTTAGCGGCTTCCTAGAACATAAGCCACTTGCTGCTTCTAGATCTGAGAGCTGTCAGCTGGAGTCTTAGCCCGGCATGCGAGCACAGAACGTAATCGAACGTTTCCTCCTCCAACCCGCACTTCCTACATCTGCTATCATTGACCACGCCAGAAGGCAGTGTCCAGTAAGAATACCCGTCATGAGTCTAGTCTACAGTTTAATGATAATGAAAATATAAGAATCAGCGTTTATGAATAACATATTTTAATTAATCTCTTACAACCTGATCGGTGGCTACATCGCCATGTAGGTAGTGTGGTGTTCCACCTTGTATAAACGTAGGTACTGTATGTGCTCAACCGTGCAAATTGACATTAGCAGTAACATTATTTACATAAACATAGCTTGGTATTGGTGCAGGCCTCAATATAGCATACATTGGTCCAGTTCCGTGTGCACCAGCCACTGGTAAAAACACTTTTGAGCTTTCATATAGGATGGATGTCCAGCAGTGCTCCGGTTGTGCCAATATATAATGGGCTGCTCCGTCTCTTGGTACGGCTGTATAGGTATAGGCGGGTGCAATGTATTACTAGTCTGCTCAAGATCGTATGGTACATAGATGGCTCGAAGACGCCAGAGGGGATTGGAGCCAGAGTTTTCGGACCCAGAGCCAAATTATCAGTATCTCCAAAAGCACATCCGAGCATTTTCCAAGCGGAAGTATTCGCCATAAGTTAGTGCGCTAAGCTGAACCTTAAGTGCTGATTCAATTGCCATACTCAGTCAGACAGTCAGTCCCCAATAAAGGCATTTGCGGCGTTCGAAATAAAGTCAGCACTAGTCCTTCAGTGCGTAGAAAAGCTGAATCAATAGGAGCACACAACATAGTACTGTTGCCCTGGGTCCTAGGACACAGGGGAGTGGAGGGTAATGAGCAGGCGGACTCAGTGTTTAATTTGTTGCGTCTCTCCCACAAATTGTCAACCTCCCAGTAGATCCTTGCAGCGGGTCTGCGCCATACTCTCCTCTTCCGGGAAGTATCGACCCCAATCCGGGTCCTTCACCTGACCCCGGTACTGTGAAATGGGTTTGCTGCGTTTTACGGAAAAAGAATCTTTTTAGGACGGTCATATATATAAGGCCTGAAATATTTCAATGAACTTCCTAATCACATAAAAAGTAGAAATAACTTCAATACTTTTAAAAAAAGTTTATGGGATCATTGTAAAACCCTTCCAATAAGATAAAGTTTTTCTCCTCTTATTTTTTATATGATATATCCGATACTGGAGCGCGAAAAGGGAATGGTGATATTGGAAGCAGCAAAATACAATGCATCCGGCCCTATGGAAAAGAAAATCGGTCGCCACTTGTAACTCCAAACAGTTCCAAAAACTAATTTCGCTGGAATTCGGTATTTTCTGTTGCTGATCGGAATCACTCGCATTACATTATGAGGAAATACGGCACCTGAGAACACAGCCGTATGAAGCTAAAAAACACAAGCATGTCTTCAGTGAACTCCACAAACAGGCATCGGACCTCTATGCCGGTGATTCCTGTACTCAAAGAACAAAACTAGCAGAGGAGGAACGCACTCTCCCTAGGGAAACGCGAGTAGTCACTCTCAACTTCGATCTGGATACCGTTACAGGTTAAACTCTTACCTATCCAGAATCAACCCCGACATACAAAACATTATCCTGCTTGTAATGTGTCCCCACATGACACCAACCATCTCTTTAACTGTATTGTGGAACAAACGCCTCTAACATTCCTCCCATTATGGTCCACCCCTGTTGAAACAGAAAGTTTCTTTGGACTCCCGTTAGAAGACATTGATGACAATTTGTGATCGGTCGCACCTATTGGATGGGGCGAAGCACTGCTACAACAACAACAGCAGGCGGTCAACACGGAAAGAGAGGCAGCAACTGCATGACCCATCGATCCCGAGCTGTTCCTGCCAGTTGGCTCACAGGGCCATTTATTAGCAGAAGGGAGGGAAAAGAGAGAACACTGGCGCAATATGCCAGGCCTGAGTCAATCTAAGTTACTATTAGGGGGTTACAGCACAACTCGATATAGGGCATTAATAGGCCTCTCAAAAATATAACCTAAGAACCGTAACGGCTATTCTTACAAGACACTGTAGACTGAACAGTCACATGCAAAAGCTGGGTATAATATCGAACAACACATACCGATTTTATGATGGATCAGCGGACGGCGGACCATATCCTTCTAGATTGTGGCGCAATTTCAAGACGTAGGGCCAAGTTTATGGGCTCACCATGGCCACAGCATTCCCACATTTAATCCCTCAAGCCAAGAACACTGCTGGGGTTCATCAAGGAAGTCGGCTAGGATGAGGGGCTGTGAAGGAGATGTGCAATTCACTGTGCAATCCTCAATAAATTATCTATCTACGTTCCGGTAACAAGCACCATTGTGGTACCAGCCCCACCATCTCGGGAACTATTGATATGACTACATTAAACCTTCTAGGTATTGAATATTAATAATGACCGCAATGCGAAAGTCTGCTAAAATTTATCATTCTCCATGGAATGCTCGATATAAACTTTCCACGTTTTGAAACAGTGATGAAAAGAGCAAAATTTACCAAAATTTTAACTGGCTGTGGGTAGTAAGGTGTTGATGTCCTCCCTTAACGCAATGTAATGACAACTGCGATGCAGGGAAAATAACAAAAATCTTACAAATCTATTGATAATAATTAATTAATACCTCCACTTATATGCAGTTCTATGCATACATACTAGAGGTTTACGCCGATCACTTTATCGGCGGCGGCGGCGTAGGCGGCGCGTCGGCGTACGCCGGTGTTCTTACTTTAACAGCTTGATTTTTATACTCAGTTGAGCAGAGCTCACAGAGTATATTAAGTTTGATTGGATAACGGTTGGTTGTACATATATAAAGGAATCGAGATAGATATAGACTTCCATATATCAAAATAATCAGGATCGAAAAAAAATTTGATTGAGCCATGTCCGTCCGTCCGTCCGTCCGTCCGTTAACACGATAACTTGAGTAAATTTTGAGGTATCTTGATGAAATTTGGTATGTAGGTTCCTGAGCACTCATCTCAGATCGCTATTTAAAATGAACGATATCGGACTATAACCACGCCCACTTTTTCGATATCGAAAATTTCGAAAAACCGAAAAAATGCGATAATTCATTGCCAAAGGTGGTTAAAGCGATGAAACTTGGTAGATGGGTTGAGGTTATGACGCAGAATAGAAAATTAGTAAGATTTTGGACAATGGGCATGGCACCGCCCACTTTTACAAGAAGGTAATTTAAAAGTTTTGCAAGCTGTAATTTGGCAGTCGTTGAAGATATCATGATGAAATTTGGCAGGAGCGTTACTACTATTACTATATATGTGCTAAATAAAAATTAGCAAAATTGGATGAAGAACGCGCCCACTTTTTAAAAAAAAAATTTTTTAAATTCAAATTTTAACAAAAAATTTAATATCTTTACTGTATATAAGTAAATTAAGTCAAAATTCAACTCCAGTAATGATATGATGCAACAAAATACAAAAATGAAAGAAAATTTCAAAATGGGCGTGGCTCCGCTCATTTTCATTTAGTTTGTCTAGAATACTGTTCTCTGTGAAAATGGGCGAAATCGGTTGAAGCCACGCCCAGTTTTTATACACAGTCCACCGTCTGTCCTTCCGCTCGGCCGTTAACACAATAACTTGAGCAAAAACCGATATATCTTTACTAAACTTAGCCCACATACTTATCTGAACTCACTTTATCTTGGTATAAAAAATGGTCGAAATCCGACCATAACCACGCCCACTTTATCGATAATAAAAATTACGAAAAATGAAAAAAATGCCATAATTCTATACCAACTACGAAAAAAGGGATGAAACATGGTAACTGGATTGGTTTATTGACGCAAAATATAACTTTGGAAAAAACTTTGTAAAATGGGTATGACACCTACCATATTAAGTAGAAGAAAATGAAAAAGTTCTACAAGGCGAAATCAACAGCCCTTGGAATCTTGGCAGGAATACTGTTAGTGGTATTGCATATATAAATAAATTAGCAGTACCCGACAGATGATTTTCTGGATCACCTGGTCCACATTTTGGTCGATATCGCGAGAACGCCTTCACATATACATCTAAGGGCCAGTCGCTTTTAAAACCCTCACTAATAATTTTAATTTGATATCCATATCGTACAAATACATTCTAGAGTCACCCTGGCCCACCCTAATGGCGATATCTCGAAAAGGCGTCCACCTATAGACCTAATGCCCACTCCCTCTTAAAATGCTCAGTAACATCTTTCGTTTGATACCCATATCGTACAAACATTCTAGAGTCACCCCTGGCCCACCCTAATGGCGATATCTCGAAAAGGTGTCCACCTATACACCTAATGTCCACTCCCTCTTAAAATGCTCAGTAACACCTTTCGTTTGATACCCATATCGTACAAACATTCTAGAGTCACCCCTGGCCCACCCTAATGGCGATATCTCGAAAGGCGTCCACCTATAGACCTAATGCCCACTCCCTCTTAAAATGCTCAGTAACACCTTTCGTTTGATACCCATATCGTACAAATATTCTAGAGTCACCCCTGGCCCACCCTAATGGCGATATCTCGAAAAGGCGTCCACCTATAGACCTAATGCCCACTCCCTCTTAAAATGCTCAGTAACACCTTTCGTTTGATACCCATATCGTACAAACATTCTAGAGTCACCCTTGGTCCACCTTTATGGCGATATCTCGAAAAGTCGTCCACCTATAGAACTAAGGATTACTCCCTTTTAAAATACTCATTACCACCTTTCATTTGATACCCATATCGTACAAACACATTCTAGAGTCACCCTGGCCCACCCTAATGGCGATATCTCGAAAAGGCGTCCACCTATAGACCTAATGCCCATCCCCTCTTAAAATGCTCAGTAACACCTTTCGTTTGATACCCATATCGTACAAACATTCTAGAGTCACCCCTGGCCCACCCTAATGGCGATATCTCGAAAAGGCGTCCACCTATAGACCTAATGTCCACTCCCTCTTAAAATGCTCAGTAACACCTTTCGTTTGATACCCATATCGTACAAACATTCTAGAGTCACCCCTGGCCCACCCTAATGGCGATATCTCGAAAAGGCGTCCACCTATAGACCTAATGCCCACTCCCTCTTAAAATGCTCAGTAACACCTTTCGTTTGATACCCATATCGTACAATCATTCTAGAGTCACCCCTGGCCCACCCTAAAGGCGATATCTCGAAAAGGCGTCCACCTATAGACCTAATGCCCACTCCCTCTTAAAATGCTCAGTAACACCTTTCGTTTGATACCCATATCGTACAAACATTCTAGAGTCACCCCTGGCCCACCCTAATGGCGATATCTCGAAAAGGCGTCCACCTATAGACCTAATGCCCACTCCCTCTTAAAATGCTCAGTAACACCTTTCGTTTGATACCCATATCGTACAAACATTCTAGAGTCACCCTTGGTCCACCTTTATGGCGATATCTCGAAAAGGCGTCCACCTATAGAACTAAGGATTACTCCCTTTTAAAATACTCATTACCACCTTTCATTTGATACCCATATCGTACAAACATATTCTAGAGTCACCCCTGGTCCACCTTTATGGCGATTTCTCGAAAAGGCGTGCACCTATAGAACTAAAGCCCATTCCCTTTTAAAATACTCATTATCACCTTTCATTTGATACCCATATCGTAACACATTCTAGAGTCAGCCCTGGTCCACCTTTATGGCGATATCCCTAAATGGCGTCCATCCATAGAACTATGGCCTACTCTCTCTTAAAATACTCTTTAATACCTTCCATTTGAAACACATGTCATACAACCACATTCCAGGGTTACCCTAGGTTCATTTTCCTACATGGTGATTTTCCTTATTTTGTCTCCATAGCTCTCAACTGAGTATGTAATGTTCGGTTACACCCGAACTTAGCCTTCCTTACTTGTTCTATTTAAAAAAATAATATTTAGGAAAGGTTTTATTTATATGTATTTAAGGAAATCAACCTGTTGGACATTTCGGAAAGATCCGGGGTTATTGCATCAAAATCTCGCAGACCGTTCAAAAATTTTCAGGAGTAGCTCCTTGCGAAGGGATTGTCCCTCGTTCGCTTGCTTCAGAGATGCTTCGAACCTAACCCCGGTCTTTGGAATTGGTACTGCCGTAGCAGTAAAAGAAATAGAGATACATAAAATAGTCACACTTTTGCTTGTATATCTCGTGCAAATCGTAGTTTCACCTAGGGTTAACTCCTAATAATCGTCGCGAACACAATTTCTTTAAATCATAAAGGCGACTTAGGGTTGCTTTTAATGGAGCCTCCAGTTTTTTCGGCTGTTTTTAAGAGCTACAATTCCCGATGTGCGAACAGTAGGAATCCCTACCACCAGTCGCTACCACGCCTCCTGAGCCTCACACCATATGCCATTACAGAAGCTATAGGACTGCGACTTCGAACTCATACCTTCGTCGACGTCACTTTCCTAGAAGCTCTAGGTGTAGCTCCGAAGACTTTCCAACGGATGCTTTTGTCGCGCTATGCTGCTGAGTTACACAAGAGGAACACCTTGAAACGTTAGAGAGTGACTATTGGGCCAAGGATGCCGCCCTCGAAATCATAAGCAGTCTAAGTGGATGTCATTGCGTCATGGGTGAAAATCGTATAATCCTTGGCGCATCTACATAATTAAAATTTTACAAGGACCCTGGATAAAATTTTTAAAATTTAGACCGAAGATTGCATACGTTTGTATTCACAACATTGATTTCAATAGTCTTCGTTAAATCAAATTTAGAATGAAAGTCGACGGATTTTAAGTTGAAAGTTGTTAACTACGGTTTTCCGGCCTTACGATATAGGAGCTCATTTTGGATGACCGCGTAGCTTCAGTTTTCAGACAAGTTGGACTGTCCACTACGTTAGGGTAGTATCACACACGGTCATTAGTTCCACTGTCTTGGGAAAGCTTTTGCTTCACCACTTTGAGTGTTCTTGCGAAGGACGAAGCCTCACCTGGTAGATATATGTGCCTACGTATTCACATTTGTAAAAGGTGCCGTAACGTGTAGGTGCTATTTAAACTTGGTTGATAGGCTATAATCAATGTGATTCACTCCAAGGGACTAGTTTTGGATAGGGCCGCCAACTTTAGGAAATATCAAACCGGGAGACTTGGGTGTTGAAGGATGAAGTGTGAAAATCAAAACTAACATTTCAGACGCTATTGTATAGTTTCGCAAATAAACAACAGATGTTTGAATGCAAGACTTAGTGATTTACCAAACCGTTCTCATAAGTACATATATGTAAGTCGGGTGAGGAGGTACTGTGACAGCACGCATATACCAACACATATGGCAGCGCAAACGTGAAACACTCAAGGCGAATAACGTGCGCACAGCCTGAGTAAATTAACTCGGAGAAAATCTAATAGCGAGCGGACAAGTCAGTCGTAATCAGCTGTCGACCAAAGCAGCCGTCGTTACTATAATTATTCGCTGTACCAACCTACTTTAATTGTAATACACTTTAAACCATAACTTTAATTGTACTTATTTTTGAATACTCAACTTTGAATTGAATAATAAACGTTATTAATTGCATAACTTTACATTTGGGGGCTCAACCTGCCGAACCTTAATACAAATTGAATCAAACTTATGTAAGTTGCAGCCGAATTGAAGAACAATAGGCAAGCAGTGCAATAAAGTGAAGTTGGCAAAACAGTACTTCTACAGTTGCAGTTCAGTCGCAAAAAAAAAAAGGGTCGTTGATCGGTCAAAAAAAAATTCCGTTCAACGCATATGACTCGTGCTAGTCGCCAAAGCGCAGGCGATTCAAAAAACACCACCAAAGTCAAAAAGCAGACAAAGCAGGTAGAGGAAGTGAGACGGCGTTACAACACACGCTCAACAAAGCAGGCAACGAGGTGGAGAGAATACGCTCAGGCAGCTTCCAAGAAAGTCATGGCCGAAGCAGAACAGCAGAAAGCACTAAAAGAAGCAGCGGCAATGGCAGAACAAAACAAAACAGTGGAATGTAAGAATAATGAATTGCTACAACAGCTGGTGCAATTGTTTACATTGAAAATCCAAGCAGACGAAACAAAGCAGGCCGAAACCAAAATTACGGCAGAAAGTTTTGGCAAAATTATACCCGAATTTGATGGAGGAAATATGCCAGTGAAACACTGGTTTACTAACTTTGAATTAAACGCAGCTGCATACGGTTTGAACAATGTACAGAAGTACGTGCAAGCAAGGGCGAAAATGACGAAAACTGCGAAACTTTTTCTTGAATCGGTAGCTGTTTACGAATATGGTGCAATGCGCACAATGTTGGAAGACGAATTTGACAAGTCAAAAATGTGTAGTGCTGATGTTCACGCAGAGCTACGAGAACGGAAAAAACAAAAGAATGAGAGTTTCCACGAATATGTGCTGCAGATGAAGAAATTGGCTACACGTAGTAATATAGACACACAGTCGGTGATTCGTTATATAGTTGGTGGACTGCAATTAAAAGACGAATTTAAATACAACCTTTGGAGCTGTAAGTCATATAAGGAATTGCAAGATCAATACGAAGTTTACGAGAAAATAGTTTTGCGGGAAAAAGGCAACAAAGAGCATAAAGGGCAAGTACACGTAAACGAGAAGCGTTCGCACATTTCAAGCGAAAAGAAAACACATTGCTTTAACTGTGGCGCTACGGATCATATGCGGAAAAATTGCCAAGCAGAAACAAAGTGTTTTCGTTGCAATACAAGTGGGCATATGTCGAAAGACTGTCCAACTGTAGCTGCTGCTGTAAACCTGGTTCATAATTCGAAACGCTGTAAAAACATAAAGATTAACAACGTCGAAGTAAGCGGGTTAGTAGACACGGGCGCAGATATAACTATTATGAAAAAAAGTACATTCGAAAAAGTTGGTGGAGGTGTGCTGCAAACATATATGCAACAGCTTCGCGGCCTCGGTACTAAATCTACAAAACCAATTGGGTGTTTCGTTGCTGAAGTAGGTGTTGACGACTTACTGACGCAGCAAAAATTCATTGTAGTATCTGACAAAGACGTTATGTATGATGCGCTACTGGGTTACGATTTTATTTCGAAGTTCAACTTGGCGGCGACGGCAGATGGATATAAGTTTTCTCCGCTAAACGTGGGGGAAACTTATGGGGATCTTAATCAGATAAGTATTTATAATGTAACCGACACAAATTCTCATGTTGATGTTCCTCCGCAGTACGAAGCCGAAATTCGCTCCTTGATTGCCAACTACAAGCCAATCGATTATGTTGAGGAATGTCCAGTTGTATTGAAGATCATTCCGGATGGTAACGTTGTCCCGTTCAGGCACGCTCCAAGTCGCATACCATTCCACGAAGTTGAAGCAGTCAACAAGCAAATTGATGAGTGGCTTAGAGCTGGAATCATAAGACAGTCTACGTCCAACTTCGCCAGCCGCATGGTTATCGTGAAGAAAAAGGACGGTACGTGCCGCATTTGTGTGGATTTTCGAAAACTGAACTCGGCTGTACTAAAAGATTGTTTTCCGGTCCCTATAATTGTGGACGTACTCGAAAAGTTGCAGAAGTCGAAATTTTTTACGGTTTTGGATTTGGAAAATGGGTTTTTCCCCGTCCCCATTGAAGAGAGTAGCAAAAAATACACCGCTTTCACAACAACAAGGGGGCTTTACGAATTTAATAGGGCTCCGTTTGGCTTCTGCAACTCTCCCGCCGTTTTTATACGTTTCGTTAACTACGTCTTCCAGAATCTAATAAATAATAAAGTATTAGACTTATATATGGACGATATTATCATTCACGCAGAAACAGCTGATGATTGTCTTCGTAAGACAAAGCTGGTTTTTGCAACGGCAGCAGAACACGGTTTGAAAATCAAATGGCCAAAATGCCATTTTATGCAGGCATCTGTAAGTTTCCTGGGTCACTTTGTTAAAGATGGATGCGTGTGGCCAGGCAAAGAGAAAACGGATTTGGTTAATAAGTTTGCAATCCCAAAAAATGTTAAGGCCGTGCAGTCGTTTTTAGGCCTAACGGGATTTTTTCGAAAGTTCATTAAGGGATACTCACACATCGCCAGACCATTAACAAATCTACTACGTAAAGACTCTGTGTTTGCTATCGGTCCAGCTGAAGTCGAAGCTGTACAAACGTTGAAAAATTGTTTGACTAAAGAGCCAGTACTAAGGTTGTACAACAGAAATGCAAAGACTGAGGTACATACAGATGCGTCGAAGGATGGTTTCGGTGCAACACTATTGCAATGGTATAGCGGCCAGCTATACCCAGTGTACTTCTGGAGCAAAAAGTCGACGGGGGCAGAGGCGCGACAGCACAGTTATGTTTTGGAAGCGAAGGCGGTATACCTCGCTTTTAAAAAGTTTCGTCACTACCTGTTGAGCATTCATTTTAAGCTAGTGACTGATTGCGCGGCGTTCAAACAAACGTTAAGTAAAAAGGATGTACCCCGAGAAGTTGCCTCGTGGGTGGTTTATTTGCAAGACTTCGACTTTAGTGTAGAACACCGAGCAGGCGAAAGGTTAAAGCACGTTGATTGCCTCAGTCGATACCCACAGCAGCTTATGATAGTAGCGTCGGAGTTGGCGGCTCGTATTCAAAAAGCACAGCAAGAGGATACAATGACTAAAGCAATCGCAGATCTAGTGGATAGCCGACCATACGGAGCTTTTAAAATAAAAGGTGGGCTGTTATATAAAAATATTGAGGGTAACGATCTTTTGGTGGTTCCAAAGCAGATGGAAAAAGAAATTATTGTCGATGCTCATAATGTTGGTCACTTTGCGGTGCAAAAAACTATGCATGCTATACAACAAAATTATTGGATACCACACCTGGAACAAAAAGTTATGCAGGTAATCAACAATTGTGTGAAATCTATCATTTATAATAAGAAGTTGGGTAAAAAAGAGGGTTATCTGCACGTAATTGATAAAGGTGACCAACCATTGCATACGTTGCATATTGACCATCTGGGACCAATGGACGCTACCTCAAAGCAGTATAAATATATCTTGGCAATCGTCGACGCGTTTACCAAATTTGTGTGGCTGTACCCCACAAAGAGCACAGGTTGCGAAGAAGCGGTTCAGAAGCTGGAGTCATGGTCTGCGGTTTTTGGAAACCCCGCACGCATAGTTACCGATAGAGGTGCCGCGTTCACGGCACATATGTTTTCCGAGCACGTAAAGGAGAGGGGTATTGATCACATCTGGAGCACTACCGGGGTCCCACGTGGAAACGGACAGATCGAAAGAGTGAATCGAACGGTTATGTCGATTATTGCAAAGCTCTTGGCAGAAGAACCTGCAAAATGGTTCAAGTTAGTTCCAAAAGTACAGCAAGCTATTAATTCACATACTCATGCGTCTACAAAGCGGCCGCCGTTTGAACTTATGTTTGGTGTCAAAATGAAACACACATGCAGTGATCAGATACAACTTTTACTCGAGCAGGAGCTATATGATGCATACGACGAAGGGCGGCACAATTTGCGGCAAGAGGCGAGGCACGAAATCGAGCGCGCTCAGAATCAATACAAAAAGCAGTTTGATAGCAAACGAAAGAAGGAATACGGGTACAAGATCGGCGATTTAGTAGCAATACGACGCACGCAGTTTGTAGCCGGACGAAAGCTGGCTAGCGAATATCTCGGCCCGTACGAAATCACACAAGTTAAACGAAATGGCCGGTTCAACGTTAGAAAGGCGGCAGATGTAGAGGGGCCCTGTAATACGTCCACGAGTTGCGATAATATGAAACTTTGGAAGTATACAGTCAACAACGAAGAGCTTTTGTCATCTGAGGCAGATGACTAATCAGGGTGGCCGAATGTAAGTCGGGTGAGGAGGCACTGTGACAGCACGCATATACCAACACATATGGCAGCGCAAACGTAAAACACTCAAGGCGAATAACGAGCGCACAGCCTGAGTAAATTAGCTCGGAGAAAATCTAATAGCGAGCGGACAAGTCAGTCGTAATCAGCTGTCGACCAAAGCAGCCGTCGTTACTATAATTATTCGCTGTACCAACCTACTTTAATTGTAATCCACTTTAAACCATAACTTTAATTGTACTTATTTTTGAATACTCAACTTTGAATTGAATAATAAACGTTATTAATTGCATAACTTTACATATATCCTCAACTTAAGTATGAGGTAAGAATAATTTCAAAGGAGTGTTTATGCCCCTAGAACCTACTTAATGATTTTGCATCACTGATTTCGCTTATTCTTGAGGACAGTTTAAAAACATGTTCGCCTTGGGTCATTTTATTTGAATTAATTGTTCATTATTAATTTTTTCAAAAATGCAAAGTGAGTATATAAATTTATTATATAACTTTTCTTTTAGTGTTTTGTTTTAATAACTTGCTGAATTGGGTGATGCAAAGTCCGTGTTAAGCTGACATCGAAGCGCCTGTTATTTTAAATAACTTTTGAATAGTTATAAAGAGTTAAATTTCGCAATTAGTTTCTTATAACTGGCAGTGATGTGATTCCGTTGATACCACTTTCGACCATATCCGACCAATTTTCGACATAAACAATAAATTGCCTAAACAGTCTTAAACGAGTAGAAAATATAGTAACGCGCCGGACGCCGCGCCACCGCGCCGATATTTTTGACATTCGGCGGCGGCGTGCGAAAAACGACCAAAATCGGCGCCGGCGGCGGCGTTTATCGGCGGCGTATATCTCTAATACATACATATGTATTTTTCTCTCCAAACGCTAATTAAAAAAATTAATTGGTTTTCACATGAACTTCGAACTCTGTCGTATTTGCATTCTTCAAATGATTATCAACAAAAGCATGACAAATTATCACTAAAAAATTCATACATGTTGCTTATATATTTAATATGGTAGCCAATTTACTTACCCTTTCTGGTGCGATGATTCCTGGACAATCGGGCCTGATTAGACGCGATTTTTTTTCCTTAAGAGAGTGTGCTTAACGCGAACCATATCATGTTATGGCACACCTTTGGTGATGCAAACAATCAAAGACATTTCTGCTTCTAATGCTTCTAGAATAGCAGCAGCAGCTCCCGGTGGCGCCACGTAAATAACAGTTGCATGCCGATCAGTTGCCTTTTTTGCTCCGGCTACCTATTAAATTTTAATTCACATTACATTATCTACTATTGCAATTTTTAATCAATACAAATCAATATAAATTACCGAAGCAAATACTGGCAAACCAAGATGCGTAGTTCCACCCTTTTTTAGGGAAATACATCCAACCAGTTTGGTACCGTATTCCATAGCATGTTGGTTGTAAAGTACCTTATATCCTTGGCAAATGACACGTTAATCTGCATTTAATTGTAGATTTCCTCTGATTTTGGCATATTCTGAGCTGAATCGCAACCCGGCGGAGATGCTATCTATTAGAATAATATAACGTTTTTTTTATTATTTAAAAACACACATACGTATGAATGAAAATCAGAAAGTAAATTATGTTGTTGTTGTTGTAGCGATAAGGAGACTCCCCGTTATCGACTTTGTTGGTCCTTTGCCGGATGCAGATCGGGTACGTTCCGGGAACCATTCAGGTACTAGCCCGACCATATCGGGAGCGATTTAGTATGACATGAAACCTTGTAGGCCATCTCGTCGGTTCTATACAACTTAATATGGTAACGATTTAAAAGACGGTGCACCACCTAATTTTTATCAAAAATTATCAAACGTGGAATCAAAAGACGCACCTCGAGCTCCGTTTTTATTTTGATATTTTTAAATTAGGTGGTGCACCGTCTTGTAAAACGTTACCCTAATATTATTTTTGGCCAAGGCCGCCAACGCAAAAAGATGGTCTCTGCAACGAAATTTTTAATTTCCGTCACATGTCACAACTAAAATTAACTTAATATTATTTTGGGCGAAGGCCGCCAACGCAAAAAGGTGTTCTCTGCAACAAAATTTTTAATTTCCGTCACATGTCACAACTAAAAGCACAATATATTTTTCGTTGTAAACAATATTTTTTTCCGTTTCAAAGTTTCCCGGAATAATTAATGAACTGTCATTTTGATGACAGCATGAAACGTCGATGTGTTAGTGGAGAGTGAAAAAAGCTTTGAATGTGTGGGTGAACTAGTTACCTTCGTCTTGTAGGGTGTATTCTTCTTTTATGTATTGTGTTACTTTAACTTTTTTGCATTTTTTGCAGTTATTTACGTGTTTTACTATCATTTGCCTCATGTTTTTCCACACGTAATTTTGGTTAATTGTTGCTAGCATTCTTCTTTTGCCGCTGTGGCCACCATGAATTTAGTTGTGGTAGTCCCTTATTATTTTGTGTATTACTTTTTGTGACTCAATTCTTTTTGGCGGTTCGTATAGGATTATATCCAGGCATTGATTTCTATCTCCATGTTTCTGTAACTCATTGAATTGATTTTTAATTCAGTTATGCTTATTTTGTCAAATATTTGACTATTCTTTGTAAGCGATATCTTCTTTAAGCCTTTATTGCTGGCTTTGTGTAATAGCTTCTTCAGAATCGCTTCAACATTCGATACTGAGTTGTCACTATATTCTATAATTAGGTCACCATTCACTGCAATTGTGATATCGTTACGCTTCGTGCTTTCATCATTTCTATGTCTATACTCAGGACGTTTTACGCCCCTTATATCAGAAATTTATGTGCATTCCCAAATATGTAGGTGATCAGTCTGCAAATTTTTGTTCGAAGCTCCCATATTCTGTGACCTTTTTGAATCTTTTTCTCTTTTCTTTGAAGTTTGCAGATTCTTCTTCATTGCCCTGGTTACAAAGTTTTTTTCTGTGCTTGGGAATCATCTCTTTCAGCTTTTCTGTGTTAAGCTGAATTCGTGAGAGTGCATCAGCATTAGTGTTCATTTTTCCTTGGATATATAAAATGTCAAAGTCGTAGTCCATCAAATCGACTCGTGTTCTCCTCATTTTGGATGAAGGCTTATTGTGTGTGACAAGCTTACTAATGGCCTGTGGTTTTTGGATACGGTGAATTTTGTGCCGAACAGATGCCTAAATAGATTTATACCCCAATGAATTGCTAATAATTCCTTTTCTATTACTGACTTGTTCAATTCATGTTTGTTTAGGGATCTACTTGCATATGCAATAGGAATATCTTTCCCTTCTTCACCTTGTGATAGTACCGCTCCTAGGGCAAAGTTGGAAGCATCAGTAGTTAGTATAAACCGTTTTGAGAAGTCAGGATACGAAAGAATCGGTGGATCGGCTTTCTCTTGTTCGCTGTTCCAGCAGAATGGTTGGTTCTTCTTTAGCAGTTGACTCAGTGGTCGTGCAATTTCTGCCAAATTCTTTATAAATCGTCTATAGTAATTACAGAATGCTACAAAACTTGTTACTTCATCGGCGTTTCTCAGCTTAGGATAGTTTTCAACTACACTTTGTTTGCTGGGATCAGTTGTTACGCCTTTATTTGTGATTATGTGGCCCAAGTGTGTGACTTTTGGTTTCAAAAATTTGCATAATGCAGGATTGAGTTTCAGGTTATATTTACTCAATCTGGCTAACACTTTTCCCAAATTTTTGTTGTGCTCATGCAGGTTCTTCCCGAATATTATTACGTCATCTACATAGAGAAATGCCGCATCAGTAAAACCACTGAGCGCAATCGACAACATTCTCTGGAAACTATTTCTCGAGATTTTCAATCCGAATAGCAACCTTTTGCATTGGTAGTGTCCTTTGATTGTTGAAAATGCTGTTAGCTTTTTTGAAACATTGTCCAACGGAATTTGGTGAAATGAACTTGTTATGTCTAATGTGCTGAAGTATTGTGCTCTTTTGAGCTTGTCCAACACGTCATCCAAACGGGTTATTGGAAATTTATCATCCACGATCGTTTTGTTTAATGCTCGAAAATCCACCGCTAATCGCCATTTTTTATCTTCAGAGCTACCCTTTTTTGGAACGACTAGCAGAGGTGAGTTATAAGGGCTAGTAGAATGTTCGATAACATCACCATTTAGTAGTTGTCAACTTCTTTTTCGATCACCTGTTGCTGAACGTGAGGCATTCTGTAGTTTTTAATATATACAGCTGTTCTATCCGTGAACTCAATTTGTTGCTTGTAGAAGTTATTGGTAGTTAAGTTTTCTTCCTCTAAGTGAAACACATGTTGATATTTTTTGCATATTTGCAATATTGCATTCTAGTCACCATTCGACTCGCTGTCTAATGCTAGTTCATCCCTCACCTCATGAACCTCTTTTCATTCTCCGTATGGTAGTTTCGTTTTCCATAATTGTAATAATTTATTCTTCTATTTTCGTTCCACTCTGTTTTAGAATCTTCTAACCGCATGTACATTGGTAATGTGATTTGGCTGTCCTTCAGTTGAAGTGTTAGAGCTTTCGTTTCGTAGTCAATTTTACATTTGTAATTCATTAGGAAGTCTCTACCTAGGATTTCATCTGCCTCTAATTTGTTTATGTAATGCAGAATGTAGAATTTGTTTTTTATTTTATGATCTTGACAATTGATATCAATTTCAATTGCTTTACTTGCAGTCATTGTGCAATTTGCGAAGCCTTTTATTTTGCAAAGTGAGTTTATAGCGGCGACATTCTTTGGAACAACTTTCTCTTTTATCACCGAGATATCAGCTCCTGAATCAACCAGCAGTGCTACTATCTTCGCATTTATCCTTGCTTTTATGAAGTTTGTAGTGTTTCCTTCCCCCAGGCATCCTATGGTCTTTAGTTTTGTGCTATTATTGTCTTATGCGGCTCTGCCAACCCGTTTTTGAAAGCTGTTAGACCAATTTGGTCGTTTAAGCTAACGATTATTTAACTGTGTTCACTCCCTTGCTCAGATATTTGTATTTTATTCAAGGAAGCTATGAGATTTTGTATACGGGAAGCAAATGTGGGGATTGCTTGAGAACCCTGTAGAGTCCTAGTGATTTCTGCATGTAACCCAGGGACGGTCTTGTTTGATCGGAATGCATCTCTAAGAGTTGTTTTCAACGTTTGCAAGTTGTGAGGTGTTAATTCCGTCAAGATTTTATTTTTCACCTGTTCCGCTAATTTTGTGGCTAGTACGAATTTGATAAGGATCGTTTTTTGAGATTAATCCGCAAGGGTATCGTGGTAGAATTCAATCAGCCCTAAGAAATTGTTGAGCTCTTTAAAGTCCTCATTGAATGTTGGGATGACTTTAGTGGCTGTTAACAGCTCAAAATTTGACATCGTTGCTGAATTCGCTAGTGTTTTATTACTTCTTTTGATGGTAAATCCCGAACGTATTCTTCGTCAAGCGAACTTCCCTCCTTGAGCTTTTCAGTACTCATTCATAATGACAATTCTAACTAAAAGCTTTCAAGAAGTTTCTCTACCTAATTTTCATTTGTCGGATGTCTGAACGTCCTTAAAAGTTTTGGTTCCTAGTTTTCGTTTCGCAGGATCGCCATGCAAGGGACCTGGTCCACTGCAATATGTATCGTGTGCATTAGTCTGGTCAGGCACACTGGCCACTGTGGTGTGATGGTAGCGTGCTCCGCCTATCACACCGTATGCCCTGGGTTCAACTCCCGGGCAAAGCAACATCAAAATTTTAGAAATAAGGTTTTTCAATTAGAAGAAAATTTTTCTAAGCGGGGTCGCCCCTCGGAAGTGTCTGGCAAGCGCTCCGAGTGTATTTCTGCCATGAAAAGCTCTCAGTGAAAACTCATCTGCCTTGCAGATGCCGTTCGGAGTCGGCATAAAACATGTAGGTCCCGTCCGGAAAATTTGTAGGGAAAAATGAAGAGGAGCACGACGCAAATTGGAAGAGAAGCTCGGCCTTAGATCTCTTCGGAGGTTATCGCGCCTTACATTTATTTTTTTTTATCCTCGACTGTGGTGGTGGGCCTTAACGGTCCGGCCGTATTTCGTTAGATGGATCCTGTTAGTATATGGCGTCTGTGCCCTGTCATGCCTTATTCCCCCGTGGGTTAGTGGTTAGAATATGCCCACGGTAGGTATACCGGTCGTAAAAGGCGACCATAATACCATGGCTAACCAATCCATGAGTAAGGTGATTTTACTCGAAAGGGAGCAGGGTGGACGCGGGTATCACCCTGTGGGACTCTACGCATGGTCCTTATAAAAACTGCTACCGCGGGAGCAGGAAAAGCCAGTTGTGGCCTAATGCACTGCATTGTACGATGCTTGTATTCAGGTCTCATCTCCTGTCCTGGGATGGCCCCCTTGTGGGAGCATCGCGGTGGCTGTGGTTTCAAATAAGAGATCACTTTATGACACGCTCTGAGTAGACTTGTTTTCCCTTGGGGCGTGCAAACCCATGGGAATTCGGTCTCTTGCTTGTCACAGCATACCCAATTTCATTGAGAAACGGACCCTGAGGGGCAGATGAAAGAGTTGGTCACATCCCATTATTGTGGCAACCGGAGTGTAAACTGTTGAAAGATGGTGAAACATATGTCTATCGTCAGCAGAAAACAATCGATAATTGTACGAGTGGGCCGGTGCTCATCTCGTCTTTTGAGATGGTTGAAGCTGCTTTAGACTGCGTTGCGAATAGGAGGCGTTCGCAGAATGGATGGCCACATCCAAAAAATGTGGCAGATTTGATGCAGTCAAATCCCTGCAGTGTGGCCGACTGCTATGCGAAGATGTTTATGGGGCAGGTACTCGGTACTTACAGGTCTGTGAGCGAAAAAGGTTGGACACATCCCTTTAATTGTGGTAGGAGTGTAATCGGAGTGAAAAATGGAGCATAATTGTTGCGTAATTGAGTGAAAATTGGAGTGAAGATAATAGTAGCAAAAATGGAAGCCAAAATGAAGCACAAAATGGCGCGCAATGTGTGTCAACGTAGTGTGGTCTTAAGCGATGTCGAGAGACATTGTTGAGACGGGCACTCGGTACTCACAGGTCTGTGTGTGGAAAAGGTTGGTCACATCCCTTGATTTTAATTATGATGGAGTACAAGACTGAGCATAATTGGTGCAAGCTCACTCTGTTTGTCAACGTAGTGCGGCCTTTAAGCAATATCTAAGGAAAACCAGCTCCGTCGTCAACAATATATTTTACATTGTTGTAACACTGCTGGACAGGAAAGGTTGGTCACATTCCTAAATTGCGACAAAACACAATATCTCAATCTGATTAACTTGTTAATCAGATGTTGAGATATCAAATCAATGAAAGAGGGACACTGAGACAAACATGGAACATGCGGTGGAGTTGCCGTGCAACCGGTGCCATTAACCCGAAACGGAAAGGGAGGGTGGATAGTCCTGCCCGGCCAAACCAAGATTGGTCGACTTGATCCGCCAGCTCACCGATTGTTATCAATGTTGGGCCGAAGTTCAACGGACTTTGATCTGTATTTGACACCGTGAGGTAGGTCTACGTAGGCAGGTACTCACGTTAAACACTTACAGACTGTCACGCCTTATGTCGGCGTCTCTCTCTTCCGCGGTGCTCTGTCGTGCTTATGTCGGCGTCTACTTATATTGCCGAGGCGATGCTCTGGCGCGCCTTGCGTCGGCGTCTACTTGTATTGCTGAGGCGATGCTCTGCCGCGCCTTGCGTCGGCGTCCACTTTTATTGCTGGGCGATGCTCTGCCGCGACTTTCGTCGGCGTCTGCTTGTATTGCCGAGGCGATGTTTTGCCGCGCCTTGCGTCGGCGTTCACTTGTATTGCTGGGCGATGCTCTATCAAGCCTTGCGTCGGCGTCTACTTGTATTGCCAAAAATTTTGGAATATAAAGATATTGCATGTGCGAACTTCGGTGGAAAGCAGCGGAGCGTAACAAAATTCTAGTAGGTCACTTTCACCACACAAAAAACTTTAACACAATTTTTAACATAATTTAAGCACAGAAATACACTGATTGGAGTTTTAGTGAGTAAAAGTTAAAATTCTGAACACATTAGCTGAATAAAAAGTGTACAAATAATTGTTAAATAACAAATACAGACAGTGGTAGTTTAACAAATTCTGCTGTGGTAAGTGGTGAATGTGACCTACTAGAATTTTGTGAAGCTTGCCTCACACTATTTTTCGTCTATGCAATGTCTCTATATTATATCGTTTCTGGTATTGCTGAGGCGATGCTCTGCCACGCCTTGCGTCGGCGTCTACTTGTATTGCTGAGGCGATGCCCTGCCACGCCTTCGCCTTAAATTTCCTAACTTAAGAAATTTAATTTATTTACACCGAGAGTACATTTTGAAGGTTTGATATTTAAATTATATTCTTCAAGTCTTTTGAAAGCTGATTTTAAATGATTTATACGTTGATCTTTATTATCACTGGCAATAAGAATATCATCAATGTATGTAAATACAAATCGAAATCAGAAAATACTTCATTAATAACGCGTTGGAAAATTTGAGCACTGTTTCTTAAACCGAAAGGCATTCTTACGAATCCAAACATTCCAAAAGTGGTAGTTATTGCAGTTTTATGAATGCCTTCTTCTGCCATTGGAATTTGGTGGTAAGCACGCACAAGATCAATTTTGGAAAAAACAATGTTTGTATTTTAATTGTTAAATCGTGGATATGTGGTAAAGGATACCGATCTGGTGAAGTAATCAAATTAAGTCTTCGATAGTCTCCGCAAGATCTCAAATCATTTGGTTCTTTTTTAGGAACGACATGAAGTGGAGATGCAATAGGAAAATTCAAATTCAGCTTAAGCAATTTTAAGTTTGATTGGCGTCTGGGTTTCGAAAATGGTAAAACACCTTTTGTTTCTGTCCTGTGAACAGTATGGTGTTTAACTTTTTTAGTATAATCTGGATCACAGGTAATAGACGGAAATTCGTTAAGTAATATTGAAAACTTATTTTCGACAATAGGAATTTTCAGAAAATCCAGAAGATCCAACAACTTTAATTTGTGTAGTAGCATCCATTATTTCTTTATTTTTTACATTGACAATAATACCGAACTTCTCTAAAAAGTTTGCTCCTAAAATGGGTGTATCAATGTTTGCAATAATGAATGGAAATTCAAAGTCTCTTCTTAAACCTAAATCAATTTTAAGTAGTTTTGTACCAAAAGTTTCAATTGAAGAACCGTTTGCTGCAGTCAAAGTAAGACCCGAACTTCTTTTAAAAATTTTAAATTTAGAAAAAGGAATAACTGATACAACTGCGCCGGTATCGATAAGAAAATTAAGTTTTTTACCGTGGTGTGATGGTAGCGTGCTCCGCCTACCACACCGTATGCCCTGGGTTCACACCCCGGACAAAGCAACATCAAAAATTTTAGAAATAAGGTTTTTAAATTAGAAGAAAATTTTTCTTAGCGGGGTCGCTCCTCGGCATTGTTTGGCAAGCGCTCCGGGTGTATTTCTGCCATGAAAACTCTCAGTGAAAACTCGTCTGCCTTGCAGATGCCGTTCGGAGTCGGCATAAAACATGTAGGTTCCGTCCGGCCAATTTGTAGGGAAAATCAAGAGGAGCACGACGCAGATTGGAAGAGAAGCTCGGCCTTAGATCTCTTCGGAGGTTATCGCACCTTACATTTATTTATTTATTATAATAGGCGAGATTAGGTTTAATAATAGTTCCATTATCCGTCACTGTCATAATGGATTGTTTCAGTTTAAATTTGGTTCGGAATTTGAATTATGATTTTGATTAAAATTCATGAAGGTGTACATTTAAGAGCGTTATTCTTAAATTTTTTGTGATACCAACAAATATTTATTTGTGAATTAAAATTACGATTGTTTGAAAAATTTCTATATCTTGAAAAATTTTGAGATTAAATCTATTTCTTTCTTCAGATCTTGAACGGATTTGTAATTGATTAATATCATTAGACTTTTATTTAAATTTTGATAAATAGCCGTAGTTAGTTCAGTTAAATTTTTAACGCATTGTTATAAAATATTATTATTTATACTCGAAACTACAGGAGATTTGGAAGAATGAGGTTTGTTGATTAATTCAAAAAGTTTGTCAGCTAAAATAATTACTTCATCTTTATTTTGATTGTTACTAGAAGTTAAATGGATTTGTATTTCTTGTGGCAATTTACGAATCCACAATTTAAAGAGTAATTCTTGGCTAACAATGGAGTCAGAACCTATAAGTCATTTCATAAATCTGAATAATTCAGATGGTGAACGATCATCAAGTTCAGTTTTGAAAATAATTGCTCTAATCGTTTTTCTTCATTACGCGAAAATCCTTCACATAAAATTTTTTTGATTATATCATATTTATTGAAAAGAGGATGAGGGTTAATATCATCTAAAATTTTAGATATAATATCTCGTTGAAGAGTGGTTAAAACATTTTGAAATTTTATAATATCATCATTGATATTGTTAATTTCAAATTGTCCTTCAACAAGTAAAAACCAGGCACCGGGAGATTCTTGCCAAAATTGTGGTAATTTAATAGATTTAGTAGAGGAAATATTTGTAAAGTTATCTTGTGTTGAAGTATCTTGTGGTATATTAGAGATGTTGTTTAGTGTTGTATTAATGTTAGAAATTTGAGCTGTATTGGGAGTCATTGTGTTATTTGGATAGTTGTTATTTTGATTTTCCGAATTTGTAAAATTACGAGTTCGTATTGGTGAAGGTAGAGCCATATGAAAATAAATTTAAATGAATAATTTGAAAATTAGAAAATATTTAAGAATTTTTTTGGAAAGAGAGCTTACAATTTAAATAAAATATTTAGTTTTATATAAAAAATAAAAAAATTTAAAAAATTTATATAAAACTGTTAAAATATAAAAATAATCTTAAAATAAATTTGAAAATTTAAAAGCTTTAAAATTTTAATTTAAATTATAGCTGAACAATTTTTAATTTAATATTAAAATAAAAATTAAATTTAATAAAAAAATATTAAATTAATAAATAATTGATTGATGATTGTAAAGATTTTAAGCGAATCAATTGCAAAGGAATTTATGATTTTGTTGCTCAATAAGTGAGAAAATTGATTTAAAAATATAGCAGTGAATGATGTAAATTCCGGAGAGGAGAAAATTATAATTTTTTTTTTTTTGTTTTCAGTGTTGTCTTTTAAATCGGCACTATGAAGTTTGGTTTCTACTAGATTTTTAAAAATTTCGTTTTTTTGTTGATTTTTATTTATTTTTGTATTGTTATCTCTTAAGATTAATTTTTTTTAGATGATAAACTTTTATTTTAGTTTGTTTGTTTATGTGGAAATGTTTTTATGTCGGAATTTTAGGTAAATTTAAGTAATAATTTTGTGATATGATTTTTTTGCTTGCTGGTGCTATTTCATTTCGCTATTGTCTACGTCACGTTATAAAAAAATTAAGTTTAGCACATGTTTTGATGAGCATATAAATAACTGGCTGTTTGGTTACAAAGCAATTTTGTGTTCTACTTCATGAGGTACACTGGGTTGTCTTCATTTTGCTTCATATTTTACGAATTTACTGTAATTCTGCTTATTTTCAACCTTCTAGTAACGTTCGAATCACTAAACTGTTGAATAAATAACTCCATTATTCAAAAATGCAAAATGGCCATTATTAAAGTGCTTCACAATAACACTTCTACTTCTCGACAGATAGCGTGCTTAAATCAAACTGATTCGTCGTGCCTCAGCTGGTTCTGCTTTTATACTTTTTCGTTTCCACGTTGACATATTTCTAGGCGGTTCTATTTATTGCTACTTGTTTACCAGCTATAAAATTACCAGCTATAACATAACTACAGATGCACGTTATAGCTTCCCATATCGTGTTAGTGATACTTCCACCGATGTTTTGGGAGTATCTCAGATATATGCCTGTATTTTTGCTCTCCGCTACTTGTATGGACTTATGTATAGACATACTGATTTATATGTTGTTGTGAATACAAGCCACTGCTTAGTATTGGCTTAGAGATGATAGTATCCCTTAGCGTTGCTAATATTCGTCACACTGTCCTCCACCTAAGTCTGATCGTCCCGATCAGACGAATCTCTCGATATAAACGATGGCAGCCTTTCCAAATGAACCACATTCATTTCGTGGTTTGCCAATGGTTTGTATGCGGTACACTACATCGTTGATCCGTTTTACAACTTTGTTTTGGGCCTTCCCAATTGCACTACAATATCGGGGACAAATCCTTTTTTCGTTGTGGGTTTTTTAAGAGCACCAAATCTCCTTCCTGAAAACCTTCCGAATTAATTGCTTTATCGCATCTGGCTTTCATCTTGTCACACATAATCTTTGTTCGTTGCCTTACAAGATCGTGTATCTCACTCAGCTCTTCTTCCAAGACACCAGTGGATTTCTTGACATTTCTCTCCGCATCGACATCTATCCCAAACTTCAAATTATCTGGCAGTCGAAGGTCATTGCCAAAAATTACCTTTGGGGGAGTTTGACCCGTTGTCTCATGCACTGCCGATCGGTAAGCCATTAAGGTACTGAAAGGACTACATTGGAAAACATGCTTGGTGTACCTGAACGACATCATTGTATTGGGCAAGAACTTTGATGAAAATCTTAAGAACTTGGAGGAAGTTTTCCAGAGAATAGCTGGCGCTGGTCTGAAACTAAGTCCCAAAGAGTGTTCGCAGTTTAAAAAGGAAGAAAATTATCTGGGTTACAAGATAACGACAGAAGGTATCTGTACAGCGAATGAAAAGATAGAAGCAGTAAAGGATTGGTCAAGATCACAGAACTTGCATGAATTAAGAAGTTTCCTTGTGCTGTGCACATATTTCCGCCGATTCGTACCAAACTTTTCCAGCATAGCCCATAGCCTCCATGAGCTTACAAGAAAAAATAAAGCTTTTGAATGGAAGAAGGAGCAAGAAGTGGCTTTCCAAACATTGAAAGAGCGTTTGTGCACTGCCCCATTGTTGGCATATCCGATTCCAGGAGGAACATTTATTCAAGATAGAGATGCGAGTGGATATGCTATAGGAGGCGGTTTATCACAACTGGTCGAGGGACAGGAGAAGGTAGTTGCATATTACAGCCGTTCGATTGGAAAACCAGAGAGGAACAATTGCTTTACACGGAGAGAGCTGTTGGCATTGTTAGAGTGCAATAAACATTTTCACAAATACCTCTACGTCCAGCGATTCCGCGTCAGGGCAGATCACACAGCGCTGAAATGGCTTCTGCAGTTCCGTAATCCGGAAGGACAATTGCCACGGTGGATCGAGCGCCTACAAAGCTATGTCTTTTCCATTGAGCATCGAAAAGTAGTACCCATGGTAATGCTGATGCAATGTCACGAAGGCCATGTAGATTGGAATGCAAGCACTGTTCAAAGGCCTAGGCTAAAAAAGACATTATAGATGTCCGGCTAATGACTATAATATGTACGGATGAATGGGACAAGGAACAACTAAGGAAGTTTCAGCTAGAAGATACTGATCTGTCACATGTTATGCAAGGGCTGGAATGAAACGAAAGACCAAGTAGAGAGAAGATGTCAGCAGAATGGCCTATTGTGAAGTCATATTGGGCACAGTGGAACAGTTTAGAATTGATATCCGCTTGCTTGCATGGAGTATGGGAGAGTGAGGAGGTCAATGCAAGAATAAACTGATAGTTATGCCCAGAAAGAGGATTCCTGACGTGCTCAGTGAGCTGCATAATGGTCCAAGCGGAGGTCGTCCTGGAATCACGAAGACGTTCGAGCAGATTAAACAGAGATTCTATTGGGCTGATTGCCGTCAGTCGATCACTGAGTGGATTGCGAACTGCGAGGTTTGCAGCAGAGCAAAAGGGCCCAAAACCCAAAGTCATGGCCAGATGGAGCAATATAACACAGGTGCGCCATTTCAAAGGATCGCTTTGGATATTGCAGGTCCATTTCCTACTAGCAACTGGGGAAACAAATATGTTCTGGTGGTTATAGATTACTTCAGCAAATGGCCAGAGGTATACCCAATCCCAAATCAAGAAGCGGAAACAGGAACAGAAGTGTTTATAAACAATTGAGTTGCAAGGTATGGTGTAACAATAGAGTTACATTCTGACCAACAGGCAATCAGCTGTGTTCCAGGAAATGTGTAAATCATTGGGCATTCGGAAAAGTCGGGCAACTGCATTGTGTCCCCAGTCCTATGGTATGGTGGGACGTTTCAATAGAACCTTGGAGGAGCATTTAAGGAAAGTAGTAGACAAGTACCATAAGGAGTGGGATACATATCACTATTCTTAATGGCTTACCGATCGGCAGTGCATGAGACAACGGGTCAAACTCCCCCAAAGGTAATTTTTGGCAATGACCTTCGACTGCCAGATGATTTGAAGTTTGGGATAGATGTCGATGCGGAGAGAAATGTCAAGAAATCCACTGGTGTCTTGGAAGAAGAGCTGAGAGAGATACACGATCTGGTAAGGCAACGAACAAAGATTATGTGTGACAAGATGAAAGCCAGATGCGATAAAGCAATTAATTCGGAAGGTTTTCAGGAAGGAGATTTGGTGCTGTTATAAAACCCACAACGAAAAAAGGATGTGTCCCCGATATTGCAGTGCAATTGGGAAGGCCCAAAACAAAGTTGTAAAACGGATCAACGATGTAGTGTACCGCATACAAACCATTGGCAAACCACGAACCAAAATGAAAGTGGTTCATTTGGAAAGGCTGCCATCGTTTATATCGAGAGATTTGTCTGATCGGGACGATCAGACTTAGGTGGAGGGCAGTGTTTAAGCCACCAGCCTAAATATTCGCTACCACCCTAATGCACATTTTTTGGCAATATTATTATTTACCGGTAACGGCCCACCCCTGGCGAGCGCTAACTTCAAAGGGGAAAAACTCGACGAAAGTTAGCTATCGGCAGGTGGTGCGGACCTCTTTCGTTTTTAAATCTTTTTTTCTATTTTGGAACGTTCACGAGGCAGCAGCTATCTCACAGGGGAGTTATCATATTACGTATCTCTCATAGTTTGTGCATATAATTTACGCTATAATCGCACTTTACGATTGTGATTCCTTTTAATAATTGCGATAATAACATTAGAATTTGCACTTGGCAATTGTCTGGCAATCAGCCACCAATATTTCTATTTGAATTGTAATTTATCCAACAATTTGCGGTCGTCATATTATTAACATTTGCCGTGTACGAATGTGTAATTAACAACTTTAAAAACATTGAATTTTCGAATTGGTTTGTGAAGCAATTCCTTTTTTGATAATAAATAAAGCTAGGAATTTATATTGTTTATAACGTGAATACATTTGTCATTACTCGGTCTAATTCTTTTCCTTGCTTTCTTTTTATTTGCGACGCACACGCCCGACTTCCCCGGGTCCACACTGCCCCGCAAAAGGAAAGTAATATTCAGACGCTAACTTCCAAACCCCAGAGAAAACAGCACCTATTTAAAATTTTGCCAATTTGCCATAGTTTGGATAAAGCAAAATTATTTATAAAATTATTAAAATCAACCAGCATTGGAAAAGTAATCAGCGAAACAAAACAAACGAGCACACATACAGTCCAACTGTTCATAACACACATACAGCCACAAAATCATCACATACAACCCGTCAATACATTATCACATCATCATCACAACATCAAACAGTCCACTAATCAACATCACATACAGTCCATTAGCATCGGGATCACATAATCACACAGTACATTATTATCGCATACAATCCAATAGCTTCATCACATCGATCAAATAAAAACTTAAGGTACGTACGTGGTTGCTTGGTTGCACAAAAACATTTTTTTTTTAGTTGCGTGATTTTACGCACGGAAAGTGCATTCCGTGTTAGATATAATAAAGGCAAAGCAAGTGAAATTGCTAAATTTCGTGTTTTAAACACACCAATCGCCTTTTGACGATCTGGTAATTCCCCCCACCAGTGGTAAGGGTTACTCGACACCGCTCAAGGCAGACAGTCAGTGAATTTTTTTTGTTTTTTTTTCACATTCATCACTGCACTGTGTTGTACCCCTCGTCGTCACATACGTTGACAAAACTTTCTAGTCAGGAACCATATTTTCACTTGGTTGATAGCCTTAGCTTATCTATCACAGAATTCGCTTTATTAATCAGTTTTCGAGCTGAAATAATACTAAAAGCCAAAAAAGTATCACTACGTTGGGTGGCTAGTGGCTTAATCGCACAATTAATACTGATCGTGTTATATTATAAAGCTGTATTCTTCTCACTTTTTCTTAATAAATACTTTAAATCGTAAAATTTTCCACAGTAAGTTGGATAAACAAATTTATTTTTTATATTGGGAAAGATCCCTGGTTGGCTACTCGGGGATACTCAGCGTTCACTTTCACCTTGTATTCACATTAACTCCTCGTCAGGATTTCTATCTGTGGTTCAAATTTCTAGAATTACACACATTAAATCCAGAGGATTTCGATTTGTGGTTCAAATCTCGAGGTTGACACACTATATCCACATCGGGATTACATCTGCGTTTTTTAAACTTTTTTTAGACACGCTAAGTTTTCAGAAAATATTTCTATCTGTGTCCAATACACCCTTTAGACACATTAAATATTTGCAGACGATTTCTCTTCTCTGCTTTGCACTAGAACCTTTCAGGATTTCTATCTGTGCTGCATATCACTACATACACATTAAATCCTCGTCAGGATTTCTATCTGTGTTTGATATCACTTTGTACACACTAGAACCTTTCAGGATTTCTACCTGTGCTGCATATCACTACATACACACTAAATCCTCGTCAGGATTTCTATCTATATCACTGTATACACATTAAATCCTCGTAGGGATTTCTATCTGTGGCTTACATAATCCACGTGAGGATCTCTATAAGTGGTTCATATCACTGGCCACACATTACAGTCACGTCAAGATTTACATCTGATTCTTTTTTTCGCTTATCACTAAATTCACATAAGATTGTTTTCTGTGTTAACACATACAATCAGTTCAGAGTTTCAATCCGTGTGTTTTTAAAGATTTTACTTATACATCACAATCACAGCAGGATTGATAGCTAAACTACGTTCAAAAAACAAAACACACTTAGAATTTTAACTGTGGTTGCATTTACACCAACGCCACTAAGTCGTATACGGTAATCGCCTATTACACATCGATGTGCCCAGAGATCAACAATATCCGATGCGCTTGAAAGGCAGTTCGATATGGTTTTTTTGATTTTGAAAAATGCTTTGGGCGGAAATGACGTAAATTTTGGTGTTTTTAAGCTGTACGGCGATGATACTTGACAATGTTCTTAATCTTGCTGCAAAGCTTCTTATGTCAATACAGCAAAATTATTTATTGGAGTATCCAAATTTTCTTCGGCATACTATGGACTGCTGAAGAATAATCACATTTTGGGGGCCTTTTGGTGATTAAATTTTAATCTTTTATAAAAATCCACGAAGTGCTTTTTAAATTTGAATGATTTTTAACCATTTTGGGATATGATATTTGAATGTTTCGAGTCGCTGGATATTCTGGTGGTGATATGAATAAAAAAATTTTTTTTTTTTTGGGTATGCGGTGGCAGATAGTTTATCTGCTTTAGGCTTCTGTTGGCCTCGTTCGTGGTGAACGAGAGCTGGGTTATGGGATTTGTTGGCCTCGTTTGGGGTGAACGAGAGCTGGGTTACGGGGTTTGTTAGAACGGTTGGGAGTTACAAGTCCCCCTCACCCTCACTGGAGGGTGGTAGTAGGACCAATTTCGTGATTGGTCTGGTGGTTTGTCCCCTTGCCGTATCCAGTTCGACGACTCGAACTCGGTTATCGGGGCCATAATGAAGGGTGGCTATCCGACGTAGTCTCCATTCGTTGGGGGGCAGATTATCCTCCTTAATGACGACTAGGTCTCCCTGTTTGAGGTTTGATTGTGGATGCTTCCACTTAACGCGCTTCTGCAATTCCGTGACATACTCCGTTTTCCACCGTTTGCAGAAGGTTTGATGCAGCGCCTTAAGTTTTCCCATCGATTGACGAGTGAAGCGCGATTCTCGCTGACGTCTATCTCGGGTGGCGCTAGTAGGTGGCCCCCGACTAGGAAGTGCCCAGGGGTAAGTGGCTCCAGGTTGGACGGGTCATTTGAAGATGGGCTTAGGGGTCGAGAGTTGAGAAAAGATTCAATCCTATACAGGAGGGTGCTAAACTCCTCGAGAGGGAATTTGTGATCCGAAGCGATTTTTTGAAATGGGTTTTGAAACTCTTGACTCCCGCTTCCCACAGCCCGCCCATATGAGGAGCAGCTGCTGGTATGAAATGCCATGTGAGGGCTTGATGGGAATATTTAGAGAGGGTTTTGTCGCGCGCATCAACGAGGAATGCCTTGAACTCTGAGCGGAGAGCACTCGACGCACCGACAAAGTTCGTCCCGTTGTCGGAATAGAGGTTTTTCGGGCATCCTCGTTTGGCGACAAACCGACTAAACGCTGCTAAAAACGCGGCGGTGCTGAGGTCGCTAGTCGCCTCTAAGTGGATCGCCTTAGTTGCAAAGCAGACGAATAGGCAAACGTAACCCTTAGACATGCGGCATCCTCGTCCGCTGTAAGACTTGATGTCAAACGGTCCGGCAAAATCCACCCCGGTGTTGGTAAATGCCCGAAAAGGTAGTACGTTCCGCAGGGAGAATTCCCATGAGTTGCGTCGGGGAACGTTTGCGGAATAGCGTACAGGCTTTGCAGTTGTGGATGATGGATCGGATCATGTTTTTGACCCGAGGTATCCAATACTGCGTGCGTAGGAGCCGCAGCATTAGTTGGTTTCCGCCATGTATGGAAATGGTGTGGACAAACTGGACTAGGAGACGGGTGAGTCGGCAGGCGTAAGGGAGGATTATCGGGGACGCTCGTCGACGGGAACGTCCCTAGATGCGTTGAGATGACCCCCCACCCGAAGGACATTATCTTCGTCGATAAAGGGGTCCAGGGAGAGTATCTCGCTTTTGGCCGCGATGGCTTTCCTAGCTCTCAGAGAGCTTATTTCTTCGGCATAGTGGTTTGTTTGGGATATCCTGATGAGGCGGCTAGTCGTAGCCTTGATTTCGTGAGGCGAAATCTGGTGCGACTCTGCTTTAAAAGACGGTTTAGTTTTTGGATGGGTTCTATTGGCGAATCTTATAATGTAGGAGATTACCCGCAACGCCCTTGATAGATCGGAAAACCCATCAAGAATATCCTCGCTATTGTTGATGTTTGTTGCTGCATGCACTTGTACTCGTTTTTCTTCGATGTTTGTGTGGTACTCCTGTTCGCCTTGAGATGGCCATTTTGCTTTGCCTTCTTGCAGCCAAGAAGGTCCCTGCCACCACAAAGAGTTGTCGACTAGGTCCGTGGCTGGAAGTCCTCTGCTGGCTAAGTCCGCTGGATTTGATGCGGACTCGACATGATGCCATGCTTTCGTTCCTACCTTCTCACATTTCTTCATCACATTTTCCAAAGTTTCAGCCAGCAAGACAGCACCGCATAACTCCAATCTTGGTAGTGAAATTGTTTTTACTGGTGCCACCCTTGTTTTTGCCATGAGTAGGCTAGCGTAGATCCTATCGTGGATCTTAGCTCGCGCGTAAACCGTAGCCGCGTAGGCTTTTTCGGACGCGTCACAGAAGCCGTGAATTTCGATATCGTTGGTTGGTGTGAAGTGCACCCACCGAGGTATACGAATCTGGTTAATGGCGGGGTACTCCTGCATAAAGGTTTGCCACCGATCTAAAGTGATTGCGGATACCGGTTCATCCCAATCCGTCCCCTCCAGCCAAATGTTCTGCATTAATATCTTGGCCACGATGATAACTGTGGCGAGCCAGCTTAAAGGGTCAAAGAGTTTGGCGATGGCAGATAGGATCGCCCTCTTTGTTAAGATGTCCTGGTTTCGGATTGGTTTCGCTGTGAAATAAAAATAGTCGGAATGCGCGTACTTGTAGAATCTCCATCGGAGGAGCAGTATTGTTAAGTCGGATTGAAGTACTGGGCCGGTGCGTAGCACATGTTGTTGTTGTTGTTGTAGCAATGCTCGCCCCACCTAATAGCCGCGACCGATCACAAATTGTCATCAATATCCTCTAACGGGAGTCCAAGGAAACTTGCCGTTTCAAAGGGGTGGACCATAAGGAAAGGGGTGTTAGAGGCGTGGTTCCACATTACAATTAAAGAAATGGTTGGTGTCATGTGGGGACACATTGCAAGCGGGGCATACATTTTGTATGTCGGGGTTGATTCTGGATAGGTAAGAGTTTAACCTGTTACAGTATCCAGAACGAAGTTGAGCAAGAGTGACACGCGTTTCCCTGGGGAGTATGCGTTCCTCTTCCGCGAGTTCTGGATATTTTTCTTCAAGTACTGGATTCACCGGGCAATTCCCGACATAAAGGTCCGACGCCTGTCTATGGAGTTCACCAAGGACCTGCTTGTGTTTTTTCGCTTCATACGGCTGGGTTCTCAGGTGCCGTATTTCCTCAAAATGCTTACGGGGATGACTCCTTAGGCCCCTAGGCGGTGCTGGTTCGTCAATCAGATGTCTGTTGGGATGACCAGGTTTCTGGTTATTCAACAGAAACTGTTTGGTCAGCATCTCATTTCTCTCCCTGATGGGGAGTATTCTCGTATTATGCAGATGGTGTTCTGGGAACATAAGAAGGCAGCCCGTGGCGATTCTGAGAGCAGTATTTTGGCAGGCCTGTAGTTTCTTCCAGTGGGTAGTTTTTAGGCTTGGCGTAGTGCCATCGACGTGGATGTTCAATATGGTCGACATTTGGGGCGTCCATGTTGTAAATAAGGTCGCGGAAGATTTAGTCGGTGACAATGCTAGGTTTCGCGAGGCGAAAAAACTGGAGAGATCAGGGAGATAGCCGTTTATTTTATTGCATAGCTCATCGATCTCTGGGCCTGGGCCTGTGGCCATTATTGTGCAGTCATCGGCGTAGGAAACGATTGTGACTCCTTCCGGTGGTGAAGGTAGCTTGGATATGTAGAAATTAAACAAAAGTGGGGATAGGACACCACCCTGTGGCACCCCTTGTTTAATTCTCCTTGGTTTTGATGTTTCGTTTCTGAATTGCACCGATGCCTGCCGACCACCCAGATAATTTGCGGTCCACCTTTTAAGACATGGGGGAAGGGTAGACCCTTCCAGGTATTGCAGTAACGAGCCATGGTTGACCATATCAAAGGCTTTTTATAGGTCTAGCGCTACGAGTACTGTTCTATGGTGGGGGTATTGATTCAAACCGCAATCTATCTGTGCGTAGCACATCGTTCAGGCTTGTGCGATTTGATTCGGACACGACGCGTTGAACACGACTCTCACTTTAGTCGTTGTACTTTCCTCTTTGATAACCGCATGATGCGGCAAGAAGTACCAATCAGATGATTGTGGTGGTACTACGGTGCGTACCTTGGACATGTGCCCTAACGTGACGTATTCTGTCAGTACCCTGTTGTATTCCCTCTGTAGGGCCGGTGTCTTGGCTAGGCGTGTCTCGTTCCGATAGAACTGAGAGCAGACGCTCTTAAGAGATGGGCCCAAACAGAGCATTTTTGGGAAGTCTTGTTTGAATGGAAGGGCGACGGTATAGCTTCCATCTGAATTCCTTTCCGTCGTGTTTTTATATAGTGCCTCGCAATAGGCATTGTCTTCAGTCAGGGCTTTTTTTGTTGGTATGTTTTCAATTTCCCAGAAAGCGGTTAGTTGCTTGTCTAGGCTAATTTCGTTAAAAAAGGATACTCGTATATTAGTTGGGTCAGGTGCACCTGCACGACCGGTTAAAATCCAACCGAAGACGGTTTCTTGGGCGAGACGCGTATTTAGAACGTTCTTCCGTATAGCGTTCAGTATTATCTGGGGATAAATGTCGCCTCCAAGTATGAGGTCGACTGGTTCATTAATGAAGAACCTCTTATCCGCCAGAATCAGATCAGGGAACGCTTGCCGAGTCGTTGCGCTCACTTGGCAAGTCGGGAGGTCCTCTGTTAATTGAGGCAGGACTAGGGCCACTGTATTGATGCTTACTAAGGGGTCTGTAAGCGAACCTAAGTTAATCGAACATGATTCCTTCACCTGTGCAGATGGTGTATTGGATATTCCTGACACTTGCACATGCAAACGTTTGGACGGAAGGTTTATTCGCTTCTTTAGTCTTTCTGTTATGAAAGAGCATTCGGACCCAGAGTCTATCAGCGCTCTTGCGGAAAATTTCAGTCCGTTGCGGATTATATTAAACCGCGCTGTTCCTAATAACACCCCTTTTGTTGTGTTAGCATGACACGACGTGACGTTGTTAGTACTATCTTGTCTTTTATCAGACTCCATCCTTGCCCTAGCCTGTTGTGAGGTTGAAGGTGTGTTGTTGGTGGCGGTTTGAGTCCACCTTTGAGGCGTTGTCTTTTGTTGTGCTGTCGGGAGATGGAGCAAGGTGTTGTGCCTTGCGTGGCACGTGCTGCAGTTGAATGGGCTGGTGCATCGTGTCACGGTGTGTCCACCCGACAGACAATTCAGAAAATAACTATTGCTTTTTACAAACTCGATTTTCCCTGATGTAGACAACCTACGGAATTTTTGGCAATTTCGTAATTTGTGCTCCGTACTGTTGCACATCTTACAGGCTGATTTGGGTACGCTGGCTTGGTAAACCCCAAGTTTTGTAGAATTTTCGCTAGAGTTCGAATTTTGACTTTTGGGTGCTTTTGTGGTTTTGTTACCCCTAAGATCAGAAACCGTCTCTAATGTCTGGAAGCGATTGGACAGGAATTTGTCCATATCCTCCCATTTTGGAATATCTGTTTTTCGTTCTACGGTCTGTTCCCAAGGAGCCAGTGTAGATTCAGGGAGTTTTGTGGAGCATAAGTAAGTTATAATTGCGTCCCAATTTGTGATGTCAATATTATGACATTGTAGCGCAGAAATGAAATTGTTGATCTCACGTTGCAATTTTTTGATGGATGTTCCACACTCCTGCTCGACTGCCGTCAGATTAAATAAAAGTTTTAATTGTGTGTTGACGAGGATACGTTTATTTTCGTACCTGTCGCTTAGATTCTTCCAGGCGTTTGCAAAACCCTCGTTTGTTAATGAGCACCTGCGCACTATTTCTTTTGCCTCCCCTTGCGTTTTTTGTTTTAAATAGTATAATTTCTCGACATCTTTCAGATCGGTATTGTGGATGTAAATGGCCGTGAACATATCTCTAAAGGCTGGCCAGGAAAGGTAGTCACCTTTAAATACATCGGTGTCGCAGGGCGGCAGCCGCATTTTATGTCCACGGCGCGAAGAGTCTTCATCCTTTGCTTCATTTTTTGCCGGCTGTGGGGTGATAGCTTCGGCTTCAGCCGCCACAGCAGACATGCATTGCAGGTAGCAAGCGAAGCAACTTTTATTCTTTTTTCTCAGCGAGCTGAGTTCCTCTTTGGACAGCTCAGAATTGCTGAGAAGATTTTCATACGTAGACTTGGTTTTTTTTCCATAGTGCCCTTAGCTCCTTGTGCTTGTTCCGTGATTCGGCCGGGGTCGAGTTGAAATTTTGTTCAAACTCGACTATGGAATTAGCCAATCTAATATAAGTCTCCATTGCTTTAATTAATCTGAATATTTTGTTTCTTTGAAGGTGTCTAGCTTGAAGGCAAACGACTTAGTGGCGTTGGTGTAAATGCAACCACAGTTAAAATTCTAAGTGTGTTTTGTTTTTTGAACGTAGTCCAGCTATCAATCCTGCTGTGATTGTGATGTATAAGTAAAATCTTTAAAAACACACGGATTGAAACTCTGAACTGATTGTATGTGTTAACACAGAAAACAATCATATGTGAATTTAGTGATAAGCGAAAAAAAGAATCAGATGTAAATCTTGACGTGAATGTAATGTGTGGCCAGTGATATGAACCACTTATAGAGATCCTCACGAGGATTATGTAAGCCACAGATAGAAATCCTGACGAGGATTTAATGTGTATACAGTGATATAGATAGAAATCCTGACGAGGATTTAGTGTGTATGTAGTGATATGCAGCACAGGTAGAAATCCTTAAATGTTCTAGTGTGTACAAAGTGATATCAAACACAGATAGAAATCCTGACGAGGATTTGAACCACAAATCGAAATCCTGTGGATTTAATGTGTGTAATTCTAGAAATTTGAACCACAGATAGAAATCCCGACGAGGATTTAATGTGTATACCTAGTGATGTAAAACACAGATAGAAATACTGACGAGGAGTTAATGTGAATACAAGGTGAAAGTGAACGCTGAGTATTCCCGAGTAGCCAACCAGGGATCTTTCCCAATATAAAAAATAAATTTGTTTATCCAACTTACTGTGGAAAATTTTACGATTTAAAGTATTTATTAAGAAAAAGTGAGAAAAATACAGCTTTATAATATAACGCGATCAGTATTAATTGTGTGATCAAGCCACTAGCCACCCAACGTAGTGATACTTTTTTGGCTTTTGGTATTATTTCAGCTCGCAAACTGATTAATAAAGCGAATTCTGTGATAGATAAGCTAAGGCTATCAACCAAGTGAAAATATGGTTCCTGACTAGGAAGTTTTGTCAACGTATGTGACGACGAGGGGTACAACACAGTGCAGTGACGAATGTGAAAAAAAAAAAACAAAAAAATTCACTGACTGTTTGCCTTGAGCGGTGTCGAGTAACCCTTACCACTGGTGGGGGGAATTACCAGATCGTCAAAAGGCGATTGGTGTGTTTAAAACACGAAATTTAGCAATTTCACTTGCTTTGCCTTTATTATATCTAACACGGAATGCATTTTCCGTGCGTAAAATCACGCAACTAAAAAAAAAATGTTTTTGCGCAACCAAGCAACCACGTACGTACCTTAAGTTTTTATTTGATCGATGTGATGAAGCTATTGGATTGTATGCGATAATAATGTACTGTGTGATTATGTGATCCCGATGCTAATGGACTGTATGTGATGTTGATTAGTGGACTGTTTGATGTTGTGATGATGATGTGATAATGTATTGACGGATTGTATGTGATGATTTTGTGGCTGTATGTGTGTTATGACCAGTTGGACTGTATGTGTGCTCGTTTGTTTTGTTTCGCTGATTACTTTTCCAATGCTGGTTGATTTTAATAATTTTATAAATAATTTTGCTTTATCCAAACTATGGCAAATTGGCAAAATTTTAAATATGTGCTGTTTTCTCTGGGGTTTGGAAGTTAGCGTCTGAATATTACTTTCCTCGGCGCGTAAGGACCAATGTTTTGCGGGGCAGTGTGGGCCCGGGGAAGTCGGGCGTGTGCTTCGCAAATAAAAAGAAAGCAAAGAAAGGAATTAGAGCGAGTAATGACAAATGTATTCACGTTATAAACCATATAAATTCTTAGCTTTATTTATTATCAAAAAAGGAATTGCTTCACAAACCAATTCGAAAATTCAATGTTCTTAAAGTTGTTAATTACACATTCGTGCACGGCAAATGTTAATAATATGCCGACCGGAAATTGTTGGATAAATTACAATTCAAATAGAAATATTGGTCGCTGATTGCCAGACAATTGCCAAGAGCAAATTCTAATGTTATAATCGCAATTATTAGAAGGAATCACAATCGTAAAGTGCGATTATAGCGTAAATTATATGCACAAACTATGAAATATACGTAATATGATAACTCACCTGTGATATAGCTGCTGGCTCGTGAACGTTCCAAAATAGAAAAAAAGATTTAAAAACGAAAGAGGCCCGCACCACCTGCCGATAGCTAACTTTCGTCGAGTTTTTCCCCTTTGAAGCGCTCGGCAGGGGTGGGCCGTTACCGGTAAATAATAATATTGCCAGGGTGGTAGCGAATATTTATGCTGGTGGCCTAAACACTGCCCTCCACCTAAGTCTGATCGTCCCGATCAGACAAATCTCTCGATATAAACGATGGCAGCCTTTCTAAATGAACCACTTTCATTTTGGTTCGTGGTTTGCCAATGGTTTGTATGCGGTACACTACACCGTTGATCCGTTTTACAACTTTGTTTTGGGCCTTCCCAATTGCACTGCAATATCGGGGACAAATCCTTTTTTCGTTGTGGTTTTTATAACAGCACCAAATCTCCTTCCTGAAAACCTTCCGAATTAATTGCTTTATCGCATCTGGCTTCCATCTTGTCACACATAATCTTTGTTCGTTGCCTTACAAGATCGTGTATCTCTCTCAGCTCTTCTTCCAAGACACCAGTGGATTGACATTTCTCCGCATCGACATCTATCCCAAACTTCAAATCATCTAACAGTCGAAGGTCATTGCCAAAAATTACCTTTGGGGGAGTTTGACCCGTTGTCTCATGCACTGCCGATCGGTAGGCCATTAAGAATAGTGATATATGTGTATCCCACTCCTAATGGTACTTGTCTACTACTTTCCTTAAATGCTCCTCCAAGGTTCTATTGAAACATCCCACCATACCATAGGACTGGGGACACAATGCAGTTGCCCGACTTTTTCGAATGCCCAATGATTTACACATTTCCTGGAACACAGCTGATTGCCTGTTGGCCATAATGTAACTGTATTGTTACACCATACCTTGCAACCCAATTGTTTATAAACACTTCTGCTACTGTTTCCGCTTCTTGATTTGGGATTGGGTATACCTCTGGCCATTGGCTGAAGTAATCTATAACCACCGGAACATATTTGTTTCCCCAGTTGCTAGTAGGAAATGGACCTGCAATATCCAAAGCGATCCTTTCAAATGGCGCACCTGTGTTATATTGCTCCATCTGGCTATGACTTCGGGTTTTGGGCCCTTTCGCTCTGCTGCAAGCCTCGCAGTTCGCAATCCACTCAGTGATCGACTGACGGCAATCAACCCAATAGAATCTCTGTTTAATCTGCTCGAGCGTCTTCGTGATTCCAGGACGACCTCCGCTTGGACCATTATGCAGCTCACTGAGCATGTCAGGAATCCTCTTTCTGGGCATAACTATCAGTTTGTTCTTGCATTGACCATCCTACTCTCCCATACTCCATGAAAGCAACCAGATATCAATTCTAAACTGTTCCACTGTGCCCAATATGACTTCACAATAGGCCATTCTGCTGACATCTTCTCTCTACTTGGTCTTCTTGGTTTCGTTTCGTCCGAGCCCTTGCATAACATGTGACAGATCAGTATCTTCTAGCTGAAACTTTCGTTAATTGTTCCTTGTCCCATTCATCCGTACATATTATAGTCATTAGCTGGACATCTATAATGTCTTTTTTAGCCTAGGCCTTTGAACAGTGCTTGCATTCCAATCTACATGGCCTTCGTGACATTGCATCAGCATTACCATGGGTACTACTTTTCGATGCTCAATGGAAAAGACATAGCTTTTTAGTCGCTCGATCCACCGTGGAAATTGTCGTTCCGGATTACGGAACTGCAGAAGCCATTTCAGCGCTGTGTGATCTGCCCTGACGCGGAATCGCTGGACGTAGAGGTATATGTGAAAATGTTTAATGCACTCTAACAATGCCAACAGCTCTCTCCTCCGACCATTTCGTACCAGATAGCGAGTCGAGAGTACCGTCAATTCTTGGGGGAACTATCCTTTTTCGTGACGTCGTTCAACTTGCGGTAGTCCACGCAAAACCTCATTTTCCCATCCTTCTTCACAAGTACCACCGGTGTGCTCCATGGACTAGCTGATGGTTCAATGACGGCGCTGTCGCTCATTTCTTGTACGATGTGACTCACAACTTCCCGCTTCAACAGTGGAACACTACGTGCAGCTTGACGGATCGGCCTCGCATCTCCAGTGTCAATTTGATATTTCACAATCTTGGTGCGGCCTAGTTTGGAGCCATCTTGGTCAAATATGTTCGCGTACTTTAGGAGCAATTGTTTTGCCTTACTCTGATAGTCTTGCTCTAGCCCCTCCGTCCATGCCGTGATGTCGTTTGAAAGATCAGTATTATTAGTTGAAACGTGGTCCTGGAGCTGTTCCCAGTTAATAACTACTTCAGCCTCTTGGCATCTTTCCGATATAGCTACTTTAGTTAGTTTGAGTGGTGACTTGAACTCATTGAGTACTCTTACCGGAATATGTCCATCTTGTTTTTTCATAGCCAGGGTTTTTGCTACAAGTACGTTCGGTGCTGATTTGTTTGCTGCTTCGACAACCCACAATATGTTTGTCCCACGATCTCCATCAACCTTTGCCCAGATGACTGCTTCTAATTTTGGTGGTATTTGCTGACTCTCTTCCACCAGCACTCGTTTACGCCTGTAGTCTCTCTCGTAGCCGAAACTAAGTGGCACATCCATGTTCTTAGATCGCATCGTCTTGCTTTGCATGTCTATCTTGATGCCTTGGTCCATTAAGAAGTCCACTCCAATTATGATTTCATCAACAATCTCTGCCACTATAAAATTGTGTACTATCGTCATGTTCCCAATTGCGACTCCACATGCTACTCCACCTAGAACCGTGGTGTCTTCTCCCGTGGCTGTACGCAATATTGCTCCATGCAATGTCTTATCTTCTTATTGACTAAATCCCCTCGAATGATGGAATGAGATGCACATGTATCTACAGTCAGTAAACGTTCCTTTGCATCCACATGTCCCCCAAGAGTAAGATTGTTTGACCTTTTTCCAATTTGCGAGATAGAAATTATGGGGCATTCAATTGAGGGAGCCAGCTGTCGCCTCTTGCGGCTGACACGCTTTAATTTAACGATTAATTGGTCTTGGAGATTTGCTCATCTCCTTAAGTTGGTGTTGCAATAACGTGCAATGTGCCCTGACTTTCCACATTTAAAGCATTTGACTGCATCATTATTCTTCTGCTGCGTACCTTTCAATGCTTTCAAAATTGTGCCTACCCACTCTGGTCTTTCTACTTCCACACTATGAGCCTTATATGGTGGTTTACCCAATAGGGAGGCAGTTTCCTGAGTCAATGCATGTGATACCGTTTCTTCGAAATTGGGTTTTGGGTTTGCATATGTCGCTCGCTTCGTTTCCACGTCCTGTATGCCATTTATAAAACTCTGGATTTTTACCCTTCCTGTGTATTCCACGGGTGCGTCCGTATTTGCTAGATGAGCCAATCTTTCAACATCCGAGGCAAACTCCTGCAAAGTCTGGTTAGCTTTTTGGTAGCGGTTTTGCAATTATATTTGATAGATCTGTTTCCTGTGCTCGCTTCCGTACCGTCGTTCTACAGCAGCCATCAATGCTTCATAACTGTTCCTTTGGTACTCTGGGATGGTATGTAAGATTTCCGCAGCTGGTCCTTTTAATGCTACGAATAGAGCTGCAGATTTATCTTCAGCATTCCAGTTGTTCACTGCTGCTGTCTTCTCAAACTATAGCTTAAAGACCTGGAAAGGAACAGAACCGTCAAAGGATGGTGTCTTTACCTTTGGATTACTCGCTGAAACTGCTGGGCGAAGACACTTGTGCCACTTGTAATGATAAGCGCTTCTCCTGTGCTTCCATCTAGGATGTAATCTGTGTCAACATTTCTGAAATACGCGTTTCTTGTGCTTTCAACTGCTCAGCCAACTGAGATATCATATATGTCTTCTGTTCTTCCAGTTGGGATGCCTTATATGTCTTCTGTTCTTCCAGTTGAGATGACATTTGCGACGACATTGATGTTACTGTCGATGTTTGTGCAGATATTGCAGCCAATATCATGTTCAAGTCTGTGCTGGTAACTATCTGCGATGTTTCATTTTTCTCTTCAATTTTTGTTTTTGATTCTTCCACATCAGGATAAAAGGCATACTCATCCACATTAATTCCTTCCAACTCCAATACCTCTCGTAGTCGTGCTTGAAGTTCGATCTTATTGCCGGTTGTATTCAATCCACGGTTGTCCAACTCCTTTTTCAGTTGCTGAATCCTTAATTTACTTAAATTTGCCATGTCCAAGTTGTATTCGAAATCTCCAGAATTTATTCAACAATTCCTCTTCTGACACCAATTGTTACGAATTTTGTGTAATTCTGCTTATTTGCAACGTTCTACTAACGTTCGAATCCCTAACCTGTTGAATAAATAACTCCACTATTCAATAATGCAAAATGGCCTTTATTAAAGTACTTCACAATAACACTTCCACTTCTCGACAGATAGCGTGCTTAAATCAGACTGATTCGTCATGCCTCAGCTGGTGGTGCTTTTATACTTCGTGATTCCAAGATGACCTCCGCTTGGACCACTAGTCAGTTCACTGAGCACGTCAGGAATCCTCTTTCTGGGAACAACTATCAGTTTCTTCTTGCATTTACCATCCTCACTCTCCCATACTCGATGCAAGCAACCGGATATCAATTCTAAACTGTTCCACTGTGTCTCTATTTGGTGCTTCGTTTCGTTCGAGCCCTTGCGTAACATGTGACAGATCAGTATCTTCCAGCTGACACTTCCTTAGTTGTTCCTTGTCCCATTCATCCGTACATGTTATAGTCATTAGCCGGACAACGCATTGTTCTAAATTATTATTATTTATACTCGAAACTACAGGAGATTTGGAAGAATGGGGTTTGTTGATTAATTCAAAAAGTTTGTCAACAAAATAATTACTTCATCTTTATTTTGATTGTTACTAGAAGTTAAATGGATTTGTATTTCTTGTGGCAATTTACGAATCCACAATTTAAAGAGTAATTCTTGGCTAACAATGGAGGCAGAACCTATAAGTTATTTCATAAATCTGAATAATTCAGCTGGTAAACGATCATCAAGTTCAGTTTTTGAAAATAATTGCTCTATTCGTTTTTCTTCATTAAGAGAAAATCCTTCAAATAAATTTTTTTTTGATTGTATCATATTTATTGAAAAGAGGAGGGGGGTTAATAACATCTAAAATTTTAGATATAATATCTCGTTGAAGAGTGACTAAAACATTTTGAAATTTTATGTTATCATCATTGATATTGTTAATTTCAAATTGTCCTTCAACGAGTAAAAACCAGGCACCGGGAGATTCTTGCCACAATTGTGGTAATTTAATAGAAGAAATATTTGTAAAATTATCTTGTGTTGAAGTATCTTGTGGTATATTAGTGAAGTTGTATTAATGTTAGAAATTTGAGTTGTATTGTGAGTCATTGTGTTATTTGTATATTTGTTATTTTGATTTTCCAAAATTTGTAAAATTATGAGTTCGTATTGGTGAAGGTACAACCATATGAAAATGAATTTAAATGAATAATTTGAAAATTAGAAAATATTTAAGAATTTTTTTGGAAAGGGAGTTAACAATTTAAATGAAATATTTAGTTTTATAAAAAAATAAGTAAATTTAAATAATTTATATAAAACTGTTAAAATATAAAAAATAATCTTAAAATAAATTTGAAAATTTAAAAGGTTTACAATTTCAATTTAAATTATAACTGAAAAATTTTTAATCTAATATTAAAATAAAAATTAAATTTAATAAAAAAATATTAAATTAATAAATAGTTGATTGATGATTGTAAAGATTTTAAGCGAATCAATTGCAATGGAAAATATGATTTTGTTGCTGAATAAGTGAAATCGAATGTGAAAATTGATTTAAAAATATAGCAGTGAATGATGTAAAAATCTGGAGAGGAGGAAATTATAATATTTTTTTTTTTGCGGATGACGTTTCAGTTTTTTAAATCGGCACTATGACGTTTGGTTTATGCTAGATTTTTAAAAATTTCTTTTTTTGTTGATTTTTATTTATTTTTGTACGGTTATCTCTTAAGAATAATTTTGTTTATTTTAGTTTGTTTGTTTATGTGGAAATGTTTTTATGTCGGAATTTTAGGAAAATTTAAGTAATAATTTTTTTATATGATTTTTTTGTTTGCTGGTGCTATTTCATTTCGCTATTGTCTACGTCACGTTATAAAAAAATTTCGTTTAGCACATATTTTAATGAGCATATAAATAACTGGTTGTTTGGTTACAAAGCAATTTTGTGTATTGCATTAAATGTCTAGAACATTTCATTCATGAGTTACACTGGGTTGGCTTCACTTTTCTTCATATTGTTACGAATTTAGTGTAATTCTGCTTATTTGCAACCTTCTACTAACGTTCGAATCACTAAACTGTTGAATAAATAACTCCATTATTCAAAAATGCAAAATGGCCAATATTAAAGTGCTACACAATAACACTTCTACTTCTCGACAGATAGCGTGCCTAAATCAAACTGATTCGTCGTGCCTCAGCTGTTGCTGCTTTTATACTTTTTCGTTTCCTCGTTGACATATTTCTAGGCGTTTCTATTTCTAGAATTTGCTACTTGTTTACCAGCTATAAAATTACCAGCTATAACATAACTACAGATGCACGTTATAGCTTCCCATATCGTGTTAGTGATACTTACACCGATGATTGCCTACTTTTGGGAGTATCTCAGTTATATGCATGTATTTTTGCTCTCCGCTACTTGTATGGACATATGTATAGACATACTGATTTATTTGTTGATGTGCATACAAGCCACTGCTTAGTATTGACTTAGAGATGATAGTATCCTCTAGCGTTGCTAATATTCGTCACACTGCCCTCCACCTAAGTCTGATCGTCCTGATCAGACAAATCTCTCGATATAAACGCTGGCAGCCTTTCCAAATGAACCACTTTCATTTTGGTTCGTGGTTTGCCAATGGTTTGTATGCGGTACACTGCATCGTTGATCCGTTTTACAACTTTGTCTGGGCCTTCCCAATTGCACTGCAATATCGGGGACAAATCCTTTTTTCGTTGTGGGTTTTATAACAGCACCAAATCTCCTCCCTGAAAACTTTCCGAATTATTTGCTTTATCGCATCTGGCTTTCATCTTGTCACACATAATCTTTGTTCGTTGCCTTACAAGATCGTGTATCTTTCTCAGCTCTTCTTTCAAGACACCAGTGGGTGTCTTGACATTTCTCTCCGCATCGGCATCTATCCCAAACTTCAAATCATCTGGCAGTCGAAGGTCATTGCCAAAAATTACCTTTGGGGGAGTTTGGGCCGTTGTCTCATGCACTGCCGATCGGTAAGCCATTAAGAATAGTGATATGGGTGTATCCCGCTCCTTATGGTACTTGTCACTACTTTCTTTAAATGCTCCTCCAAGGTTCTATTGAAACGTCCCACCATACCATAGGACTGAGGATGCAATGCAGTTGTCCGAGTTTTTCGAATGCCCAATGATTTACACATTTCTCGCACACACAGCTGATTGCCTGTTGGTCAGAATGTAACTCTATTGGTACACCATACCTTGCAACCCAATTGTTTATAAACACTTTTGCTACTGTTTCCGTTTGTTTGGGAATGGGTATACTTCTGGCCATTTGCTGATATAATCTATAACCATCAGTAGCTATTTATTTCCGCAGTTGCTAGTAGGAAATGGACCTGCGACATCCATAACGATTCTTTCAAATGGCGCACCTGAGTTATATTGCTCCATCTGGTCATGACTTCGGGTTTTGGGCCCTTTCGCTCTGCTGCAAACCTCGCAGTTCGCAATCCACTCAGTGACCGACTGACGGCAATCAACCCAATATAATCTCTGTTTAATCTGCTCGAGCGTCTTCGTGATTGCAAGATGAACTCCGCTTGGACCATTATTCAGTTCACTGACCACGTCAGGAATCCTCTTTCTGGGAAGAACTATCAGTTTCTTCTTGCATTGACCATCCTCACTCTCCCAGACTCCATGCAAGCAACCAGATATCAATTCTAAACTGTTCCAATATGCCCAATATGACTTCGCAATGGGACTGTCTACTGCCATGTTCTCTCGATTTGGTCTTTCGTTTCGTTCGAGCCCTTGCATAACATGTGGCAGATCAGTATCTTATAGCTGACACTTCCTTAGTTGTTCCTTGTCCCATTCATCCGTACATGTTATAGTCTTAGCCGGACATCTATAATGTCTTATTTCGCCTCGGCCTTTGAACAGTGCTTGCATTCCAAACTATGGAAAGTTATAGCTTTGTAGTCGCTCGATCCACCGTGCCAACTGTCCTTCCGGATTACGAACTGCAGAAGCCATTTCAACGCTGCGTGATCTGTGCTGACGTAGAATCACTGTCCGTAGAGGTATTTGTGAAAATGTTTAATGCACTATACCAGTGCCAACAGCTATTCTCCGGAGAACTTCCTCCAAGTTCTCAATATGTTCATCAAAGTTCTTGCCCAATACGATGATGTCGTCCAGGTACACCAGACATGTTTTCCAATGTAGTCCTTTCAGTACCTGGTCCAAGAGTCTCTCAAAAGTAGCTGGTGCATTACAAAGTCCAAAAGGGATCACTGTAAATTGCCAAAGCCCATCACCGACACTGAAGCCTGTTTTCTCTTTATCTTCTTCCTTCACCTCAACTTGTCAGTAGCCGCTTTTCAAATCCAGTGTGGAACACGATTTCGTATCAGATAGCGAGTCCAGAGTATCGTCAATGGGTAGCTATCATTTTTCATGACGTCGTTGAACTTGCGGTAGTCCACGCAAAACCTCATTTTCACGTCCTTCTTCTTCACAGGTACCACCGGTGAGCTCCATGGACTAGCTGATGGTTCGATGACGCCACTGTCGCTCATTTCTTGTACGATTTGGCTCACAACTTCCCGCTTCGCCAGTGGAACACTACGTGGAGCTTGACGTTGTTGACATCGCCGCCTGTAGCGCTTGATGGTGTAATGATGCGTGCGACGTCAGCGTACGTGTTTGCGCTTGAGGTTGCGCGCATGTTGTTGACGTCGCGGCCAGTAGCGTTTGATGGTATAATTATGGGTGCGACGTCAGCGTACGTGTTTGCGCGTGTAGTTGTGCGCATCTTGCTGACGTCGGCGCCAGTGGCTCCTTCTAGCAGTACAACCCTAGGACGCTTTGCTTCCTCCTCCTCGTAGCGCTGGCGCATACGCTTGATGCTGTTGGTCAGTTTAGCGTTATAGCTCTCTACTGTAGATTGTTGATTTGTAAAGAAAATTCGTAGGAAAGGAACGTTTTTGTCACCTCGGTGGTTTGCGATAGAATGATCGGTGCTTGCATATCCTCCCATCCTTGATATTAATTGATAATTTTTTTTTTTTTATTTATTTTAATTTCACGCGATGGTCTCTGCTACATGATACGCCTTTAGTTAAGCGATGTTGACCATTTTCTCCTTTCCGCCGTTGGGGTTTCTTACTTTGAGTATCACTGGTGATACATATCCTAGGATTTATTAGGGTCCGTTATATTTGAGGGCCAACTTTTCCGCGAAATTTTCCCCGGCCTTGGATAGACGGTGTTCCTACTAGTTCTAGCACTAGTTCGCCGACTGCGGGGGTCCATTTTCTCCGCTGTAGATTATAGTGCCGTGCTTGGTCCGCCGCCGCTCGTTCGATGTTCGCCCTCACTATTCTGAATGCCTCTTGCATTCTCAGATTCATTCAGATTTTTCTTCTGCCGTGGTGGTGGCTGTGTCCGGCTCCAGGTTGAACTCGTCAAACAATGCCCCTGGTATTCGCGGTTCTCAACCTTATACGATGAAGGCTACACTGTATCCTGTGGACTAAGTCACACTTGGTTTGATGGCCAGCTCGATCTCTGGGAGAAGGTCGCCCCATCTGTTGTGCTGTGATCTGGTGAGTTGTGCTATGATACTCTTGACTGTTCTGTTCGCCCGTTCTGTTGGGTGTACTTGCGGGGTGAGGGCGCCGTGAATTGTTGTCGTATCCCCATTTCCTTGAGGTAACGCTGCCACATTGTGCTGGTGAACTGAACGCCTTGCGAGGATGGATCCCGTTAGTAAGTGGGGTCTGTGCCCTGTCACGTCTTATGTCGGCATCTCTCTCTGCCGCTGTGCTCTGTCGTGCTTATGTCGGCGTCTACTTATATTTCCGATGCGATGCTCTGCCGCGCCTTGCGTCGGCGTCTACTTGTATTGCTGAGGCGATGCTCTACCGCGCCTTGCGTCGGCGTCCGCTTTTATAGCTTGGCGATGCTCTGCCGCGCCTTGCGTTGGTGTCTACTTGTATTGCTGAGGCGATGCTTTGCCGCGCCTTGCGTCGGCGTTCATTTGTATTGCTTTGCGATGCTCCGCAGCGCCTTGCATCGGCGTCTACTTGTATTGCTGAGGCGATGCTCTGCCGCGCCTTGCGTCGGCGTCTGCTTGTATTGCTGAGGCGATGCTCTGCCACGCCTTCGCCTCAAATTTCGTCACTTAAGAAATTTAATTTATTTACACCGGGAGTACATTTTGAAGGTTTGATATTTAAATTATATTATTCAAGTCTTTTGAAAATGATTTATATGTTGATCTTCATTATCACTTGCAATAAGAATGTCATCAATGTATGTAAATACAAATCGAAATCAGAAAATATTTGGAAAGTTTGAGCACTGTTTCGTAAACCGAAAGGCATTCTTACGAATTCAAACATTTTAAAAGGGGTAGTTATTGCAGTTTTATGAATGTCTTCTTCTGCCATTGGAATTTGGTGGTAAGCACGCACAAGATCAATTTTGTAAAAACAATGTTTGTATTTTAAATCAATTTTTAAATCGTGGATATTTGGTAAAGGATACCGATCTGGTGAAGTAATAAAATTAAGTCTTCGATAGTCTCCGCAAGGTCTCAAATCATTTTGTTCATTTTTAGGAAGACATGAAGTGGAGATGCAATAGGAAAATGCAAATTCAGCTTTAGCAATTTTAAGTTTGATTGGATCAAGGCGTCTGTGTTTCGAAAATGGTAAAACACCTTTTGTTTCTGTCCTGTGAACCGTATGGTGTTTAACAGTTTTAGTATAATCTGGTTCACAGGTAATAGACGGAAATTCGTTAAGTAATTTTGAAAACTTATTTTCGACAATAGGAATTTTTAGTGAGAAAATATCAGAAAATCCAGAAGATCCAGCAACTTTAATTTTTTTAGTAGAATCCATTATTTATTTATTTTTTACATTGAAAATAATACCGAATTTCTCTAAAAATCAATGTTTGCAATAATGAATGGAAATTCAAAGTCCCTTCTTAAACCTAAATCAATTTTAAGTAGTTTTGTACCAAAAGTTTCAACTGAAAACCCGTTTTCTGCAGTCAAAGTAAGATCCGAACTTCTTTTATAAATTTTAAATTTAGAAAAAGGAATAACTGATACAACTGCGCCGGTATCGATAAGAAAATTAAGTTTATAGAATTTATCAAATATGAATAGGCGAGAGTAGGTTTAATAATAGTTCCATTATCCGTCACCGTCATAATGGATTGTTTCAGTTTAAATTTTATTCGGAATTTGAATTATGATTTTGATTAAAATCGCATGGAGGTATACATTTAAGAGCGTTATTCTTAAATTTTTTGTGATACCAACAAATATTTTTTGTGAATTAAAATTACGATTGTTTGAAAAATTTCTGGATCTTGAAAAATTTCGAGATTTAGATCTATTTCTTTCTTTAGATCTTGAACGGGTTTATAATTGATTAATATCATTAGACATTTTATTTAAATTTTGATAAATAGCCGTAGTTAATTCAGTTAAATTTTTAACGCATTGTTCTAAAATATAATTATTTATACTAGAAACTAAAGGAGATTTGGAAGAATGAGGTATGTTGATTAATTCAAAAAGTTTGTCAGCCAAAATAATTACTTCATCTTTATTTTGATTGTTACTAGAAGTTAAATGGATTTGTATTTCTTGTGGCAATTTACGAAACCACAATTTAAAAGGAGTAATTCTTGGCTAACAATGGACTCAGAACCTATAAGTGATTGCATAAATCTGAATAATTCAGATGGTGAACGATCATCAAGTTCAGTTTTTGAAAATAATTGCTCTAATCGTTTTTCTTCATTAAGAGAAAATCCTTCACATAAAATTTTTTTGATTGTATCATATTTATTAAAAAGAGGATAAGGTATCCAAATTTTAGATATAATATCTCGTTGAAGAGTGACTAAAACATTTTGAAATTTTATATTATCATCATTGATATTGTTAATTTCAAATTGTCCTTTAACAAGTAAAAACCAGGCACCGGAATATTCTTGCCAAAATTGTGGTAATTTAATAGATTTAGTAGAAGAAATATTTGTAAAGTTATCTTGTGTTGAAGTATCTTGTGTTATATTAGAGATGTTATTTAGTGTTGTATTAATGTTAGAAATTTGAGTTGTATTGTGAGTCGTTGTGTTATTTGTATAGTTGTTATTTTGATTTTCCGAATTTGTAAAATTACGAGTTCGTATTGGTGAAGGTGGAACCATATGAAATTAAATGAATAATTTGGAAATTATAAAATATTTAACAATTTTTTTGGAAAGGGAGTTAACAATTTAAATAAAATATTTAGTTTTATATAAAAAATAAGTAAATTTAAATAATTTATATAAAACTGTTAAAATATAAAAATAATCTTAAAATAAATTTGAAAATTTAAAAAGTTTAAAATTTTAATTTAAATTATAACTGAAAATTTTTTAATCTAATATTAAAATAAAAATTAAATTTAATAGTTGATTGTAAAGATTTTAAGTGAATCAATTGCAATGGAATTTATGATTTTGTTGCTGAATAAGTGAAATCGGATGTGAAAATTGATTTAAAAATATAGCAGTGAATGATGTAAAAATCTGGAGAGGGGGAAATTATAATTTTTTTTTGCGGATGACGTTTCAGTGTTGTCTTTTAAATCGGCACTATGACTTTTGGCTTCTGCTAGATTTTTAAAAATTTATTTTTTTGTTGATTTTTATTTATTTTTGTACTGTTATCTCTTAAGAATAATTTTGTTTAGGCGATAAACTTTTATTTTAGTTTGTTTGTTTAGGTGGAAATGTTTTGATGTCGGAATTTTAGGTAAATTTAAGTAATAATTTGGTGATATGATTTTTTTGCTTGCTGGTGCTATTTCATTTCGCTATTGTCTGCGTCACGTTATAAAAAAAATAAGTTTAGCACATGTTTTAATGAGCATATAAATGACTGGTTGTTTGATTACAAAGCAATTTTGTGTATTGCATTACATTTTCTAGTTCATGAGTTACACTGGGTTGTCTTCACTTTTCTTCATATTGTTACGAATTTAGTGTAATTCTGCTTATTTGCAACCTTCTACTAACGTTCGAATCACTAAACTGTTGAATAAATAACTCAATTATTCAAAAATGCAAAATGGCCACTATTAAAGTGCTTCACAATAACACTTCTACTTCTCGACAGATAGCGTGCTTAAATCAAACTGATTCGTCGTGCCTCAGCTGGTGCTGCTTTTATACTTTTTCGTTTCCTCGTTGACAAATTTCTAGGCGTTTCTATTTCTAGAATTTGCTACTTGTTTACCATCTATAAAATTATCAGCTATAACATAACTACAGATGCACGTTATAGCTTCCCATATCGTGTTAGTGATACTTCCACCGATGATTTCCTACTTTTGGGAGTATCTCAGATATATGCATGTATTTTTGCTCTCTGCTACTTGTATGGACATATGTATAGACATATTGATTTATTTGTTGATGTGCATACAAGCCACTGCTTAGTATTGGCTTAGAGATGATAGTATCCCTTAGCGTTGCTAATATTCGTCACACTGCCCTTTCATTTTGGTTCGTGGTTTGCCAATGGTATATATGCGGTACACTACATCGTTGATCCGTTTTAGAACTTTGTCTGGGCCTTCCCAATTGCACTGTAATATCGGAGACAAATCCTTTTTTCGTTGTGGGTTTTATAACAGCACTAAATCTCCTTCTTGAAAACCTTCCGAATTCATTGCTTTATCGCATCTGGCTTTCATCTTGTCACACATAATCTTTGTTCGTTGCCTTACAAGATCGTGTATCTCTCTCTCAGCTCTTCTTCCAAGACACCAGTGGATTTCTTGACATTTCTCTCCGCATCGGCATCTATCCCAAACTTCAAATCATCTGGCAGTCGAAGGTCATTGCCAAAAATTACTTTTGGGGGGGTTTGACCCGTTGTCTCATGCACTGCCGATCGGTAAGCCATTAAGAATAGTGATATGTGTGTATCCCACTCCTTATGGTACTTGTCTACTACTTTCCTTAAATGCTCCTCCAAGGTTCTATTGAAACGTCCCACCATACCATAGGACTGAGGATGCAATGCAGTTGCCCGAGTTTTTCGAATGCCCAATGATTTACACATTTCCTGGAACACAGCTGATTGCCTGTTGGTCAGAATGTAACTCTATTGTTACACCATACCTTGCAACCCAATTGTATAAACACTTCTGCTACTGTTTCCGCTTCTTGATTTGGGGTTGGGTATACCTCTGGCCATTTGCTGAAATAACCACCAGTTCATATTTGTTTCCGCAGTTGCTAGTAGGAAATGGACCTGCGATATCCAAAGCGATCCTTTCAAATGGCGCACTTGAGTTATATTGCTCCATCTGGCCATGACTTCGGGTTTTGGGCCCTTTCGCTCTGCTGCAAACCTCGCAGTTCGCAATCCACTCAGTGACCGACTGACGGCAATCAGCCCAATAGAATCTCTGTTTAATCTGCTCGAGCGTCTTCGTGATTCCAAGACGACCTCCGCTTGGACCATTATGCAGCTCACTGAGCACGTCGGGAATCCTCTTTCTGGGAATAACTATCAGTTTCTTCTTGCATTGACCATCCTCACTCTCCCATACTCCATGCAAGCAACCGGATAACAATTCTAAACTGTTCCACTGTGCCCAATATGACTTCACAATAGGACTTTCTGCTGACATCTTCTCTCTATTTGGTCTTTCATTTCGTTCGAGCCCTTGCATAACATGTGACAGATCAGTATCTTCTAGCTGTAACTTCCTTTGTTGTTCCTTGTCCCATTCATCCGTACATATTTTAGTCATTAGCCGGACATCTATAATGTCTTTTTTAGCCTCGGCTTTTGAACAGTGCTTGCATTCCAAACTACATGGCCTTCGTGACATTGCATCAACATTACCATGGGTACTACCTTTTCGATGCGCAATGGAAAAGACATAGCTTTGTAGTCGCTCGATCCACCGTGGCAATTGTCCTTCCGGATTAAGGAACTGCGGAAGACATTTCAGCGCTGTGTGATCTGCCCTGACGCGGAATCGCTGGTCGTAGAGGTATTTGTGAAAATGTTTAATGCACTCTAACAATGCCAACAGCTCTCTCCGTGTAAAGCAATAGTTCCTCTCTGGTTTTCCAATCGAACGGCTGTAATATGCAACTACCTTCTCCTGTCCATCGACCAGTTGTGATAAACCACCTCCTATAGCATATCCACTCGCATCTCTACTAAAATGTTATATAAATGTTCCTCCTGGAATTGGATATGCCAACAAGGGGGCAGTGCACAAACGCTTTTTCAATGTTTGGAAAGCCACTTCTTGCTCCTTCTTCCATTCAAAAGCTTTATTTTTTCTTGTAAGTTTATGGAGGCTATAGGCTACGCTGGTAAAGTTTGGTACGAATCTGCTAAAATATGTGCACAGCCCAAGGAAACTTCTTAATTCATGCAAGTTCTGTGGTCTTGACCAATCCTTTACTGCCTCTATCTTTTCATTCGCTGTACAGATACCTTCTGTCGTTACCTTGTGACCCAAATAATTTTCTTCCTTTTTAAACTGCGAACACCCTTTGGGACTTAGTTTCAGACCAGCGCCAACTATTCTCCGGAAAACTTCCTCCAAGTTCTTAAGATTTTCATCAAAGTTCTTGCCCAATACGATGATGTCGTCCAGGTACACCAAGCATGTTTTCCAATCTAGTCCTTTCGGTACCTGGTCCATGAGTCTCCCAAAAGTAGCTGTGCATTACAAAGTCCGAAAGGCATCACTGTAAATTGCCAAAGTCCATCACCGACACTGAAGGCTGTTTTATCTTTATCTTCCTCCTTCACCTCAACTTGCCAGTAGCCGCTTTTCAAGTCCAGTGTGGAAAACCATTTCGTACCAGATAGCGAGTCCAGAGTATCGTCAATTCTTGGCAATGGGGAACTATCCTTTTTCGTGACGTCGTTCAACTTGCGGTAGTACACGCAAAACCTCATTTTCCCATCCTTCTCCTTCACAAGTACCACCGGTGTGCTCCATGGACTAGCTGATGGTACGATGACGGCGCTGTCGCTCATTTCTTGTACGATTTGACTCACAACTTCCCGCTTCGCCAGTGGAACACTACGAGCAGCTTGATGGATCGGCCTCGCATCTCCAGTATCAATTTGATATTTCACAATCTTTGTGCGGCCTATTTTGGAGCCATCTTGGTCAAATATGTTCGCGTACTTTAGGAGCAATTGTTTTGCCTTACTCTGAGCCCCTCCGTCCATGCCGATTTGTCATTTGAAAGATCAGTATTATTAGTTGAAACGTGGTCCTGGAGTTGTTCACAGTTAATAACTACTTCAGCCTCTTGGCATCTTCCGAATATAGCTCCTTTGGTTAGTTTGAGTGGTGACTTGAACTCATTGAGTACTCTTACCGAAATACGTCCATCTTGTTTTTTCATAGCAAGGGTTTTTGCTACAAGTACATTCGGTGCTGATTTGTTTGCTGCTTCGACAACCCACAATATGTTTGTCCCACGATCTCCATCAACCTTTGCCCAGATGACTGCTTCTAATTTTGGTGGTATTTGCTGACTCTCTTCCACCAGCACTCGTTTACTGATGTAGTCTCTCTCGTAGCCGAAACTAAGTGGCACATCCATGTTCTTATATCGCATCGTCTTGCTTTGCATGTCTATCTTGATGCCTTGGTCCATTAAGAAGTCCACTCCAATTATGATTTCATCAACAATCTCTGCCACTATAAAATTGTGTACTATCGCCATGTTCCCAATTGCGACTCCACATGCTACTCCACTTAGAACCGTGGTGTCTTCTCCCGTGGCTGTACGCAATCTTGCTGCATGCAATGTTCTTATCTTCTTATTGACTAAATCCCCTCGAATGATGGAATGAGATGCACGTGTATCTACAATCAGTAAACGTTCCTTTCCATCCACATGTCCCCCGAGAGTAAGATTGTTTGACCTTTTTCCAATTTGCGAGATAGAGATTATGGGGCATTCAATTGAGGGAGCCAGCTGTCGCCTCTTGCGGCTGACACGCTTTAATTTAACGATTAATTGGTCTTGGGATTTGCTCATCTCCTTGAGTTGGTGTTGCAATAACGTGCAATGTGCCCTGACTTTCCACATTTAAAGCATTTGACTGCATCATTATTCTTCTGCTGCGTACCTTTCAATGCTTTCAAAATTGTGCCTACCCACTCTGGTCTTTCTACTTCCACACTATGAGCCTTATATGGTGGTTTACCCAATAGGGAGGCAGTTTCCTGAGTCAATGCATGTGATACCGTTTCTGCGAAAGTGGGTTTTGGGTTTGCATATGTCGCTCGCTTCGTTTCCACGTCCCGTATGCCATTTATAAAACTCTGGATTTTTACCCTTTCTGTGTATTCCACGGGTGCGTCCGTATTTGCTAGATGAGCCAATCTTTCAACATCCGAGGCAAACTCCTGCAAAGTCTGGTTAGCTTTTTGGTAGCGGTTTTGCAATTATATTTGATAGATCTGTTTCCTGTGTTCGCTTCCGTACAGTCGTTCTACAGCAGCCATCAATGCTTCATAACTGTTCCTTTGGTACTCTGGGATGGTCTGTAAGATTTCCGCAGCTGGTCCTTTTAATGCTATGAATAGAGCTGCAACTTTATCTTCAGCATTCCAGTTGTTCACTGCTGCTGTCTTCTCAAACTATAGCTTAAAGACCTGGAAAGGAACAGAACCGTCAAAGGATGGTGTCTTTACCTTTGGATTACTCGCTGAAACTGCTGGGCGAAGACATTTGTGCCACCTGTAATGATAAGCGCATCTCCTGTGTTTCCATCTTGGATGTAATCTGTGTCGACATTTCTGAAATACGCGTTTCTTGTGCTTTCAACTGCTCAGCCAACTGAGATATAATATATGTCTTCTGTTCTTCCAGTTGGGATGCCATATATTACTTCTGTTCTTCCAGTTGAGATGACATTTGCGACGACATTGATGTTACTGTCGATGTTTGTGCAGATATTGCAGCCAATATCATGTTCAAGTCTGTGCTGGTAACTATCTGCGATGTTTCATTTTTCTCTTCAATTTTTGTTTTTGATTCTTCCACATCAGGATAAAAGGCATACTCATCCACATTAATTCCTTCCAACTCCAATACCTCTCGTAGCCGTGCTTGAAGTTCGATCTTATTGCCGGTTGTATTCAATCCACGGTTGTTCAACTCCTTTTTCAGTTGCTGAATCCTTAATTTACTTAAATTTGCCATGTCCAAGTTGTATTCGAAATCTCCAGAATTTATTCAACAATTCCTCTTCTGACACCAATTGTTACGAATTTTGTGTAATTCTGCTTATTTGCAACGTTCTACTAACTTTTGAATCACTAACCTGTTGAATAAATAACTCCACTATTCAATAATACAAAATGGCCTTTATTAAAGTACTTCCAATAACACTTCCACTTCTCGACAGATAGCGTGCTTAAATCAGACTGATTCGTCATGCCTCAGCTGGTGGTGCTTTTATACTTCGTGACTCCAAGATGACCTCCGCTTGGACCACTAGTCAGTTCACTGAGCACGTCAGGAATCCTCTTTCTGGGAACAACTATCAGTTTCTTCTTGCATTGACCATCCTCACTCTCCCATACTCGATGCAAGCAACCGGATATCAATTCTAAACTGCTCCACTGTGTCCAATATGACTTCGCAATAGGATTCTCTGCTGGCATCTTCTCTCTATTTGGTATTTCGTTTCGTTCGAGCCCTTTTCTTTCAGCTGACACTTTCTTAGTTGTTCCTTGTCCCATTCATCCGTACATGTTATAGTCATTAGCCGGACAACGCATTGTTCTAAATTATTATTATTTATACTCGAAACTACAGGAGATTTGGAAGAATGAGGTTTGTTGATTAATTCAAAAAGTTTGTCAGCCAAAATAATTACTTCATCCTTATTTTGATTTTACTACAAGTTAAATGGATTTGTATTTCTTGTGGCAATTTACGAATCCACAATTTAAAGAGTAATTCTTGGCTAACAATGGAGTCAGAACCTATAAGTGATTTCATAAATCTGAGTAATTCAGATGGTGCACGATCATCAAGTTCAGTTTTTGAAAATAATTGCTCTAATCGTTTTTCTTCATTAAGAGAAAATCCTTCACATACATTTTTTTTGATTGTATCATATTTATTGAAAAGAGGAGGGGGGTTAATAACATCTAAAATTATAGATATAATATTTCGTTGAAGAGTGACTAAAACATTTTGAAATTTTATATTATCATCATTGATATTGTTAATTTCAAATTGTCCTTCAACGAGTAAAAACCAGGCACCGGGAGATTCTTGCCACAATTGTGGTAATTTAATAGAAGAAATATTTGTAAAGTTATCTTGTGTTGAAGTATCTTGTGGTATATTAGTGATGTTGTTTAGTGTTGTATTAATGTTAGAAATTTGAGTTGTATTGTGAGTCATTGTGTTATTTGTATAGTTGTTATTTTGATTTTCCGAATTTGTAAAATTATGAGTTCGTATTGGTGAAGGTACAACCATATGAAAAAAATTTAAATGAATAATTTAAAAATTAGAAAATATTAAAAATTTTTTTGGAAAGGGAGTTAACAATTTAAAAAAAATATTTTTTTATAAAAAAATAAGTAAATTTAAATAATTTATATAAAACTGTTAAAATATAAAAATAATCTTAAAATAAATTTGAAAATTTAAACAGTTTACAATTTTAATTTAAATTATAGCTGAAACATTTTTAATCTAATATTAAAATAAAAATTAAATTTAATAAAAAATATTAAATTAATAAATAGTTGACTGATGATTGTAAAGGTTTTAAGCGAATCAATTGCAATGGAAATTATGATTTTGTTGCTCAATAAGTGAAATCGAATGTGAAAATTGATTTAAAAATATTCCTCCTGGAGAGGAGGAAATTATAACATTTTTTTTTGCGGATGACGTTTCAGTGTTGTCTCTTAAATCGGCACTATGACGTTTGGTTTCTACTAGATTTTTCAAAATTTCTTTTTTTTTTGTACTGTTATCTCTTAAGAATAATTTTATTTAGATGATGAACTTTTATTTTAGTTGGTTTGTTTATGTGGCAATGTTTTTATGTCGGAATTTTATGTGAATTTAAGTAATAATTTTGTGATATGATTTTTTTGCTTGCTGGTGCTATTTCATTTCGCTATTATCTACGTCACGTTATAAAAAAATTAAGTGTAGCACATGTTTTAATGAGCATTTAAATAACTGGTTGTTTGGTTACAAAGCAATTTTGTGTATTGCATTAAATGTTCTAGTTCATGAGTTACACTGTGTTGTCTTCATTTTTCTTCATATTGTTACGAATTTAGTGTAATTCTGCTTATTTGCAACCTTCTACTAACGTTCCAATCACCAAACTGTTGAATAAATAACTCCATTATTCAAAAATGCAAAATAGCCATTATTAGAGTGCTTCACAATAACACTTCTACTTGCCGACAGATAGCGTGCTTAAATCAAACTGATTCGTCGTGCCTCAGCTGATGCCGCTTTTATACTTTTTCGTTTCCTCGTTGACATATTTCTAGGCGTTTCTATTTATAGAATTTCCTACTTGTTTACCAGCTATAAAACTACCAGCTATAACATAACTACAGATGCACGTTATAGCTTCCCATATCGTGTTAGTGATACTTCCACCGATGATTGCCTACTCACTATCTCAGATATATGCATGTATTTTTGCTCTCCGCTACTTGTATGGACTTATGTAAAGACATAATGATTTATTTGTTGATGTGCATACTAGCCACTGCTTAGTATTGGCTTAGAGATGATAGTATCCCTTAGCGTTGCTAATATTTGTCACACTGCCCTCCACCTAAGTCTGGTCGTCCCGATCAGACAAATCTCTCGATATAAACGCTGGCAGCCTTTCCAAATGAACCACTTTCATTTTGGTTCGTGGTTTGCCAATGGTTTGTATGCGGTACACTACATCGTTGATCCGTTTTACAACTTTGTTTGGGCCTTCCCAATTGCAATGCAATATCGGGGACAAATCCTTTTTTCGTTGTGGATTTTATAACAGCACCAAATCTCCTTCCTGAAAACCTTCCGAATTAATTGGTTTATCGCATCTGGCTTTCATCTTGTCACACATAATCTTTGTTCGTTGCCTTACAAGATCGTGTATCTCTCTCAGCTCTTCTTCCTAGACACCAGTGGATTTCTTGACATTTCTCTCCGCATCGGAATCTATCCCAAACTTCAAATCATCTGGCAGTCGAAGGTCATTGCCAAAAATTACTTTTGGGGCAGTTTGGCCCGTTGTCTCATGCACTGCCGATCGGTAAGCCATTAAGAATAGGGATATGGGTGTATCCCACTCCTTATGGTACTTGTCTACTACTTTCTGTAAATGCTCCCCCAAGGTTCTATTGAAACGCCCCACCATACCATAGGACTGAGGACGTAATGCAGTTGTCCGAGTTTTTCGAATGCCCAATGATTTACAAATTTACTGGAACACAGCTGATTTCCTGTTGGTCAGAATGTAACTCTATAGGTATACCATACCTTGCAACCCAATTTTTATAAACACTTCTGCTACTGTTTCCGCTTCTTGATTTGGGATTGGGTATACTTCTGGCCATTTGCTGATATAATTTATAACCACCAGTACATATTTATTTCCGCAGTTGCTAGTAGGAAATGGACCTGCGACATCAATAGCGATCCTTTCAAATGGCGCACTTGAGTTATATTGCTCCATCTGGCCATGACGGGTTTTGGGCCCTTTCGCTCTGCTGCAAACCTCGCAGTTCGCAATCCACACAGTGACCGACTGATGGCAATCAACCCAATATAATCTCTGTTTAATCTGCTCGAACGTCTTCGTGATTGCAAGATGAGCTCCGCTTGGACCATTATTCAGTTCACTGAGCACGTCAGGAATCCTCTTTCTGGGAAAAACTATCAGTTTCTTCTTGCATTGACCATTTCAACGCTGCGTGATCTGTGCTGACGTGGAATCGCTGTCCGTAGAGGTATTTGTGAAAATGTTTAATGCACTCTACCAATGCCAGCAGCTCTCTCCGTGTAACGCAATAGTTCCTCTCTAGTTTTCCAAGCGAACGGCTGTAATATGCAACTACCTTATACTGTCCATCGACCAGTTGTGATAAAATGCCTCCTATAGCATATCCACTCGCATCTCTATCCAGAATAAATGTTGCTCCTGGAATCGGATATGTCAACAATGGGGCAGTGCACAAACGCTCCTTCAATGTTTGGAAAGCCACTTCTTGCTCCTTCTTCCACTCAAAACCTTTAATTTTCTTGTAAGCTCATGGAGGCTATGGGCTACGCTGGAAAAGTTTGGTACAAAATCGGCGGTAATATGTGCACAGCCCAAGGAAACTTCTTAATTCATGCAAGTTCTGTGGTCTTGGCCAATCCTTTACTGCTTATAGCTTTTCATTCCCTGTAAAGATACCTTCTGTCATTACCTTGTGACCCAAATAGTTTACTTCCTTTTTAAACTGCGAACACTTTTTGGGCCTTTGTTTCAGACCAGCGCCAGCTATTCTCCGGAGAACTTCCTCCAAGTTCTCAAGATTTTCATCAAAGTTCTTGCCCAATACGATGATGTCGTCCAGGTACACCAGGCATGTTTTCCAATGTAGTCCTTTCAGTACCTGACACTGAAGCCTGTTTTCTCTTTATCTTCCTCCTTCACCTCAACTTGCTAGCCGCTTTTCAAATCCAGTGTGGAAAACGATTTCGTATCAGATAGCCAGTCCAGAGTATCGTCAATTCTTTGCAATGGGTAGCTATCCTTTTTCGTGGCGTCGTTGAACTTGCGGTAGTCCACGCAAAACCTCATTTTCACATCCTTCTTCTTCACAAGTACCACCGGTGAGCTCCATGGTCTAGGTGATGGTTCGATGACGCCGTTGTCGCTCATTCCTTGTACGGTTTGGCTCACAACTTCCCGCTTCGCCAGTGGTACACTACGTGGAGCTTGACGTTGTTGACATCGCCGCCTGTAGCGCTTGATGGTGTAATGATGCGTGCGACGTCAGCGTACGTGTTTGCGCGTGTGGTTGCGCGCATGTTGTTGACGTCACCGCCAGTAGCGTTTGATGGTATAATTATGCGTGCGACGTCAGCCTACGTGTTTGCGCGTGTAGTTGCGCGCATCTTGCTTACGTCGGCGCCAGTGGCTCTTTCCAGCAGTACGACCCTACGACGCTTTGCTTCCTCCTCCTCGTAGCGCTGGCGCATACGCTTGACGCTGTTGGTGAGTTTGGCGTTATAGCTCTCAATTGCAGATTGTTGATTTGTAAAGAAAATTCGTAGCAAAAGAATGTTGTTGTCACCTCTGTGGTTTGCGATAGAATGATCGGTGCTTGCTTATCCTCCCATCCTTGATATTAATTAATAATTTTTTTTTTTTGAATCTATTTTAATTTCACGCGATGGTCTCTGCTACATGATATGCCTTTAGTTTCGCGATATTGACCGGTTTCTCCTTTCCGCCGTTGGGGTTTCTTACTTTGAGTATAACTGGTGATACACATCTTAGTATTTGGTAGGGTCCGTCATATTTGAGGGCCAATTTTGCCGCGAAATTTTCCCCGGTCTTGGAGAGACGGTGTTCCTTTACGTGCACTAGTTCGCCGACTGCGGGGGTCCATTTTCTCCGCCGTAGATTGTAGTGCCGTGCTTGGTACGCCGCCGCTCGTTCCATGTTCGCCCTCACTATTCTGAATGCCTCTTGCATTCGTCGGATTTTTCTTCTGCCGTGGTGGTGGCTGTGCCCGTCCCTAGGTTGAACTCGTCAAACAATGCCCCTGGTAGTCGCGGTTCCCGACCTTATACGAGGAAGGCTGGACTGTATCCTGTGGACTAAGTCACACTGGGTGTGATGGCCAGCTCGATCTCTGGGAGAAGGTCGCCCCATCTGTTATGCTGTGATCTGGTGAGTTGTGCTATGATCCTCTGGACTGTTCTGTTCGCCCGTTCCGTTGCGTGTACTTGCGGGGTGAGGGCGCCGTGAATTGTTGTCGTATCCCCATTTCCTTGAGGTAACGCTGCCACATTGTGCTGGTGAACTGAACGCCTTGCGAGGATGGATCCCGTTAGTAAGTGGGGTCTGTGCCTGTCACGCCTTATGTCGGTTTCTCTCTCTGCCGCTGTGCTCTGTGGTGCCTTATGTCGGCGTCTACTTATATTTCCGATGCGATGCTCTGCCGCTCCTTGCGTCGGCGTCTACTTTTATTGCTGAGGCGATGCTCTACCGCGCCCTGCGTCGGCGTCCACTTTTATAGCTGGGCGATGTTCTGCCGCGCCTTGCGTCGGCGTCTATTGTATTGCTGAGGCGATGCTTTGCCGTGCCTTGCGGCGGCGTTCACTTGTATTGCTGGGCGATGCTCTGCCGCGCCTTGCATCGGCGTCTACTTGTATTGCTGAGGCGATGCTCTGCCGCGCCTTGCGTCGGCGTCTGCTTGTATTGCTGAGGCGATGCTCTGCCACGCCTTCGCCTGAAATTTCGTAACTTAAGAAATTTAATTTATTTAAACCGAGAGTACATTTTGAAGGTTTGATATTTAAATTATATTCTTCAAGTCTTTTGAAAATGATTTATATGTTGATCTTCATTATCACTTGCAATAAGAATGTCATCAATGTATGTAAATACAAATCGAAATCAGAAAATACTTTATTAATAAAGCGTTGGAAAGTTTGAGCACTGTTTCGTAAACCGAAAGGCATTCTTACGAATTCAAACATTCCAAAAGGGGTAGTTATTGCAGTTTTTTGAATATCTTCTTCTGCCATTGGAATTTGGTGGTAAGCACGCACAAGATCAATTTTGTAAAAACAATGTTTGTATTTTAAATCAATTGTTAAATCGTGGATATGTGGTAAAGGATACCGATCTGGTGAAGTAATAAAATTAAGTCTTCGATAGTCTCCGCAAGGTCTCAAATAATTTCGTTCTTTTTTAGGAACGAGATGAAGTGGAGATGCAATAGGAAAATTCAAATTCAGCTTTAGCAATTTTTAGTTTGTTTGATCAAGGCGCCTGTGTTTCGAAAATGGCAAAACACCTTTTGTTTCTGTCCTGGGAACCGTATGGTATTTAACATTTTTAGTATAATCTGGTTCACAGGTAATAGACGGAAATTCGTTAAGTAATTTTGAAAACTTATTTTCGACAATAGGAATTTTTAGTGAGAAAATATCAAATCAAATATCAAAATATCAAAAAAAAATCCAGAAGATCCAGCAACTTTAAATTTTGTAGTAGAATCCATTGTTTCCATATTTTTTACATTGACAATAATACCGAATTTTTCCAAAAAGTTTGCTCCTAAAATGGGGGTATCAATGTTTGCAATAATGAATGGAAATTCAAAGTCCCTTCTTAAACCTAAATCAATTTTAAGTAGTTTTGTACCAAAAGTTTCAATTGAAAAACTTTTATAAATTTTAAATTTAGAAAAAGGAATAACTTATACAACTGCGCCGGTATCGGTAAGAAAATTAAGTTTATAGAATTTATCAAATATGAATAGGCGAGAGTAGGTTTAGTAATAGTTCCATTATCCGTCACCGTCATAATGGATTATTTCAGTTTAAATTTTATTCGGAATTTGAATTATGATTTTGATTAAAATCGCATGGAGGTATACATTTAAGAGCATTATTCTTAAATTTTTTGTGATACCAACAAATATTTTTTGTGAATTAAAATTACGATTGTTTGAAAAATTTCTGGATCTTGAAAAATTTCGAGATTTAGATCTATTTCTTTCTTTAGATCTTGAACGGGTTTGTAATTGATTAATATCATTAGATATTTTATTTAAATTTTGATAAATAGCCGTAGTTAATTCAGTTAAATTTTTAACGCATTGTTCTAAAATATTATTATTTATACACGAAACTAAAGGAGGTTTGGAAGAATAAGGTATGTTGATTAATTCAAAAATTTTGTCAGGCAAAATAATTACTTCATCATCAGATGGATGGATTTGTATTTCTTGTGGCAATTTACGAATCCACAATTTAAAGAGTAATTCTTGGCTAACAATGGAGTCCGAACCTATAAGTGATTTCATAAATCTGAATAATTCAGATGGTGAACGATCATCAAGTTCAGTTTTTGAAAATAATTGCTCTAATCTTTTTTCTTCATTAAGAGAAAATCCTTCACATACAATTTTTTTGATTGTATCATATTTATTGAAAAGAGGATGAGGATTAATATCATCTAAAATTTTAGATATAATATCTCGTTGAAGAGTGACTAAAACATTTTGAAATTTTATATTATCATCATTGATATTGTTAATTTCAAATTGTCCTTTAACAAGTAAAAACCAGGCACCGGGAGATTCTTGCCAAAATTGTGGTAATTTAATAGATTTAGTAGAAGAAATATTTGTAAAGTTATCTTGTGTTGAAGTATCTTGTGGTATATTAGTGATGTTGTTTAGTGTTGTATTAATGTTAGAAATTTGAGTTGTATTGTGAGTCATTGTGTTATTTTTATTGTTGTTATTTTGATTTTCCGAATTTGTAAAATTATGAGTTCGTATTGGTGAAGGTACAACCATATGAAATAAATTTAAATGAATAATTTAAAAATTTGAAAATATTAAAAAAATTTTTGGAAAGGGAGTTAACAATTTAAATAAAATATTTTGTTTTATAAAAAAATAAGTAAATTTAAATAATTTATATAAAACTGTTAAAATATAAAAATAATCTTAAAATAAATTTGAAAATTTAAAAGGTTTAAAATTTTAATTTAAATTATAACTGAAAAATTTTTACATGTATTTTTTGAGTAGGCTAGTCTGATCTAATATTTCTTCGTACAAATAGAGATTTATTTTACCTTTCGCACGACGTTTCGCTGAATATTTCAGCCTCTTCAGGGGCTACACTATTTTTATTTTCAAAAAAAAATAATAATTAACCCAACTACCTAATACACGAATTGATTAACCAGGCGATCATAAAAACCAGTAACCACCTCAAAAAATTACCAGACGCAGCAACAACAGACACTAAGAAATACCGCAGTGTGACATATATTCCTAAGGTCAGTCCTTTAGTCGATCAGAACATAATTAAACAACAAAACATCACACTAGCTTACAAATCCAACAATACACTGTCCAAAATATACACAAAAACAAAGACTCCAATAGACAAGCAACAACAAAACAACGTGATAACGTCGGGCGAAAGGTAAAATAAATCTTTCTTTGTACTAGGAAATATTAGATCAGACAAGCCTACTCAAAAAATACATGTACATAATCGAACTGATCGCAAAAATACATCTGAAAAATTTTTTATCTAATATTAAAATAAAAATTAAATTTAATAGTTGATTGTAAAGATTTTAAGTGAATCAATTGCAATAGAATTTATGATTTTGTTGCTCAATAAGTGAAATCGAATATGAAAATTGATTTAAAAATACAGCAGTGAATGTTGTAAATATCTGGAGAGGAGGAAATTATTATTTAATTTTTTTTTTTTTTTGTGGATGAAGTTTCAGTGTTGTCTTTTAAATCGGCACTATTACGTTTGGTTTCTGCTAGATTTTTAAAAATTTCTTTTTTTGTTGATTTTTATTTATTTTTGTATTGTTATCTCTTAAGAATAATTTTGTTTAGATGATAAACTTTTATTTTAGTTTGATTGTTTATGTGGAAATGTTTTTATGTCGGAATTTTAGGTAAATTTAAGGACTAATTTTGTGATATGATTTTTTTGCTTGCTGGTGCGATTTCATTTCGCTATTGTCTACGTCACGTTATAAAAAAATTAAGTTTAGCACATGTTTTAATGAGCATATAAATAACTGGTTGTTCGGTTACAAAGCAATTTTGTGTATTGCATTAAATGTTCTAGTTCATGAGTTACAATGGGTTGTCTTCATTTTTCTTCATATTGTTACGAATTTAGTGTAATTCTGCTTATTTGCAACCTTCTACTAACGTTCGAATCACTAAGCTGTTGAATAACTAACTCCGCTATTCAATAATACAAAATGGCTTTTATTAGAGTACTTCACAATAAAACTTCCACTTCTCGACAGATAGCTTGCTTAATTCAAACTGATTCGTCTTCCCTCAACTGGTGCTGCTTTTATACTTTTTGGTTTCCTCGTTGACATATTTCTAGGCGTTTCTATTTCTAGAATTTGCTACTTGTTTACCAGCTATAAAATTACCAGCTATAACCTAACTACAGATGCACGCTATAGCTTCTCATATCGTGTGAGTGATACTTCCACCGATGATTGCTTACTTTTGGGAGTATCTCAGATATATGCATTTGTTTGTGCTCTCCGCTGCTTGTATGGACATATGTATAGACATAATGATTTATTTGCTGATGTGCACACAAGCCACTGCTTAGTATTGGCTTACAGATAATAGTATCCCTTATCGTTGCTAATATTCGCCACACTGCCCTCTACCTAAATCTTATCGTCCCGATCAGACAAATCTCTCGATCCAAACGCTGGCAGCCTTTCCAAATGAACCACTTTCATTTTGGTTCGTGGTTTGCCAATGGTTTGTATGCGGTACAATACAACGTTGATCCATTTTACAACTTTGTATGGACCTTCTCAATTACACTGCAATTTCGGGGACAAGTCTTTTTTTCGTTGTGGGTTGTATAACAGCACCAAATCTCCTTCCTGAAACCTTCCGAATTAATTGCTTTATCGCATCTGGCTTTCATCTTGTCACCCATAATCTTTTTTCGTTGCCTTACAGGATCGCGTATCTCTCTCAGCTCTTCTTCCAAGACACCAGTGGATTTCTTGACATTTCGCTCCGCATCGGCATTTATCCCAAACTTCCAATCAGCTGGCAGTCGAAGGTCATTTGCCAAAAATTAACTTTGGGGGAGTTTGGCCCGTTGTCTCATACACTGCCGATCGGTAAGCAATTAAGAATAGTGATATGTGTGTATCCCACTCCTTATGGTACTTGTCTACTACTTTCCTTAAATGCTCCTCCAAGTTCTATTGAAACGTCCCACCATACCATAGGACTGATTGTGCAATGCAGTTGCCCGTGTTTTCCGAATGCCCAATGATTTACACAATTCCTGGAACACAGCTGATTGCCTGTTGGTCAGAATGTAACTCTATTGTTACACCATACCTTGCAACCCAATTGTTTATAAACACTTCTGCTACTGTTTCCGCTTCTTGATTTGGGGTTGGGTATACCTCTGCCCATTTGCTGAAATAACCACCAATTCATATTTGTTTCCGCAGTTGCTAGTAGGAAATGGACCTGCGATATCCAAAGCGATCCTTTCAAATGGCGCACTTGAGTTATATTGCTCCATCTGGCCATGACTTCGGGTTTTGGGCCCTTTCGCTCTGCTGGAAACCTCGCAGTTCGCAATTCACTCAGTGACCGACTGACGGCAATCAACCCAATATAATCCCTGTTTAATCTGCTCGAGCGTCTTCGTGATTGCAAGATGAACTCCGCTTGGACCATTATTCAGTTCACTGACCACGTCAGGAATCCTCTTTCTGGGAACAACTATCAGTTTCTTCTTGCATTGACCATCCTCACTCTCCCATACTCCATGCAAGCAACCGGATATCAATTACAAACTGTTCCACTGAGCCCAATATGACTTCCCAATTGGAATTTCTGCTGACATCTTCTCTCTATTTGGTCTTTCGTTTCTTTCGAGCCCTTGCATAACATGTGACAGATCAGTATCTTCTAGCTGACACTTCCTTAGTTGTTCCTTGTCCCATTCAACCGTACATGTTATAGTCATTAGCCGGACATCTACAATGTCTTGGCCTTTGAACAGTGCTTGCATTCCAAACTACATGGGCTTCGTGACATTGCATCAGCATTACCATGGGTACTACCTTTTCGATGCTCAATGGAAAAGTCATAGCTTGGTAGTCGCTCGATCCACCGTGCCAATTGTCCTTCCGGATTACGGAACTGCAGAAGCCATTTCAACGCTGCGTGATCTGTGCTGACGTGGAATCGCTGGTCGTAGAGGTATTTGCGAAAATGTTTAATGCACTCTAACAGTGCCAATAGCTCTCTCCGTCTAACGCAATAGCTCCTCTATGGTTTTCCAATCGAACGGCTGTAATATGCAACTCCCTTCTCCTGTCCATCGAACAGTTCTGAAAGAACGCCTCCTATAGCATATCCACTCGCATCTCTATCTAGAATAAATGTTGGTCCTGGAATCGGATATGCCAACAATGGGGCAGTGCACAAACGCTCCTTCAATGTTTGGAAAGCCACTTCTTGCTCTTTCTACAATTCAAAAGCTTTATTTTTTCTTGTAAGCTCATGGAGGCTATGGGCTACGCTGGAAAAGTTTGGTACGAATCGGCGGAAATATGTGCACAGCCCAAGGAAACTTCTTAATTCATGCAAGTTCTGTGGCCTTGGCCAATCCTTTACTGCCTCTATAATTTCATTTGCTGTACAGATACCTTCTGTCGTTACCTTGTGACCCAAATAATTTACTTCTTTTTAAACTGCGAACACTCTTTGGGACTTAGTTTCAAACCAGCGCCAGCTTTTCTCCGGAGAACTTCCTCCAAGTTCTCAAGATGTTCATCAAAGTTCTTGCCTAATACGATGATGTCGTCCAGGTACACCAAGCATGTTTTCGAATGTAGTCCTTTCAGTACCTGGTCCATGAGTCTCTCAAAAGTAGCTGGTGCATTACAAAGTCCAAAAGGCATCACTGAAAATTGCCAAAGACCATCACCGACACTTTTCTCTTCATCTTTCTCCTTCATCTAAACTTGCCAGTAGCCGCTTTTCAAGTAGAGTGTGGAAAACCATTTCGTACTAGATAGCGAGTCCAGAGCATCGTCAATGCTTTGCAATGGGGAGCCATCCTTTTTCGTGACGTCGTTCGACTTGCGGTAGTCCACGCGAAACCTTATTTTCCCATCCTTCTACTTCACAAGTTTCACCGGTGAGCTCCATGGACTAGCTGATGGTTCGATGACGGCGCTGTCGCTCATTTCTTGTACGATTTGACTACAACTTCCCGCTTCGCCAGTGGAACACTACGTGGAGCTTGATGGATCGGCCTCGCATTTCCAGTGTCAATTTGATGTTTCACAATGTTGGTGCGGCCTGGTTTGGAGCCATCTTGGTCAAATATGTTCGCGTACTTTAGGAGCACTTGTTTTGCCTTACTCTGATAGTCTTGCTCTAGCCCCTCCGTCCATGCCGTGATGTCATTTGAAAGATCAGTATTACTAGTTGAAACGTGGTCCTGAAGCTGTTCACAGCTAATAACTACTTCAGCCTCTTGGCATCTTCCCAATATAGCTCCTTTGGTCAGTTTGAGTGGTGACTTGAACGCATTTAGTACTCTTACCGGAATACGTCCATCTTGTTTTGTCATAGCCAGGGTTTTGCTACAAGAACGTTCGGTGCTGATTTGTTTGCTGCTTCGATAACCCACAATTTGTTTGTCCCACAATCACCATCAAATTTTGCCCAGATGACTGCTTCTGATTTTGGTGGTATTTGCTGACTCTCTTCCACCAGCACTCGTTTACTGCTGCAGTCTCTCTCGTAGCCGAAATTAAGTGGCTCATCCATGTTCTTATATCGCATCGTCTTGCTTTGCACGTCGATCTTGATGCCTTGGTCGATTAAGAATTACACTCCAATTATGATTTCGTCAACAATCTCTGCCACTATAAAATTGTGCACTACGGTGATGTTCCCAATTGCGACTTCACATGCTTCTTCTCCTAGAACCATGGTGTCTTCTCCCGTGGCTGTACGCAATCTTGCTGCATGCAATAGTCGTATCTTCTTATTGACTAAATACGCTCGAATGATGGAATGAGATGCACCCGTATCTACAGTCAGTAAATGTTCTTTCCATCCACATGTCCCCCGAGAGTAAGATTGTTTGACCTTCTTCCAATTTGCCAGATAGAGATTATGGGGCATTCAATTGAGGGAGCCAGTTGTCGCCCCTTGCAGCTGACTCGCTTTAGTTTAGCGATTGTTTGGAGATTGATTCTTGGAGATTTGCTCATCTCCTTGAGCTCTGCTTTTGCGACCACCCACATTGTTGGAACTGTTAGGGTTGGTGTTGCAATAACGCGCAATGTGCCCTGGCTTTCCACACTTATTCTTCTGCTGCGTACTCTTCAATGCTTCCAAAATTGTGTCTAACCACTCTGGTCTTTCTACTTCCACACGATGAGCCTTATATGCTGGTTTACTCAATAGGGAGACAGTTTCCTGAGTCAATGCTTGTGATACCGTTTCTGCGAAAGTGGATTTTGGGTTTGCATATGTCGCCCGCTTCGTTTCCACGTCCCGTATGCCATTTATAAAACTCTGGATTTTTACCCTTTCAGTGTATTCCACGTGTGCGTCCGTATTCGCTAGTTGTTCACTGCTGCGGTCTTCTCAAACTGTAGCTTAAAGACCTGGAAAGGAACAGAACCGTCAAAGGATGGTGTCTTTACCTTTGGATTACTCGCTGAAACTGCTGGGCGAATACATTTGTGCCACCTGCAATGATAAGCGCTCCTCTTGTGCTTCCATCTTGGATGTAATCTGTGTCGATATTTCTGAAATACGCGTTTCTTGTGCTTTCAACTGCTCAGCCAACTGAGATGTCATATATGTCTTCTGTTCTTCCACTTGAGATGACATTTACAACGACATTGATGTTACTGTCGATGTTTGTGCAGATATTGCAGCCAATATCATGTTCAAGTCTGTGCTGGTAACTATCTGCGATGTTTCCTTTTTCTCTTCAATTTTTGTTGTTGATTCTTCCAAATCTGGATAAAAGATATACTCGTTCACATTAATTCCTTCCAACTCCAATACCTCTCGTAGCCGTGTTTGAAGTTTGATCTTATTGGCGGTTGTATTCAATCCACGGTTCTCCAACTCCTTTTTCAGTTGCTGGATCCTTAATTGACTTAACTTTGCCATGTTCAAGTTTTATTCGAAATCTCCAGAATTTATTCAACAATTCCTCTTCTGACACCAATTGTTACGAATTTAGTTTAATTCTGCTTATTTGCAACCTTCTACTAACGTTCGAATCACTAAACTCTTGAATAAATAACTCCACTGTTCAATAGTGCAAATGGCCTTTGTTAAAGTACTTCACAATAATACTCCTACTTCTCGTCAGATAGCGTGCTTAAATCAAACTGATTCGTCGTGCCTCAGCTGGTGCTGCTTTTATACTTTTTGGTTTCCTCGTTGACATATTTCTAGGCGTTTCTCTTTCTAGAATTTGCTACTTGTTTTCCAGCTATAACATATTAGAAATGCACGTTATAGCTTCTCACATGCGCGTGTATATGTGAGTGATACTTCCACCGATGATTGCATACTTTTACATATATCTCTGATATATATATGTGTTTGTGCTCTCCGCTGCTTGTATGGACATATGTATAGACATAGTCAGCCCAATTCTGAATATTCCCATGGGTGTTCATCTCCCACAAATTTGTTTCTCCCAAAAATAAATACTCCCAATTATAAACTCCCTGGGAGAAGATTTTTCCCAAAAGTTTTGGGAAGAAGAAATCGAAGTTCGAATCAGCTGTTTGGGGTAAATTTGACATTTCGTTTAGCACGAGAAAGATTTAATTTATCAAAAATTAACAAGATAGTGGCTCAACATACAAATCTTTAGTATATTTTCCATAAAGTCATCAATTTACCTACAAATAAATTATTACCATTTACTGTAAAGAGAATAGCAGCCCGAAACAACAAGAATCTGAAGGTAAACCCATCTGTCTAAACCCATGTATCTAAATTCTGGTGATTGATTAACGTCCTGGCCATTCAACCAAATTTCTAAAAACATAATTATAAATAACAAAAAGGTTACTAGCGTAGAAATTTTTCCACATTATAGTGAAAAGTTTTGATAATAGTCTAGAACAGGGGTCGACTGCGCGTACCCGCAGGTACGGTTTCTATCTTTTCTAGACCCAAACTCATGCAATTTATAATATAAAACTTAAAACTGTGACAATTGTGTAAAAACAGAAATTTTTATTAAATAATTAACATTCCTTTAATCACGGCATTTTCCAAATAAAACTGTATTACGAAGTATATTTCTTTTTTGCTAAATGCAGTGCTATTTCGCTGGGCTATCAGTTGTGGAAGTGGTTGTTGTTGTTGTAGCAGTGCTTCGACCCATCAAATAGGTGCGACCGATCACAAATTATCATCAGTGTCCTCTAACGGGAGTCCAAGGGACAAGAGGATAGTATTTTGGCAGGCCTTTATTTTCTTCCAGTGAGTAACCTTTAGGCTTGGCGACTATATTGGGGACGCGTAGCACATGCAATCGGCCGGCCAATTGCTTTGTATGTGGTAATGAGCGTTTCTTTGTCTTTACTCCAAGTGCTACCAGCAAGAGATTTGAGGATTTTATTATGGCTCTGGATTTTAGGAACAATTGCAGTTGCATGCTCCATATGTCATGGATGTTGTTGTTGTAGCAGTGCTTCGCCCCACCTAACAGCCGCGACCGATCACAAATTATCATCAATATCCTCTAACGGGAGTCCAAAGAGATGGTTGGTGTGATGTGGGGACACATTGCAAGCGGGGCATAGGTAAGAGTTTAACCTGTTACAGTATCCAGAGCGAAGTTGAGCAAGAGTGACATGCGTTTCCCTGGGGAGTATGCGTTCCTCTTCCGCGAGTTTTGGATACCTTTCTTTGAGTACTGGATTCCCCGGGCAATTCCCGGCATAAAGGTCCGACGCCTGTTTGTGGAGTTCACCAAGGACCTGCTTGTGTTTTTTCGCTTCATACGGCTGGGTTCTCAGGTGCCATATTTCCTCAAAATGCTTACGGAAATGACTCCTTAAGCCCCTAGGTTGTGCTGGCTCATCAATCAGATGTCTGTTGGGATGCTCAGGTTTCTGGGTATTCAACAGGAACTGCTTGGTCAGCATCTCATTTCTCTCCCTGATGGGGAGTATTCTCGCCTCATAATGCAGATGGTGTTCCGGAGACATAAGAAGACATCCCGTAGCGATTCTGAGAGCAGTATTTTGGCAGGCCTGTAGCTTCTTCCAGTGGGTAATTTTTAGGCTTGGCGACCATTTGGGTGACGCGTAGCACGTCATCGGCTGGCTAATTGCTTTGTATATAGTCATGAGCGTTTCTTTATCTTTTCCCCAGGTACTGCCAGCAAGGGATTTGAGGATTTTGTTTCGGCTCTGAATTCTCGGAACAATTGCGGCTGCGTGCTCACCGAAATGTAGATCCTGATCAAACGTCACACCCAAGATTTTGGGGCGGTAAGACAGTCGGTAGCGTAGAGCCATCGACGTGGATGTTCAAAATGGTCGACATTTGGGACGTCCATGTTTTAAATAAGGTCGCGGAAGATTTAGTCGGTGATAATGCCAGGTTTAGTGAGGCGAAATAACTGGAGAGATCAGGGAGGTAGCCTTTTATTCTATTGCATAGCTCGTCGATCTGTGCGCTTGGGCCTGTGGCCATTATTGTGCAATCCTCGGCGTAGGAAACGATTGTGACTCCTTCCGGTGGTGAAGGTAGCTTAGATATGTAGAAATTAAACAAAAGTGGGACAGGACACCACCCTGTGGCACCCCTTGTTTAATTCTTCTTGGTTTTAATGTTTCGTTTCCAAATTGCACCGATGCCTGCCGACCACCAAGATAATTTGCGGTCCACCTTTTAAGAAATGGGAGAAGGGTAGACCCTTCCAGGTCTTGCAGTAACGAGCCATGGTTGACCGTATCAAAAGCCTTTGATAGGTCTAGCGCTGCGAGTACTGTTCTATGTTGGGGGTTTTGATTTAAACCGCAATTTATCTGGGTGCTAATGGCATTTAGCGCGGTGGTAATGCTATGGAGTTTTCTGAAGCCATTCTGATGACAGGCTAGCTGCAAATTTGCTTGGAAATAGGGGAGCAAAATGGCTTCAAGCGTCTTTGCTACTGGCGATAGGAGAGATATCGGACGATACGACTCTCCTTTGTTAGCTGGTTTCCCAGGCTTTAGTAACGGGACCACCTTGGTCATTTTCCATTTTTCGGGTATTCAAAAGGTGGAAAGAGACAGGTTGAAGACATGCGCTAAATATTTGAAGCCCTCTTTCCCTAGGCTTTTAAGCATCAGCATGGCTATGCCGTCTGGGCCTACTGCTTTGGATGGTTTAGCGTGACAAATGGCGTCCTCAACCTCTTTAGCGGTGATGGTGATTGGTGACGCGCTGACTTTGTGTTTATGTGCGTGTCTGTTGGCCCTCCGTCTATCTTTGTCGACCGTAGAATGCATTATATATTGTCGGCAGAAGGCGCTCGCGCATTTTTTCGCATCCGACAGCACTTTATCGCCAAAGCCGATGGAAAATTTGTCTTTGTGCTTAGGCGGATTCGATAGGGACTTTACGGTGGACCAAAGTTTACCCACACCGGGAGAGAGGTTACAACCTCTTAGGTGCTCCTCCCATTTCGCCCGCTTGTGTTCATCCACAAGCAATCTGATGCGTTGGTTTATATCCCTTATTTGGGGATCGCCTGGATCAAGCTGTCTTATAAGGTCACGTTCTTTTGCTAAGTTTGCGGCCTCCGCCGGGAAGTGGGCCGAATTTCGGGAATTCTCCCGGCGGGAATGAAACGTGCCGAGGCGGATTCAATGACCTTGCGGAAGGCACGCTCCCCTTGGCCGGCATCAGCCAGGATAGGGAGGGCAGCAAAGAGGCTTTCTGTAAAATATTTATATTCGTCCCACTTTCCTTTTTTGAAGTTTATGAAAATGCGTTTTTCTGTGACGATAAAGTCGGCGGTACGCTCGAACGAAATAAGTATAGGCAGGTGGTCGGATGCCAATGTTACCATCGGCTGCCAGTTGACGCAGTTTACGAGTTCTGCGCTCACGATTGAGATATCTGGCGAACTGTGACAGCTTCCTACCATACGTGTGGGGGCGTCTCCGTTTATTGTGCAGAACTTCGTTTCTTCTATTTGATCCGCCAACATCCCACCCCTACTGTCCGCCCGCAAATTTGAATGCCATAGTTCGTGATGGGCATTGAAATCGCCTAAGATAATGCGATTGTTGCCAGTGAGTAAGGCGCTGATATTAGTGCGGTGGGGAAACAGGTGGCAGGAGGTATGTAGATGTTGATTATTTCTAGGTTTGCATCGTCTGACCGGACAGATAGGCCTTGACGTTCTAAGACATTGTCCCTGCGGTCGATGCCAGGATCAAATATATAATATTGCACAGAGTGGTGTCTGATAAACGCGAGGCTGCCTCCATTTCCGCTCTCACGATCTTTTCTGTGGACATTATACCCAGAGCAGGCCTGCAAAGCAGATCTCGCTGTGAGTTTAGTCTCTTGAATCGCAGCAATGCGGATGTTATGCCGCTTCATGAAATCGACTACCTCCGTAATTTTCCCAGTTAGTCCATTTGAGTTTAACTGCAGAATTCTGAAATGCATAGTGCGGGACGTCGCCCCTCTGGGGGTAAGTGACGGGTGACTACGCCTGGGTTGAGGAAGGCTAGGACGCAATTGCTGTTGTGGCCCTGGGACTGGGCGTCCTTGGGCAAGCATTGGGGTACCCGGATGATTTGGGTTTGCGACCTGGCAACATGGCGCGATGAAACCCGTCGGGGGTTGCCGTCGCGGAGACCAGAACACCTAGGAAAATGGCACCACCCAAGGCAGGAGCTGCATTGGGCGGATGTCGCAAACATATATATTCTGTGCTGATAAACGGTGCAAACGGAGGTAGGGACTAAGAGTCTGTTTCCCTGACCTATACGATTGCTGCCGGAAAAGAGGGGGGGAGAAGACGGGGGCAGGGGCTGATGCTCAGCATTGCTACCGACTCTACTACGAAGATAGTAGTTATGAGTGGTAGTAGCTGTTTGAGTTGTTGTCGCCGTGGGGCGCGAGCAGCAGCGGGTATTTGTTGTGGCTTGCGGAGCAGCGAGGCTGCTGGCAGGTAGTGGGGGCGCTTAGGCGTAGATTACGGGACGTCCTTGGGCGTGAACAGCAAGGAGCCACAAAAGATTTATTAAAGCTACGTGGACGTCGGGTTTTGGGCCAAGCCCAGGACAACCTGTCCGATGCAACCATCCCTTACACGAGACACACTGAACAGAGAATGAACGGAGGTCAGGAGACGGACCCGGATTGGATTCGATACCTTCCCGGAGCAAGAGAATATGGAGCAGTCCCGCTGCAAGGAGCTGCTGGGTGGATGACAATTTGTGGGAGGGACGCAACAAATTAAATGGGGTTACACTGAAATGACAGTCCTTGGTCGGGAAAAATCCCGAGTCGCTCCGGTACATAGAACCGACTGCCTTGTCATAGATCATGGTTGGTATTGAAACCGCCTAAGATAATGCGATTATCGCCAGTGAGTATTGCGCTGATGTCAGGGCAATATCCACTGGGGCAGATAGATAGATAATTAATTGAGGATCGCACTGCGACCGTTGGCTTCACAGCACCTCATCCAAGCCGACATCTTTGATGAACCCTAGCAGTTCACCTGGCTTAGGGGATGTGAGAATACTCTGGCCATGGTGAGCCCATAAATTTAGCCCTACGTCTTGAGATTGCGTCACACTCCAGGAGTACATGGTCCGCCGTCTCCGCTGATCGATCACAAAATCGGCATGTGTTGCTCGATATTATAACCAGCTTTTGCATGTGACTGTTAAGTCTACAGTGTCCTGTAAGAATAGCTGTTAAGTTCCTATGTTATCTTTCGAGAGGCCTATTAATGCCCTATATCGAGTTGTGTTGTAACCCCCTAACAGTAACTTAGACTGTCTCAGGCCTGGCATAATACGCCAGTGTTCTTCCCTCTTTTCCCTCTCTTCTACTAATAGATGCCCTCTGGCAGGAACGGCTCGGGACCAATAGGTCGTGTCGTTGCTGCCTCTCTGGCCAGGCTGTCCGCCTGCTCATTAACCTCAACTCCCCTGTGGCCAGGAACCCAGGCCAACAGTAGTTCGTTGTGTACTCCTAGTTGATTTAGCTTTTCAACGCACTCAAGGGCCAGTGCCGATTTTATTTCAGACGCCGATATCGCCTTGAGGGCGGCCTGACTGTCACTGAGTATGGCAATTGTTTCATTAGAGTATTCGCGCTGAATCCAGAGCCGTAATAAAATCCCCAAATCTCTTGCCGGCAACACGTGGAGTAACGACAAAGAAACGCTCATTACCACATACAAAGTAATTGGCCGGCCGATTGCATGCTACGCGTCCCCGATATAGTCGCCAAGCCTAAAGGTTACTTACTGGAAGAAAATACAGGCCTGCCAAAATACTGTCCGCTTGTCCCTTGGACTCCCTTTAGAGGACACTGATGACAATTTGTGATCGGTCGCACCTATTTGATGAGGCGAAGCACTGCTACAACTACAAAAATAACCACTTCCACAACTGATAGCCCCGCGAAATAACACTGCATTTAGCAAAAAAGAAATATATTTCGTAACACAGTTACGCCGCGCAAAAAGAAATGTTAATTTTTTAATAAAAATTTCTGTTTTTACACAATTGTTAAAGTTTTTATTTTTATATTTTAAATTGTATGAGTTTGGGTCTAGAAAAGATAGAAACCGTACCTGCGGGTACGCGCAGTCGACCCTTGTTCAAGACTATTACTAAAACTTTTTCACTATAAAGTGGAAAAATTTCTACGCAGTAACCGTTTTGTTATTTATAATTATGTTTTTAGAAATTTGGTTGAATGGCCAGGACGTTAATCAATCACCAGAATGTAGATACATGCTTCTGTCTTCAGATGAGTTTACCTTCAGATTCTTGTTGTTTCGGGCTGCTATTTTCTTTATAGTAAATGGTAATAGTTTATTTGTAGGTAAATTAATGACCTTATGGCAAATATACTAAAGATTTGTATGTTGAGCCACTATTTTGTTAATTTTTGATAAATTAAATCTTTCTCGCGCTAAATAAAAACTTCTAAACGAAATGTCAAATTTACCCGAAACAGCTGATTCGAACTTCGAATTCTTCTTCCCAAAACTTTTGGGAAAAATCTTCCCCCAGGGAGTTTATAATTGGGAGTATTTATTTTTGGGAGAAACAAATTTGTGGGAGATGAACTCCCATGAGAGTATTCAGAATTGGGCTGATTATGTCTATACATGTGTCCATACAAACAGCGGAGAGCACAAACACATGCAAATATCTGAGATACTCCCAAAAGTGAAATATGTCAACGAGGAAACCAAAAAGTATAAAAGCAGCACCAGCTGGGGCACGACGAATCAGTTTGATTTAAACACGCTACCTGTCGGAAGTAGAAGTGTTATTGTGAAGTACTTTAATAAAGGCCATTTTGCATTATTGAATATTGGAGTTATTTATTCAACAGTTTAGTGATTCGAACGTTAGTAGAAGTTTGAAAATAAGCAGAGTTACACTAAATTCATAACAATTGGTGTCAGAAGAGGAATGGTTGAATAAATTCTTGAGATTTCGAATACAACTTGGACATGGCAAAGGATCCAGGAACTGAAAAAGGAGTTGGAGAACCGTGGATTGAATACAACCGGCAATTAGATCGAACTTCAAGCACGGCTACGAGAGGTATTGGAGTTGGAAGGAATTAATGTGGACGAGTATGTCTTTTATCCTGATGTGGAAGAATAAACAACAAAAACTGAAGGAAAAACGGAACATCGCAGACAGTTACCAGCACAGACTTGAACATGATATTGGCTGCAATATCTGCACAAACATCGACAGTAACATCAATGTCATTTCAACTGGAAGAACAGAAGACATATATGGCATCCCAACAGGAATCGGTATACCATACTATTCAATTTAGCTGATGAATGTTCTTCATTCTGCTTTCCTCCCACGTACCCTTGTCTCCCAGTTCTACTTTGTACCTTTTCTTATAAACTATCTGCCTGAGTATATCAGCCCTCGGGATTTGAGAGATTGTTCTCGATGCCCAGGCTATCGAGCCATATGTTATCATAGGTTTTACTATCATGGTATAAATCCATCTCAGCACATGTGGGCTATAGCCCATGATTTGCCTGCTAGACGTTTGCATAACATGATGGACCTCGTGGCCCTAGCTCTCATGGAGTCGAAGTGTTGTTGCCATAGGAGCTCGGTGTCAAAATTGGTACCCAACTATTTCACCGCGGTTCCATATTCTAGTGCCACGCCATCTATTGTTATTGCTCTCTGGGCTGGAAGGACTCTTCTTCTGGCGAAGGGGATGATGGTCGTCTTAGTGGGTTGATGTTAAGCCCCACACTGGCGCACCATCCCCTTGTGATATTCAATGATATTTGTATTATGTCACAGAGCGTACTCTCGAATTTACTTCTTGCAATTATGACGATGTCGTCAGCATATCCTTGGCATACTATGCCACTGTTTGATAGCTTTTTCAGGAGTTCATCCACTGCTAGTCTCCACAGAAGGGGTGACAGGACACCTCCTTGAGGGCAACCCCTCGTGGTATTAACCTTAACTGCGCTGTTGCCTACATGGACTTCAGCGATTCTTGTGCGGAGTAGATTTTCAATCCATCTCTGGATAGGCATCTGAATTCCTCTTCTATGCAGTGCTATGTTTACGCTTTCGTGAGATGTGTTGTCAAAGGCACCCTCTAAATCAAGGAAAGCGCAAAGCACTGTTTCCTCTGTTTCGAACGCCCTCTGTATTTCAGATGTTAATTGGTACAGAGCTGTGTCCGTGGACCTACCCGCTCTGTGCGCATGCTGGCTGTGATTTAGGGGCCAGCTCTTGAGGGCGTTCGACATAATTTCTTGGTCTATTATCTTTTCCATTGCCTTCAAGACAATGGAGGTTAGACTTATTGGTCTGAAGGACTTTGTTTGTGAGTAGTCCTTTTTTCCTACTTTTGGTATGAAAACCACTTTTGCTCTTCTCCACATCATGGGTATGTATCCAGTGCCAGTCTATCTCTCATGATCCTGGCGTGATGTGGGATAATCTGTGTTCCTTGCTGCATTAGCGCCGGGTAGATGCCATCCATCCCCGGAGATTTGTATTTCTCAAATGATTCCACTGCCCATCTGACTCTGGCCTCACAGAACAGGGAGTTGGGTAATTGCCAGTCTGATGGGATTGGTTTCACTCTGGGGAATACAGGTTCCGGTACTTGCGGAGAGGCACCAGGAAAATTCGCTTGTAGCAGGGCCTTTGCTCGCTCCTCCACTGTTCCGGTATAGGTACCGTCTGGGAGCCTTATTGCTAGGTTAATCTCTCTCTGCTCTTTGGCTAAGGCATTGTGGAGCCTTGGCGGTGCAGGTGTGCTGGAAATTCCCTCACAAAAATTCCTGAAACTTTCCCTTTTAGCTTTCCTTGTCTCTTTATTGTACTTTGTTAGATTTTGAGTGTATTCATCCCAGTTTCCGGTCCTCCTTGCCTCGTTAAAAAGTTTCCTGACTGTCCTCCTTAGTGACGTCAGATCATGCGACCACCAGGGGGTTGTCTTTTTACCTTTAACTAAGGAGACTCTCCAACTGGAATTGTAGGCATCTTCATTATCCAGTCTACTCTCTAACTCGGTAAAATTGGTGTTTCTGCACTTTTTCTTGAGACTATCTACGTTAGCCTCTATAATTCTTTTGTAGCTGCCCCAGTCTATTTTCGCGGGATTTTTTTAGGGTAGGCTTGCCCCGATACAGCACCCCACAGGAATTTTTTTAGAAGACTATTATGCATTCCATAGCATTTCGCTCGGAAGCAGAGGTGAGGAAGAGTCAGCGAGAATTACGCGAAGACAACTGCGAGACGATATGAATCCTTTGGAGCTTCCTGAAAGTTTGTAAGTTAAATTCAAATGTTTAGCTATCAAATTCTTTTTACATATTGGATTTTAATAGATCTTTAAAGTACTATAGGGTGAACAAAGTGATATTTGGATACCTGTTAGATATGCTAACTAGCGCTTTGCTACCAGTAAAAAAATAATTCACAGTACCACCAATCGTTAAACTGAGTGGGTGCTTGCGTTTTTTTTTTTTTTTTTGTCTTTTTGCTGAATGAGGGTACCAGACTGGAGTAGGAAAAGACTTCGATGTTAGTTTGGCAAAATCCACCTTTAGTAAAGCGCTTACGGAAGTGTTAAACATATTTGAGTCACAATTATGCCCCGAGTGGATAAAGGTGTGCGATACGATAGTTAATATAATGTATATATATATATATATATATATATATATATATGTTCTGCGTAGCTTTCTAATAGTTCTACTTAAACAAAAATATCTTTTTAAAATAGGTACATTTTTAATATATTTTTTCATTATTTCAAAATAAACCCAACAAACCTTCTTGCTTTGAGGAAGCAGCGCCCAAACAACAAAATGAAACCAAGGTTGCGTTCAATAATGAATAACAGATCGTTAATCGTTTTGATCATTTTGGCGGCGGTTGGGGCTATTCAGGACACAGCTTAGAGGCTATACACTTTTCGGCCGATACCGATATAATGGTTTGTAAGTATTTAGTTTTTAAATGTTCAATCACATTCCAATCTTCAAAACGTTCTCTTTTTTCACTTCAGGCTGTTTCAGCATGTTTGACAGACGCGGTGAATATACTTGCAAACAGAAACTTTTCGATATAGGTGTTGACGGTGGCGGTTATAAAAAGGAGAGTGCACTTATAAGTGAGACAAAAGAAATACCGATTGAATGCGCGGCACGTAGTAAACGTCATATTATGTTGCCGAAACCGCATTACTGGACCATCGTCAGACTGTGGCCCGTACGGCCAGGCTTCAGTCACCACCATCGAAAAAGGCTAATAATGGCACTGATATAAATTCAGGTCAAATACCATCAAAAGTCTGTCGTCTGATTACACAAGAATCAAAACAACCAAGAGTAGCGGTGGGCGCGGATCCGGTAGAAGATGTACTACGACTACCACAATTGCAAAATTAAAACCATTATGTAAAATTAGATACTGAATTGTCAATCTTTTAATTTTTTTAATTCGTGGATATATAAAGCACAAAGCGAATCGAAAAAATTCGATCATATATGTATATGTTTTTGTAATTTTTACTAAATCATACTAAAATATAATACTATTTAATTCACAGCAACAAAATTTTCAAAATTCACTTCTGATTTCTACATCACTTCTTCCATTTTTTCATTCTTAAGCCTAGAGAAAAAAATTCTTTGCTTACAAAAAATTCCCTTACAACTAGATAAGACAAAAAGAGTTTCTGGATAATATTTTTGCTAAGTATAGCGATGTTTAAAAAGACGTTTTAAGGTGATAGAGAGCCCATAAATGAAAAAAATTAAAAGAAGTCCGTCGACATAAGTCACATCTTCAGCCTCAATAGTTCTTCCAAAACTGCATTATGCCGCCGATTTTTTCAATTTCCTCAATTTTAAGGCTCTCCATCGCCTCAAAATGTCGTTTTTCAACTTCGTTGTGCTCGACAATACTGCTGACGGCTAGCGAAATATTTTCCAGACGCTCTTTTTGAACTCTGCAGCAGATTTAGTGGGCTTCCTTTTTCTTTTTGCCGCACTTGAGGCCTCTGGTAGCTCGCTAGTTGCACGTGGAAGGGTGGTTGTTGGGCTGGATGGAAACTCTAAGATTTCCTCAGTCAGGACTTCCAAATACTCTATGGGAAACTCGTCTGCAGCAATTTTTTTTGTCGTGGGGAGCCCTTTTTTTCGCCTCGGCTCTTTCCGCATAGTCCTTCAAGGATATGAGGCTATATATAGCATCCTCTATATCCGAGAAAGCTTGCTGAGTGTTTGGACCACCACCTGTTGCTTTGCTCGCTTTGGCATTTGCCGGTGCTTTTTGCCGCACATATTTTTCTTGGTCCATACACACTTAAAAAGAAGGTAAAGCATTTTATTTATAAAGAAACTGTTAAAAAATACGTTTTTATGCTAATATGAACCTTTTTCCAATCACTTATTGTTTTCATTGGTGGTCCTGCGGCATTGAATTCAACTTCTGCCTGTTGCCAAAAGCGAGCTATTCCTTCTTTGCCGCCTTTGTTGGAATTTCGGGCTATGTCTGGCCTACTCTCCATTAAATCAACCAGTTGTTGTTGTTGTTGTAGCAGTGCTTCCCCCACCTAACAGCCTCGACCGATCACAAATTGCTTGCTGTTTCAACAGGGGTGGACCATAAGGAAAGGGGTGTTAGAGGCTTGGGTTCCACATTACAATTAAAGAGATGGTTGGTGTCATGTGGGGACACATTGCAAGCGGAGCATACATTTTGTATGTCGGGGTTGATTCTGGATAGGTAAGAGTTTAACCTGTTACAGTATCCAGAACGAAGTTGAGCCAGAGTGACACGCGTTTCCCTGGGGAGTATGCGTTCCTCTTCCGCGAGTTTTGGATACTTTTCTTTGAGTACTGGATTCACCGGGCAATTCCCGGCATAAAGGTCCGACGCCTGCTTGCGGAGTTCACCAAGGACCTGCTTGTGCTTTTTCGCTTCATACGGCTGGGTTCTCAGGTGCGGTATTCCTCAAAATGCTTACGGAGATGACTCCTTAAGCCCCTAGGCGGTGCTGGCTAATCAATCAGATGTCTGTTGGGATGCCCAGGTTTCTTGGTATTTAACAGGAACTGTTTGGTCAGCATCTCGTTTCTCTCCCTGATGGGGAGTATTCTCGCCTCATTATACAGATGGTGTTCTGGGGACATAAGAAGACAGCCCGTGGCAATTCTGAGAGCTGTATTTTGGCAGGCCTGTAGCTTCTTCCAGTGGGTAATTTTTAGGCTTGGCGACCATATGGGTGACGCGTAGCACGTAGTCGGCTGGCTAATTGCTTTGTATGTAGTCATGAGCGTTTCTTTATCTTTTCCCCATGTACTGCCAGCAAGGGATTTGAGGACTTTGTTACGGCTCTGAATTTATTTATTTATTTATTTATTTGTTTGTCTACAAATTTTACAATCAATCAGACTAAATATGAATAAATGAATGAATGAATATAAATGCGGATTACAGTGTAAAATTAACAAGCATACATAGTGAGCAAAATTATATTATAAAATATGTATATACATACATTATTGAATCAGTTGTCGGGATGGACTGTGATGCCGAGCAACGGAATTGATTATCAGTGCTGTCGGAATGGACGTGATTTCGAGAAGCTGATGCATATTTAACACACAATAGTAGGGCTGCGATGTGTGGGAGGTTGGAAAGGACGTGATTCCAAGCCACCCACCCAAAGTAACTATTGATTATTAGTGCTGTCGGAATGGACGTGATTTCCAGCAGCTGATGTATATTGAACACACAATGAGTAGGGCTGTGATGTGTGGAAGGTTGGAAAGGATGTGATTCCAAGCCACCCGCTCAAAGTAACTATTGATTATTAGTGCTGTCGGAATGGACGTGATTTCGAGCAGCTGATGTATATTTAACACACAATGAGTAGGGCTGCGATGTGTGGGAGGTTGGAAAGGACGTGATTCCAAGCCACCCGCCCAAAGTAACTGGAGCAGGTAACAGATTTAGTTTAACATGTGATTTTGAAACAGTTATGAGTTCAAGGCAGTGAGTATATATTTTTTTATACTGTAAAGTGTGTCGCAAGTATCAATATTATTACAGTGATTATTGAAATCTTGACACAGACAACGAAGAGGTACATGCATTTGAAAATTCGATCTACATGTATTTAAATATAGCGGTTGGAAATACCGAGAGGGCCTAAAAGGGACATTAAACATCACTTCGCCAAGCAGAAATGGACTGTTTATCATCCCCCTTAATAGTTTTACCATAAATAAAACGCCAAGCATCTCCCTACGGCTCTGTAGTGAAGGCAGCTGTAACAGTTTTAACCGGCTGTAATAGGGCGGTAGGTTCTTTGATGGATCCCAGGGCAAATGATTTAAAGCAAAGAGCAAAAATTGCTTCTGGACCGATTCTAATTTTTCGCTATGAACCTGATAACGCGGGTTCCAGATAATGGAAGCATATTCCAATATAGGTCTTACTAACGATAAAAAAGAGTTTTAGTGACATAAGGCTCATTGAATTCCTTTGACCACCTTTTTACGAAAGCCAAAGTGCCTCTAGCCCTATTCACACACGATTCGATATGTAATTTGAAGTCCAGTTTAGGGTCCATTATAACGCCAAGATCAGTAAAGTTTGTGACTTGCTTAATGATATAATCGCCTATCATGTACTGATACGTTTTAAAAGATTGCCTCGTAAAACACATAAACTTGCACTTCGGTAAATTTAGTGACATGACGTTCACGTCACACCACTCAACCAGGTTATTCAGATCCGATTGAAGAAGTGCCCTATCTTCAGGTGAGCGAATGGGCATAACCAGTTTGACATCGTCAGCGCACATCAGCGGTATGCAGCGCTTCAAAACATTTGGGAGGTCATTAATGAAGAGCAGAAACAACACTGGACCAAGGTGACTGCCGTGTGGAACTCAAGGATCACATCGGGTAACAGAACAATTCGATGTGTCGTCTGAAAAAATCAAATCAAGATATTTGCCAAAAATATTATGAATTCTGTTAAGTTGATAAAGACCAATGTCTGCAAGGTCATTTAAAAACTCGTAGAATACCACATTACAAGCAGTGGGAACTAGCATTCCGTCACTAAAATTCCACGACACAAAGGGCAGATTAAAATCGCCAGCTACTAAGACAGAATCAACAGACCTTGACATAGCAAATATAAGTTTCAATAGGGAAGAATGTTTTAAGTATATAGAAATATCTGACTGGAGCGGAATATAAGACGCAACAAAATATTTATAAGTAGATAAGAGTTTAACTCGCACGCAGAGGATTTCAACATCAGAAGAATCATCGAAGTACACTTCCTCAGCAGAGAACCTGGTATGTACGGCGATTAACACGCCTCTTTCCAAAAGATCTCATAAGAATCTGCTAATATCTCAGAGTTAAACACAGTTGGTTTCAACCATGTCTCAGTAAAAACCAAAACATCATAACAGAGTTCATGACTACGGAGAAAAAGATCAACTAGTTCAGTATTTAGACCCCTAACATTCTGATAATAGACGTTGAGGCCATTATGAAAGGTGTCAGACAAATCTATGACTCCGCGGGAATTTCTACATCTTTTCGAAAAAAATGGAAGGGCTTAATGTATACATTACTGGGCCAAAGAGAAGCATTGAAAAGTTTGCTATATTCACTTTCAATCACTCGAACTTTAAAAGCGACTCTCACTAAAGTGTTAATGTCGACATCTCTCTTTACTAACTTAAAACAAGCGACATTAGAAGCAGCAATGCCAAAGTGATCAGAGATGTATTTAAAAATACTCTCCTCAGTGACCGATGGCTTAAATGAGGACAAATGAATCCATTTATACCGCACAAATACATCTAACTCAGCATTGTCATTGCTACCACTAACAACACTCGATTTTTGCGTAATTTCTTTTGATGCACTCTTTCGTTGTCTGTCAGAAACATCAACAGATGGCACATTTGCATTAACTGCGCTAGATGCAGTATCTGCATACGATACAGTGCCAGCAGAGCGCGACACTGCACTAGTATTTGTCACATTGTTGACAACCATTTCAGCATCAGACTTATTGGAATTATCAGAAGGCACATTCGATTTATTTTTAAGATTATTAGCTTTAGTTGATTTAGATGTGGATGCAGTAGATTTAGTTTTAGATGTAGAATTGGAACTAATTGATGTTGATGTATTTCCAGATGTAGACGTAGTTTTAGACGAATGAGAGGCATTAGAAGATGAGACGTTTTTAGATGTAGATGTAGATGTAGCTGCAGGCGAAGAAGAAATTGTTTTTGTAATAGAACTAGTAGAGAGTATTTTCGATGTTTGCGGCTGAGTAATAAAAGCAGCAGGTATAGATGTAAGAACAATTGCGGCTGCGTGCTCACCGAAATGTAGATCCTGATCAAACGTCACACCCAAGATTTTGGGGTGTAAGACAGTCGGTAGCGTAGAGCCATCGACGGGAATGTTCAAAATGGTCAACATTTGGGACGTCCATGTTGTAAATAAGGTCGCAGAAAATTTAGTCAGTGATAATGCCAGGCTTCGCGAGGCGAAAAAACTGGATAGATCAGGGAGGTAACCGTTTATTTTATTGCATAGCTCATCGATCTGTGGGCCTGGGCCTGTGGCCATTACTGTGCAGTCATCGACGTAGGAAACGATTGTGACTCCTTCCGGTGGTGAAGGTAGCTTAGTTATGTAGAAATTAAACAAAAGTGGGGATAGGACACCACCCGGTGGCACCCCTTGTTTAATTCTCCTTGGTTTTGATGTTTCGTTTCTAAATTGCACCGATGCCTGCCGACCACCCAGATAATTTGCGGTCCACCTTTTAAGACATGGGAAGGGTAGACCCTTCCAGGTCTTGCAGTAACGAGCCATGGTTGACGGTACCAAAAGCTTTTGATAGGTCTAGCGCTACGAGTACTGTTCTATGGTGGGGGTTTTGATTTAAACCGCAATTTATCTGGGTGTCAATGGCATTTAGCGCTGAGGTAGTGCTATGGAGTTTTCTGAATCCATGCTGATGAGAGGCTAGGTGCACATTTGCTTGGAAATAAGGGAGCAATATGGCTTCGAGCGTCTTTGCCACTGGCGATAGGAGAGATATCGGACGATACGACTCTCCTATGTTAGCTGGTTTACCAGGCTTTAGTAGCGGGACCATCTTGGCCATTTTCCATTTCTCGGGTATGACAAAGGTGGAAAGAGACAGGTTGAAGACCTGCGCTTTTAAGCATGGGCATGGCTATGCCGTCTGGGCCCACTGCTTGGGATGGTTTAGCGCGACCAATGGCGTCCTCAACCTCTTTAGCGGTGATGGTGATTGGTGACGCGCTGAATTTGTGTTTATGTGCGTGTCTGTTGGCCCTCCGTCTATCTTTGTCGACCGTAGAATGCATTATATATTGTCGGCAGAAAGCGCTCGCGCATTTTTTCGCATCCGACAGCACATCTGATGCGTTGGTTTATATCCCTTATTTGGGGGTCGCCTGGATCAAGTTGCCTTATAAGGTCACGTTCTCTCGATAAGTTTGCGGCCTCCGCCGGGAAGTGGGGCCAGATTTCGGGAATTCTCCCGGCGGGAATGAAACGTGCCGAGGCGGATTCAATGACCTTGCGGAAGGCACGCTCCCCTTGGCCGGCATCAGTCGGGATAGGGAGGGCAGCAAAGAGGTTGTCTGTAAAAGATTTATATTCTTCCCACTATCCTTTTTTAAAGTTTATGAAAGTGCGTTTTTCTGTGACGATGAAGACGGCGGTACGCTTGAGCGAAATAAGTACAGGCAGGTGCTCGGATGCCAATGTTACCATCGGCTGCCAGTTGGCGCAGTTTACGAGTTCTGCGCTCACGATTTAGATATCTGGTGAACTGTGACAGCTTCCTACCATACGTGTGGGGCGCCTCCGTTTATTGTGTAGAACGTCGTTTCTTCTATTTGAACCGCCAACATCTCACCCCTACTGTCCGCCCGCAAGTTTGAATGCCATAGATCGTGATGGGCATTGAAATCGCCTAAGATAATGCGATTGTTGCCAGTGAGTAAGGCTCTGATATTAGGGCGGTATCCACTGGGGCAACAGGTGGCAGGGGGGATGTAGATGTTGATGATTTCTAGGTTTGCATAGCCTGACCGAATAGATAGGCCTTGACGTTCTAAGACATTGTCCCTGTCAAATATATAATATTGCACAGAGTGGTGTATTATAAACGCGAGGCTGCCTCCATTTCCGCTCTCGCAATCTTTTCTGTGGACATTATACCCAGAGCAGGTCTGCAATGCAGATCGTGCTGTGAGTTTAGTCTCGTGAATCGCAGCAATGCGGATGTTATACCGCTTCATGAAATCGACTATCTCCGTAATCTTCCCAGTTAGTCCATTAGAGTTTAACTGCAGAATTCTGAAGTGCATGGGGAGAGACGTCGCCACTCTGGGGGTAAGTGACGAGTGACTACGCCTGGGTTGAGGAAGGCCAGGACGCAATTGCTGTTGTGGCCCTGGGACTGGGCGTCCTTGGGCAAGCATTGGGGTACCCGGATGATTTGGGTTTGCGACCTGGCAACATGGCGCGATAAAACTCGTCGGGGGGTTGCCGTCGTGGATACCAGAACATCTAGGAAAGTGGCACCACCCAAGGCAGGAGCTGCATTGGGCGGATGTCGCAAACATATATATTCTGTGCTTGCAAACGGTGCAAACGGAGGTAGGGACTAAGAGTCTGTTTCCCTGACCTACACGATTGCTGCCGGAAAAGAGGGGGGAGAAGACGGGGGCAGGGGCTGTTGCTCAGCATTGCTTCCGACTCTACTACGAAGATTGTAGTTATGGGTGGTAGCAGCTGTTTGAGTTGTTGGCGCCGTGGGGCGCGAGCAGCAGCGGGTACTTGTTGTGGCTTGCTGAGCAGCGGGGCTGCTGGGAGGTAGTGGGGGAGCGCTTAAGCGTAGACTACGGGACGCCCTTGGGCGTGAACAGCAAGTTACGTGGACGTCGGGTTTTGGGATCAAGCCCAGAACAACCTGTCCGATGCAACCATCCCTTACACGAGACACACTGAACAGAGTATGACCGTCCTAAAAAGATTCTTTTCCGGCAGATGCAGCAAAACCCTTTCTCAGGACCGGGGGCAGGAGACGGACCCGGATTGGATTCGATACCTTCCCGGAGCAAGAGTATATGGAGCAGTCCTGCTGCAAGGAGCTGCTGGGAGGATGACAATTTGTGGGAGGGACGCAACAAATTAAATTGGGTTACACTGAGATGACAGTCCTTGGTCGGGAAAAATCCCGAGTCGCTCCGGTACATAGAACCGACTGCCTTGGGAAGCGAAAAAAGTCCTTTTAGGTGTTGTTTATTTGTTGATTTCTTGGACCTTGAACACACAAAAAGGCTTCTTATTTAAGTAAATTGAAAAATTAAACAAACTTACATTTTTTAATTTTCGTTAATTTGCTGCTTTTTCGATGCTCTTTCGAGTGAAATTTCAAAAGTCTCTTATTGAAAATTATTAATAGAAAAGTAAATGGTTTTTAATTTGTTAATAAACAAATGTTTTTCTCCCTTAGGGAACTAACTCCCAAAACAAACAAATCAATTCAAATTTTTTATTGCTTTCGTGATGCCAACTTCTCTCCCAAAACAATTTTTCCTTTTTTCGAAGTTCGTTTGTGATAGCGGGAATGGGAAATGGGAAAAAACTCCCAAGATTTTTGTTTTCGTGATTGTGTGAATGGGAAAAGGGAAAAATCTCCCAAAAAATATATGTTCAGAATTGGGCTGAATGATTTATTTGTTGATGTGCATACAAGTCACTGCTTAGTATTGGCTTAGAGATGATAGTATCCCTTAGCGTTGCTAATATTCGTCACAATATATTTTTAAGCGGTGTTCAACAATTCATGATAACTTGAACCACACGTGTCCTTTATATTTTTAGTTTTGCATTTAATATTGGGAAGATGACGGTTGAAGATATATTGAAACTTCGCATTAGCTTATGTTGGTAGCTACTTTCAGCTAGATGAGAAAAATTGGTTGCGCGGAAGTACCACACCACTTTTGTCAAAAGAAAATTATATCGTTCTTGAACTTATTGTGGTTTAATTGATTCGATTGCAGGATCGCCATTATATTTGGTGCTTAACTAAATATTAAAATATTTATTTTTTAAGAATATTATATAATTTATTTGATATTTTAAAATATTATGATCAAAAATTTTCTTTTTGAATTATTCAAAAATTTTCATTTACCAAAAACTAATTCGATAACAAAATATTTTAAATTCAAAGTATAAAATACAAAGTTAATAATTAACAACAAATAATAAACACTATAGCCACGACGCAAATTTTTTAACCGTTCATTAATAAAACCTTACTTCGCTATACATTTTATTTCATCGCAATGAAGCAAAACGAGGTTCACAACGGTTGATTGGTGAAAGGCATAGTCTTATCCTGGAAATTTGAAAATTTAATACCTAAATACATGAACAAAGTTTAAAACAAAAAAAAATTTCTTTGAAATATAATCTAAGAGAAGATGGAAGAAGAAGAGCTTCATAGACACGTATTAGGCACAGCATAAGCAATCTTGAGGTGCAGAGAGATCTTAGATATGGCATACAATCTTGCCTAAATTCAACTTTTTAGGAGATCCATCATTTTTAATTAATATTGATAAATAACACCTAAAGCAAATACGCTTAAGGTCGCAAAGCACATACAGAAGATTGTGCATTCACGATTTTAAAATTGCTTCGTTCTGCGCACTACGTCACACTTGACTGCTTCAGCGAAAAAAGAAAGAGAGAAAAAAAACAAGAGCTAAAGGTAAATAACGTAAAAATTGCCCATAAAAAACAGCTGAACTAATGTTTACATGCGCAATGCGCCACCTTCTCTTATTCTATCATGGCTTAAGGTGACTTTTGCATCGTTTTGGCACTTGCTGACCTTGAATACACGCGCTTTAATTGCTTCAATCCATAAGCAACGCAACGCCAACGTCAAAGGAACACACAAATATTTTTAATTATCGTTCTTTTTGAAGTTTCTTGCATTGTAGACATAAAACCCGATTTTCTAACACCGTCGAACTAAATAAAAAATATAATTTTGTATTCATATCGATTTCGTGATCGATCAGCGGAGACGGCGGAACATATCCTTCTGGAATGCGACGCAATCTGATGAGGGCACAACAGACCAATGTTCGCAGTGCAATTCTCAATAAATTTTCGATCTATCTGTGGCAGGGAAACTTATAACGTTCTTTATTTCAAAGTTACACTTTATTTGACAAATCACTGAACGATTTCTTACAAATAAATTGCTTTTTAGCGTTATATAGGAGCAAGTTAAGGTATAATGCATAGGTATAAAAAGCTTGCATGCATAAAATCATTTTTATTATATGAAAGTAGTATGACATTGAGATTTTAGTTCTGCTATTTTTAACACAGAGTTATTTTTTAACATAAAATAAGAAGTAAAAAACATGATTAATGACTACATTTAGGCAAGTTGCACAAGAGGCTACGCGTATTAGACGCTGCAAGCGAAATTTGTACGCTTTGATGCCGAACACATGTATGTGAATGGAGAGCTGCATACGAGCCGTCAGCTGCATGAAAGCGACAAAGCATGAAATTTTCGTGTAGCTAGGCGTACAGCAATGTTAGTCGCTAGGCGTAAATACGCCTGGAATAGAGCAAGAAGAAGATGTTTGTTTGCAAACTTGTGTGCTGTGCTTCTGTTGCTATAAATATATATTTCATATAAAAAAATATAAAATGGTCGACGCGACTAAATTCGTTCAATTGGTTCAGAATTATCCTTGCCTATACAAAAATAATTTAGCAGAATATTCGAAGAAAGATGTTACAGAAAAAGTCTGGGCAGCAATTGGTGTGGAAATGAAGTGGTCAGATCTGTAGATTTTGGATTTCTTTTTATAAATAAAAACAAAGAGTATGTCTAAATAGATCTAAATTTATTACATTCTTCCTTGCAGTGCCCGACTGCAAAGAAAAGTGGAAGAACTTGCGAAATGGCTTTGTAAGAAGTCTCATGCCTCTCCTAGTGGATCTTCTACTAAAGCGAATAGGCCTTACTATTTGCACGACATTATGCAATTCGTTCTTCCATATGTAAAACCAGTGCATCATTCTGAAAATACCAGAAACATTATAATATCAGAAATGGAAGAACAATATTTGGATGAAATTGAAAATGGATCAATTGCTGACGACAACTACAGCGATTTTGCTCCCACGAAGACAGGGTCTTTGATCTACAACAACCTAGAATCACATCCGGCCAAAAAAAAGCAATTTTGAACGAACATTTAGTGCCAAGAAGAGAAAAAAAAACAGCCCGAGACGAAGTCGATTTGGCGATTCTAAATTACCTTAAAACAAAAAAGGGAAGTACAACTTCGGAAAAACCAAAAAAAAATGTTTCTAATGAGCTTACTTCCCGACGTAAGAAGTCTTTCTCACGAGAATTTGCGCACATTTAAAATTCGATCTATGATGCTGCTAGAGGAGCTTTTAAATGAACAAAGGGCACAATCTGTCAGGCGGGAACTGTTTGATCCAGCAACGTCTTATGGTTAAAATATAGAAGTCTGCACCCCAGCTCCTTCGACCGATGATACTCCAACCTATACTCCAGTACTATATGAAACAATTGACTGTGAAAATGAAAGAGCCTTTTACACAAACGAGTAAACTTGCATTTTTGTATATTATTTATTATATAATTATACTATTATTTAGTTATAAACAGAGGTTAGAATGGGTATGTTTTCAGTGGGCTGATCTCATAAGTATCTTACTACATAGAAGTAGTCATGAATTAGACGATACAATAGTGAACGAAGAAAGTACCAGTGTTACAAGTGGATACTAGTTTGAATACATGTACACTCAGGGAAATAAGTATTGGCACAAGGCCTTTTTGCGGTTTTCACCTAGTTTTGCTTTAGAAAAATAATTATATAAATATTTATATAAATAAGATGAACTAAAAAATCACATGCTTAAAATTTTTCCCAAAATTTAGAACACGTTTTTGAAATCGGTTTGCATAGTTTTCGTTCTACAATTCAATTAAGTTTTATTTAAAAATAGTAAAAACAAAAAACCAAGTATATATTTATTTTTAGTTGAATTTTCTTTTTTCCATAGGCAAAACCGATCTAACCGCTGATTAGTGCAAATGAAACATTCCACTATTTTTCCCGACGTTTCGCTAAAACTTTTTTAGCATCTTCAGGGGCATTTCCATTTTAAATTACAAACATAAGTTTTAATTTAAGAGGCCATTACAAACATACCTACTTGGTAATCACGCGCAGATACATACATAGAGATTCGCGTAGATACATATATAGACATATAACATAGTCAATAGACTCACAATATATAACTTACATTAAAAATTGCACAATTTTACATTAAAAAACTACCCTTATTAAACATGAAAAACATAAAAATAAAAATATCGGTACCACCTCTTGATGTAGTGTTGTCAATATTAAATTCTAAATTCTTTTTGTTTATCATGTAAACATAAAACATATGACGAAGCTATTTGATCCGTATCTTCCTTCTTATTTATTGTTTTCTCTCTTTTTTGCAGTATCCTAAGGTTTTCCAGTGTGTACCTAGTTGTTTCCCTCTTTTCTTTGTCCAAAATTCTTGTGTTGGCAAAATCAGCTGTGTGTCCAGTGTCTGTTATATGTTGCGTAGGGCGGTTCTGTTTTTTTGTTTTTTGATGTCTGCTTTATGTTCTGCTAACCTGGTACCCAAGGTTCGCTTTGTCGTTCCAATGTACACTTTGTCGCAGCTTTCGTTTTCTTTTCCCTTACATTGTATTTGGTAAACAACATTGCTCTGTTGTTGGATATCGATGGCACTTTTGTTTTTGTATAGACTGACGACAAAGTGTTGTTGGATTTGTATGCGAATACGATGTTCTCGTCTTTCTTAAATTTGCGGTCAATGTTTTCGCTCAGCTTAGGTATGTAAGTGACGCTATAGTATTGTTTGACAGTGTTAGCTGTATCTTTGGTTTCTTTGTTATGTCTTTGCCCATTTATTTTCGTAAGTTTCGTTTCAATTAATTCGCTTCGGGATAGTTGTTGTTCTTCAGGATCCCTCTGATTTTCTTTATGTTCGCCTGGTGAATTTGCTTATGACTTATTGTTAATATTTTGTCTATTAGATTGTTGGCAGTATTTATTTTATATGTTTTCGGCTGTGATGAAAGATAATTTATGTGCCGTTCAGAGGAAGTTGGTTTGGAGTACCAGTCTTGGAGGAGTTCTTGGTGTTTTCTATAAATGCGTACGTCCAGAAAAGGGATGCTTTCATTTTCTTCCATTTCAAAGGTGAATTGGAGTTTAGTATGGTACTTGTTTAGAGTTTTTAGGATTATATCCACGTCATTTCGTTTGATGATTGCCAAAATGTCGTCAACATATTTTGCTATGAATTTAATGTCAATATTGTGTTTGGATTTTAGCTCCGAGAGGGTATTGTCCAGTAGATCGTCCATCATGCAGTCAGCTATTGTTGGGGAAAGGGGGTTTCCCATGGGCATTCCGAAGATCCGGTAGTAGAGCTTATTATCATACATAAAGTAGTTATTGTCCTTGAGGCAAAAGTCAAGAATGTCTTGAAATAAATTTTTTGGGATATTTGTCATATTTTTAATCTTGTCCCATTTGTACATTATGATCCTGGTTGCTAAATTCGTTGGTAAATTGGTAAACAGATACACTACATCAAACGAAACTAGTACATCATCTTAACACACACATGTTCAATAATTTTCCTTTAAGCTCAAATGAATTTTTGATGTTGTATTCTTTGAATATAGAAGTATGGAAGTACATAGCTGAAACAACTTGCAATTAATTTTTGCTGCTATAATTTTATTCGCATGTGTATACATAGTTCAAGCTAGCCTCATTAACAGAACAGATCGAGCACTATTCGTAATATTATTTGATATGAATTATTATTCACTTTTTTTTCAACTATTTGAATTAAATTTATTGCATTAAATGTTGTTAAATGGGGTGTAAAACTGGCTAACAGTTTTTATAAACAATAATTCCACTGCCAGGGCAAAGAATCATTTGGTAAAATAAATAATTGCTTAAATAGTGTCGTAAGTTTTTTGGGGCAGAATTTTCCATTATGTTTACATTATCGAACTCTGGCAGAGTACTTGGGTTCCGCTGAACTGGTTGCTGGTTTTCGATATCGGGAAGGAAGGTCGTGTATGATATGCCATCTTTTTTCCTTATAAAATTATGTAGGATACAAGCACTTTGTATAATTGAAATGATTGTTTCGTACTTTGGCATCGTATAGGTGTTGAGAAAACTCCAAATTTTTTACCATCATCCCGAAACTGCACTCTATGTTCTTCCTACCGCGGCTTAGTCTATAATTAAATATGCGCATCTTGTTGACAATGTTTCTTTCCGGATAAGGCCGCATAACATTTTTCCTTAAAGGAAAAGCGTTATCTGCTACGAAATAATATGGAAACTTATTTCCACTGTCGTCATGCGGTAGTTCCTTTGGGGGTGGTAAATTATTGTAACTTTCTAACCAACGTCCAAACGTCGAAATTCTAAAAACTCCCCCGTCGCTATTTCGTCCTGCAAATCCGCATTCTATTGATGTAGATATCCCGTCGGCATCGCAACAGGCGAGTAATATTACTGAATGGTAGTTTTTGTAATTGAAATTAGCTGAACCCGAATTTAGATATTTTTGAATTCGCACATGCTTTCCGTCGATAGCTCCTAAGCAATTTGGCAGCTGCCATGGATCAGAGAACCGTGCCGCAATACTCTTCCAACACTCCTCATTTGGCAACGTCATATAACAATCATTTAGTGAATTCCATATAGCTTTTGTTGTTTCTTCAACAATTACTCCGATTGTACGTTCTCCTCTTTGAAAATATAAAGCAAGCCCATTGAACGTGCATCCTGTAGCCAGATACCTAAACAAAAAGTTATAAAGAATTTAAACCACGCACATACACAACAACATTCGCGCCACCAACTCAGTAGTGGCCTCAATTCAAAGATACTCAGATCTAATGAAAAGCTCCGACTCAGAAAGTATTCCTATAACAAATCGAATTTTTCATCAGAACAGGGTTGTTGTTGTTGTAGCAACATCTAATACTAGGAGTTTCAACAGAGTTGAATGACAAAGAAATTATTGCTAGAGTTGTTGGTTCTACATTACAATTGACTCGGTGGTGTATGTCATGCGGAGACATACCGCATGGAAGATATACATGACGCATGACGGGATGATTCTGGATAAGTAAGAATTTACTCTGTAACAATATCTAGATCGAAGCTGAGCAAGTGACAAGGTGACAAGGAACTCACTGGGAAGTGTTTAACTACCCCAGGTCCCGGAAGGTTTTGGAGGGACTAAGCACTATTGAAAGTACTTTAACCAGATTATGAAAGGCGAGATGATATCGGGCCCTGGAAATGTGCGTACTGATCTGCAACGTATGGAAATGCGGTTTAAGCCAACTGTGTTTAGAAACCTTTGCGGGCCAGCACGTATTTATCTGGATAAAACGGTTTCGGTCGGGAAATCCCGGCTTAGAAAATTTCAGAAGCAGCTTGTTTAGCATATCATTTCGATCTTCAACAAGGAGGAGTTCGTGTTATTCAGATGTCATAACCAAATATTCCATAGCAGTTATGAATGGTAGTAGAATTATGGTAGGCCTGCAACTGTATCCAGTGGAGTTTATGTAGATCGGAAGACCATACTGGTGGCTCAAAAAAAGATCGGTCGGCTAATTGCATTCTACATCGTCAAAGGTGTTGCTTTGTACTTTCCCCCAAGTGCTGCAAGCGTTTTGTGTCGCATCTCTACGCAGCAGTTTAAATGGCCTAGGCGGTTATGTGCTATATAGTGATAACGACGGCTCATAGATTTCACCGCAACCAATCCAATCGCTCGCTCAACGGTTGAATTCAGCAATTGTGTAGGTCAGGGAAACAGACTCTTAGTCCCTACCTCCCTTTGCACCGTTTGCCAGCACAGAATATATACGTTTACGACATCCGCCCAATGCAGCTCCTGCCATGGACGGTGCCACTTTCCTAGATGTTCTGGTCTCCGCGACGATCTGCACTGCAGACGTGTTCGGGGTATAGTGTCCACAGAAAAGATCGCGAGAGCGGAAATGTAGGCGGCCTCGCGTTTATCATACACCACTCTGTGCAATATCATATATTTGATCCCGGCATCGACCGCAGGGACAGTGTCTTAGAACATTAAGGCTTATCTGTCCGGTCAGGCGATGCAAACCTAGAAATCATTAACATCTACATCCCTCCTGCCACCTGTTGCCCCAGTGGATACCGCCCTAATATCAGCGTCTTACTCACTGGCAACAATCGCATTATCTTAGGCGATTTCAATGCCCATCACGATCTATAGTATTCAAACTTCCGGGCGGACATTAGGGGTGAAATATTGACGGATCAAAGAGAAGAAACGACGTTCTGCACAATAAACGGAGACGCCCCCACACGTATGGTAGGAAGCTGTCACAGTTCGTCGGACATATCAATCGTGAGCGCAGGACTCACTGCGTCAACTGGCAGCCGATGGTAACATTGGCATCCGACCACGTGCCTATACTTATTTCGCTCGAGCGTTCCGCCGACTTCATCGTCACAGAAAAACGCACTTTCATTAACTTTAAAAGAGGAAAGTGGGACGAATACAAATCCTTCACAGACAACCGCTTTGCTGCACCCCCTGATGCCCGCCAAGGGGAGCGTACTTTCCGCAACGTCATAGAATCCGCCTCGGCTCGTTTAACTCCCGCCGGTAGAATTCCCGAAATTCGTCCCCACTTCCCGGCGAAGGCCGCAAGTTTAGCGCGAGAACGTGACTTTATAAGACAGCTCGATCCCGGCGACCCCCAGATAAGGGATATAAACCAACGCATCAGATTGCTTGTGGATGAACACAAGCGGGCGAAATGGGAGGAGCACCAAAGCGGTTGTAACCTCTCTGCCGCTGTAGATAAACTTTGGTCCACCGTAAAGTGCCTATCGAATCCGCCTAGGCACAATGACAAAGTTTCCATCGCCTTTGGCGATAAAGTGCTGTTGAATGCGAAAAAATGCGCGAGCGCTTTCTGCCGACAATATATAATGCATTCTACGGTCGACAAAAATAGACGGAGGGCCAACAGACACGCACATAAACATAAATTCAGCGCGTCACCAATTACCATCACCGCCAATGAGGTTGGCGATGGCATCGGTCATGCTAAACCATCCAAAGCAGTGGGCTCAGACGGCATAGCCATGCCGATGCTTAAAAGCCTAGGGAGAGAGGGTTTCAAATATTTAGTGCATGTTTTCAACCTGTCTCTTTCCACCTTTGTCATACCCGAAAAATGGAAAATGGCCAAGGTGGTCCCGCTACTAAAGCCTGGGAAACCAACTAACATAGGAGGGTCATATCGTCCGATATCTCTCCTATCGCCAGTAGCCAAGACGCTTGAAGCCATTTTGCTCCCCTACTTCAAAGCAAATTTGCAACTAGCCAATCATCAGCATGGCTTCAGAAAATTACACAGCACATCCACCGCGTTAAATGCCATTAGTACTCAAATAAATTGCGGATTAAATCAAGACCCTCATCATCGGACAGTACTCATTGCGTTAGACCCGTCAAAAGCTTTTGATACGCTCAACTATGGCACGTTACTGCAAGACCTGGAATAGTCTCCCCTTCCTGCAAGTCTTAAAAGGTGAACCGCAAATTATCTGTGTGGTCGGCTATCATCGGTGCAATTCAGGAATGCAAGATCCAAACCAAGAGGAATTAAACCAGGTGTGGCACAGGGTGGTGTCCTATCCCCTATTTTGTTTAACTGGGAGAGCATGCAATTGCAATTGTACCGAAAATCCAGAGCCGTAATAAAATCCTCAAACCTCTTGCCGGCAGCACTTTGGGTAAAGATAAAGAAACGCTCATTACCACTTACAAAGCAATTGGCCGGCCGATTGTATGCTACGCGTCCCCGATATGGTGGCCAAGTCTAAAGGCTACTCACTGGAAGAATTTACAGGCCTGCCAAAATACAGCCCTCAGAACCGCTACGGGCTGTCGTCTTACGCCCCCAGAACACCATCTACATAATGAGGCGAGAATACTCCCCATTAGGGAGATAAATGACATGATAACGAAATAGTTTCTGTTGAATACCCAGAAACCTGGATTACCCAACAGACATCTGATTGATGAGGCTACACCGCCCAGGGCTTAAGGGGTCATCTCCGTAAGCATTATGAGGAAATAAGATACCTGAGGACCCAGCCATATAAAGCTAAAAGGCACAAACAGGTCCTCAGTGAAATCCACAAAGAGTCGGACCTCTATGCCAGGAATTGCCCGGTGAATCCAGTACTTAAATAACAATACCCAAAACTAGCAGAAGAGGAACGACCACTGTTAACACAACAACAGGAGAAACGCACTCTGCCTAGGGAAACGCGCGTCACTCTAGCTAAACTTCGATCTTGATACTGTAACAGGTTAAACTCTTACATATCCAGAATCAACCCCGAGATACATAATGTATGCCCCGCTTGCAATGTGTCCCCACATGACACCACCATCTCTTTAATTGTAATGTGGAACCAACGCCTCTAACGCCCCTTTAATTATGGTCCACCCCTGTCGAAACAGCAAGTTTCCTTCGACTCCCTTTAGAAGATATTGATGACAATTTGTGATCGGTCGCAGCTATTAGGTGGGGCGAAACATTGCTACAACAACAACAACAACGCTACTGAACCTTTTCCGAAAATGACCCCGTACATTGAATGAAACAATGTTATACACATACCTTAATGTTACCATAAGCCGTTTTTCAGGAGGGACACTTTCGCACATATTGGTGCTTTCTTTCTGTATGGAAGCACCAACGAGCATAACCAAATCCTTGAATGTAGCTTTTGACATGCGATAAAATGTCCAGAACTTTGTATCATCCTGAGACTACCCCTTTGCACATACAAACAGTCTACAATTTACATTTTTCTGAATATATGGATGTGCCCAATATTTTCTCTATGCTTTATTTTCCTTTCTGCAACGAGGGAAATTTAGCAATTCCAATTCTTCGTCGCTGGACATGTTTATGTTGACCGATACAAACAAAATTTGATATTGAAAACCGTTTTGAATTGAAAATTCTTTTGTTTACTTATGCGCTGTGGTGAAAACTTTTTATTTTATTTTATACAAAATCGACTTTGTATAATGGCAATTATACAGCATAAATAAATTTTTGTAGCGACGCTTGTAAGTAGCTAGGTATGCAGATCTTGAAGCGTAGAGGAATTGAAGCTACATGAAATATCTTGTACGCGTCTATGACGCGTAGCCACAAGTGCACCTTGCCTTATACGTGTTTCATTTATTTTCATTGAGTAATAAATCGTAAAAATAAAAATCATTTTATTATAAAGTATATGTGAAGCCCCATAGATAAAATGAGTAATAGAATGAACATTGGTTTATATATTACATTTTTAAAATGAAAATCTCCTGCTAACAAAGTAATATAGTGAACTTTGTTTTGTAAATTACATTTTTAAAATGAAAATCTCCTGCTAAAAAAGGAGCAAAACATAACTACATTTTTTCATTTTCGTACTTAACTAAAGTCCCTTTTGTGAATCAGGATTTTGGGCATATTTTGAAAAAACTCCGAACATTATTCCTTAATTATATGTCATTCGATGCCTACTTCACGCCAAGGCGAATTCATTACAGGTGATGTTATCCCATCAGCTGATTGCTTCTTCTTGATAATTTTCCATACAAAGCCTAGTACTACAACATGTCAGTTAATCGAAATCAATGAAAATTGTCTTTTGACTTGACATTCTTCACCACGGCGAATTGGTTGAATTCGCTTTGCCACCACCTAGTATAGATTCGGCTTGCTTCAAGCCTTCCACTCTATTCGCAACATAACCTCAATTTGAGCTGCCAAACTATATAGTAAGCAATGCACCTACCCTGCAAAAATGGTGTGACCGAAAACACACACAGCCACACGAATTTTTGACAGGGGTGACGATTTGGAATGAAAAATTCTCCAAATGAAATAGCATTTTGACAATTTTAGCTTTCCCACTATGTATCGTGCTCTCTCGCACCTATTATATTCATACGGATGGTGAAACACGTCATTGTTGCTTGCAAAAAAATGTTCTGCTATGAGCATCTAATGAGCATCGGTGTCGGCGGTGAAAATTTCAAGTTTGCCAAATAAATTATGTAAATAAGAGTTTATTTTGAGGACCTGAGGCGTTGGTCTGATATAGATTATTATTCATAAAATGTGAAAAAAATTCAACTTGCATTCGTAATACCCAACAAAAAAAGGAACAAAAAGAATAATCAAATTTGTTTGAGAATAGCGGTGGAAAATTTTTGTATGTTTGGATAAAATAAACAATAGTTAACACCCTTTCGGTAAGTCTTTTAAATGAATCTGCTCTAACTCGCGCCGCCCGAACTTTGAAGTAATTCAATAATGTACTTGAGTTAGCCCAATAAATAAAACGATGTTAATCAAAAATTTATTTTTTCTCTTTTCTTCATCCAACAGTTAACAAATTCTAGGAGCGGCTTATCCATGAAACCATTGAAGCAACCGACTCCGACCGCTCCGCAACCCAATGCACCATATACAAATGCTAACTTACCAGGTGCTACTCAGCAAGATGCTCTACCATTATCCAATGGACCACCAACTGGTATGCAAGCGCAACAACGGGACCATCAACAACAACAACCGAATAATAAAAATAACTTTATAGCTGGTCAATATGCCAATGATCAAACAGCTAAGCCGCCGCCTCGAGCCAATGCTCCAACTTCCATGTATTCTCCAGCAATGACACCGCCAGGGCAGTCTGTACATGGCGGTCCCAATCACATGACTATAAATAGCACAATTATACCTGGCTTGCCTCATATGCCACCACCAAAACAAGCAGTATATGCAAACAAACATTTTTAAAAAATTTTCTGTCTAATAAATGTTGTTATTTTTCTAGACTGGCCACCTACACCACCAACATCATATGCAGGCGGTGTTACATCTGTCTAATGCAGTCACAATCCGGTACACCTTAACACCCTATGCACCAGCCACTTGGTGGCCATGAGCAACATGGTCCTCCAGGTATGCCGCCCGCATGTACTGGACCAGGTGGGGCAATGACACCACATCCAGTTATACCAAGGTATATACCACAACAGCAACCGGGTTATGCAATGCCACAACAGCAACATCAACAACCTCCCCAGGCTGGCTATCTGCCAATGCCACACAACCGGGCTATCCACCACAACCTGGCTACCTGGTTATCCTCCACAACCTCAACAGCCAGGTTATTCTCTACAACAACCAGGTGGTTACATGGGTCAAATGATGCCACCAACACAACCTAGACAGGCGTCAATGCCCAGTCAGCCACCCATGCCGGGTCAACCCCAAATACCCGGACGTCCTGGTTATAATGTATGCTAAAACAAAATATTGCTGATTATTATTTTGTATTATTTTCTTTAGCAACCACCTGCACCTGTTACTGGTATATATCAACAGCCCCAACAGTATGATCAAGCCCAACGCCGTTTAGATCCCGATCAGATGCCAAATCCAATAAGCGTTATCATTGAAAATCAAAATAGCGCTGGTGGTGCTTTAATTACTACAGAACAGGGTTTATTACCACCATTGGTGACCACAAGATAGGTGGGACAAGATTTGGGTAACTCCTCCCCACGTTACGTTAGGTATTGATATTTGGAATTAATGTTTTGTTTGGCAATTACATTGATCTCTCTCGTTTGCAGGTCCTTTTTGTATTGCATACCTGCAACAGCTGATTTATGAAAAACAACAGCTTTGACCTTTACAATTACCATCTCACCAATGGTACGCACGTTTGAGGGTGAATATGAGCCACCCATTGTAAATTTTGGTGAATTGGGTCCAATATGATGTAATCGTTGCAAGGTTAATATGTAATTTGTAGATGCTGGTCGTCGTTTCCAATGTATTATGTGTGTTCGGGGATCACAAAACAAATTAAACACCAGACAATGGAATTTCACGTCTTCTTCATTTATTTGTCTTGAGTGAACTGAAAACTAATTACATGGTAATGAAGTGCTTAGTAGGTATCCGAACATGATTCTATGCTGATTAGGTATTATTGGACATGTTACAATTATTCTCATTGCGTTGAATTACAGTGGTGCTTAAATATAGCATACAGGTATGGACACTCTCACCCCACATACCCCTCCCGCCCCCCCCCCCCCCCCCCCTTGAAAGCTTCTTAGTTTTCAAGCGTTTTCCGTAAAAGATAGAGGGTCGAGTTTATGAATTGCTCGCCGTATAATTCCCTTTTTGTCTGTAAATCGACTACTCGAATCTTTCCATCAGCACCCGGGATTGCACCTATGATAACAGCGGCAAATTATTTTCTTGAACAATCACGACCTGTCCGAGATTCACTTTTGTTTCTGTTTTGTTCCACTTCATACGCTGCTGAAGCTCCTGTAAATATTCGCGTCTCCATTGTTGCCAAAATTAATTTTTTAGGAAAGTTATTTGTTGAAATCTTGTCAATGAAGCCATATTTTTGTGACTCTCAACTTTCTCGGATGGTATAGTCTTAAGCGGTTTACCAATTTAAAAATGCGCTGGCGTTAACGCTGGCCCGTCATTAGGGTCATTCGAGGGCGCAATTATAGGGCGCGAGTTTAATATTGCTTCAATTTCTATGAGCAATGATATTTTTTACTAAAAGCGTTTTTGCGGACTTTACCGCTGCCTCCCAAAGGCCACCAAAATGTGGTGCTCCCGGAGGTATAAAACGAAATTCAAGCCCAATTTAACTGCTGTAGTGCAACACTGCTTCCACACACCCTTGATTAAAGTGATTAGCGTGAAATTCTTTAAGCTTGTTGCTCGCACCTACAAAATGTGTGGCATTGTCACAGTATAGACTATATGGCGTGCCACGCCGAGAAATGAAGCGCTTTAGACAAAGCAGAAAGGAATTCGTCGACAAATCTGAGACAAGCTCAATGTGAGTGGCCTTTGAGGAAAAACATATAAAAATTGCCGCATATGTTTTATAGGGCGGTCTTCCTCGTATGCGAACAGAAGTGAAGAATGGCCCACAAAAATCTACTCCACATACAGTAAAGGGAATCTGAGCTGTTACGCGATCTTTCGGCAAATATCCCATAACTTGACTAATGAGTTTAGGTTTATAACGAAAGCAATGTGCGCAATTGCGCACTGTTTTTCGCACAACTTCGCGCGCATTTACTACCCATTGCGCTGCTGAAGAATACTTAGTAAAACTTTGGATCCTGCATGTAAATTTGTATAATGCAGAAAGGAAATATACAGTTTTGTGAACCGGCGAGTTTTTGGAAGAATTGCTGGGTGTTATTCTTTATAAGGCATATCCGCATTTTTAAGACGTCCACCCACTCTAAGGATAAAAAAGGCTTTATTACCGATTTCCATTTCTTGAAGGAAAGGTGAAAGTCGTTGAAGGCTCGCTGTTAAAGATTGGCCCCTTTTTAGGCTTTTGATTTCTTGTTTATATTCTAACCCTTGTATGTTAGATATTATTCGCCAAAAGGCATCATCGAGCTCTCTTGACGAAGCTTGAACGATATTCTTTGCGATCAAATTTGGATTTGAAGGAACCCTATTGAAAATGCGGTATACGTATGCAATTATGCGGAGAACCTTACGAAACGATGAACAATTTTCAATAATATTGTTAAACATGTTTTCTTAATAGTTTTCATTGTTGCACTTAAAGGATACAACATGCCGACGTTCTAAATCTGGCGTTTCTGTGCACGCATCTAATACAGGCCATTTATCTTCATTGAAATGAAGGAATGGTGGTCCTGTAAACAACATTGTTTTACGCACACCTGATGCGCGACATCCCCGAGATACAATATCTGCTGGATTACTTTTTGTTGGGACATGCCTCCAATAAATTTCTCTACTATTTTCTTGGATCTCTGAAACCCGATTTGCAACAAAATATTTTAATGTCGATGCATGCTGTTTGAGCCAATGTAAGACAATCTTAGAGTATGTCCAAAAGTGGACTTTCTGTACGTAGCTCTGAAGCTTGTGTTTGATATGATTACACGTCCTATTGAGCAACAATGCTGCACATAGTTCGAGTTTTGGTATCGATTGGCTTTTGATAGGAGCCACTTTTGATTTTGCTATAAGAAGCGTGCACTGAACGGAACCTTGCACGAGCGTCCGAACGTAAATTGCGCAGCCGTAGGCACGAGATGATGCATCTGCGAAACCATGAATTTCGCTGACACAGTGCGGATACGTGAAGACAAATCTTGGAACTTCTATATTGTTAATTTGTGGTAGGTCCTCTGAGATTGGTAACCATAAGTCGGCTACACCCGCTGCCAGAGGATCATCCCACTCAATTTGTTGAATCCATAACTCCTGCATCAATATTTTGCATCGAATTACGATGGGGCTTAAGAAGCCTAATACGTCATAGATTCTAGCCACGCATGACAAAATAGTACGCTTGGTAATTTTTTCTTTACTGAGAAATTGAAACCTAAAACAAATCATGTCAACCATCGGCTTCCAGGGCATACCCAATGCCTTTGTGATAGTTTAATTGCCTGACTTTATGGGAATTTCACTTGCTTTCTCCGAGACTACACTTGAACTGTTTGATTTTCATTTTGCTAAGTGCAGGCCTGAGCGGGAGAGCAGTGCAGTAACTTCGTTTCGAATTTGCTGCAGCCCTTTTTCAGTGTCAGAGCCAGTCAACAAATCGTCAACGTATAGGTCCTCTTTTAAAAATTTAGCACCAATAGGGAAGGTGTCTTGAAAGGAGTCAGCGATAAAGAAAAGGCATCGGATTGCAAGGAAAGGGGCTGAGGCCATACCATATGTCACGGTATTCAACTGATATATATTTATTGGCTCATCCTTGGGTTTTCGCCATAAAATCAACTGAAAGTTACGGTCACTTTCGTCGATTAGAAACTGTCGATACATTTTCGCAATATCGGCTGTTAATGCGTAACGATTTAGGCGAAAAGACAAAAGAGTTATAAGCAACTCTTGTTGTATGGTGGGTCCTACCATTAGAATGTCGTTCAGTGAGCGATTTGATGAAGTTAATGCTCGCAGTTTTGTTGTGATACTTTCTGGGCGCAAAACACAATGATGTGGTATAACATAGTGTTGGTGCTCAAGATTAGCCCTGCCAACCTTCGACATATGCGCTAAACTTTCATATTCATTCATGATGTCGCAATACATGTTACGTAAAGTTTCATCCATATATAAGCTCCGCTCAAGTGAAAGAAATGTTTTGCGAGCTACTTCAAATAAACTTCCCAAAACTGATGGAGATTCTTTAAACGGTAGACTGACTTATATACGCCCACTCTTAGTGACTGCAACATTGTCACAGAAGTGTTTTTCACAACGCTATTCCTCTTCTGATAATGGCGAGGAGTGTTGAGCAACTTCTTCCACCCCCCAGAATTTACGTAGCAATTCGTCAAGACTTGTGGAGTCTGCAGCCACGTTGCATGTTAGCGATTGAGGTTTTGCGTTAAACTTTCCGCCAACTATCCACCCTAATGCACTATTTCTTAAAGAAGGCAAACCTCTGCTCGTTATAAATAATTTCGAAGAATATTTCTGTACTAATCAAGATATCAACTCGCTGAAGCTTGTTAAATAAAGGGTCTGCTAAATTGATTCCTTCTGGAATATTCCAATTTTCCGTTCGTATATATTCGGCGCGTTGTTTTGCCGATATTGATTTAGTAAGCGCAAAACGAGCTGACCATTCGAAGTCAGTAAACCGTGACCGAATTGTGGCAGTTACAGCGTGTTTGATTTGAGTGTGTATGTCTGCAATGCCCGAAATATCTTGATTGAAATGTAAGCGACTGAGTTGCAAACGTTTTGCAGTTTCTTCGGTAATGAAATTGACTTCGGAACCAGAATCTAAAAGTGCGCGAACAGGCTGAAAAATTGCGAACTTGTCTTTCACCATGACAACAGCAGTTGGTATTATGGCTCTTTTAAATTATCGAGCAACCATGGGCATTATATTGCCTTGTCCCAAGGCGCTTTGAGCACTGAAGTCTTGTAGCGTATTCGAATCAATAGCATGATTAACAGAAGCCATGGCTGATGGTTTAGCAACAGAAAAGACATGTAGGTGCGAGGGATGAGATGCTTTACACACGCGGCATTTAAATTTAGATGGACATTTAGTGGCTGTATGCCCCCTGCGCAAACAATTTACACACATTCCGGAACGTTTTACAAAGTCAAATCGCTCATTGACTTGAAGCTCCAGGAACGCAGAGCAGCCTCCTATTACGTGTTCTGAGCAATTGCAGTAGAAGCAAGTCAACTTAGAGTTAACAAGGGCATGCGATTTCTGTTGGTTGGCTTTAGTCTTGAAATCGCGTTGTTGCTCGCGAGGTTCCGAACCTTTAACACGGCTTTAGAGAAGCTGACAACGCCGAGTAAGAATAGCGTAGCATTGATCTCAAGTGGGAAGTGAAGTTTGCTCTTGTTTTTCTTCATACATGATTTTTGAGCCGTTATCTATCTTTGCTAAAGCTATATGGATTATCATTGAGTTTAAAATATCGATTTATGATCCTAACGAAAGCAAAGATGAGCGAATCGCAGATACCCTGTCACAACAGATGGTAAAAAAGATCTTTCACTTTTACTTGTTTTCATTGATCCATATTTTTTATCAACAGTGCCAACTGAATATTTCCAACATTTGGCCCGCACCGGACAGCGTGTCGATAATTATAAACGTCCTGAACTTGTATTGGGTACATATGAGTTTTTGTGTAAAAAATGTTTAGGTACCAATAGCTCTCAAGGTAAACCTCAACTCATATCCAACATCAATGCCCCGCAATCAATTGTGGACGCTGTACGTACTACATTGGGTCCATGCAGTATGGATTCCAGTGGTAGGGCCACAATTTCAAATTATGGTGCAACCATTATGAAACTATTGGATATTGTGCATCCAGCCGTAAAACTCTAGCGACATCGCCAAATCTCAAGATGCTGAGGTAAGTTTTTTGTTATATTAGAATGTGTAGAATAAAAATGTTTCTCTTATCAGGCCGGCGATGGCACTACTTCAGTAATACTTTAAGCAGGTGAAATCATAAAAAAAGTTAAGCCATATATTGAGGACGACGTGCATGCACGTATCATTAAAGCTATACGTAAAGCATTACAATTTATGCATGACTAAAATATGACATGGCTGTACATGTCGAAGCGCCAATCAAAGGAACAACAACGTGCTTTATTTGAAAAATGCGCTGTCTTCCAAACTTATTCATCAAGAAAAACATTTCTTTTCTAAAATGGTTCTGGACGCTGTACTTTCCTTTGATGGACCCAAAGTCATACAATAAAATTAAAATCGCATTATTAAATATAGAATTGGAAATGAAGGCTGATCGTGATAATGCTGAAGTACGTGCTGATAATGTTCAAGAGTATCAGACAATTGTTGATGTTGAATGGCATATTCTGTGCAATAAACTAGCTAAGTAAGGCGCCACTGTTGTGTTATCTAAACTACCAATTGGTGATGTTGCTACACAGTATATTGCAGATCATGATATGTTCTGTACTGTTCGTGTACCAGAAGAAGATTGGAAACGTCCACTGAAAGCTTGTGGTGGTGCTGTTATGACTACAGCTAATGATATTAATTCAAGTGTTTGGGTCAATGTGATTACTTTGAAGAACGTCAAGTTGGTGGTGAACGTTTCAATATTTTCCAAGGTTTGATAGTGGGTTTGACATTGATTTTATTTTCATAGTTTATAATTATCTAAAGGTTGCGTTAATGTTAGAACATGTACATTGATTTAACGTGTCGGTGCCGAACAATTTTTGGATGGATCTGAGCTTCGTTACATGATGCTATAATATAATGTTGTTGCTGGTAAGTCAAAATACGAATTGAAAAAAAAAAATGTCTAATCTTAGAGTCTCATTCTCTATTACGAAACGAACTTTTATTGCGGATCAGAGACAAATCGCTAGTGTATTTGCACTATTTTAAACGATGGCAACTTATTCCCCAGCGGGTTCGGGGGTCAGAATATACCCGCGGTAGGTATGCCTGTCGTAAGAGGCGACTAAAATACCAGATTCAAGGGGTTGTGTAGCGCAACCCTTCAGGTTGCCAACGCAATATATAGCTTCTCCAAACCCAATTGTCAACCTCACCTATCCGCGGCGAATCCTGTTTCACTAACAGATGAGGCTCTGGCGACCCCAAGCTCCTCATGGAACTTGAGGGTGGGGAGGGAGGGATGGCCTGAAGGTTTAATGTGGCCATATAAATCGTTCCCGAGATGGTCGGGCTAGCACCTTAATGGTGCTGTGTTACCGGAGCGTACCGGATCTGTATCCAGCAAAGGACCATCACATCGATAACACTCCCCAAAGCCTTCGGGGAGTAACCTTATCGCTACAACAACAACAACAACATGGCAACTTATCACTTGACAATTACTTTTGAATTCCTGTGAGTTAGAAACGTGAAGACCGAATGAAAATGATAGAGAATACCATTGCTAGACGAAATCGTTTGGAGGCGAATCGTTCGTCTGAGCTATCGTTCGCAATACAGAATGAGGCCCTTAAATTGTTAGGTAATATAATGAAAACATTGTGTCCAACCTTGTTTGTCCAAAATTGTTCCCAGAGAAAAAACTATAAAAATTGTGTCAGTGAAATGATAATTATTGCTTTTGGTTGTCAGTTTTGAGGCATCGTCTTCCAGTGCCTTCTGATCGTATATGCCGCTTGTTTTGCATTCTTTTACATGCATAAAGTGCCGTTTAAGCCTTCTTCACCATCTCCTCCACGTTGAGCTTCCATGACAGCTTAATGTCTAGGATAATTCCTAAATATTTTGTGCAAGGTTTCTCCTGTAGGGCCACCCCTCTTAACTTAGGCGTGATCCAATTTGGGACCTTGTACCTTTTGCAGAAATGATGTTAAGCTGATGGGTCTATAGTCTTTGGGATACACGTGACCGATATTCCCCGCCTTTGGGAGGAAAGCTACACGAGAAGTTCTCCAAAAGTGCGGTACATTATTCAGTCTTATGCACCCATCGAACATTATTTTAAGCCATTCCACGACCGCCCTACTTAAAACTTGTAGCATGGCTGGGAATATACCATATGGGCCCGGCGATTTAAATTTAGAAAACGTCTTCACTGCCCATTCGATCTTGGTATCGGTCACCAAGCCCGGCACTACCCGCTCCGTGATCGAAGTGTGAGTGCTGTCTGCTAGCTTTTCTAAACCACCTCCCGATGGAAAATGTGTATCGATAAGCACCTCAAGGGATTCGTCACTATTACGTGACTATTTCCCGTTCTCTTTTTTTATTAGTTCCTGGACTATCTTTCCCCTTGCTAGGACTTTTCTCAAGCGTTCTGTTTCGCTGGAACACTCTATGTCCGTACAGAAACTTTTCCATGAGATTCTCTTCGTCCTGGAATTTTCACGCTTGTAGATCCTCAGTAGATCTCTGTACTCGTCCCGACACGCTTCGCTTTCCGCGGTCTTTGCTAGCTTAAACATTTCTTAGAAGACTGAGCTCATTGCTCCACCATGGCGGCTTTTCTTTTCCTCTGAATCTTCTTAGAGGGCAAGCTTTGTTATACGCATTCATAAGCGTCCTTGTTAGGAATTCATTAGACGACTCCAGCTCTTCCACATTGGCAACCTCTTTGGGTTGTCCCAGTTTCGTTTCTTCCTTTTTCTGGAATTTAGTGCAGTTTGTTGACCTAGGGTTTCTAAAGGTTCCTGCCTTCTCTACCCTCTTTAGGGGGATGCTGAAACTGATATACGCATGGTCGGAGAAGGATGGTCGGCGAATCGGAAGATAATATTATAGTTAATGATGAAATAATAGATAAAGTTAGCGAAATTAAATATATCGGCATTTTCATCGACAAAAAATTAAATTTCGATAAGCATATAGATTATATCTGCAGTAAAATCTCGAAAAAAATTGGATTTTTCCGAAGAATTCGCAAAAATATACCTATCAACAGCGCAGTAAAGGTATTTAATGTAATGATCAAGCCACTTTTTGAATACTGTTCGACCATTTTATTCCTGGGATCCACACAGATGAAAAACAGGCTGCAAAAACTACAAAACAAAGGGATGCGGTGCATACTATTATGTAATAGGCTGACACCAATCACATATATGTTAGAAACTCTGAAATGGTTAAATATCAATCAAAGAACAATTATGAACGTACTTCTTTTTGTGTTTAAAATGAAATATCACCTACTGCCAAAGTACTTAAAGAGCCAAATAGCATATGTAGGAGATGTGCAACCCTACGGCTTAAGGAACAAGAATGATTTTAGAATTAAATTTTATAAATCTAATAAGGCACAAAATGTTTTAATGTATAAAGGCCTAAAACTTTTTAATGAAGTGCCAAGCAATATAAGAAACGAAAGAAATATTAATGTATTTAAAAGACTGATAATATATCATATTAGAGAACATTATAGCTCACATTGATCCAATTAGCTATTGCAAAGATTACCGATTTTGTATTACTAAACTGTACCTGAAAGTTTTAAATAGCTACGGCTAAATAAAGAAGCTAATAATAATAATAATAATAATTTGTAGTAAAACTTATTAGAGGGATGGTAAATAGCCGTTTCTGCTTAGTAAAATTTTATTTAATGTTCCTTTTAGACCATCTAAGCATTTTCATATAAGAAAATGCAGATCGAATTTTGAAATTCAAATCTCTTCGTTGTCTGTGTACTGACTTCAATAAGCCCTATAAAAACATTGATACGTGTGACTCACTCCACGTAATAAAAAAATATCTGCTGACTACCTTAAATACGCAATGAATTGGGTGGGTGGCTTGGAATCACGTCCTTTCCAACTTCGCACACATCGCAGCCCTATTTGTTGTGTGTCAAATATACATTAGCTGCTCGAAATCACGTTGTTGTTGTTGTTGTTGTAGCAGTGCTTCGCCCCACTTAACAGCCGCAACCGATCACAAATTGTCAGCAATATCCTCTAACGGGAGTCCAAGGAAACTTGCTGTTTCAACAGGGGTGAACCATAATGAAAGGGGTGTTAGAGGCGTTGGTTCCACATTACAATTAAAGAGATGGTTGATGTCGTGTGGGGACACATTGCAAGCGGGGCATACACTTTGTATGTCGGGGTTGATTCTGAATAGGTAAGAGTTTAACCTGTTACAGTATCCAGAACGAAGTTGAGCAAGAGGGACCCGCGTTTCCCTGGGGAGTATGCGTTCCTCTTCCACAAGTTTTGGGTACTTTTCTTTGAGTACTGGATTCACCTTGCAATTCCCGGCATAACGGTCCGACGCCTGTTTGTGGAGTTCACCAAGGACCTGCTTGTGTTTTTTTGCTTCAAATGGCTGGGTTTTTAGGTGCCGTATTTCCTCAAAATGCTTACGGAGATGACTCCTTAATCCCCTAGGCGGTGTTGGCTAATCAATCAGATGTCTGTTTGGATGCCCAGGTTTCTGGGTATTCAACAGGATTTGTTTGGTTAGCATTTCATTTCCCTCCCTCATGAGGAGTATTCTCGCCTCATTATGTAGATGGTGTTCTGGGGACATAAGAAGACAGCCCGTGGCGATTCTGAGAGCAGTATTTTGGCAGGCCTGTAGCTTCCTCCAGTGGGTAATTTTTAGGCTTGGCGACCATATGGGTGACGCGTAGCACGTAAAGGCCTGGCCAATTGCGTGTATGTAGTAATGAGCGTTTCTTTATCTTTTCCCCAGGTACTGCCAGCAAGGGATTTGAGGATTTTATTACGGCTCTGGATTTTCGGAACAATTGCGGCTGCGTGCTCACCAAAATGTAGATCCTGATCAAACGTCACACCCAAGATTTTGGGGTGTAGGACAGTCGGTAGCGTAGTGCCATCGACGTGGATGTTCAAAATGGTCGACATTTGGGACGTCCATGTTGTAAATAAGGTCGCGGAAGATTTATTCGGTGATAATATCAGGTTTCGCGAGGCGAAAAAACTGGAGAGATCAGGGAGGTAGCCGTTTATTCTGTTGCAGAGCTCATCGATCTGTGGCCTGGGCCTGTGGCCGTTATTGGGCAGTCATCGGCGTATGAAGCGATAGTGACTCCTTCTGGTGGTGAAGGTAGCTTAGATATGTAGAAATTTAACAAAAGTGGGGATAGGACACCACCCTGTGGCACCCCTTGTTTAATTCTTCTTGGCTTTGATGTTTCGTTTCTGAATTGCACCGATGCCTGCCGGCCACCCAGATAATTTGAGGCCCACCTTTTAAGACATGGGGGAAGGGTAGAACCTTCCAGGTCTTGCAGTAACGTGCCATGGTTGACCGTATCAAAAGCTTTTGATAGGTCTAGCGCTACGAGTACCGTTCTATGGTGGGGGTTTTGATTTAAACCGCAATGCGCGGTGGTGGTGCTATGGAGTTTTCTGAAGCCATGCTTGGAAGTAGGGGAGCAAAATGGCTTCAAGCGTATTTGCTACTGGCGATAGGGTAGATATCGGACGATACGACTCTCCTATGTTAGCTGGTTTTCCAGGCTTTAGTAGCGGACCACCTTGGCCATTTTCCATTTTTCGGTTATGACAAAAGAAATTTTGGCCATGCGAATGAGGAATAATTTCTTAAGCGCCATTTCAGTTTTCTTCAATCGGGAGAAGTTTTTTCTGAGTGTGTCGGGGTAGTACCAGAATATTCGTGTATCAGAACATACCAGATTCATATCCGTAAAACCCACTGAGCTGACATTCCTGGTCTGTGAGACTCTGGGACAGATATGGAAGTTGCGAACCGACTTGTCCTTTAAGAACAGATTTGACAAGGAACGCCATAACTTAGAACAACAATGTGTGCTCGAGCAAACTTTCGTATGGTATCCCAATTCCCCCTAGATCAAATGCATCTTGTTGATCTAGGCGTGACAAAAAAACTGCTTCAGCAATTGGTTAACAAGGGAAACATTGCTGAAATGAATACAAGGTCTGACTATATATCTTCCTACGTCCCTTCAGAATTCGGAAGGGTTTGCAGAAATTTAGAAAAAAATTAAAACTGGAAATCAACAGAGTACAGACAGTTTTTATTTTATTCTGGGATATTTGTTTTAAAAGGTTGCGTTGATTATAATTTGTATTATCATTTCCTTCTTTTACATGCCAGCATACGAATACTTTCTTATGGAACATTTTGCGAAACCGAAACCAATGTTGTACAAGAAATGTTAGACGAGTTTGTCAACCTCTTTGGTGAAATTTACGGTGACGATTTAATTAGCTTTAACATCCACTGTTTGTTGCATTTGCCTGCGTGTGCCAGGGATAATGGGACTTTGGATCAATTCTTTGCATACAAATTTGAAAATTTTATGCAATTCCTGAAAAAGTTGATAAAAAAGCCCAATCAAATTTTGCAGTAACTTTATTTTCGCCTTCAGGAGAGAAAATGCCTAGAAATAAAAAAACATCAAAATATGATTCTCTTATTATTGATCCAAAAAAAGAGAAGGACTCGCATTTCTTTAGTAAGGGGACACGTCCAATAAAAATAATAGAAACAATAAACGAGTCGGGAAAGGACGTGGTAGTAGCGAACGCATTTCTAAAAGTCGATAATTATTACGAAGCACCACTTGAGTCACTTTTAGCCCTTGGTATATTGGTTGGAAGTAGGTTGGATGAAATGAGACTTGAAATTTCCTGGGAAGATATTGGATATAAGTATTTTTGTATTCCATTTGAAAATAAATATCTTCTCATATCCTTACTTCATAACCTTTTTCACAAATTTTCTAACTAATATTCTTATATTATCGCTTGCACCAATTTGATGACATGCGGAGGTCCACACCAAAATGTAACACATCCAAAATGTTTATTTTGGAAAATATATTATATTCGTAAGAAGCTTTCATAAGGCATCAATGGTAAAATTAAATTTATCAATTTACTCGAATTCACATATGAATGAAATGTTACGTTTTGGTTAGTGTAGTATGCTTTATTATTTTTTATTAATATGAATATTCACATAGATAATATCTTCTTGATGTAAAAATTTAAAAATTACAAAGTTCAAAGTAACTTAAACACAAAGTTAAATAAAAATAATAACAACCCTACAGTGAGAACCTCCTCATATATTTTCAAACAAATTACTATAAATGCTACTCCTAATTGTATTTTTTTTTTGCATGGAGAACCTATGACCAGAAAGAATGGCGAGCCAGGACATATTTGAAGAAGACATAGATATGTATACCTCTACTCCGAATAGGAAAGCAACGCCTTTTTAAATATCTCCAGCTCTACTACCAACCAAACATCCAAGGATATGGTAGATGTATTTCCCTCCGCTCCCAATGCAACGGACCCCTATTTCGTGAATGTAGCACAACACAGCGAACCGTTTCCATCTCAATTATATGCAAATAACGCCCATTTGCATAATTCGTCTAGCTCTACAGCCAACCAACTAAGAATTAAAAAGGTGAAGCTGGTGAAGAGCAAAGTAAATGCCAATTTGGTCGATGAATTTGCTTCGAATTCTATTGCAACAAAGCCCCATTTCGTGGATGTAACACAACACAGCGAACCGTTTCCATCTAAATTATATGCAAATAACGCCAATTTGCATAATTTTTCTGGCTCTACAGCCAACGAACTAAGAATTAAAAAGGTAAAGCTGGTGAAGGGCAAAGTAAATGCCAATTTGGTCGATGAATTTGCTTCGAATCCTATTGCAACAATCCGCATTTCGTTGATGTAGCACAACACAGCGAACCGTTTCCATCTAAATTATATGCAAAGAACGCCAATCTCCGTAATCCGTCTAGCGCCATAACCAGCGAACCATACACGCCAAAATTCCGAAAGTTTTACTTGTCAAAGGGCTTCAATGCAACAAATGCCCATTTGGTCGATGTAGCACTACACAGCGAACCGTTTCCATCTAGCTCAAAAGCTATAAACAACAATTTCAATAATTCATCCAGCTCTAGTACCAACCAAACACACAACCAATTGATTGATGTACCTCCCTCCAATTCCGATTCAGCAAACGCCGATTTCATCGATGTAGCACAACACAGCGCGTCCTTTCACTCCTCCTTAAATAGAACGAGTACCGTTTTGAATAATGCGGCTACTTCCTTAACCAACGAAGCAATATTCCCTGCAACAAACGAAAATATAATGGCGATACTAAAAACAATATTACAGAAGCATATCGACCTGGAATTTAAATTGACTAAGATTGAAGAAAATATTGAACTGTTATTTGTGAAACCCTAGTAATTGTAGCCGCAATACCTTGATTCTCTTTAATTATTATTTATGCTATCATTTCAGCTTCCAGATTTGGCAGAAGTCATGGCTCAACATAAAGTCATGCGTGACTCAAAAGTTCTGATTAATAAAACGCACAAAATAGTATGCCGTATCAGCGGAAAATGATACTCACACCGAGCTCTCTATTGTTATGTCACTAACATCGCTGGATTCAGTTTATGACATTGAGAAAAAGTTGGACTGAGATGTTTATCAAGAATCAATGGTATTTTTGAATATTTTTAATTGTGTTTAATAACTTAAATTGGTGATTTTCATTTAGAAATCATATATCTTTATGCTGAAAGGTTCATCATCAGACATTATTGGAGTAATGAGAAAACTTTTCTCTGACAACGTTCTTTTCAATTTTAACTGGGACGGAGTACATGGCAAACAATCTTTATCTAAACTGAAACTCGTGAACAGCGTACTTTTTGGTAGTGTAATTTAAATTGTTTTAATATGTCATTACTTACATTGTCCATTCCTATTAATTTAGACGTTTTCAAACTGCAAGGCAGGATAGACTTCGAAGACAACATGAGACGGTGTTTAACGCTGAGCCACAACCGGCATAAACAAAGGCGGTATCTGACCAACAAATCCAGCTGTGCAACAGCATAAACCTACATACAACAAACGAACAAGACACACTGAAACAATCTTGATTAAAAACTATATAAGAAGCTAATAATTCTAAGTTTTTTCCTACGTTCCTATTCTAAGCTTTTTATGCCTAATTAAAATAATATTCAACAATTGCACAAAATTTGCAAAGATGTTTAAAGCAATTTAAATGCAATGTATAACAAAAAAATAATTTGAATATAAATATTTGTGATGAACTTAACTGAAATAATTCTAAGTTTTTTCCTACGTTACTAATCTAAGCTCTTTATGCTCTAATTAAAATAATATTCAACAATCGCACAAAGTTTGCAATGATGTTTAAAGCAATTTAAATGCAATGTTTAACAAAAAAGTATTTTGACTATAAATATTTGTGATGAACTTACCTGAAATAATTCTAAGTTTTTTCCTACGTTACTAATCTAAGCGTTTTATGCTCTAATTAAAATAATATTCAACAATCGCACAAAGTTTGCAAAGATTTTTAAAGCAATATATCTGCAATGTATAACAAAAAAATATTTTGAATATAAATATTTGTGATGAACTTAACTGAAATAATTCTAAGCTTTTTCCTTCGTTACTAATCTAAGCCCTTTATGCTCTAATTAAAATAATATTCAACAATCGCACAAAGTTTGCAAAGATGTTTAAAGCAATTTAAATGCAATGTATAACAAAAAATTATTTTGACTATAAATATTTGTGATGAAATTACCTGAAATAATTCTAAGTTTTTTCCTACGTTACTAATCTAAGCGTTTTATGCTCTAATTAAAATAATATTCAACAATCGCACAAAGTTTGCAATATAATTGCAATGTATAACAAAAAAATATTTTGAATATAAATATTTGTGATGAACTTACCTGAAATAATTCTAAGTTTTTTCCTACGTTACTAATCTAAGCGTTTTATGCTCTAATTAAAATAATATTCAACAATCGCACAAAGTTTGCAAAGATTTTTAAAGCAATATATCTGCAATGTATAACAAAAAAATATTTTGAATATAAATATTTGTGATGAACTTAACTGAAATAATTCTAAGCTTTTTCCTTCGTTACTAATCTAAGCCCTTTATGCTCTAATTAAAATAATATTCAACAATTGCACAAAGTTTGCAAATATATTTAAAGCAATTTAAATGCAATGTATAACAAAAAATTATTTTGACTATAAATATTTGTGATGAACTTACCTGAAATAATTCTAAGTTTTTTCCTACGTTACTAATCTAAACGTTTTATGCTCTAATTAAAATAATATTCAACAATCGCACAAAAACTGCAAAGATGTTTAAAGCAATTTAAATGCAATGTATAACAAAAAAGTATTTTGACTATAAATATTTGTGATGAACTTACCTGAAATAATTCTAAGTTTTTTCCTACGTTACTAATCTAAGCTTTTTATGCTCTAATTAAAATAGTATTCAACAATCGCACAAAGTTGGCAAAGATGTTTAAGGCAATTTAAATGCAATGTATAACAAAAAAGTATTTTGACTATAAATATTTGTGATGAACTTACCTGAAATAATTCTAAGTTTTTTCCTACGTTACTAATCTAAGCTTTTTATGCTCTAATTAAAATAATATTCAACAATCGCACAAAGTTTGCAAAGATGTTTAAAGCAATTTTAATGCAATGTATAACAAAAAAGTATTTTGAATATAAATATTTGTGATGAACTTACCTGAAATAATTCTAAGTTTTATCCTACGTTACTAATCTAAGCTTTTTATGCTCTAATTAAAATAATATTCAACAATCGCACAAGGTTTGCAAAGATTTTTAAAGCAATCTAATTGCAACGAATTTGTCAATAATTTTTAACCAAAAATTTATAAACTAGATGTATAACAAAAAAGTATTTTGAATATAAATATTTGTGATTAAGTTAACTGAAATAATTCTAAGTTTTTTCCTACGTTGCTAATCTAAGCTTTTTATGCTCTAATTAAAATAATATTCAACAATCTCGTAAAGTTTGCAAAGATTTTTAAAGCAATTTAATTGCAACGAATTTGTCAATAATTTATAAAATAGATGTATAACAAAAAAATATTTTGAATATAAATAATTGCTGATGAATTTAACTGACAGTACCAACACCATCAACTAAATAGTCCTTATAAATATTATAATCACATAATTCAAAACAAAAAATTACTATGAGTACCTACGTTTATTATTGCAAAATCACGAGGAAAGAAACCTGCATGAAGTACATTCAATCTAAAATTATTCCACTGAATGTATATATCGCATTTTAAGCTAAAAAATGTGAAAACTTAAAAAAATTTCAGATGGGTATTTAAGTGTAAATCGTGAAAGCATCGTGAAATAACTTTTTTTTTTTGGTAGTTAACGTTATCGTTTAGCCTGGTTTTGTTACCAATTTTGTTATTTTCGTGGTATAAATCAACATTCAACACAAAGTTACTCTGATTATGAGTGAAATACTTTTTGGTTTAGGTTGAGATATGTAAAATTACATATTTTTGTACACAGTTCTAAAATGTAAAGGGAAAAATTTATATTTGTGTATTAATTAAATTATTAAAAAGATATTGTTATATTAATGATATAGAAAAGCGCCAACACGAATGCAAGTGGTTTCAAACCTCTGGTAGGCAATTCACCACTTTAACTGTTAGAAAAAGTGTTAAATTGTTCATTTTATGTAAAAAAAATTTGAAAGTTGCAATTGAAGTTCTGAAAGCTCAGGAATTTCAATTGAAGTTAAAAAAATTACAATTGAATTTCACAATTTTCAATAGAAATTTTCATTCAGAAAATTACAATTTAAATTCAATTATAATTTTCTGAACTACAAACAGAAATTGTGAATTGCCTACTCGCGATTTGCTGGTTTACTGCAAGCAATAGTTCTGTTAGTTCTTCTCTTTTGTTTTCTATGTTATTAATTTATTAAGAGTTTCCCTTAACTTTGTATGCATACAATCGCATACAATAAAATTTGTATTTATGGGTCACCAACAAGACTGAAAAACTATTCCCTCCTTAAGACTTATAGTTAATAATTTACAACTAAATTAAATTAAATAATGTAATATATTATAAAAATGTTGAATAAAAGAAATGTTAATAGATTTGAATTAAAACGGTCATAATACTAGTGAAAAGGTGGTCATATTAACGTAAAAATACTGTAAAAATACTCGTAAAGTTACAGGTTTATAACTTAAAAAATGACTGCCATAACGTGAATGTAAGAACAGTACAGCACTATAGGTTGTTTACATTTCGAAAACATACCCTGCAAAAATCGTGTGACCAAAAACGTACACAGCCACACGAATTTTTGACAGGGGTGACGATTTGGAATGAAAAATTCTCCAAATGAAATAGCATGTTGACAAATTTAGCTTTGCCACAATGTATCGTGCTCTCTCGCACCTACTATATTCATAGGTATTGTGAAATATGTAATTTTTGTGTGGAAAAAAATTTTCAGCGAGTCCGCCATTTTCCGCGAATTGAGCTGCAGTCCTCTGCTAATTTTGGAGCATTAAATTAAATTAAATTAAAACAACAAGGAACAACAACAACCGAACAATAACTTTATAGCTGGTCAATATGGTGAAACAGCTAAGCCGCCGCCTCAAGCCAATGCGCCTACTACCATGGATTCGCCATCGCCTCCAGCAACGACACCGCCAGGGAAAGCTGTGCCTGGTGGTCCCAATCATATGACTATAAATATGGCAAATATACCTGGCTTGCCTCATACTTTGTGTTTAATAAATTTTGTTATTTTTCTAGACTGGTCAACCACCAGTTTCAGCTACACCACCAACATCAAGTGCAGGCGGTGTTGCAGCTCCATACCAGCACACAGGTGAATAGCAAATGCCACGACAGTCTGATCTAATGCAGTCACAATCCGGTCAAATGCCACCTCAACACCATATGCACCAGCCATTTGGTGGCCATGAGAAACATGGTCCTGCAGGTATGCCGCCCGCATCAACTGGACCAGGTGGGGCAATGACACCACATCCAGTTATACCAAGGTATATACCACAACAGCAACCGGATTATACAATTCCACGATAGCAGCAGCAACAACCTCCCCAGGCCGGCTATCTGCCAATGCCACAAAATCCGGGCTATCCACCACAACCTCAACATCCAGGTTATCCTCTACAACAACCAGGTGCACCACGTGGTTACATGGGTCAAAGGATGCCACCAACACAACCTGGACAGACGACAATGCTCAGTTAACCACCCAAGCCGGGTCAACCCTCAATACCCGGACACGTCGGGACGTCCTGGTTATAATGTATGCTAATACAACTAATAATTTACAAATTTGCTAATGATTATTTTTGTGTTATTTTCTTTAGCAACCACCTGCACCTGTTACTGGTAAATATCAACAGCCGCAACAGTATAATCAGCCCAACGCCGTTTAGATCCCGATCAGATGCCAAATCCGATAAGCGTTATCATTGAAAATCAAAATAGCGCTGGTGGTGCTTTTATTACTAATGAACAGGGTTTATTACCACCATTGGTGACCACAAAATATGTGGTAGAAGATCAGGGTAACTCCTCGCCACGTTACGCTAGGTATCGATAAACGAAATTAATGTTTTGTTTGGCAATTACATTGATCTTTCTTCTTTGCAGGTCGCCTTTGTATTGCATACCTGCAACAGCTGATTTATTAAAAATAGCAGAGTTGTAAATTACACTTACCGTCTCACCAATGGCACGCACGGTTGAGGGTGAATATGAGCCACCCATTGTAAATTTTGGTGAATTGGGTGCAATTAGATGTAATCGTTGCAAGGCTCATATGCAACTTGTAGATGCTGGTCGTCGTTTCCAATGTCTAATGTGTAAAGTAACAAGAGATGGTAAAAAAAATCTTTCACTTTTACTTGTGTTCATTGATCCATATTTTTTCTCAACAGTGCCAACTGCATATTTCCAACATTTGGGCCACACCGGACAGTGTGTCGATAAATATGAACGTCCTGAACTTGTATTGGGTACAAGAGTATTTGTGTAAAAAATGTTTGGGTACCGATAGCTCTCAAGGTAAACCGCAACTCATATCCAACATCAATGCCTCGCATTCAATTGTGGACGCTGTACGCACTACATTGGGTTCACGTAGTATGGACAAGCATATTGTTGATTCCAGTGGTAAGGCCCCAATTTCAAATGATGGGGCAACCATTATGAAACTATTGGATATTGTGAATCCAGCCGTAAAACTCTAGTAGACATCGCCAAATCTCAAAATGCTGAGGTAAGTTTTTTGTTATATTAGAATGTGTGGAATAAAAATGTTTCTCTTATCAGGTCGTCGATGGCACCACTTCAGTAGTATTTTAAGCATGTGAAATCTTAAAACAAGTTAAGCCATATGTTGAGGAAGGCGTGCATGCACGTAACATCATTAAAGCTATACGTAAAGCATTACAATTATGCATGATAAAATATGACATGGCTGTACATGTCGAAGCGCCAATCAAAGGAACAACAAAGTGCTTTATTGGAAAAATGCACTGCCACAGCAATGTCCTCCAATGTCCAAGAGTATCAGAAAATTGTTGATGCTGAATGGCGTCTCCTGTACAATAAACTAGGTAAATAAGGCGACAATGTTGTGTTTTCTAAACTACCAATTGGTGATGTTGCTACACAGTATTTTGCAGATATGATATGTTCTGTGCTGTTCATGTACCAGAAGAAGATTGGAAACGTAGAATGAAAGCTTGTGGTGGTGCTGTTATATGACTACAGCTAATGATATTAATTGAAGTGTTTTGGGTCAATGTGATTACTTTGAAGAACGTCAGGTTGGTGGTGAACGTTTCAACATTTTCTAAGGTTTGATAGTGGGTTTGACATTAATTTCATTTTTATAGTTTATAATTATTTAAAGGTTACGTTACTGCTAGAACATATACATTGATTTTACGTGGCTGTGCCGAACAATTTTTGGAGGAAACTGAGCTTCGTTACATGATGCTATAATGATTGTGCGGCGGACTCGTTCAGTGTAATGTGTAATGGCGAACCCAAGTTCCTCGTAGGAATAGGGGGTGGGGCGGGATGGCTTGGAAGGTTTAAAGTGATGATATTAATCGTTCCCGAAATGGTTGTTGTTGTTGTAGCAGTGCTTCGCCCCACCTAATAGGTGCGGCCGATCACATATTGTCATCAATATCCTCTAACGGGAGTCCAAATAAACTTGCTGTTTCAACAGGGGTGGAGCATAATCAAAGGGGTATTAGAGGCGTTGGTTCCACATTACAATTAAAGAGATGGTTGGTGTCATGTGGGACACATTGCAAGCGGGGCATACATTTTGTATGTTGGGGTTGATTCTGGATAGGTAAGAGTTTAACCTGTTACAGTATCCAGAACGAAGTTGAGCTAGAGTGACTCGCTTTTCCTTAGGGAGTATGCGGTCCTCTTCCGCAAGTTTTGGGTACTGTTCTTTAAGTACTGGATTCACCGGGAAATCCCTAGCATAAAGGTCCGACGCCTGTTTGTGGAGTTCACTGAGGACCTGCTTGTGTTTTTTTGCTTCATACGGCTGTGTTCTCAGGTGCCGTATTTCTTCATAATGCTTACGGAGATGACTCTTTAAGCCCCTAAGCGGTGTTGGATCAACAATCAGATGTCTGTTGGGATGCCCAGGTTTTTGGGTATTCTAAAGAAACTGTTTGGTTAGCATTTCATTTATTTCCCTTATTGGGAGTTTTCTCGCTTCATTGTGCAGGTGGTGTTCCGAGGACATAAGAAGGCAGCACGTAGTGGGTTTGGGGCAGCATTTTGGCAGGCCTGTATTTTTTCATGTGAGTAACCTTTAGGCTTGGCGACCATATCGGAGACGCGTACCATGCAAACGTCTATTTATATTTACCCCAAGTACTGCCGATTTATCGAATTATATTAAATATTTCTTACAGCTCTGGATTTTCGTTACAATTGCTAGTGCATGTTCTCCAAAATGTAGATCCTGATCGAAAGTCACACCCAAAATTTTAGGGTGTAAGACAGTCGGTAGGGTAATTTCATATGGTCGACATTTGGCGCGGCCATGTTTTAAATAAGGTCACCGATGATTTGGTTGGTGACAATATCAGGTTTCGCGAGGCGACCAAACTGGAGAGATTGGGGATAAAGCTGTTTATTTTATTACAAAGCTCATCGATGTAGGAAACAATAGCATAGGCGTAGAAGCAATAGTTACTCCTGGTGGTAAAAGTAGCTATTGATATGTAGAAGTTAAGCAGAAGTTTGAATATGAGTTTTTTTTTTAAGTTATTGCAAAAAAAGCGTTGAGGATTTTTAATATCTTACCAGGTACCTTCGTACATGTTTCTAAGAATGAAGAATAAAACCTATTCAAACTCAATTTTCACCAGGACAAAGCCGCTGAGACTTCGTTATACTTTAGTTTACAATACTTTACCCCATTTTATCACAACTGTCATTTTTTGATTTTATTAAATTTAAAAAAGGTTTCTTCCTCTACAGTTCCATTTCGGTATTGGATGGTGAATATGGCTTTCGCATTTTCTCCATCAATAACTGTGACAAGGTGGAAGAAATCTATGCGCGTAAATCGCAACATATTATCTTGATCGAGCGTTTCTTCAATAGCTCTCTAGTGGTGATGGTGACAGCAGAGAAACCCAACTGTTTACAAATGTTACACTTCAAAAAGAATCAAAATATCTGCCACTGCGTCTACGGCTCAAATACCCATAGTATATGAATGATTCGAACGCACCCAATTATCTGCCTAACGGATAGTATACATATTCATCAAATCGAAAATATTGCACCAAACGAACTGGGTCTGAATAGTGAAACAGTACACATATTCAAAATCTATGAGCAGGCTGTGATGATGGTATAGGGTGAGTTGTTGAATAACATACGAAAACCACTTTAACCCATCTATATATTTGCATTACAGCTAAACAAAATTGCTGGCGCCAAGCAATTGGAAAAGGCAGTGCAGCATTCATCACACTGTACGGATGGTGCAAAGTTAGAAACTGCTGTTGTAACTGCTGCCACCGACACAACGGTCATCGCTACATCGCCGAGTAGCGGCTCGTCCGACTATCAATCGAAGACAGTATAATCATATCTTTTGCCAACACAGGTTAGCGATGTGCTTGCACAGGAAAAGATTTCAATTGGAAAACAAAAACCAATTAAGAGAGTTTATTTATTATTAAAGTACTTACTTTTCTTTATATCAACAGTATTAATTTAAGTTTGCAATTTCATGTACATATATAATAAGGGATGTACATATATAATAGGATTGCTGTCGGAATTAGATTTGAAACCAATCAATACTCCTGCTAAGGGTTGCAGAATTATTGCTTGAATGATTATATTTAGAACAATAATAAGTCTGACTCAATTACTAGTCGTACATTTTTAAGTTCATCAATTACGACAGCATTCGGATTCAACGACACCTTTGAATATTCTTGATCCGAAAAAGAGTAAACCTAATCTGAATTTCTACTAAGCTTTAAGTTGTAGATTATTCAAATAATTGAAGTTTTTTCTAAAGCTTAAAATTATTTTCTGCTCGCTTAGAAAAGATTTCAATTGGAAAACAAAAACCAATTAAGCGAGTTTTCATGTACATATATAATAAGGTATGTCGTGATCCTATTGCTGTCGGAATTAGACTTGAAACCAATTAATACTCCTGCTAAGAGTTGCAGAATTATTGCTTGAATGATTAGTTCATATTTTACTTTACTTTATTACATTCAAATTCAATTACGACAGCAATCGGTTTCCACGGCACCTTTTAATATTCTTGATCTGAAAAAAGAGTAAATCTAAACAAAATTTCTACTTAGCTTTAAGCTGTAGACTTAAATTGATTCAAATAATCATATTTGGTATTCGAAACCATGGAAAAAACTCAAAATTTACATGAATATAACACACTTCTGAATTGTCCAAATATAAAGCTAGCTGCTGCAGCAATATAGCTCAAAGCAATTAATATATTTCTTATTTTATTATTAAAGTATTTACTTCTTTTTTACATTAAATGTATTAATTTAAGTTGCAATTTCATGCATATATGAGGCTCCAAGATGCAAAACCAGATGAATCCATGATATGTAAAACTTAGAAAAGCACACAAAATTTTTAAATTTGTTATGAATGAAAATTGTTATGAATTTTCAATACGGGTTTTTAGAATGTTGCTAGGCGATACAATGTAGTCGCAATTTAAATATTACTTTAAAATTTTTAAATATATGGTTTTGCATCTAGGCGCCTCATATATAATGGAAAAAAATTACTAAATCTTATGATATGTTTTAAACAAATGTTTATATTATATGTTATGTTTGGTTATTGTATTTAAAAATAAATATTAAAAATAAAATTTTTTTGGTTATTTTTTTCATGTGGCTGCTCCAGGTAAAGTAAATCGGGAGGTATAATTCAAGTTATATGGCGGTTATATAAATGGTAAAACCACAGTAAAATTGATTGTCAAATAACTCGAAAATGTAGAGTGAAATGCCCGAAAATTTGACCGCAATTTGACGCGCATTGTGACGTGTGTGAGCAGAACAGTGCTATGCTGGGGTGCGGAATGGGAGCGGAATGCACAAACACAGAAATAGGTACGAAATGGGAAATAAGTGTAAAAAAGGTACCGACGCCTGAACAAACGTGACTAAAATTTAACTAGGGGCGTGACCGCACAATGACGGTAAAATAGTTATGCGGCAGTTACCCACCGACGTGTGCCGTACGTAAGGACGTTTGTCGCACGAAGCACGTTTGACCGAACTCTCAAGCCCGTAGGAATCAATGTGTGCGTCTGTGTACATGTACATAACATATTTGTGTATGTATTGTTTACAGATAAGCACTGTTGCCATTGACCATTTTGCATGTATGCTTATGGAAACATCAACTTTTTCCAATTTAATTTTTGATGTTGTAAAAGGCTGGAATTAATATTAAATAAATATAAATAGATTACATATTTATAATCTGCACCTTTACATAATTATTTCGAATTATTTTCACAGTTTGTCAAACTTTAATTAGGTATTTTGCATAAAACTGCAAACGGTCAAAAATTAACGCACAAAAGTTTACTAGGCAACTCTGTCTAGTGAGAGAGCGATCAGCTGACACGTTCATACGGAAAAAATCAAAATTGTTTTGATTTCTACGTTCCGGGCTACGTACGTACGGGCGTTGCACGTCGGTGAGTTTTCGTTTACATTGCACACTCATAAGATAGGTCGTGTCAGCTGACACGTTTTTTCTACGTACGTTCGTGAGTAACCACGGCTTTAGTCAGATAACGTGGAGTGTTTTTGCAGGGTACCTTTGTAATTTGTGTCTTGTAGGGGTGTTAAAAAAGAATCAATTGCATCTCAAACTCCTGTTGCTAATTAGAAGGGTCATGAAGTTCTGTCGTCCTTTAATTTTGTTATGCATAATAATTTATATGTTAAAATTAGGTTCGGTAAAGTAACTAAAAGAAGACCTTTGGCCGAGTTATTACTTTTTTCTTTTTTCTAGTGCCATTTGGAAAATAAAAACTGGATGACGATGGAACTGAGTCATGCTATAGAGTTCAAAAGCCTGGATAATTTTATTTACCGTGGAAATGTTAGCTTTGCAAGTTTTGCTTCGGGATTAGCTAAAGTTTCTCAAGAGACTCTCACTGAAATACAACGCAATGATATCATGGTAATTATTTATTTTTTATAAATTAAGAATATTTCAATATCCATTAACAGTTCTTAGGTAGGGAAGATCTGCCATATAGGATTAAAGCAGATGTTATTTATGCTAATGGCAAGAGAGAAGTGTTTTTAACAGCAACTAAAGCATGCAATATCGTACATGCTCAACTGAATGATATATTATTCCTTTTGATGGACAATAATGGTTATGTAAATGGTGTTACTATAATAACTACCGCCTCCGGAAAGTGGTAAGTAGTCCTACAAGAACAGTGGCATAATTAATAAGAACAGGAACAAATTTTGTGTACAAAAGGATTTTGCCCTAATTTAATTTTGATACCACCCCATTGGTGAAAATTCTTTCTGATTAGCAATGATCTGCAGTGGTTGTCTGCACAGAAATACAAACAAGTTCTTTATTTTGCTGGTAAATATTAAGTGTTTATTGAAATTGGTGATAAATTTAGACAAATTTGTGTGATTTCAGTACTGATTTGTTTTATTTAACGTGTTTTACTCGCGTCCATTTCTCAACTGACTCGTTTCAAAACTGTTCCAACTGTGTTGCAAGTTGCTACGTTGCCACTATGTTTTGGTAATGGAATTGTGGATCGGGTTGCCGACATTCCACCCCCGTGAATCCTCGAGGAGATTCAACAAATTCCAAAGCGGCTAGCTTAATGGCAGGTCGGCGTAAGGTAGCGTGGCTGGTACGAACTTCGGCGGTGCGTACTTGACCATCTTTGCTGTAAATACTCTATCGATGATACCCTTGCGCCATCGTAAATAAATAAATAAATTAAATTAAATTGACCCCTCGGCATATTGGATTCATAAATTAATACTAGTTGACCTAGCTTCAGTGGCGGTACCTGATCTCTTCACTTAGAGCGTTGCAGTAGTTGTGGCAGATAGTCGGTCTTTCAAACTGGGCAATTCGCCATTGTTTTCGCAAGCATATCTTAGCGTCTTCTTCAGCCGGTGATTGAGTAGTTGAGACACCCCAATAAAAAATGATTGCGTGTAAGTGGATCGTCTTCTTCGGCGGTCAATGGCAGCTCAGTCAGAGGGCGACTGTTTATAATGTTTTCCGCTTCGATTAAATACTACGAAAGCGGATCTGTATCCAGCAAAGGACCATCACATCGATAACACTTCCCAAAGCTTTCGGGGAGTAACCTTATCGCTACAACAACAACAACTACGAAACTCGTGGCGCTTCCTCTTTCAATACCTTTGACAATGAGGGACGAGTCGTTCCCAGCAACCACCAACATTTGGATTGGCTGGGCAGTTAAAAGTGCATTCGATATTTTCCTTAGCGATGTTACGCTGAATTTCACCGATGTTACACAGTCGATTTTCTGGGGTCATTTCTTTTTGGGCGCCGATAAAATTGGTCCCGTTGACGCTTCGGATTTTGATAAGCGTCCGCTTCCCAAGGCAGTCGGTTCTATGTACCGGAGCGACTCGGGATTTTTCCCGACCAAGGACTGTCATTTCAGTGTGACCCCATTTAATTTGTTTCGTCCCTCCCACAAATTGTCATCCTCCCAGCAGCTCCTTGCAGCAGGACTGCTACATATTCTCTTACTCCGGGAAGGTATCGAACCCAATCCGGGTCCGTATCCTGATCCCGGTCCTGAGAAATGGTTTTGCTGCATTTGCCAGAAAAGAATCTTTTTAAGACGGTCATACTCTGTTCAGTGTGTCTCGTGCAAGGGATGGTTGCATCGGACAGGTTGTTCTGGGATTTATCCCATAACCCGACGTCCACGTAACTTTTATAAATCTTTTGTGGCTCCTTGCTGCTCACGCCCAAGGGCGTCCCGTAGTCTACGCGTAAGCGCCCCTCCACTACCTTCCAGCAGCCTCGCTGCTCAGCAAGCCACAACAAGTACCCGCTGCTGCCCGCGCCCCACGGCGCCAACAACTCAAACAGCTGATACCACTCATAACTACTACCTTCGTAGTAGAGCTGGTAGCAATGCTGAGCACCAGCCCCTGCCCCCGTCTTCTTCTCCCCCCCCCCCCCCCCCCCCCCCCCCCCCCCCCCCTCTTTTCTGGCAGCAATCGTGCAGGTCAGGAAAACAGACCTATGGCATTCAAACTTGCGGGCGGACAGTAGGGGTGAGATGTTGGCGGATCAAATAGAAGAAACGACGTTCTGCACAATAAACGGAGACGCCCCACACGTATGGTAGGAAGCTGTCATAGCTCGCCAGATATCTCAATCGTGAGCGCAGAACTCGTAAACTGCGTCAACTGGCAGCCGATGGTAACATTGGCATCCGACCACCTGCCCATACTTATTTCGTTCGAGCGTACCGCCGACTTCATCGTCACCGAAAAACGCACTTTCATAAACTTCAAAAAAGGAAAGTGGGAAGAATATAAATCTGCAACAGACAGCAGCTTTGCTGCCCTCCCTATCCCGACTGATGCCCGCCAAATGGAGCGTGCCTTCCGTAAGGTCATTGAATCCGCCTCGGCACATTTCATTCCCGCCGCGAGAATTCCCGAAATCGGGCCCCACTTCCCGGCGGAGGCCGCGAGCTTGATCCAGGCGACCCCCAAATAAGGGATATAAACCAACGCATCAGATTGCTTGTGGACGAACACAAGCGGGCGAAATGGGAAGAGCACCTAAGAGGTTGTAACCTCTCTACCGGTGTAGGTAAACTTTGGTCCACCGTAAAGTCCCTATCGAATCCGACTAAGCACAAAGACAAAGTTTCCATCGCCTTTGGCGATAAGGTGCTGTCGGATGCGGAAAAGTGCGCGAGCGCTTTCTGCCGACAATATATAATGCATCCTACGGTCGACAAAGATAGACGGAGAGCCAATAGACACGCACATAAACAAATTCAGCGCGTCACCAATCACCATCACCGCTAGAGAGGTTGAGGACGCCATTGGTCTCGCTAAACCATCCAAAGCAGTGGGCCCAGACGGCATAGCCATGCCGATGCTTAAAAACCTAGGGAAAGGGTTTCAAATATTTAGCGCATGTCTTCAACCTGTCTCTCTCCACCTTTGCCATACCCGAGAAATGGAAAATGGCCAAGGTGGTCCCGCTACTAAAGCCTGGGAAACCAGCTAACGTAGGTGAGTCATATCGTCCGATATCTCCTATCGCCAGTAGCAAAGACGCTTGAAGCCATTTTGCTCCCTTATTTCCAAGCACATTTGCAGCTAGCCCCTTATCAGCATGGCTTCAGAAAACTCTATAGCACTACCTCCGCGCTAAATGTCATTGCCACCCAGATAAATTGCGGTTTGAATCAATACCCCCACCATAGAACAGTACTCGTAGCGCTAGACCTATCAAAAGCCTTTGATACGGTCAACCATGGCTCATTACTGCAAGACCTGGAAGGGTCTACCCTTCCCCCATGTCTTAAAAGGTGGACCGCAAATTATCTGGGTAGTCGGCAGGCATCGGTGCAATTCAGAAACGAAACATCAAAACCAAGGAGAATTAAACAAGGGGTGCCACAGGCTGGTGTCCTATCCCCACTTTTGTTTAATTTCTACATATCTAAGCTACCTTCACCACCGGAAGGAGTCACAATCGTTTCCTACGCCGATGACTGCACAATAATGGCCACAGGCCCAGGCCCAGAGATCGATGAGCTATGCAATAAAATAAACGGCTATCTCCCTGATCTCTCCAGTTTTTTCGCCTCGCGAAACCTGGCATTGTCACCGACTAAATCTTCCGCGACCTTATTTACAACATGGACGCCCCAAATGTCGACCATATTGAACATCCACGTCGATGGCACTACGCTACCGACTGTCTTACACCCCAAAATCTTGGGTGTGACGTTTGATCAGGATCTACATTTTGGTGCGCACGCAACCGCAATTGTTCCAAGAATTCAGAGCCGTAATAAAATCCTCAAATCCCTTGCTGGCAGTACCTGGGGAAAAGATAAAGAAACGCTCATGACCACATACAAAGCAATTAGCCAGCCGATTACGTGCTACGCGTCACCCATATGGTCGCCAAGCCTAAAAACTACCCACTGGAAGAAACTACAGGCCTGCCAAAATACTGCTCTCAGAATCGCCACGGGCTGTCTTCTTATGTCCCCAGAACACCATCTGCATAATGAGGCGGGAATACTCCCCATCAGGGAGAGAAATGAGATGCTGACCAAACAGTTTCTGTTGAATACCCAGAAACCTGGGCATCCCAACAGACATCTGATTGACGAACCAGCACCGCCTAGGGGCCTAAGGAGTCATCTCCGTAAGCATTTTGAGGAAATACGGCACCTGAGAACCCAGCCGTATGAAGCGAAAAAACACAAGCAGGTCCTTGGTTAACTCCATAGACAGGCGTCGGACCTTTATGTCGGGAATTGCCCGGTGAATCCAGTACTTGAAGAAAAATATCCAGAACTCGCGGAAGAGGAACGCATACTCCCCAGGGAAACGCGTGTCACTCTTGCTCAACTTCGTTCTGGATACTGTAACAGGTTAAACTCTTACCTATCCAGAATCAACCCCCACATACAAAATGTATGCCCCGCTTGCAATGTGCCCCACATGACACCAACCATCTCTTTAATTGTAATGTGGAACCAACGCCTCTAACACCCCTCTCTTTATGGTCCACCCCTGTTGAAACGGCAAGTTTCCTTGGACTCCCGTTAGAGGATATTGATGACAATTTGTGATCGGTCGCGGCTATTAGGTGGGGCGAGCATTGCTACAACAACAACAAGCGTCCCTCGACGATTCATGAAGTTTTGCAGGCATATTAAAAAGGCATCCGTTGACAGGTCTTCAGCGACCAAATGAAATGCGAGTGTCGTTAAACAAGTGAACAAAGCTATCCAACGCTTCTCACGACGGCGACCCACGGCTACATGAAATGGTCCACAATAGTCAATGCCCGTATAACTAAATGGTCGGACGAAAGGTGTTAAACGGTCTGGCGGTAATTGACCCATGAGCGGGACAGCAGGTTTGGCGCGCTATTATGCAAATCGGGCAAGTCTTCTTTGTTGTTGTTGTTGTTGCAGCTATTAGGTTACTCCCCGAAGGCTTTGGGGAGTGCTATCGATGTGATGGTCCTTTGTCGGATACAGATCCGATACGCTCCGGTAACACAGCACCATTAAGGTGCTGGCCCGACCATCTCGGGAACGATTTATATGGCCACATTAAACCTTCAGGCCATCCCTCCCTCCCCACCCCCAAGTTCCATGAGGAGCTTGGGGTCGCCAGAGCCTCGTCTGTTAGTGAAACGGGATTCGCCGCTCGAAGGTGAGGTTGACAATTGGGTTGGAGAAGCTATATATTGCGCTACACAACCCCTTGAATCCCAAGTCTTCTTAATGGGCTGTAGTACAACACGTGCATGAGGCACCCACAACTTTTGGCGAATTTCGTTAATTATAAGACTTTCATTTTGATGATGCCTCTTTCGATGGTAATGTGACACGATCAAGTTCGTAACCGAATGGTTTTGTGGCATGATGCTTGGACGGTGTGCAGTTATTGGGATACAGTACGCGGCGCGATTCTTCCTTTTACTCGTAAGTACGCCATTTTCGATGAATGGTGTTAGCGAGCTTAAGTGGTTCGACTTGGGCAACTTAGCCCCTGATTGTAATAGGCGTATTTCTTCCGCTATTTCTTCCGCATATACCTCCTTGTGTACCATACGGAAAATTACGGACTCAGCCTCTCCTAATTCTTTTGGCATCTCGCCTTGACAATGCTCAAATACCAGTGCAGCTTCGCTTCCCAAGGCAGTCGGTTCTATGTACCGGAGCGACTCAGGATTTTTCCCGACCAAGGACTGTCATTTCAGTGTGACCCCATTTAATTTGTTTCGTCCCTCCCACAAATTGTCATCCTCCCAGCAGCTCCTTGCAGCAGGACTGCTACATATTCTCTTACTCCGGGAAGGTATCGAACCCAATCCGGGTCCGTCTCCTGACCCCGGTCCTGAGAAATGGTTTTGCTGCATTTGCCAGAAAAGAATCTTTTTAGGACGGTCATACTCCGTTCAGTGTGTCTCGTGCAAGGGATGGTTGCATCGGACAGGTTGTTCTGGGCTTGATCCCAAAACCCGACGTCCACGTAACTTTTATAAATCTTTTGTGGCTCCTTGCTGCTCACGCCCAAGGGCGTCCCGTAGTCTACGCCTAAGCGTATCCCCACTACCTTCCAGCAGCTTCGCTGCTCAGCAAGCCACAACAAGTACCCGCTGCTGCTCGCGCCCCACGGCGCCAACAACTCAAGCAGCTGATACCACTCATAACTACTACCTTCGTAGTAGAGCTGGTAGCAATGCTGAGCATCAGCCCCTGCCCCCGTCTTCTTCTCCCCCCCTCTTTTCTGGCAGCAATCGTGCAGGTCAGGGAAACAGACTCTTAGCCCCTGCCTCCGTTTGCACCGTCTGCCAGCACAGAATATATAGGTTTGCGACATCCGCTCAATGCAGCGCCTGCCTTGGGTGGTGCCACTTTCCTAGATGTTCTGGTCTCCGCGACGGCAACCCCTCGACGGGTTTCATCGCGCCATGTTGCCAGGTCGCAAACCCAAATCATCCGGGTACCCCAATGCTTGCCCAAGGGCGCCCAGTCCCAAGGCCACAACAGCAATTGCGTCCTGGCCTTCCACAACCTAGGCGTAGTCACCCCTCACTTACCCCTAGAGTGGCGGCGTCACCCCTCATGCACTTCAGAATTCTGCAGTTCAACTGTAATGGACTAACTGGGAAGATTACGGAGATAGTCGATTTCATGAAGCGGCACAACATCCGCATTGCTGCGATTCAAAAGACTAAACTCACAGCAAGATCTGCATTGCAGACCTGCTCTGGTTATAATGTCCACAGGAAAGACCGCGAGAGCGGAAATGGAGGCGGCCTCGCGTTTATTATACACCACTCTGTGCAATATCATATATTTGATCCTGGCATCGACCGCAGTGACAATGTCTTAGAACGTCAAGGCCTATCTGTCCGGTCAGGCGATGCAAATCTAGAAATCATCAACATCTACATCCCTCCTGTCACCTGTTGCCCCAGTGGATACCGCCCTAATATCGAGGCCTTACTCACTGGCAACAATCGCATTATCTTAGGCGATTTCAATGCCCATCACGACCTATGGCATTCAAACTTGCGGGCGGACAGTAGGGGTGAGATGTTGGCGGATCAAATAGACGAAACGACGTTCTGCACAATAAACGGAGACGCCCCCACACGTATGGTAGGAAGCTGTCATAGCTCGCCAGATATCTCAATCGTGAGCGCAGAACTCGTAAACTGCGTCAACTGGCAGCCGATGGTAACATTGGCATCCGACCACCTGCCCATACTTATTTCGTTCGAGCGTACCGCCGACTTCATCGTCACCGAAAAACGCACTTTCATAAACTTCAAAAAAGGAAAGTGGGAAGAATATAAATCTGCAACAGACAGCAGCTTTGCTGCCCTCCCTATCCCGACTGATGCCCGCCAAGGGGAGCGTGCCTTCCGTAAGGTCATTGAATCCGCCTCGGCACATTTCATTCCCGCCGGGAGAATTCCCGAAATCCGGCCCCACTTCCCGGCGGAGGCCGCGAGCTTAGCGAGGGAACGCGACCTTATAAGACAGCTTGATCCAGGCGACCCCCAAATAAGGGATATAAACCAACGCATCAGATTGCTTGTGGACGAACACAAGCGGGCGAAATAGGAAGAGCACCTAAGAGGTTGTAACCTCTCTACCGGTGTAGGTAAACTTTGGTCCACCGTAAAGTCCCTATCGAATCCGACTAAGCACAAAGACAAAGTTTCCATCGCCTTTGGCGATAAGGTGCTGTCGGATGCGAAAAAATGCGCGAGCGCTTTCTGCCGATAATATATAATGCATCCTACGGTCGACAAAGATAGACGGAGAGCCAATAGACACGCACATAAATACAAACTGCGCGTCACCAATTACCATCACCGCTAGAGAGGTTGAGGACGCCATTGGTCACGCTAAACCATCCAAAGCAGTGGGCCCAGACGGCATAGCCATGCCGATGCTTAAAAACCTAGGGAAAGAGGGTTTCAAATATTTAGCGCATGTCTTCAACCTGTCTCTTTCCACCTTTGTCATACCCGAGAAATGGAAAATGGCCAAGGTGGTCCCGCTACTAAAGCCCGGGAAACCAGCTAACGTAGGTGGGTCATATCGTCCGATATCTCTCCTATCGCCAGTGGCAAAGACGCTTGAAGCGATTTTGCTCCCTTATTTCCAAGCACATTTGCAGCTAGCCCCTCATCAGCATGGCTTCAGAAAACTCCATAGCACTACCTCCGCGCTAAATGTCATTAGCACCCAGATAAATTGCGGTTTGAATCAATATCCCCACCATAGAACAGTACTCGTAGCGTTAGACCTATCAAAAGCTTTTGATACGGTCAACCATGGCTCGTTACTGCAAGACCTGGAAGGGTCTACCCTTCCCCCATGTCTTAAAAGGTGGACCGCAAATTATCTGGGTGGTCGGCAGGCATCGGTGCAATTCAGAAACGAAACAACAAAACAAAGGAGAATTAAACAAGGGGTGCCACAGGGTGGTGTCCTATCCCCGCTTTTGTTTAATTTCTACATATCTAAGCTACCTTCACCACCGGAAGGAGTCACAATCGTTTCCTACGCCGATGACTGCACAATAATGGCCACAGGCCCAGGCTCAAAGATCGATGAGCTATGCAATAAAATAAACGGCTATCTCCCTGATCTCCAGTTTTTTCGCCTCGCGAAACCTGGCATTGTCACCGACTAAATCTTCCGCGACCTTATTTACAACATGGATGCCCCAAATGTCGACCATATTGAACATCCACGTCGATGGCACTACGCTACCGACTGTCCTACACCCCAAAATCTTGGGTGTGACGTTTGATCAGGATCTACATTTTGGTGCGCACGCAACCGCAATTGTTCCAAGAATTCAGAGCCGTAATAAAATCCTCAAATCCCTTGCTGGCAGTACCCGGGGAAAAGATAAAGAAACGCTCTTGACCACATACAAAGCAATTAGCCAGCCGATTACGTGCTACGCGTCACCCATATGGTCGCCAAGCCTAAAAGCCACCCACTGGAAGAAACTACAGGCCTGCCAAAATACTGCTCTCAGAATCGCCACGGGCTGTCTTCTTATGTCCCCAGAGCACCATCTGCATAATGAGGCGAGAATACTCCCCATCAGGGAGAGAAATGAGATGCTGACCAAACAGTATCTGTTGAATACCCAGAAACCTGGGCATCCCAACAGACATCTGATTGACGAACCAGCACCGCCTAGGGGCCTAAGGAGTCATCTCCGTAAGCATTTTGAGGAAATACGGCACCTGAGAACCCAGCCGTATGAAGCGGAAAAACACAAGCAGGTCCTTGGTGAACTCCATAGACAGGCGTCGGACTTTTATGTCGGGAATTGCCCGGTGAATCCATTACTTGAAGAAAAATATCCAGAACTCGCAGAAGAGGAACGCATACTCCCCAGGGAAACGCGTGTCACTCTTGCTCAACTTCGATCTGGATACTGTAACAGGTTAAACTCTTACCTATCCAGAATCAACCCCGACATACAAAATGTATGCCCTGCTTGCAATGTGTCCCCCCGTGACACCAACCATCTCTTTAATTGTAATGTGGAACCAACGCCTCTAACACCCCTTTCCTTATGGTCCACCCCTGTTGAAACGGCAAGTTTCCTTGGACTCCCGTTAGAGGATATTGATGACAATTTGTGATCTGTCGCGGCTATTAGGTGGGGCGAGCATTGCTACAACAACAACAACAACCAGTGCAGCTTCTATTGGCCTCACTTTGACGAAGGAATCCAGGACCCAGCATCCATCGCTTGTTAAATCTAATTTTTATGGAATTACAATTCGTGTAGCATCATCGGCCACATTCAATGACGTAGGCAACCACCACTATTGTGACGATGATTCACAGCCCTGTGTATTGCCAGCACTTCCGCTTGGTAAACACTACAGTGATCTGGTAGGCGAAAAGAGACCTCTAGACCCAGATCCGGTGAAAAGAGGCCTGCTCCCACCTTCCCGTCAAGCTTAGAACCATATTTGAATATGTTGATTGCACCCGGTACCGTATGTTTTTTGGTATTCCAGTCTTGCCGCGATGTATATATCATAAAGTTTGCTAAAAATGCACGCGGGTCGTAAACTGACATTACAATTCCGACTAACTAACGGCATTTATACGAATGGCTTAAAAGGTAACTTCTTCGGCTTCTTGCGAGCTGCAAAATTAATAACAAAGTCATATACATATGTGTTTTCAATGACAGCTTTTGCTCCCCTCTGCATCGTGAAAGCATGGCTACTAGTGTTGGTGTTCTTTACGTATTCGGCGCAACAAGGTGAACAGGTGACAGCTGTATCGCATCCATTTCTCCATAAGAACAGTTGTGAGTCCTGATCAGTTGCTCTGATTCGGACTTGCGAAAACATTTCTTCGATGTCACCAGCTACGGCCACAATACCCTGGCGAAACTTGGCTAGCGTTTGAGCGTGTTCTGGCCCTTTTAGTAAAGCGGAATTTATTATTATTATTTTTTTTTTGTTATTTTATTTATTACGGCCAAAAAAGCCTAATTCATTGTATAGTACAATTTACAAAATTTATAATTGTTTCTTAAAACTATTTCATTAAAAAGAAATGAGTAAATTTATTGTTTAACTAGTATTAAATATTTAAATTTTAACAATATAGAAATAGTTTTTCTTTAAACTTAACAACGTTTTCACAGTCTTTTATCTCTGCTGGTAGTTCATTATACATTTTATAGCCTACGTATTCTAAGGTCTTTTTTGCGAACTCGGTTCTTACTTTGGGCAGTCTTAAATTTCTGCTACTCCTAGCTCCATAGGTTTGGATCTCATGATTGTACTGTATCCTATCACTCAGATAATTTGGTAACATTCCCTGTGTTATGTAATGTATAAACTTCAAAGAGTAATAACAGATTAATTGTTTAATACTAAGCCAATTTAACATAGGAAGCATAATACTTTTTGATGTTCTATAAGAGCATTTTAGTATCAAACGCATTGCTTTGTTCTGCTGTATTTGAGCTTATTAATTAACGTATCATTTGTTACTAATAGTATTGATGGGCAGTAACTAAAATGTGGTTCTACAATTGATCTATATACTAATATTTTGTGATGTTGCCTAATATGCTTACATGTTCGATACATAAATCCTATTTTCTGTGCAATTTTCTTCTCTAAATGATTCATGTGTTCTGTGAAACTTAGTTTCTCATCAATTATTACACCTAGGTACTTCATTTGATCTACTCTTTCAATTGCATTGGTTTTTATTTTCAGACTAGATTGGATTAAGTTATTATGGTTCTTCTTAAATATCATGTACTTAGTTTTATCGATATTAAGTTTTAGCTTTCTACTGCAAAGCCACTTAAATAAATTATTTAAGTCTTCTTGTATTTTCATGACAGCCCAATCTACATTTTTGTCACTAATGCTAACTAATGCATCATCCGCAAAAAGACTTATTTTACAATTTCTCAAGCAAGTTTTTATATCATTGATGTAAATTATAAACAATATCGGAGCAAGTACTGAGCCTTGTGGCAGCCCAATGTTAACATCAACAACCAATGAAACTGCGTCTCCAATTACCGTCATCTGCTTTCTGTTACTCAGGTAACTACGAAACCATTCCAAAGCTTTTCCCTTGATCCCAATTTTATCCATTAACTTCAGCAATTCATTTCGATCGATTGTTTCAAACGCCCTCTTTAAATCTAAGAAGCAAGATATGTAGCGGCAGCCTGTGGGTTAATGCGATGGTAAGGATGTTCAAACATTTACGTATGTATCTGTGTGCGTATACCAGCATAGCTACGTTTACATGTGTTAGTAACTGGTATAAGGCAAACACTTGGATAGATGTTCGAACATGTATCTGTTAGTATGCGTGAAGTTAGTTCGTGAAAGTTTATGTCCCGCCAAAATAGGAGTATATGTATTGGTGTCTTTCGTTCTTGAGTGAAAGTGGTGAGAAAGAAAGGCTTTCGATGTATGGGGTACGACCGCCAAACGATTGCAGAGAATGTCTCAAAAGAAAAGTTGACTTAAGTGAGTGCGGAAGCAAGTTTTAATTATATATATATTTTTTGCGAAAAAAAAGGTTCGCGATTTTTCTTTATAAAACCGTGCTAACGGGTAATTTAGCGGAATCCCAAGGAAGAACCGGGATCCCATACCCTGCCTGACAACAGCCCCAGGTGAGTCCAGTGAAACCCCTTTACCCCAGTCCATGGTGCATGTGGACTAATAGTGAAAATAAATTTTAAAAAAATGTTAAAAGTGTAAATTAATTTGAATAAAATTACATACCTACAATCAATAAAATTTAGTGAAATAAATGAAATTATATACAAAGATAAAATTAAGTAAAGAAAAAAAAAAATTCATAAAATATTGAAAGTTAAAAGTAAAATTAAATTAAAATAAATTAACTAAAATTATAAAATAAAATAAAATAAAATAAAATATAAAACTAATTAAAATAAAATAGCATACATAGATACATAAAGTCATACATTTGAGTTAAATCTAATACCTAGATAACCTTAAAAATAAAAAAAAATAAAAATAAAATTAAATAAAAGAAAAAAAAAGACAAATAAATAAATAAAATGACATAACTAGATGATATTCAATAAATATAATAAGTCCACATGCACCCTAATGTGTCTTTCTCGTCCGCCATGACCCTAGTCCCTAATATTCTTCCCTCTGCACATTTAGATTGCTGCGTAACACTTTGAAGTTGCCACCATCACGAGCCACAAACTAAAACAAGGCGGGGTAGTATTAAAATTAAAGAAACTTGCGACACCAGCCACCAACACAGTCCTAAATATACAAAGCGGGGTAGTATTTCATATAGAGGAAGGGGAAGCATACAGACGGTGTCGGGCTAGACGTCAAGGGAGTAAAGGGGCATCTGAGCGCTCCTGTCCTGGCACCGCAATCATAAATAGGAGCATAGCAACAACTAATTGGAGGATAGCTGCAGACGCAACTAATTGGAGGAGAGAGGCAAAAGGGCGCAGTTATTCGTGCGACGCTGCCGGAATTTATATTTGCTTTTTTATATATATTTTATTTTGATTTTTTTGAGTTATTAGAGATGTTTTTTTCGATTAGTTAATTTTAATCACTATTTAGTTATATTGAGTTTGTTTAATTTGAATTTTAAATTTGTCTTTGCTGAGGTTAATTTAGCTCAATTCGAGCTCTTATCCGACTTCTTTGGGGAGTTTTTTTGTACTTTTTTACGAATTTATATTTTCTTAAATTTTTATAATTGTTAACATTTCTACTCTTACGCTTCGTTTTCTTACCCCTCTTCATTTATTTTATATATTTTCAATATTTCCCTTGTCACTTATCTACCTATTATTTCCTTAGCTTCTTTTCTATCTTTGTACATTTATCTTTTCCGTGTGTCCTGCTTCTTTCTATTAAATACCTAATTTTTAAGCTTTCAGCTTCTCCCTGAGTTTTCCACTTTTTCGATTTGTCTTTTTGCATTCAAAGATTGCCATTTTCTTTTCAGCTTCCTAACACATTTTTTTTTTTAACTTTTTGGCGTTGTTTGCTTTGTAGCACGTTTTGCTTTTTTTCTTTTCCAAATAGCACATTTTTCTTTGTTAGTTTTCACTTCAATTGTTGTTTTCCGTTTTTTTTTGCGCTTTTATTTCTGCTCACGTAAAGCTATTAGAAATTTTGAGTTCACACATAGTTTTTCGGGAAAGATTTTGTACTTCGCAGCAATAATTTTATTAGTTCATTTTAGTTTTTTTATATTATTCTCTTTTCGTCAGGATTATTGCGGAAAAATAGCCAACTTAGTAACGAGCCTTTGATTCGGACCGCGACCACGGATCCGAATAACATTCCATACTCAGTTATTGGCCCTCATACCTCCCATTGTAGGCTGGAACACTTTCCAGCATAGGTTTGTAGGTAGATGTATATGTACGTTCTTTGCAGCCACGCTCTCTCTTCGACGCAGGCGCCTCCGTCGCGGAATTGATCGGTAAGTGCTAGAGTTATAAGTTATTAACTACCTACGTAAATAGTTTAAATACAAACATACGTATATATCAAATTGTAAACAAACCTGCTGGAAGCCAGCAGAGGCTAAGGAGTTATTGGGATACAGTGGCGGTCCGATAACGACAGCATTATTAGCATTTATTAATTTTCAAGTTTAATTTTTGTACGCTAAAGTTTCACATTTTTATTCGGTAATTTTCAAGTTAAGTTTTTGGTGCACGGTCCAATTTTCCTTTTTACGTAACATCCTTTTTATTTTTTTTATTCAATAGCTTTCAATTTAAAGTTTTTTACTTTTGATTTTCCATCGGTTTTTAATTTTCTGTTTTTCATTCTCAATTCTGCCATTAAACAAACTGATCTTTCTGACTTTCGATGTCTTGATTTTCTTTGAATTACGAAACGTGCTTTTCGCGGCAATTTTAAAACCCAGCTTCCACTTCCTTTTCTCTTTTATCTTCAATTTAGCAACCTTATCTTCATCATTTATATTTTTTTTATTTTACATATAATTAGATAGAATTAGTTTCAAACCATTAGCCTTAAGGAAAATTCGATACCAGGGAAGTTTTGAATTGTTTTGAGCATTATTTTAGTATAACTAGCTAATAAAGAGTTTTATAACGTTTTACGAAGAAATTCATACTATCGTGTTCATTAGTTAGATGGGTTGAGCTTATCTCAGAATGAGCGGCTAAACACTTTAAATTGGTGTGGGTGTTGCACGAGTGCAATGTAGGGGACGTGGGTGTGAGCCGGCTGTGACAGACTAGACAGGCTAGGGACATGGGACCTTAACGGACGGACACATGTCAGGCTAAGGGGGCGTTGCTAAAGTTCCGGAGTCAGTGCAACGCCCAAGGCTGCGTCAAGGTTGTACGCAGAAGGGGAGGGATGACTCCACCTGACACGGACAGACCTTTTCTTCCAGCTTTCCTTTTCTTTTCATAGATTTCAGGCATGAACCCTTTTTTTTTGTTTGTATAACTGTAGGTAAGGCGGGTGAGCAAAAACTCACCCCGCCCGACGAGCTAGCAGGGGCTTGCCTGCATGCCAAGTGCCACCTCCGCCTTACCCCAACAGTAAGTTATGCAACAATGGCGCCCAACGGAATAGCCCAGTTCGTTTCTTTGTTTCATTTCTCCCATTTTTAATCTTAGTTTCAGTTTTTAACGCTTTTCAAATTCCCGTTTCTTTACGTCTTTCATATGCTTTAATTCTCTATTCCATTTAGCGTTTTGGTAATTCTTCCTTATATCATTTCTTTCACACCCTTCTTTATTTCTATGACAGGACAGGCGACCGTTGTAGCAGCAGCATCGCTTGGACAAGTCCGATGCGATTTGTGCCACTACAACCAATACGAGGGGGGGTACTCAGCTTACCGTGGGAGTTTCTTATAGGAGCTGCAACGCTTGTGTAAGTGGGATCCTACGGTAAAGCTAGTATGATAGGAGGTAGACGTTTTCGGTTGCAGGCCACTGTTCAAGCTACCGTGCAAATAGTCCAGCACGGTTTGCACGTGGAGTTTACAGTGCGCCTGCGCCACGGACATTTCAAGAGATTATGGCAGCCAAGTTTAGGGCCAAGGCCTGTCAACTTGATGTGCCATACTCGACTGACTTGAATTGTAGGAGAGACGTAGTTGAATTGGACTTGGACAAAGTATGGACGGACAGCTCACATTCATTACGACCTTGCCGAGGTGCAACACCAACACACACCAAGCGTATTGATACATAAAGGAAAAAAATATATATAGCAACATCAAAAAAAAAAAAGAAGCAGAATTACACATAAGCACAAACTATCAACACATTACTACTATACACATACATATATATACGTATATAACTTTTTTTTTGCAATTTCATTTTATTATTATTTTTGTTGTTTAACAAATTTCTGAATTCGGATTTACTTTCAAGATTCATATGTTTGTATTACGGTAATATCAAACTTTGAAATTCTGAATTGTATTCTTTTTGGATCTTTCTACTTAGTTCTTAAGTTACCTTATTGAGAAAATCACCTTTGGCTTACTTCGAAATAGGATTCTAAAAAGGTTTTAATCATTAATTGTTCTTTGGTGTTATCTACTAAACAACTTTATTAGTGAATTTCTATTTTTTTTTTTTATTCCGAATTATTTTTGAAGTTTTGAAGTCGGAATTGAATTTTTATTATTTTATTTTATTGTATGTTTGAGTTCTATACCTTTTTGAGTTTTTGGAATTTTCGTACCTAAATACGGAGTTCGATCTCTACGTATTCCGTTGTATTTTTTTTATATTACCATAGATTAGGAATATCTTGGGTGTTGAATTTTTAGGTTAACCCACTGAGCTTATTTTCTTTGCTAAATATTTCTGTTTTATATTAAGAAACTTTTATTTTTATTTTTTTTGGTTTTTTTACTTTATTCCCTTTCTTTCTTTTTTGGATACATTTTTTTACTCTTGATTTTATCAACCCTTAACTGCGTAGCAACAAATTTTTTTGAAATTTCCTTTTTTGAGTTTTGTTTGAATTTTAAATCTGGGTCCTTTCTTCGGTTTTAACCCCCCGTGGGCTGGTGTAAAGTTTTAGTTTCTAAACCGGTTTCTTTTTGAATTTCTTTGTTTAATTCCTTCGATTTTTCTTTTCTCAAGGAAGAACATTATTTTTTTTTTTTCTAACCACCCTTATTTCCCCAAACTTAACTCGCACACTAGTGGTGACTGTTGGAGTCTTTTTATAGTTAGGCTCTACCAACTCTGTATTTGGGATTTAGTTCTGTTTGGTTTTCCTTTCCTGAGCGATTGTTGTCGTGTATGGAGGAGGAAGACGCACCGGAGCGAGTTGCTGGTGGATTGGGGTTGTTCAACAAGAACCAGAGGGTCACAAGGAGTGTGAGCAGAGCGCTGCAGAACCAGGTGGTCGGATCAATCTTTACGCAGATCGACACGGGCGTACCCCATCCCGTAGATTTTTTGCCAACAGACTTTTTTAACAGGTGCACTTCGCGGATTTTTAGGTCGGGAGGAGGTGATACGTCCGGTTACGATTAGGAGATCAGACAGTTTCTATTTCAGCGAGGAGGAAAAGAGTTCGAGTTTTTCCAGGAAAATAGACCAACTATTTGAGATGACGGATACGGAGGAGCCAGGTGCTGTTGGGGGGGCAGTCCCTAGGAGAATTGAGCCACCAGCAAACGCGGGTGCTGGGGCAGCGGAACCCCGGAGAAGCGGACCTAGTTCCACAGCCGCCAGCATCGAACAGTTAAGCCAGATGATGGCGATGATGGCACAGCAAAACCAGGTGATGGCACAATACATGAACGAGGACCGTCATATCCGGGATAACGTGTCGAAACTCAGCAACCGCGTCGCTGATATGGAGAACTCGGCACAACCGTTAGGGCACCGGGCTGAGCGCGCGTCTACACCCGAGCCTAGGGATGCGAGAAATGGCACAGCCAAACAGCGTGTCAGTCCAGGTGCAGCAGGGGGGGTTTCAGGTAGCGATAGGAACACCCAGGACCCACCGAGATGGAAGAAGTTGGACCTGGATAAGTGGCATGTGAAGTTTGACGGGACGACTAAGGGAATTACGGTGGAGAGCTTCATTTTTAGGATTGAAAAGTTGAGGCAACAACACAACATATCCCACTTTCAGCTCTTCACCGATTTCCATTGCCTCGTAACGGGCTCTGCCTTGAAGTGGTACTGGCAAGTTCTTGAAGATCACGCCGACGAACCCGAGTTCGGGTATTTTGAGCTCAAAGCAGAACTGCTAGCCCACTTCAAGACTGCAGAGTGCGATTACGAGATTATAAGAGAAATTATGGAGCGCAAACAACAGCCACAAGAAGGGTTCGACGACTTCTACGGTGAGGTCCATAACCTGACATTCCGCCTGCGGAAAAAGATCCAGGAGAAGGAGCTAGTGGGGATCATTAGGGGCAACCTGAAACCCTACCTTGCGAACTTAACCTTCGCATCAAAGATTGACACGTTGGCGGAGCTGAAGGCTGAGTGTAGGAGGGCAGAGCGGCTCATAAAGGAGAACCGAACCCGTCCCAAACCGGTCAACGAATTCGAATATCCCGAAGTGACACCTGGGGATGAGGGGATCAATAGGCAACCCGTGGAGGCGATCACGAATCCGGCCAAACCGAGAGGGCCAAACCAACAACCATATCGCCCAGTACCGGTAGCTACGAACCAACACAAACCTTTGAGCAACTCCAAACCCACCACCAATTCGTTTGGGCGTCCCCCTTTTACCTCATGTTATGTTTTTCGTGTGGAATGCCTGTTGATTTTTTTGTCAAGAATCCGTCCGAATTGAAGAGAGATAATCGTTGTAAATCGTCCTTTCATGATATGGTATGTTTTGCGTGTGGGGGTGATATGTCTTTTTGTGTTTACAAAGCGGGTAAGGGAAACTCCCAACTGGCGGAGATTGCCGGGAAATCTCGCCAGGGAACAGACTACCCGGAGACCAACCCAGCTTCAGAATTTTAGAAAGGGCGGACGACAATGCGTGTAGAGTCAAGTTATGTGTAGGGAAAGCCGAGCCAAAAAGTCTACATCAAAGGAAGCTGGAATACGAAGCAGCTAGACAAAGAATTTTTTGCGAAGACTTTCTTGCTAAGAAAAGAAATAGAAATTTTAAAAAGATAATGAAGATGCGATCAAAGAAAAAAATATGAGAAGACTTATTAATAAAATAGTAGCGACAATTGTCACCATGAAAGGCGACAACCGTTTCCTTGTGCCTTGCTGGATTCAGGTGCTGGCGCGAGTTGTCTAGGTAAAAATTATGAGAAGCTGATAGAAGGCAGGGAGGATAGCATCATCCCACTGGCCAATCAAAACATACGCACAGCGAACGGTGGCGAAACGCCAGTGGTTGGTGCTATCACTCTGTCTGTCTTCTGGGATGGAATATATAAGGACCTAGATTTTCTCATCGTGCCAGGCCTCCAGCAAGAGGTGTATTTAGGGGTAGACTTTTGGCAGGCTTTCGATCTGCAGGTTGTTAGTCGTAGGGTTCTATCGCATTCAACTCACACTGGCGTTGCAGAACTTGTACCCGCCGAGGGCGACTTATCATTTGAAGCGGTACAGCATGTTCTGACAAGAGAGCAAAGTGTGGCGTTGGAGAAGGTCAAGGCGCAGTTTCCCTCATTTGCGGTCCTAGGTTTAGGGAAAACGAATGTGGAGGAACACGTGATAGAAGTCAGAAATGAAAACCTCCCAGTCAAGCAAAGGCATTACCCTATATCACCAGCGATCCAAAAGCTAGTATTTGAAGAGCTCGATAGGATGCTTGGTTTAGGCGTGATAGAGGAGAGCAATAGTAGCTGGAGCTCCCCTGTGTCGCTGGTGATAAAGGGAGAAAAGAAGCGTCTGTGCCTCGACACACGAAAAATTTATGAACGCACCATCAAAGATGCATATCCAGTGCCAAATATCGACGGGATCATTAGCCGACTGCAGAACACTAGGTTCATTTCGGCCATTGATTTGAAAGATGCCTTTTGGCAGATCCCGCTCGAAAAGAAATCTAGGGAAAAGACAGCATTTACAGTGCCAGGGCGTCCCCTATACCAATATACAGTCATGCCGTTTGGACTGTGTAACGCAGCGCAAAGAATGTGTAGACTTATGGACAAGGTTATACCCGCTTCTTTACGTGATTCCGTGTTTATGTATTTAGATGATTTGTTGGTATGTTCCGTAGATTTTTCGTCTCATTTATGGTTGTTGGAAAAGGTCGCTAGATGTTTACGTGAGGCTAACCTTACCATTAACGTGGAAAAGAGTAAATTTTGTTTTAAAGAAGTTAGGTACTTAGGTTATGTAGTGGGCGATGGATGCATCCGTACCGATGCGAACAAAGTTGCTGCTGTGAGGGATTTCCCCGAGCCGAAAACACCAAAGCAGCTCCGACGGTTCCTAGGGATGTCAGGCTGGTACCGTCGTTTTATTCAAGACTACGCAACCATTGAAGCTCCGCTGCACGACTGTCTCACTAAAGACAAAATAAAAAGGTTTACGATGACTGATGAGGCTAGAGATTCGGTTGAGCGACTAAAGAGAGCCTAATTTCGGCTCCCGTACTGGTACACCCCGACTTTGACAGACGATTTTATATCCAGTGCGATGCTTCGACAGACGGTGTGGGCGGGGTACTCTTCCAGTTGGACGACGAGAACAACGAACGACCGATAGCTTACGTTTCCGCCAGACTAAATAAAGCACAGCGAAACTACAGCATAACCAAGCTGGAGTGCTACGCGGCAGTGATAAGCGTGAAGAGATTTAGGCCGTACGTCGAAGGGTTGCCGTTCACAATCATCACCGATCACGCGAGTCTCAAATGGTTGATGAACCAGAAAGATCTTTCTGGGAGACTCGCGCGATGGAGTTTGAAATTGCAGGCATACGATTTTGAAATAGAGCATAGGAAAGGAGCACTTAACGTCGTTCCACATACACTGTCGCGAGCACACATGGACGAAATTAAGCTATCTGACAGACTAATGGACATCGACTTGGACTCACCGTACTTTAAAACGGAAGAGTATGACGAACTTAAGAAAACTGTGACAGGGAATCAAGATAGACTACCAGAGTTGTGCGTATCAGACGGGTATGTCTATAGACGGACGCAGTTTAACCGGGGGGACGATCTTCAGCAGGACCAAGCCTGGAAACTCTGGGTGCCGCCGGAATTGCGTGCAGGATTGGTGGAAGCCTCCCACGGCTCACCTTCTGCTGGGCACGGAGGCATCCATAAAAGTTAGCCCGAATACGCGAAAAATACTACTGGGCTGGTATGGTAACAGAGGTTCAAAATTATGTTAGGGAATGCGAAGTCTGTAAGGGAAATAAAACCCAAAACTCTTTTCACAAACCACTCATGGGAAAGCGACACGTAACTGAGAGACCTTTCCAACGATTGTTTATAGACTTTATGGGCCCTTATCTACGTACGAGTGATGGTAATGTGTATGTGTTTGTTTGTCTTGACCATTTTTCCAAGTTTGTCTTTTTGAAACCTATGCGTAAAGCCACGTCTGTAGATGTTATTAAGTTTTTAGAGAAAGAGGTTTTCCACATCTTTGGAGTCCCAGAATACATCCACTCAGATAATGGCAAACAGTTTGTATCCGATGTTTTTGCAACAATTTTTAGAAAAGTATGGCACAAGACATATCCGGACTGCATTCTACTCTCCACAAGGGAATGCAGCGGAGAGAGTGAATCGCTCAGTACTACAGATAGTAAGATCCTTCATTAAGGAGAATCAAAAGAGTTGGGATAGGTGCATCAGTGATGCGGCCTTTGCCCTTTGTACCGCGATACACACATCAATAAACTGCTCGCCATATTATGCCACTTTTGGCTTACCGATGATGCAACATGGCACGTCTTATGAAGTATGCCGCAAATTAGGCACCGTGAAAGATACTGATCTACAGATAGAGGCGCGAGCAGATAGGTTGCAAGGAATTAGAGACTCGATAATGAAGGAGCTGAAGTTAGCACATGAGCGAAGCCAAAAGGTTTACAACACCAGATCCAAAGATGTGAAATTCCAAATCGGACAAGTGGTATATCGCCGAAATTTCAAACAGAGTTCACAAATAAACAACTATAATGCTAAGCTTGCCCCAAAGCAAGTAAAGTGTGTCGTTCTTAAAGCAATCGGCAACTCGATGTATGAACTCGGCGATACCAGTGGCAAGAAAGTCGGCGTATACCACGCTAAGGATATTTTTGTTGCTTAATCATATGTTGAATGTTAGTCTTGGTGACCTATGTTAAATGTAGATGTATGCAACGTTTTCTAGCTTTAGTTTTGGCTTGACCATTAGAGTAATTATTTATGCAATTATTTATTTCTTTGACCATGTTTATAGTTGACCTTATCTATTCATTTATTTATTGTTTTTTATTATTTATTTATTTATTTTTTATTTTTTTTATTATTATTTTTATGGATTCTGTGATATTTTATTACTAACATACTAAAAACTGTGACATAGATTTAGGTAGATAGATATCTGTGATATAGGCTTAAATACTTACCAGTGATATAACTTTAGATTTAACCCGCATGCCATTCTAGTCATTAATATAAGTAGATATCTGTGATATTAGGTTAGTAGTAGAAACACTTTTTTTAGTCCGCGTGCTGCCCTTATACGAGTTAACATAAACCCTACATAATAGGAAGAATAGGCAATAGCCCGGCTTTAGGTCGTGGGTCGAGGCCACACGTTAGGCGTTTGAATGTAGCTTTAGGACAGACTGCGCATTGAATTTTTTTTTTACGCCCACGCTCCATGTTGCATGCAACATCGGCGGTTGCGAGCCTGTAGCGGCAGCCTGTGGGTTAATGCGATGGTAAGGATGTTCAAACATTTACGTATGTATCTGTGTGCGTATACCAGCATAGCTACGTTTACATGTGTTAGTAACTGGTGGAAAGCAAACACTTGGATAGATGTTCGAACATGTATCTGTTAGTATGCGTGAAGTTAGTTCGTGAAAGTTTATGTCCCGCCAAAATAGGATTATATGTATTGGTGTCTTTCGTTCTTGAGTGAAAGTGGTGAGAAAGAAAGGCTTTCGAATTTTGGGGTACGACCGCCAAACGATTGCAGAGAATGTCTCAAAAGAAAAGTTGACTTAAGTGAGTGCGGAAGCAAGTTTTAATTATATATATATTTTTTGCGAAAAAAAAAGGTTCGCGATTTTTCTTCATAAAACCGTGCTAACGGGTAATTTAGCGGAATCCCAAGGAAGAACCGGGATCCCATACCCTGCCTGACAACAGCCCCAGGTGAGTCCAGTGAAACCCCTTTACTCCAGTCCATGGTGCATGTGGACTAATAGTGAAAATAAATTTAAAAAAAATGTTAAAAGTGAAAATTAATTTGAATAAAATTACATACCTACAATCAATAAAATTTAGTGAAATAAATGAAATTATATACAAAGATAAAATTAAGTAAAGAAAAAAAAAAATTCATAAAATAATGAAAGTTAAAAGTAAAATTAAATTAAAATAAATTAACTAAAATTATAAAATAAAATAAAATATAAAACTAATTAAAATAAAATAGCATACATAGATACATAAAGTCATACATTTGAGTTAAATCTAATACCTAGATAACCTTAAAAATAAAATAAAAAAAATAAATAAAATTAAATAAAAGAAAAAAAAAGACAAATAAATAAATAAAATGACATAACTAGATGACATTCAATAAATATAATAAGTCCACATGCACCCTAATGTGTCTTTCTCGTCCGCCATGACCCTAGTCCCTAATATTCTTCCCTCTGCACATTTAGATTGCTGCGTAACAATTTGAAGTTGCCACCATCACGAGCCACAAGCCCTAAAACAAGGCGGGGTAGTATTAAAATTAAAGAAACTTGCGACACCAGCCACCAACACAGTCCTAAATATACAAAGCGGGGTAGTATTTCATATAGAGGAAGGGGAAGCATACAGACGGTGCCAGGCTAGACGTCAAGGGAGTAAAGGGGCATCTGAGCGCTCCTGTCCTGGCACCGCAATCATAAATAGGAGCATAGCAACAACTAATTGGAGGATAGCTGCAGACGCAACTAATTGGAGGAGAGAGGCAAAAGGGCGCAGTTATTCGTGCGACGCTGCCGGAATTTATATTTGCTTTTTTATATATATTTCATTTTGATTTTTTTGAGTTATTAGAGATGTTTTTTTTTCGATTAGTTAATTTTAATCACTATTTAGTTATATTGAGTTTGTTTAATTTGAATTTTAAATTTGTCTTTGCTGAGGTTAATTTAGCTCAATTCGAGCTCTTATCCGACTTCTTTGGGGAGTTTTTTTGTACTTTTTTACGAATTTATATTTTCTTAAATTTTTATAATTGTTAACATTTCTACTCTTACGCTTCGTTTTCTTACCCCTCTTCATTTATTTTATATCTTTTCAACATTTCCCTTGTCACTTATCTACCTATTATTTCCTTAGCTTCTTTTCTGTCTTTGTACATTTATCTTTTCCGTGTGTCCTGCTTCTTTCTATTAAATACCTAATTTTTAAGCTTTCAGCTTCTCCCTGAGTTTGCCACTTTTTCGATTTGTCTTTTTGCATTCAAAGATTGCCATTTTCTTTTCACCTTCCTAACACATTTTTTTTTTAACTTTTTGGCGTTGTTTGCTTTGTAGCACGTTTTGCTTTTTTTCTTTTCCAAATAGCACATTTTTCTTTGTTAGTTTTCACTTCAATTGTTGTTTTCCGTTTTTTTTTTGCGCTTTTATTTCTGCTCACGTAAAGCTATTAGAAATTTTGAGTTCACACATAGTTTTTCGGGAAAGATTTTGTACTTCGCAGCAATAATTTTATTAGTTCATTTTAGTTTTTTTATATTATTTTCTTTTCGTCAGGATTATTGCGGAAAAATAGCCAACTTAGTAACGAGCCTTTGATTCGGACCGCGACCACGGATCCGAATAACATTCCATACTCAGTTATTGGCCCTCATACCTCCCATTGTAGGCTGGAACACTTTCCAGCATAGGTTTGTAGGTAGATGTATATGTACGTTCTTTGCAGCCACGCTCTCTCTTCGACGCAGACGCCTCCGTCGCAGAATTGATCGGTAAGTGCTAGAGTTATAAGTTATTAACTACCTACGTAAATAGTTTAAATACAAACATACGTATATATCAAATTGTAAACAAACCTGCTGGAAGCCAGCAGAGGCTAAGGAGTTATTGGGATACAGTGGCGGTCCGATAACGACAGCATTATTAGCATTTATTAATTTTCAAGTTTAATTTTTGTACGCTAAATTTTCACATTTTTATTCGGTAATTTTCAAGTTAAGTTTTTGGTGCACGGTCCAATTTTCCTTTTTACGTAACATCCTTTTTATTTTTTTTATTCAATAGTTTTCAATTTAAAGTTTTTTACTTTTGATTTTCCATCGGTTTTTAATTTTCTGTTTTTCATTCTCAATTCTGCCATTAAACAAACTGATCTTTCTGACTTTCGATGTCTTGATTTTATTTGAATTACGAAACGTGCTTTTCGCGGCAATTTTAAAACCCAGCTTCCACTTCCTTTTCTCTTTTATCTTCAATTTAGCAACCTTATCTTCATCATTTATATTTTTTTATTATACATATAATTAGATAGAATTAGTTTCAAACCATTAGCCTTAAGGAAAATTCGATACCAGGGAAGTTTTGAATTGTTTTGAGCATTATTTTAGTATAACTAGCTAATAAAGAGTTTTATAACGTTTTACGAAGAAATTCATTAGTTAGATGGGTTGAGCTTATCTCAGAATGAGCGGCTAAACACTTTAAATTGGTGTGGGTGTTGCACGAGTGCAATGTAGGGGACGTGGGTGTGAGCCGGCTGTGACAGACTAGACAGGCTAGGGACATGGGACCGTAACGGACGGACACATGTCAGGCTAAGGGGGCGTTGCTAAAGTTCCGGAGTCAGTGCAACGCCTAAGGCTGCGTCAAGGTTGTACGCAGAAGGGGAGGGATGACTCCACCTGACACGGACAGACCTTTTCTTCCAGCTTTCCTTTTCTTTTCATAGATTTCAGGCATGAACCCTTTTTTTTGTTTGTTTGTATAACTGTAGGTAAGGCGGGTGAGCAAAAACTCACCCCGCCCGACGAGCTTGCCGGGGCTTGCCAGCATGCCAAGTGCCACCTCCGCCTTACCCCAACAGTCAGTTATGCCACAGATACTACTACCTTTTTATCAGCAACAGCCTCTTTCCACTCTGCAATTACCATATTCAATGCTGTTTCGCAGGAGTGGCCTTTCCTGAAGCCTGATTGCTCTGGTATGATTATATTATGATCATCTAGGTATGCTACTAGTTGCTTTTTCACCACTGTTTCCATAATTTTTTCATCAATAGGTAGGGTATTAATCGGACGCAGCTCGTCAGGTTTCATTGTATTTTATACTTTTGTCACTGGTATTATTGTGGATATCTTCCAGCAGCTGGGAACAATGCCACTATCAAACGATTCGTTTATAATGTCCTTATATAAGTGTGCAATGTACACCATAGAGTCCTTGATAACACCCTCTGACAATAGGTGCTACGCGTCACCCATATGGTCGCCAAGCCTAAAAATTACCCACTGGAAGAAGCTACAGGCCTGCCAAAATACTGCTCTAAGAATTGCCACGGGCTGTCTTCTTATGTCCCCAGAACACAATCTGCATAATGAGGCGAGAATACTCCCCATCAGCGAAAGAAACGAGATGCTGACCAAACAGTTCCTGTTGAATACCCAGAAATCTGGGCATCCCAACAGACATCTGATTGACAAGCCAGCACCGCCTAGGGGCTTAAGGAGTCATCTCCGTAAGCATTTTGAGGAAATACGGCACCTGAAAACCCAGCCGTATGAAGCGAAAAAACACATGCAGGTCCTTGGTGAACTCCACAAACAGGTGTCGGACCTTTATGCCGGGAATTGCCCAGTGAATCCAGTACTCAAACTAAGTATCCAAAACTTGCGGAAGAGGAACGCATACTCCCCAGGGAAACGCGTGTCACTCTGGCTCAACTTCGTTCTGGATACTGTAACAGGTTAAACTCTGACCTATCCAGAATCAACCCCGACATACAAAATGTATGCCCCGCTTGCAATGTGTCCCCACATGACACCAACCATCTCTTTAATTGTAATGTGGAACCAACGCCTCTAACACCCCTTTCCCTATGGTCCACCCCTGTTGAAACAGCAAGTTTCCTTGGACTCCCGTTAGAGGATATTGATGACAGTTTGTGATCGGTTGCGTCTGTTAGGTGGGGCGAAGCACTGCTACAACAACAACAACAACAACAATAGGTTTTTACCGCCATATTTGTTTTTAAATGATTTTGTTATGTTCATTATATCTTCTAACTCGATACTGGTGAGCTCAAATGTTGCTACCTAGTTGGTTGTTTCACTTTCATCAACAAGTTCAATTGTTTCAATACTATCATTGATTTGAATTATGCTCTGAACAAAGTAACAATTCAAGACATTAGCTATATCGTTGCTATTTTCTAGACATTCACCGTTAAATACTATTTTTTTAATATGCTCTTTATTATCTGCAAGTTCCACAGCATCTTTCAAACATTTCCACATGGATTTCATATTTCCTTTATTAATAATCACTTGATCTTCCATGTATTTCTTCTTTTTAAGTATTATAGTTTTTTTTATATGTTTTTTAACGGCATTATAATCAACCCAATGATAATTCAAATTTTCTTTTATGTAGTACCGTTAGTTCACGATCGTACCACTTATTTCGCAATTTTATATTGATCCTCTTCTCGTACGTCAACGTTTGCATGGCTTCAGACAAGATATCATTCAAAGCATGAACCCTATTTTTTAACACTATATTAGATATAGAACTTATATCACATATCCGCACCAGATTTATCAGGTTCTCCGCGCTGTAGTTCTCCCAACAGACGGCATTAGCATATTTTCTCATTCTGCAATATTCTGAAGGAGGTATCTGAAAGCAGATTGTCTCATGATCAGATATTTTATATTCGTTGGCACATTCAAATTTGATCTGGTCATTATTGGCAAATAGTAGGTCAATTTTTGTAGCTGAGTGCTCCGTTACTCTCGTATTAAAATCCATTTTTTGTACCATGGCCATTTGTGCAAACACACTTCTAAGCTGGTTAGAGTACGTGGATGGTATATTCATGTTTATATTAAAGTCCCCAATAATTAGATTATTATCCGAATCTTTAAGGTGCTCTGTGACGATCTCATTTAAATATTTAACAAAATCTGGGCCCGTATTACGTGTTACGATCAGTGACTGAAACCATTTTCACTGAAGCGATAACTATGCAACTGTCAAACTTTTCTTAAAAATAATAATAAGTTCTGGATCTAACGAGTACTATTTGTCAGTAGTTCAAATATGCCATTAATCCGATACACCATTTCAGATCTATTGGGATCTAAAAAATGAGTTTCGATCACGGATCGTAACACGTAATACGGGCCCTGCATCGCTGCTACTAGGTGAGTGGTATATTACTCCAAATTTCCACTTTAAGCGCATTTTTTAATTTTTATAATAATACACCATATGTTCATGTCGAAAGACATTGCATACAACGTTGAATTCTACTTGTTCATGTATATAAAATAACACACCACCCGTGTGCCTACTGTGTGAATCACAACGGATTAATTTATATGTAGAAATATATAATTCGGAGTCCATTATATTATCTATTGTACAGGTTTCGGAGCACACTACTAAGGCTGGTTGTTTAACTTCCATAAGACGTTCTAGTTCTACTTCATTTGAAACAATACTATTAATATTAAGATATATGCACTGCAGTATACAGCCTTTCTTAGTACGTGTAGTATACGCTTTAGTTTTCCGTGATATAGTCACATTATATTTGGTTTGTTGCTAGTATCCCATATGTTTTTTCCTAATATTCAGCTTCTGCTGATATACAGGGCAAAACCTATCCATAGTATTGTGGTTTATATCTAGTCCCATATTCAGATCTTTGTTTGCTCTAATGCAGTTGATAATTTATTAATTGCTGTCTCATTGCATTCTTTGGAAAAATGTGCGCCATGACATTTAGTGCACACTTCCGTTTCTTTACATTCTTTAGCTTTATGATTGAAACCTTTGCACTTAAAACAACACAAAACCTGCACTGCATCATATACTCGGCAACGTTACCAACCTACATTAAGCCTCTCTCCAGCTAGTACATTTGCGAACGCTTCAACATTCATTTCTATCACAGCATTATAATAGTTTTTCACGTTCTTTTTCACTTCATATTGCTTAACAATTATGATGTCCGTTTCACTTAAACACATTTTTTGTCGTTTAATTCTTTGCACCAGTTCCTCGTCGCTATATTTAAAATTTATACCAGTCACCATGACTACTGGTTTCACTTTTTTGGGAATCTTAACCTCATAGTTATTTCCCAGATTATTCTCAATGGCATTTTTTATTTTGTCACGCTCATGGTCATTTTCGCTTTCAACAATAACAACTCCGCTTTGCCTTGCTACTATATTAGTTATTTGCAGCCCTTTAGGATCAACTTTCGAGTTTCGGTCAGTTTTGGTTATTTCTATATTTTGCCTTTTATTCGGCTTGACAATTAAGGGATGATTCTTTCTAATATTTAGTGAAACGTTTGCCGTTGTGGCGGCAGAGGCGAACACAATACGGAGTTTTTTCGGTTTGGTTAGATTCACTACTCCAAAATGGGGCAGATACCAAGTTGTAGGGCTGTTGTTGTTGTAGCGATAAGGTTACACTCCGAATGCTTCGGGGAGTGTTATCGATTTGGTGGTCCTTTTCCGGATACAGATCCGGCACGCTCCGGTAATACAGCACCATTAAGGTGCTAGCCCGACCATCTCGGGAACGATTTATATGACCACATTAAACCTTCAAGCCATCCCTCCCACCCCACCCCAAGTTCTATAAGGAGAAAACAGGATTCGCCACGGATAGGTGAGATTGACAATTGGGTTTAGAGAAGCTATATATTGCTCTGGCAACCTGAAAGGGTTGCGCTACACAGCCCCTTGAATCTGGTATTTTAGTCGCCTCTTACGACAGGCATACCTACCGCGGGTATAACCCGCTGGGGGCAAGTCGTAGGACCTTCCAGCTGTGCTTCATCCTCTTCCAAACGTCTGGCGTATCCTTTTGATATATATTTGTCAATTTCTCGTCTGTAGTTGGCGGCGAATTCCTTATCTAATCATTTTTCTCTCAATTTTACTCAGCCTACTTTTGGGCATGTCATAACTGCTAGGTAAAGTTACATTTTCTTCTCGTCATAGAGCAGACCAACTTCATGTTGTTGTTGTTGTTGTTGTTGTTGTTTTTGGTTGTTTCAAGGAGAATTTTCTTCGCTCGAGCATCTGCATCAGATTCGAATAAAACTTTTGTGTTGCTTACTCCAAAATTGTCAACATTGAAATAGTCTTCGACCACTGTTGTTGTTATTGTAGCAATGTTTCGCCCCACCTAGCAGCTGCGACCGATAACAAATTGTCATCAATATCCTCTAATGGGAGTCCAAGGAAACTTGCTGTTTCGACAGGGGTGGACCATAATGAAAGCGGTGTTAGAGGCGTTGGTTCCACATTACAATTAAAGAGATGGTTGGTGTCATGTGGGGACACATTGCAAGCGGGGCATACATTTTGTATGTCGGGGTTGATTCTGGATATGTAAGAGTTTAACCTGTTACAGTATCCAGAACGAAGTTGATCCAGAGTGACTCGCGTTTCCCTGGGGAGTATGCCTTCTTCTTCCGCAAGTTTAGGGTACTGTTCCCTGAGTACTGGGTTCACCGGGCAATTCCCGGCTTAAAGGTCCGACGCCTGTTTGTGGAGTTCACCAAGGACCTGCTTGTGTTTTTTGATTCATACGGCTGAGTTCTCAGGTGCCGTATTTCCTCAAAATGCTTACGGAGATGACTCCTTAAGCCCCTAGGCGGTGTTGGCTCTTCAATCAGATGTCTGTTTGGATGCCCAGGTTTCTGGGTATTTAACAGGAACTGTTTGGTTAGCATCTCATTTCTCTCCCTGATGGGGAGTATTCTCGCCTCATGTAGATGGTGTTCTGGGGACATAAGAAGACAGCCCGTGGCGGTTCTGAGCGCAGTATTTTGGCAGGCCTGTATCTTCTTCCAGTGGGTAGTTTTTAGGCTTGGCGACCATATAGGGGACGCGTAGCACGCAAACGGCTGGCCAATTGCTTTGTATGTGGTAATGAGCGTTTCTTTGTCTTTTCCCCAAGTACTGCCAGCAAGGGATTTGAGGATTTTATTGCGGCTCTGGATTTTCGGAACAATTGCGGCTGCGTGCTCACCAAAATGTAGATCCTGATCAAACGTCACACCCAAGATTTTGGGGCGTAGGACAGTCGGTAGCGTAGTGCCATCGACGTGGATGTTCAAAATGGTCGACATTTGGGACGTCCAAGTTGTAAATAAGGTCGCGGATGATTTAGTCGGTGGTAATGCCAGGTTTCGCGAGGCGAACAAACTGGAGAGATCAGGGAGGTAGCCGTTTATTCTGTTGCAAAGCTCATCGATCTGTGGGCCCGGGCCTGTGGCCATTATTGTGCAGTCATCGGCTTAAGAAACGATAGTAACTCCTTCCGGTGGCGAAGGTAGTTTTGATATGTAAAAATTAAACAAAAGTGGTGATAGGACACCACCCTGTTACACCCCTAGTTTAATTCTTCTTGGCTTTGATGTTTCGTTTCTGAATTGCACCGATGCCTGCCGACCACCCAGATAATTTGCGGTCCACCTTTTAAGACATGGGGGAAGGGTAGACCCTTCCAAGTCTTGCAGTAACGTGCCATGGTCGACCGTATCAAAAGCTTTTGATAGGTCTAGCGCTACGAGTACTGTTCTATGGTGTGCCTTCTGATTTAAATCACAATTTATCTGGGTGCTAATGGCATTTAGCGCGGTGGTGGTGCTATGGAGTTTTCTAAAGCCATGCTGATGACAGGCTAGCTGCAAATTTGCTTTAGGTAGGGGCTTCAAGCGTCTTAGCTACTGCCGATAGGAGATATATCGGGTGATATGACTCCTATGATAGCTAGTTTCCCAGGCTTTAGTAGCGGGACCACCTTGGCCATTTTCCATTTTTCGGGTATGGCAAAGGATGAAAGAGACAGGTTGAAGACACGTGCTAAGCATCGGCATGGCTATGCCGTTTGGGCCCACTGCTTTGGATGGTTTAGCATGACCGATGGTACCCTCAACCTCTTTGGCGATGATGGTAATTGGTGACGCGCTGAACTTATGGGTTCATGGGCTGAACTGAGGGGTTGCGCTACACATCCCCCTTGAATATGGTATATTAGTCGCCTCTTACGACAGGCATATCTACCGCGGGTATATACTGACCTCCTAACCCGCTGGGGGACCCTTCCAGGTCATGCAGTAAAGTGGCATGGTTGACCGTGTCAAAAGCTTTTGATAGGTCTAGCGCAACGAATACTGTTCTATGATGGGGGTTTTGATTTAAACCGCAATTTATCTGGGTGCTAATGGCATTTAGCGCGGCGGTGGTGCTATGGAGTTTTCTGAAGCCATGCTGATGACTGGCTTGCTGCAAATTTGCTTTGAAGTAAGAGAGCAAAATGGCTTCAAGCGTCTTGGATACTGGCGATAGGAGAGATATCGGGAGATATGACTCTCCTATGTTAGTTAGCTGATTTCCTAGGCTTTATTAGGGGGACCACCTTGGCCATTTTCCATTTTTCGGAAATAAGGAAGGTGGAAAGAGACAGGTTGAAGACATGCGCTAAATATTTGAAACCCTCTTTCCCTAGGCTTTTAAGCATCGGCATGGCTATGCCGTCTGGGCTCACTGCTTTGGATGGTTTAGCATGACCGATGGCATCCTCAACCTCTTTGGCGGTGATGGTAATTGGTGACGCGCTGAATTTATGTGTATGTACGTGTCTGTTGGCCCTCCGTCTATTTTTGTCGACCGTAGAATGTATTATATATTGTCGGCAGAAAGCGCTCGCGCATTTTTTCGCATCCGACAGCACTTCGTTTTTTTTTTTTTTATTTATTTATTTGTTAGTCTACAAATTTTACAATTAATCAGACTAAATATGAATGAATGAATGAATATAAATGCGGATTACAGTGTAAAATTAACAAGCATACATAGTGAGCAAAATTATATTATAAAATATATATATACATATATTATTGAATCCGTTGTCGGGATGGATTGTGATGCCGAGCAACGGAATTGATTATCAGTGCTGTCGGAATGGACGTGATTTCGAGCAGCTGATGCATATTTAACACACAATTAGTAGGGCTGCGATGTGTGGGAGGTTGGAAAGGACGTGATTCCAAGCCACCCGCCCAAAGTAATTATTGATTATTAGTGCTGTCGGAATGGACGTGATTTCCAGCAGCTGATGTATATTTAACACACAATGAGTAGGGCTGTGATGTGTGGGAGGTTGGAAAGGACGTGATTCCAAGCCACCCGCCCAAAGTATTTATTTATTATTAGTGCTGTCGGAATGGACGTGATTTCGAGCAGCTGATGTATATTTAACACACTATGAGTAGGGCTGCAATGTGTGGGAGGTTGGAAAGAACGTGATTCCAAGCCACCCGCCCAAAGTATTTATTTATTATTAGTGCTGTCGGAGTGGACGTGATTTCGAGCAGCTGATGTATATTTAACACACAATGAGTAGGGCTGCAATGTGTGGGAGGTTGGAAAGAACGTGATTCCAAGCCACCCGCCCAAAGTAACTGGAGCAGGTAACAGATTTAGTTTAACATATGATTTTGAAACAGTTATGAGTTCAAGGCAGTGATTATATATTTCTTTACACTGTAAAGTGTGTCGCAAGTATCAATATTATTACAGTGATTATTGAAATCTTGACACAGACAACGAAGAGGTTCATGCATTTGAAAATTCGATCTACATGTATTTAAATATAGCGGTTGGAAATACCGAGAGGGTCTAAAAGGGACATTAAACATCACCTCGCCAAGCAGAAATGGACTGTTTATCATCCCCCTTAATAGTTTTACCATAAATAAAACGCCAAGCATCTCCCTACGGCTCTGTAGTGAAGGCAGCTGTAAAAGTTTTAACCGGCTGCAATAGGGCGGTAGGTTCCTTGATGGATCCCAGGGCAAATGATTTAAAGCAAAGAGCAAAAATTGCTTCTGGACCGATTCCAATTTATCGCTATGAACCTGATAACGCGGGTTCCAGATAATGGAAGCATATTCCAATATAGGTCTTACTAATGATAAAAAAAGAGTTTTAGTGACATATGGGTCATTGAATTCCTTTGACCACCTTTTTACGAAAGCCAAAGTGCCTCTAGCCTTATTCACACACGATTCGATATGTAATTTGAAGTCCAGTTTAGGGTCCATTATAACGCCAAGATCAGTAAAGTTTGTGACTTGCTTAATGATATAATCGCCTATCATGTACTGATAGGTTTTAAAAGATTTCCTCGTAAAACACATAAACTTGCACTTCGGTAAATTTAGTGACATGACGTTCACGTCACACCACTCAACCAGGTTATTCAGATCCGATTGAAGAAGTGCCCTATCTTCAGGTGAGCGAATGGACATAACCAGTTTGACATCGTCAGCGTACATCAGCGGTATGCAGCGCTTCAAAACATTTGGGAGGTCATTAATGAAGAGCAGAAACAACACTGGACCAAGGTGACTGCCCTGTGGAACTCCAGAAGATACATTGATGAATTCAGACAAGCAATTGTTAAACACAACGGTTTGCTTTCTACCTATCAAGTACGAAGAGACCCAAGAGAGAAGCCGTGATGGAAAACCCAATCTATCGAGTTTTAGTAGGAGTAAGGAATGGGAAACTTTATCGAACGCCTTACTGAAATCAGTGTAAATGACATCAACTTCGCAGTTCGTCCTTAAGCTATTGGATACGAGGGTTGTGAACTCCAGCAAGTTAGACACAATGGACTTACCCCTGCAAAAGCCATGTTGTGAAAGGTTCACTGCCGAAGATACTGCAAAAGCCAGTTGATTTGTGACAACTGATTCAAAAATTTTTGGAATAGCACAAAGTTTGGCTATTCCTCTATAGTTTGTGACACAAGATCTACTCCTACTTTTATAAAGTGGTATTATAAACGACTCCTTCCACTTCTTAGGGAATATCCCTTGCCTCAAAGAGGCATTAAATAAGCAGGTAAGGGGTTGACAAGGGGTTGGCGGCCACCGTGGTGTGATGGTAGCGTGCTCCGCCTATCACACCGTATGCCCTGGGTTCAACTCCCGGGCAAAGCAACATCACAATTTTAGAAATAAGGTTTTTCAATTAGAAGAAAATTTTTCTAAGCGGGGTCGCCCCTCGGCAGTGTTTGGCAAGCGCTCCGGGTGTATTTCTGCCATGAAAAGCTCTCAGTGAAAACTCATCTGCCTTGCAGATGCCGTTCGGAGTCGCATAAAGCATGTAGGTCCCGTCCGGCCAATTTGTAGGGAAAATCAAGAGGAGCACGACGCAAATTGGAAGAGAAGCTCGGCCTTAGATCTCTTCGGAGGTTATCGCGCCTTACATTTATTTTTTTTTTATTTTTAAGGGGTTGACAAAGAAATTGAGCGCAAGTTCTCAGCACAACAGATGGTATTTCATCAGGTCCACTGGAGTAGGAAATTTTCAGACTTTCCAGATGCCTTAGTACCTCATCTGTATGAATATATGGGATACCTACTGAGTTAAGCGAAGGTAACATGTATTGATAATCCACCAATGTCGCCAAAGGCGATGGAAACTTTGTCATTGTGCCTAGACGGATTCGATAAGGACTTTACAGTGGACCAGAGTTTACCTACACCGGCAGAAATGTTACAACCGGTTAAGTGCTCCTCCCATTTCGCCCGCTTGTGTTCATTTCATTTCATTTATTTATTACGGCAAAAAAGCCTAATTCATAAATTAAATTAGATTACAATTTACTATCTTCTTGCTAAGGTTTTACAATATTCGTAAAGCTTTGCTTTAAAAGCTACGATTTCATTACAACTTTTTATATCTATAGGCAGTTCATTGAAACTTTTTAGACCTTTATAAAAAATATTTTGCTGATCTATTTCAGTTCTGAATAAAGGCAGTTTGAAATTATGTTTATTCCTTGTATTAATGTTATGTGTTTGCTTAACTAATACTACGTTTTTACTTAGATATTCAGGTACATTTTCACTTTTAATATTAAATATAAACTTTATAGCGTGAAAAAAATCTTTTGCTTGAGGTCAATTAAGACTGAAACATCCACTTTTTTATTATTTAACTCTTCTTTCCAGTTATGTATCACCAAATTAAGAGCTGTCTCACATGAATGTTTCTTTCTAAAGCCTGACTGTTGGTGGGCTAGTATATTATTATCTTCAAGGTATTTCATTAACTGGTTCTTAACATAAGCTTCAAGTATTTTACAATCACTAGGCAGGGTGTTTATGGGTCTAAGTTCTTCAGGTTTTACTGTCTTTTTAACTTTTTCCACTGGTATCACCGTTGACGTTTTCCACTTTTCTGGTACAACACCCTCTTCTAGGCTGTTTTGATTATTTGTGCATAGAAATATCCTGTATACGATATACAGTCGTTACTCCATCAGATAAAAGTTTTCTGCCGCCTATTTTATATTTGAACTCTTTCAGAATATTAATAACTTCATCTGCTATTTTGGCAAACTTTAATCTAGAATTGACTTTTACATCACTTAGTGCTACACGGCAAGGTTCTATGATGTTACTAATTTCTATTACGCTATTTATAAAGAACCTATTTAGACCATTTTACGCTTCCCAAGGCAGTCGGTTCTATGTACCGGAGCGACTCGGGCTTTTTCTCGACCAAGGACTGTCATCTCAGTGTAACCCCATTTAATTTGTTGCGTCCCTCCCACATATTGTCATCCTCCCAGCAGCTCCTTGCAGCAGGACTGCTTCATATTCTCTTGCTCCGGGAAGGTATCGAATCCAATCCGGGTACGTCTCCTGACTCCGGTCCTGAGAAATGGTTTTGCTACGTCTGTCGGAAAAGAATCTTTTTAGGACGGTCATATTCTTGTCAGTGTGTCTCGTGCAAGGGATGGTTGCTTCGGACAGGTTGTTCTGGGCTAGATCCCAAAACCCGACGTCAACGTAACTTTTATAAATCTTTTGTGGCTCCTTGCTACTCACGCCCTAGGGCGTCCCGTAGTCTACGCCGTAGCGCCCCCACTATCTTCCAGCCGCCCCGCTGCTCAGCAAGCCACAACAAGTACCCGCTGCTGCTCGAGCCCCACGGCACCACCAACTCACACGGCCGCTCCCACTCATACCTACAATCTCCGTAGTACAGTCGGGAGCAATGCCGAGCATCAGCCCCTGCCTCCGTCTTCTTCGCCCACTTTTCCGGCAGCAATCGTGTAGGTTAGGGAAACAGACTCTTAGTCCCTAACCCCTTTTGCACCGTTTGCCAGCACAGAATATATACATTTGGGACATCCGCCCAATGCAGCTCCTGCCTTGGACGGTGCCACTTTCCTAGATATTCTGGTCTCCGCAACGGCAACCCCCTGACGGGTTTCATAGCGCAATGTTGCCAGGCCGCAAATCCAAATACACCGGGTACCCCAATGCTTACCCAAGGACGTCCAGTCCCAGGGCCACAACAGCAGTTGCGTCCTAGCCTTTCACAACGCAGGCGTAGTCACCCGTCACTTACTCCCAGAGTGACGACGTCTCCCCCGTTGCACTTCAGAATTATGCAGTTAAACTGTAATGGATTAACTGGGAAGATCACGGAGATAGTCGATTTCATGAAGCGGCACAACATCCGCATTGCTGCGATTCAAGAGACTAAACTCACAGCAAGATCTGCTCTGCAGACTTGTTCTGGGTATAATGTCCACAGAGAAGATCGCGAGAGCGGAAATGCAGGTGGCCTCGCGTTTATCATACACCACTCTGTGCAATATCATATATTTGATCCCGACATCGGCCGCAGGGACAGTGGGCCTGATGAATAAAAAATAAGCAATTGCTTATTAGCAGAGGCAATTGCTAAAAAGGCTATTGCTTGAACTAATAAGCAATTGCTAGTTATTATATGAATAAGAATTTAAGGCACTGCTGCTTTTTCTACAAAGTTTAAGCTTTTACTTGAAGCAACACATATATATATGTTGAAAAATTTTGGTAGATATCATTTACATCAGAAAGTGCATAGAGCAGGTGTGACCATACGTGAAATCAATCATGTCGGACATTACCGAACTTTCGGATAATGAGGAAGTCGATAAACAACTCAATTTTGTAAGAGCACTAAAAGAACACCGTGGTGTGATGGTAGCGTGCTCCGCACATATCACACCGTATGCCCTGGGTTCGCACCCCGGGCAAAGTAACATCAAAATTTTAGAAATAAGGTTTTTCAATTAGAATAAAATTTTTCTAAGCGGGGTCGCCCCTCGGCAGTGTTTGGCAAGCGCTCCGGGTGTATTTCTGCCATGAAAAGCTCTCATTGAAAACTCATCTGCCTTGCAGATGCCGTTCGGAGTCGGCATAAAACATGTAGGTCCCGTCCGGCCAATTTGTAGGGAAAATCAAGAGGAGCACGACGCAAATTGGAAGAGAAGCTCGGCCTTAGATCTCTTCGGAGGTTATCGCGCCTTACATTTATTTTCTTTTTTAACTAAAAGAACATAAGGTAGTTCTTAACAAGTCACAAGTGCCGCAAATAAAAAATGAAAAGGAGTCTGCTTTACAAGCGCTTACTGCAAAATATGAAGTAATTTTCCATAACTCATTAACAACACAGCAAGTAATGAAAAAAATTTCAAACATGAAAACAGAAGTGAAAAAAACAAACCAAAGAATTTCTTACAAGTCTTGAGAAAAAATGCTCATAGATCTTTTGGATTCAGAAAAGAACCCAGTGTTTGCGAAAATTCCAGGTATTAAACAAAAATTGGAAATTTTGAAATTTTGCTTTTATTAACTTTATGGTTCCGTTTTTAGGTGCAAAATCCGCAGGAATTAACGAATTGCCATTACCTGAAAATCCTACTACCTCAAGTTCTTTGAAGTCAAAAACAATATTGAGTGTTAATCTTGCTCCTTGCCAGAAACAGATGAGACCAAAAATTTTAACAATTCCGAGTTGCAACGTTTAGTACTCCTTGAGCAACTGGAACTGATACGGATCCAGAAACAGGGAAACTATGGAACTTAAAAAGGCCAAAAAATAACTAGAAAAGGCTAAAAACAGACAAGTGAAGAGAAAAATAAAGACTACGAATTTTTTTAATGACTTAATTTAAATGAACTAATTTTTGTTGTACCAATTTTTGTTTGTACAAGAATATATTTATATTAATTTTTATTTTACATTTTTGGTATATAGTTTTGTAACCCAAACAATTATTAAATATTTCAAATTCGATCACAAAGCTGCTGCGTTAAAAGTTCTTGCTTTGGCAGGCCCAATTGCCGCATCACGTTGTTATTCATAGGTTCGGCTGGAACCTGTTCGAAGTAATGGGGCTCTTCCGGTAGTTCAAAGGGTTCATCTTTTAAAAACTTTGCAATACTGTGCAAAACAATGCAACAAATTATAATTGAAGGGATTTTTTCAATCTTACTGTGAACTTTGTATTGTAAAATCAGAAACCGTTCTTTCAATTGTCCAAAACATCGTTCAATTACAACTCGTTCTCTGCAAAATAATTTATTGTAGTGTCGCTGTTGAGGTGTTATTGGATTCCTCGAAGGTTTCATCATAAAGTGAGATATACCATAACCATCATCTCCAAGAAGTAACATGTTTTCTGATGAGTTTTGAAGTACACCATAAATTTCCGAATTTTTAAAAATCCTGCTGTCATGTACCACTGGCAATCTACACTTGTAAATATTTCTTTTTCATTACAAGTTGCCTGCACGTTTATGCTCGTAAAGCCCTTTCTGTTGACGTACTCGTTACCGAAAGCTTGTGATTTCGGAACTCGAACATGTGTGCAGTCTATCACTCCGATACAATTTGGAAAAGAGTACACTTCCCTCCATCCATTTTTAGCAGCAGTCATTTCCCCGCCAGACTTTGGAAATTTAATCCACACATGTGCCTTCTCTAAAACTTCACTCATTACTAAATTATAAGTTTTGGAAACTGCAGTTTGATGCGCTCCGACCCCTTCTGCTACGCTATTTTGATAGCCCGGATCGGAAATTGTGCGCAGAAAGATCTTCATCTTTTCAAATGCTGATAACGCAACCCCTCGTTTTTCGCAAGTTTCGTCCAAAAAATAGGTGCTCAACCACTCTACGTTCTCACGATTGAATCGATATAGCTTCCGAAAGTCTTCATTATTACATTCCCTTCGCACATTATAGTGTTTTCTTTTACGAATAGTCGAAAACTGCGCCATAGTTAAATGTTGCGCGAAGGAAAATCGAATAAAAACTAATTACAAAAAATTTAGCATGGGGTAGAGCAGCCTTGAAAAATCGTAAGCAAATGCTACCTAAAAATAGTAAATTCTTCATTTATTTATTTGGAATTCAGGAATTGCTTATAGAAATAAGCAAATGCTAAATGAAAATAGGAATTTCTTTTAGAAATAGCAAATGCTTATAAAAAAAGCAATTGCTTGGATTTTTATTCATTGAAATTCAAGGAAAAGGTCAAATAAAGCAATTGCTTTTTTTTATTCATCAGGGCAGACAGTAGGGGTGAGATGTTGGCGGATCAAATAGAAGAAACGACGTTGTGCACAGTAAGCGGAGACGCCCCCACACGTATTGTAGGAAGGTGTCACAGTTCGCCGGATATATCAATCGTGAGCGCAGGACACGTAAACTGCGTCAACTGGCAGCCGATGGTAACATTGGCATCCGACCACCTGCCTATACTTATTTCGCTCGAGCGTACCACCGACTTCATCGTCACAGAAAAACGCACTTTCATAAACTTTAAAAAAGGAAAGTGGGGCGAATACAAATCCTTTACAGACAACCGCTTTGCTGCCCTCCATATTCCGACTGATGCTCGCCAAGGGGAGCGTGCTTTCCGCAAGGTCATTGAATTCGCCTCGGATCGCTTCATTCCCGCCGGTAGAATTCCCGAAATTCGACCCCACTTTCCGCCGGAGGCCGCAAATTTAGCGAGATAACGTGAGCTCATAAGACAGCTCGATCCCGGCGACCCCCAAATAAGGGATATAAACCAAAGCATCAGATTGCTTGTGGATGAACACAAGCGAGCGAAATGGTAGGAGCACCTAAGCGGTTGTAATCTCTCTGCCGGTTTAGGTAAGCTTTGGTCCACCGTAAAGTCCCTATCGAATCCGTCTAAGCACAATGACAAAATTTCCATCGCCTTTGGCGATAAAGTGCTGTCGGATGCGAAAAAATGCGCGAGCGCTTTCTGCCGACAATATATAATGCATTCTACGGTCGACAAAGATAGACGAGAGCCAACAGACACGCACATAAACATAAATTCAGCGCGTCTCCAATTACCATCACAGCCAAAGAGGTTGAGGATGCCATTTGTCATGCTAAACCATCCAAAGCAGTGGGCCCAGACGGCATAACCATGCCGATGCTTAAAAGCCTAGGGGAAGAGGGTTTCAAATATTTAGCGCATGTCTTCAACCTGGAAATGGAAAATGGTCCCGCTACTAAAGCCTGGGAAACCAGCTAAAATAGGAGACTCATATCGCCCGATATCTCTCCTATCGCCAGTAGCTAAGACGCTTGAGCCATATTGCTCCCCTACTTCAAAGAAAATATGCAGCTTGCCTGTCATCAGCATGGCTTTAGAAAACTCCATAGCGCCACCACCGCGCTAAATGCCATTAGCACCCAGATAAATTGCGGTTTAAATCAAAACCCTTCATAGAACAGCACTCGTTGCGCTAGACCTATCAAAAGCTTTTGATACGGTCAACCACGGCACGTTACTGCAAAACCTGGAAGGGCCTACCCTTCCCCCATGTCTTAAAAGGTGGACCGCAAATTATCTGGGTGATCGGCAGGCATCGGTGCAATTTAGAAACGAAACATCAAAACTAAGAAGAATTAAACAAGGGGTGCCACAGAGTGGTGTGCTATCCCCACTTTTGTTTAACTTCTACATATCAAAAGCTACCTTCGCCACCAGAAGGAGTTACTATCGTTTCCTACACCGATGACTGCACAACAATGGCCACAGGCCCAGGCCCAGGCCCACAGATCGATGAGTTTTGCAACAGAATAAACGGCTACCTCCCTGATCTCTCCAGTTTTTTCGCCTCGCGAAACCTGGCATTATCACCGACTAAATCCTCCGCGACCTTATTTACAACATGACGACCCAAATGTCGACCATTTTGAACATCCACGTCGATGGCACTACGCTACCGACTGTCCTACACCCCAAAATCTTGGGTGTGACGTTTGATCAGGATCTTCATTTTGGTGTTGCAGTCGCAATTGTACCGAAAATCCAGAGCCGTAATAAAATCCTCCAATATCTTGCTGGCAGTACTTGGGGAAAAGGCAAAGAAACGCTCATTACCACTTACAAAGCAATTGGCCAGCCGATTGCATGTTACGCGTCCCCGGTCTTCAAGCCTAAAGACTACTCACTGGAAGAAGCTACACCTCAGAACCGCCGCGGGTTGTCTTCTTATGTACCCAGAACACCGTCTACATAATGAGGCGAGACTACTCCCCATCAGGGAGAGAAACGATATGCTAACCAAACAGTTCCTGTTGAATACCCTGGGCATCCCAAAAGACATCTGATTGATGAGCCAACACAGCCCAGGGGCTTAAGGAGTCATCTCCGTAAGCATTATGGGGAAATACGGCACCTGAGAATTCAGCCGTATGAAGCAAAAAAACAGAAGCAGTTTGTCAGTGAACTCCACAAACAGACGTCGAACCTTTATGCCAGGAATTGCCCGGTGAATCCAGTACTCAAAGAACAGTACCCAAAACTTCCGGAAGAGGAACGCACATTCCCCAGGGAAACGCGAGTCATTCTAGCTCAACTTCGATCTGGATACTGTAACAGGTGAAACTCTTACCTATCCAGAATTAACCCCGACATACAAAAGATATGTCCTGCTCGTAACGTGCCCCACATGACACCAACCATCTCTTCAACTGTATTGTGGAACCAACGCCTCTAACAACCCTCTTATTATGGTCCACCCCTGTTGAAACAGCAAATTTTCTTGGAATCCTGTTAGAGGATATTGATGACAATTTGTGATCGGTCGCACCTATTGGATGGGGCGAAGCACTGCTACAACAACAACGGCACCTGAAAACACAGCCGTATGAATCAAAAAACACAAGCAGGTCCCCCCTGCTTGCAATGTCTCCACACATGACACCAACCATCTCTTTAATTGTAATGTGGGACCAACGCCTCTTAACACCCCTCACATTATGATCCACCCCTGTTGAAACAGCAAGTTTCCTTGTACTTTCGTTAGAGGATATGGATGACAATTTGTGATCGGTCGCACCTATTGGATGGGGCGAAGCACTGCTACAACAACAACAACAACGGCACCTAAGAACACAGCCGTAAGAAGCCAAAAAACAGAAGCAGGTCCTCAGTGAACTCCACAAACAGGCATTGGACCTTTTTCCCGGAAAATGCCCGGTGAATCATGTACTCAAAGAACAATACCCAAAACTTGCAGAAGAGGAACGCATACTCCCTAGGGAAACGCAAGTCACTCTAGCTCAACTTCGACCTGGATACTGTAACAGGTCAAACTCTTACCTATCCAGAATCAACCCCAACATACAAAACATATGTCCTGCTTGTAACGTGCCCCACATGACACCAACCATTTCTTCAACTGTATTGTGGAACCAACGCCTCTAACACCCCTCTTATTATGGTCCACCCCTGTTGAAACAGCAAGTTTCCTTGGAATCCCGTTAGAGGATATTGATGACAATTTGTGATCGGTCGCACCTATTGGATGGGGCGAAGCACTGCTACAACAAAACAACAACGGTGTGGAGGAGGTATGGCCTAGAATGTTTAGTGTGGTTATATAAATCGTTCCCGAGATGGTCGGGCTAGTACCTTAAAAGTGATTTGTTACCGGAATGTACCAGATCTATATCTGGCAAAGGACCATCAATATCCCTATTGGGGAGCGTCTATCCCGGATATGCGGGATTCTTCCGGCGGGAATAAAACGAGCCAAAGCAGATTCAATGACCTTACGGAAAGCTCGCTTCCCTTGACGGGCATCAGTCGGGATAGGGAGGTCAGCAAAATGATTTTCAGTATAAATTTTGTAATCATCCCACTTTCCTTTCTTAAAATTGATGAAAGTGCGTTTTTCAGTGGTGATGAAGTCGGCAGATCGCTCGAGCGAAAGGAGTATGGGTAGGTGGTCGGATGCTAATGTTACCATCGGTTGCCAGTTGACGCAGTTTACTGGTCCTGCAGTCACAATTGATAAATCTGGCGTACTGTGACAGCTTCCTACCATACGAGTAGGGGCGTCTCCGTTTATGGTGCAGAACGTCGTTTCTCGTATATGGTCCGCCAACATCTCACCCCTGCTGTTCGCCTATAGATAGGTTAGAATGCCATAGATCGTGGTGGGCAATGAAATCGCCTAAGATTTTTTTTTATTTTTATATATTTCTACAGGTCATAGCCCCCACTGGCAAATTAGAACAAAATAAAATTATATAATAATAGCTGTGTTTTTTTTTTTACATTTACGTTTACGCTTAAACTTTATATGGACTGCTAAGCGTCAACCTATAGATGCGAATAAAATTAGTAGTGTAACTGAAATATGTGTCTATGTTTCACCTCTACACTAATTCTGTACAGGGTGAAACAAAGACACATATTTCAGTTACATCTGAGTATAATGCGTATTGAAATTTAGTAGGACAAAATTTATGCGCAGCAATTTCAGAGGTGTATTTATAGTTTGTCTCTTAGCAGTCAATATAAAGTTTAAGCGTAAACGGATATACGCGTGTTAAAAAACACGGCTATTGGCACTGACAAATATAAGCAAGCGCAGAACATTGAACTATAGACACCGTTTTGGTTTTCATAAATTATTCTGCGCTCCGGTACATAGAACCGGCTGTCTTGGGAAGCGATTGTGCAGTCTTCGGCGTAGAAAACGATAGAAGTGGGAATAGGACACCACCCTGTGGCACCACTTGTTTAATTCTTCTTGGTTTTGATGTTGCGTTTATAAATTGCACCGATGCCTGCCGACCACCCAGATAATTTGCGGTCCACCTTTTAAGACTTGGGGGAAGGGTAGACCCTTCCAGGTCTTGCAGTAACGTGCCATGGTTGACCGTATCAAAAGCTTTTGAAAGGTCTAGCGCAACGAGTACTCTTCTGTGGTGGGGGTTTGGATTTAAACCGCAATTTATCTGGGTGCTAATGGCATTTAGCGCGGTGGTTATGCTATGAAGTTTTCTAAAGCCATGCTGATGACAGGCTAGTTGCAAATTTGCCTCTTGGCTACTGGCGACAGGAGAGATATCGGGCGATATGAATCTCCTATGTTAGCAGATTTCCCAGGCTTTGGTAGCGGGACCACCTTGGCCATTTTCCATTTTTCGGGAATGACAAATGTGGAAAGGGGCAGGCTGAAGACATGTGCTAAAAATTGCCGTGGCTGATAGTGCCATAGTACAAAGAGATTTCTTTATGTCCTCACAATCGCAATTAGAAATAATATATAAGATTATTCTAACTATGCTGCTGATATATATCTCATAATCTATATGAGTAGCTTAAGGGTTTGAGTCCATTACACTTTCTTAAGAATTACATAATTTAAAAATTTATGTGCATGTAATTTTTTTAGCTTAGTGTGCAGCTTTTCTTCACTCCTACTTAAAAATTTTACTGAAGCCTTTTTGTTCATTATCACTCACTTGGGTGATAGGAAATACATCGGCGCTTAACTAAAAATAGTGCAAAATATTGAAAGATTTCTGTTTTTTAGTCAAAATAAAGGACACAAACTTTGTGCACTAAGCTGAAGCTAAAAGTATTTTCATGAACAAATTTTCAATTATAGTGAATTTTCAGCTCTACTACCACTACTACAAAGTCTGCTATTTTTCCACTGCTCTATTATTGCGACTGGATGCATAGATTAAGTTAAAAAAATACAAGTTGGTCGAATTTCGACCACAGGCGATACGAGTATGCATTAATCCCAAATTTGGAAAATTTCCATACGACATCGGTATTTGGGGGTAACGTTATGTTTGTCTGAAGAAGCAAATTTTAAATACGAATGACATTTTAATGGAAGTTTCTACCGTTTTCTTTGCAATTTAATGTTACTATATTATTTTTCAGTTTCGATGACCAGTTACCAACGTCTACTTCGGAAAACTTCAGAACTGATATTGTTGTGAGACACTCAGAAATAGCTCCGTATCCTGATACTACAAGTTTTATTCAAAAATTAGATAAAGAAAGAGAAGCTCGTGAACGTGGGGAAATTCGGGACAATCGAGGATTCTTCGCTAAATATGTAAGTTGTAACTGTTAATTCTATATAAACTAAAATATTGTTTAGTATTTATGATATATTTATTTATTTATTTATTTATCTCGTATCAATTTAGAAAATGTGAACATTTTCATACAGATTACAAGAAAAAAATAGACACACAGTTATTTAATCGTAAAAACTAAAAGTTACCTAAAAGTTTACGTATATAAGTCATTTAATATCGATTTAAACGTATGTTTTGTGAAGGAAAGGTCCATACCCACATTTGAAAGCATATTAAACTCTTTTAAAGCTCTTGAAATTGGACCATTAGACGCGTAATTTGTTCTAACAGTGTCCAGCGAGAAAGTATCGTGATTGCGTAAACTCCTCTGTGGGATGTTGAAACAAATTCTGCCCAGCAGAAATGGGCAGTCAATCGCTCCACTTATCAAGTCGGAAACAAAGGTGAGAGACAGAACGTCGGCTGTTTAACGATTATAAGCAAACAGCGACTACTGTAAGAAGGAATTGGGTCATCGAAATGCAGCGACCGTAGGGCAAAGCGAACAAAAACTTTTTGCACACGTTCAAGCCTGGTAATGTGACAATTATAGAATGGCCTCCAGATAAAGACGGCGTATTCTAATTTAGACCGCACAAGAGAGGTGTATAGCAATTTTAATGTGTAAGGATCGGTAAAATCAGAGCTAAATCGTTTGATGAAGGCCTTCGCAATTATGTAATTCAAATGGGTTTGAAACAGAAATTTACAATCGAATACAACACCAAGATCAATAATTTCACTTAAAGTGGATAATCGGAGACCATCGATTTTATACCATGTGGGTAACGGACAGCGAGACTTTGAGTAGCAAACATGTGAGCACTCTTTTATATTAAGATTCAACTTATTACGTTTACACCAGTCGGCAACATTATCTATTTCAGATTGGAGCCTTACCATTCATTGTTCGTAGCTGTCGAAAAAATCTTAATATCATCAGCGTACAACAGAAAATTTGCGTAATTGAAACAGTTGGTTATATCATTGATGAAAATTACGAAGAGAAGCGGGCCCAGTATGCTGCCCTGTGGAACCCCAGAAGTCGCAATGAAAGGATCAGATGATGCCCCATCAACCGTAACCACTCATTTACGAGATTTTAAAATAGTGGAATGAAATCCTAGAGCTCTCAGTTTCAATAATAAAATTGTGTGGTTCACCTTGTCAAAAGCTTTTGAAAAGTCAGTGTAAATTGAATCAACTTGAAGGCGATTTTGAAACGCAGAAATGCAGTATTCCGAAAACACGGCGAGGTTTGAGACTGTAGAGCGACCTTTAACAAAACCGTGTTGTTGAGCGGAGATCAAGTGATTTACCGCAAAATAAATTTTATTTTTAACTATAGCCTCAAATAGTTTTCAGACTGTTGATATCTTTGAAATTGGCCGATAATTCGCAATATTGTTCTTATTACCACTTTTAAACACTGGAGTGATAGAACTGATTTTCCACGCATCAATAAACACTCCTCGTTCAAGTGATTTATTGAACAGAACTAATAATGGGGAAGCAAGGGCAGAACATTTTTTAATAGGTGTGAAGACAACCCATCCACATCGGTTTTAGTAGACATCTTCAGTTGATGGATTCCTTCTTCTATATCAGCGAGCGTTAGGGCTAGCGATCCAAAATTTATTGGGGAATTTATGTTCGTGTAACACACCTCATCAAAGTCAGTGCCAGCTTCGAAGTTTGACTTGAAGAAATCAGCAAAGAGATTAACAGCTTCAATAGTGGAGTGCGCTTTGGTCTCATTGAGATAGACAACAGAAAGTATACTCGAACACGATTTTCTGGAATTGACATATCTGCAAAATGATTTCGAGTTTTGCTTTATATCCGATTCGAACTTACGAGTATAATTACGCTACAAGTCCCTGTTCATGGATTTAAATTTACTTGAATAAAACAGAAATTTCTCTTTATATATAACAGATTTGGATAATTTAAACTTCTTGAAATATTTGTTTCTTAAATTCTTAAGTTTTAACAATCGTTTTGTATACCAAGGTATTTTATATCTGGGTTTCTTAAGGATTGGGATGTGCTTAACGCAGATCTCACCTTACTTATATTTAAAGATTTCAAAGCAGTTAGCAACATCAACGTTGGAAAATATTGAATTCCAATCAATGGCATCAACTGCAAGGTTAACCATATCGGCATCCATTCGACTGAAGCAGAAATTAGTAACTTGTTCATCATAATGAACCGAATTAAACTCATAGAATTCGACCTTTAAAACGAATGGTATATGATGAATACCAGGAGTAGATAAAGGATCAAGGCATTCAAATAAAGAAAAATGTACATTATCGTTGACAAAAATTAAGTCTAAAATGCGAGAAAGCCGATTTCGAAAACCATTTATCTGAGAAAGGCCGCAACTGGATAAGTTATCAACCAAGTAGGATTCAGATATCCTATTTACGTTATTTGCATATAGCTCATTACTATCATCAATATAAGACCAAACAATATTGCCCAAGTTGAAGTCACCCATGACACAGATACTATCATTATTATGACTACTGCTAAAATATTGTCCACATGTGCTCGGTATAGCATATCGTTGCTTGTCGGAGGAATATAAGAAGCGCAGATTAAAATGTTTGAAACACCTTTTACTGCCACGCAGAGCTGATCCAATAGTGTATCATCATTCTTCAATGTCACGAGTGACGAGCGAAATTTCCGATTAACTGCTATAAGAACACCTCCGCCTCTACTGTGACCAGTTTTAATATAATCACGGTCCTTTCGAAACACATTGTATAAATTCGAATCGAAATATTCATTATCAAAGAAACTCTCGTTTATCCACGTCTCAACAAAAACAAAAATATCATAGTCCAGGTGCGAGCTCAAGGCATAAAGCAGCTTAGATTTGGTTCTCAACCCAGACACATTTTGATAATATATTTTTTATTTATTGGAAGAATTATTAATAACGGAACTGGTTATCGTTGTTGTGTTGATACACCTTCTTGGTGAAAAAACGAAACGGAAGAATTTTCACAAATTCAAGCCATATAGCTGGATTAAGCACCTTATCAAATGAACATTCCGAAACACCCAATTTTAAATTGACTTTGGTTAGGCTATCTATGGGAATGTATGAATGCGTAGCAGAGGCGACGCAGCATGAAGTGTCACTGCTAGCTTACGCTTAGTATTTTTAGTGCCTGCAGCATTACGCACTTTTGATTAGGACGTTGACGTCATTTCACTATCAATAGGTACAGCATTGACAGAAGGGGAAGGCAAAATAGTAACGTCATCATTTGTGCTCATTTGAGGTTCTGACTCATTTGCGATTATGTTTTCCTTTATCAGCATTCGCAGCAATAATTTCAGCGGTTGTAGGCTGCTTTGGTAGGTTAATAGCTAATTTAGCAACAATGCTACTAAGATTTTTAACCTCAATAGTTAGTGTTGAGAGAGCGGAATCTTTAGCATCAACCTGAGAGCGCAATGAGGGAACTTCGGCAATAAGATCATCAGATTTCAGCAGTAGATTTTTGTTGTCTTCATGCAATGCATTGAAACGTAACAGAATGTGTTCATTCCCTTGCCTTACTTTATTAAGTTCATTAGCAACAAAAGCAATTTGATGCTTCGGATTATGCAATCTTCACTGACATCAGATATATTATTTGTTTTAAGCGGCAGAGTTGACAGGGGCTGCGAACGTATAGATGAGAGCCTCTCAGCTGAGCAGGCTTTGCAGAAAAACGGCTTTCCCGAAGTGAGCAGAAAATCCAAGTCACTCTGAAGCAAACCTACACATTCAAGGTGAAAAAACTCTTTACATCCACTGCACTGCACTTTTGGATTCTCACGATTCACTTTTTGACCGCAGTTGCACGGCATATTAAGTATTTTCACCCTCTGATTTATGTTTGTGTTATTGTATGTTCGTTGTGCAGAAATTATGATTTGATTGGTATCATTTAATTTATCCAACCTTCAACCTTCACACTGTCTTTTTTTTTTGTTATTTTTTAAATTTTACCTATGGTTCAATATATGTGCAGAATTAAATTATTTCGACCCCTAGGAGCCGGGATAAAAGTTTTCCATTCGGTTAGGTTAAACTGGCCGATCAATTATGATGACTGATTTTGTGTTTAGTCTTTCCATAGTTTATTTGTCGACCAAACGGGAAACCCCAATCAAGTATAATGACCATTTTGTTATTCATCAATTGTGTTTTATTTAGTAGACAAAAGAAAAATCTTACATCTATAATTTTTAGCAAAACTTACAGAATATGGTAACTAAACCTCAATTCTACAACATGTTTTTTGTTATCACAGATTTTTCGGTACTTTTATAGGTAGCTATTTCGGAGGAAAACTACTATGAAAAAACCTTCGCTATAAATCTTAGAAGCTAGTTTGATTATCTTTACATAAAATACCTTAATTATAATACCTTAATTATAAAGATTTGAGATTAAAGTATTGTCAGACATACTACAGCGTATTTTAAACCGTTCAGTCATTTTTTGAATTTGTTCATTTATCATATTTACATTCGACTCCCTATGAAGTCTTCTAGTGGAAAAATCCCAAGGTAGCCCAAGCATCATTTTGAGAACTTTGTTTTGGCATATTTGCAATTTTTTAATATGCGAGTTTGCAGTTATGCCCCATGCTGGGCAAGCATATAATATTATAGATAGGAAAATGGAATTGTAGATTACTAATTTATTTTCCTTGCTCAAATTGGAGTTCCTATTAATAAGATGGTATAGCATTTTGATAGCTATTTTAACTTGTTATGTTTTATGGCGGCCACCGTGGTGTGATGGTAGCGTGCTCCGCCTATCACACCTATGCCCTGGGTTCAACTCCCGGGCAAAGCAACATCAAAAATTTAGAAATAAGATTTTTCAATTAGAAGAAAATTTTTCTAAGCGGGGTCGCCCCTCGACAGTGTCTGGCAAGCGCTCCGATTGTATTTCTGCCATAAAAAGCTCTCAGTGAAAACTCATCTGCCTTGCAGATGCCGTTCGGAGTCGGCATAAAACATGTAGGTCCCGTCCGGCCAATTTGTAGGGAAAAATCAAGAGGAGCACGACGCAAATTGGAAGGGAAGCTCGGCCTTAGATCTCTTCGGAGGTTATCGCGCCTTACATTTATTTTATTTTTTTTATGTTTTATCATGCTGTAACCCAAATACCAGAAGTTTTCTGGGATCAACCCTACTTTTGCTTCTAGATCTGATAGCTGGACTGATCCTAATACAACACAATACAAGTTAGAAATGAATCAAACTGAATAAATACCGCTAATAAAATGAAATAGTTAGGGATAAAAAGTGAATCGAACTAAATAAGTCCTATAAAATAGCTAAGGATAAAGTGAAATAAATATAAAATAAGTAATGCCCACTTGCAGAAAGGCAAGTTATTGTTTTTTTTTAGCTCAAATGTGTCAGCAATGTATGTTCAAACCCCTCATGTCAAGTAACCTCTGAGTTAAAAATTTAACTGGCCCTTCTGAAAGTGGACCTAAAAGTGGAAACTTTTAAGCCTGAAAATTACGCACACACTACCCGGTCAACCCAAAAAAAAAAGTTGTGTAAAATCGTCTAATTGAACCGAAAGGCATTTAAGGCATTTTTTATAGTAAAAGTTTATTTCGTTATAGAAAAGGTTAATTTAATTCGAAATTAGTTCTACACTGCTTCATTCATTTGTAATGTCTTGACGCCATCACGAGCGTCAAAGTTTACTTCGACGTTGAAGCTTCCTTTGTTTGAAAGAAAAGGGCTAGAAATCAATCCATTCAGTAGTTTAGCCATAAATATTACGCCTGGCATTTCTTTATGACGTGCAAGAGTTCGAAGATTGACAAGTTTCAACCGAATAGTATAAGGGGGAAGATTATGCACAGAGTCCCACTGAAAATACCTTTAAGAGAAGAGTAAAAATTGATTTTGCATTGATTCTAATCTGTCTGCATGAATTCGATATCGCGGATTCCACACTATTGCTCCGTATTCTAGTATCGGTCTAACTAATGTAGAAAAAGGGCTTCAGTAACATAAGCGTCACTAAAGAGGCTAGTATAAGAGGAAGACGCCAAGAGTGCTTGGTCAAACGCACGGATGCAAATGCACACAACAACATGTTGGGAGGACAAGATACGCATGAAAGAGGCGGGTGTCTACTTTGTTACACGCTGCAAACCAATTTGAAGATAGCCAACAGGGGAAGGGTCCCTACGCATGTTGGTCCATCATCCAGCACTGTTTTGATACTACATTGAGCTCTGAACGTGATACAGACATCAAGGTATGATTGTAGTATATTAGCAAGTAAAGCAAAACTCGAGGAGTTAATTGAAACTGTTTATCCGGAAACTTGCATTGCTGCAACTCAGTTTCGCTCGTATACTGTAGTGCGATGCGACAAGCATAGCAGACATGTAGGTGGTGTTAAACTCTAGTGCGTGATGCACTATGCATTGTAGCAATAATAAACCAGTCAGTAGATAGAAGTATATGGTGCATAGTTCTTAAATTAAAAAACTTTGGTAGAACGTGGCAAACTGGTGTTATCTATCATTCATCGAGTGCTAGTGATGCTAATTTTCCAATTTATATGGAGGAAATATGACGGACACTTAGTGATTGCATACAAAATACTATCGTGATAGGTGATTTCAACATTAACTTGAATGTAGCAACAATTATAGTAGAGAGCTTAATGAATTATTTCCTCACCATGCAATGAAACAAGTTTTTAATTTTTATACTAGGATCACAGAGTACTCCGAAACACGCATAAACTTATTGTACTCATAGGTTACGTGTGAAAGATTGGTTGGATGAGCATCGATTTTCAGATCATGTAACAATTATGTTCCAACTAAGCATAGACTAATTAGTCCCATGGAATATGTACAGCCCTGATAACTTATTATATTGTCATTTGAGTTGTATTGACATCAATTAAATCTAGGATGTATAATAATAATATATTTCTTTTGTAGGTATTCCCTTAGGGCAACCTCAATGCTGGATGCCTGGATGCTTAACTTCAGGGCGGCATCTAGTCGCCCCGTCACTGGGGGTTCACAGGGTGCATGAGGCCTTTTAAGCCCCGCCAGCGGTTTAGTCAGGGGCTGCTTATTTTAATACTCGCAGCTAACCTCTAGGCCGTTTAGTGTTTGTCACCAGTGTATGGCAGGGCCTTTTTGATTTTTTTTGCAATTTCCAACGTTTCTTTTAGGTCTCTTATGTTGCTGTTGTTGCTGTAGCAGTGCTTCGCACCATCCAATAGGTGCGACCGAACACAAATTGTCATCAATATCCTCTAACGGGAGTCCAAGGAAACTTGCTGTATCAACAGGGGTGCTAGAGGCGTTGGTTCCACAATAGAGTTGAAGAGATGGTTGGTGTCATGTGGGGACACGTTACAAGCAGGACGTATGTTTTGTATGTCGGCGTTCCTCTTCTGCAAGTTTTGGGTATTGTTCTTTGAGTACAGGATTCACCGGGCAATTCCTGGCATAGAGGCCCGCGCCTGTTTGTGGAGTTCACTGAGGATCTGCTTGTGTTTTCTAGCTTCATACGGCTGTGTTCTCAGGTGACGTATTTCTTCATAATGCTTACGGAGATGACTGCTGAAGCCACTGGGCTGTGTTGGTTCACCAATCAAATGTCTGTTGGGGTGCCCAGGTTTCTGGGTATTCAACAGGAACTGTTTGGTCAGCATCTCATTTCTCTCCCTGATGGGGAGTATTCTCGCCTCATTATGCAGGTGGTGTTCTGGGGACATAAAAAGACAGCCCGTGGCGGTTCTGGAACAGGCATGTAGCTTCTTCCAGCGAGTATTCTTTAGCCTTGGCGATCATATCGGGGACGCGTAGCATGCAATCGGCTGGCCAATTGCTTTGTAATTGGTAATGAGCGTTTCTTTATCTTTTCCCCAAGTACTGCCAGCAAGAGATTTGAGGATTTTATTACGGCTCTGGATTTTTGGTAAAATTGCGGCTGCATGCTCACCAAAATGTAGATCCTGATCAAACGTCACACCCAAGATTTTGGGGTGTAAGACAGTCGGTAGCGTAGTGCCATTGACGTCGATGTTCAAAATGGTAGACATTTGTGACGTTGCAAATAAGGGCGCCGATGATTTAGTCGGTGATAATGTCAGGTTTCGCGAGGTGAAAAAACTGGAGAGATCAGGGAGGTAGTCGTTTATTTTGTTGCAAAGCTCATCGATCTATGGGCCTGGGCCTGTGGCCTTTATTGTGCAGTCATCGGCGTAGAAAACGATAGTAACTCCTTCTGGTGGCGAAGGTAGCTTTGATATGTAGAAGTTAAACAAAAGTGGGGATAAGACCCCATCCTGTGGCACCCCTTGTTTAATTCTTCTTGGTTTTGATGTGGCGTTTCTAAATTGCAGCGATGCCTGCCGACCACCCAGATAATTTGCGGTCCATCTTTTAAGACTTGGTGCAAGGGTAGACCCTTCCAGGTCTTGCAGTAACGTGCCATGGTTGACCGTATCAAACGGTTTTGATAGGTCTAGGTCTAGCGTAACGAGTATGGTTGGGGTTTTGATTTAATAAATAAATAAATATAAGGCGCGATAACCGCCGAAGAGATCTAAGGCCGAGCTTCTCTTCCAATTTGCGTCGTGCTCCTCTTGATTTTCCCTACAAAATGGCCGGACGGGACCTACATGTTTTATGCCGACTCCGAACGGCATCTGCAAGGCAGATGAGTTTTCACTGAGAGCTTTTCATGGCAGAAATACACCCGGAGCGCTTGCCAAACACTGCCGAGGGGCGACCCCGCTTAGACAAAATTTCTTCTAATTGAAAAACCTTATTTCTAAAATTTTGATGTTGCTTTGTCCGGGGTGTGAACCCAGGGCATACGGTGTGGTAGGCGGAGCACGCTACCATCACACCACGGCGGCCGATTTGATTTAAACCGCAATTTATCTGGGTGCCGATGGCATTTAGCGCGGTGGTTGTGCTATGAAGGTTTCTAAAGCCATGCTGACGGAAGACTAGTTGCAAATTTGCTTTGAAATAAGGTAGCAAAATGGCTTCAAGTGTCTTGGCTACTGCCGATAGAATAGATATCGGGAATTATAAATCTCCTATGTTAGCTGGTTTCCCAGGCTTCAGTAGCGGGACCACCTTGGCCATTTTCCATTTTTCGGGAATGACAAAGTGGGAAAGTTACAGGTTGAAGACATGTGCTAAATATTTGAAACCCTCTTTTCCTAGGCTTTTAAGCATCGGCATGGCTATGCCGTCTGGGCCCACTGCTTTAGATGGTTTAGCATGACCGATGGCATCCTCAACCTCTTTGGCGGTGATGGTAATTGGGGACGCGCTGTCTAACTTTGTCAACCGTAGAATATTTATTATCGGCAAAAAGCGCTCGCGCATTTTTTCGCATCCGACAGCACTTTATCGCCAAAGGCGATGGAAATTGTGTCACTGTGCTTAGACGGATTCGATAGGGACTTTACGGTGGACCAAAGCTTACCCACACCGGTAGAGAGGTTACAACTACTTAGATACTCCGCCCATTTCGCCCGCTTGTGTTCATCCATAAGCAATCTAATGCGTTGGTTTATATCTATTATTTGGGGGTCGCCGGGATCGAGCTGTCTTTTAAGGTCACATTATCTCTCTAAATTTGCGGCCCCCGCTGGAAAATGAGGCCGGATTTCGGGAATTCTTCCGGCGGGAATAAAGCGAGCCGAGGCGGAGTCAATGACCTTACGGAAAACACGCTCTCCTTGGCGAGCATCAGTCGGGATAGGGAGGGCGAAACAAGTATAGGCAGGTGGTCGGATACCAATGTTACCATCGGCTGCCAGTTGATGCAGTTTACAAGTCCTGCGCTCACGATTGATATATCTGGCGAACTGTGACAGCTTCCTACCATACGAGTGGGGGCGTCTCCGTTTATTGTGCAGAACGTCGTTTCTTCTATTTGATCTGCCTACATCTCACCCCTGCTGTCCGCCTGCAGGTTTGAATGCCATAGATCGTGATGGGCATTGAAATCGCTTAAGATAATGCGATTATCGCCACTGCGTAAGGCTCCGATATCAGGGCGGTATCCACCGGGATCAAATATATAATATTGCACTGAGTGGTGTATGATAAACGCCTCAATTTCCGCTCTCGCGATCTTTTCTGTGAACATTTGAAATAAGTCTATTGAGTCGCAGCGATGCGGATGTTGTGCCTCTTCATGAAATCGACTATATCCGTGATCTTCCCAGTTAATCCATTACAGGTTAACTACAGAATTCTGCAGTGCTGCGGGGAAGACGTCGTCACTCTATGAGTAAGTGACGGGTGACTACGCCTGAGTTGTGGAAGGCCAGGACGTAATTGCTGTTGTTGCCCTGGGACTGGACGTCCATGGGTAAGCATTGGGGTACCCGGAGTATTTGGGTTTGCGGCCTGGCAACATGGCGCAATTAATCCCGTCGGAGGTTGCCGTCGCGGAGACCAGAAAATCTAGGAAAGGGACATCATCCAAGGCAGGAGCTGCATCGGGCGGATGACGCAAACATATATATTCTGTGCTGCCAAACGGTGCAAAAGGTGGTAGGGACTAAGAGTCTGTTTCCCTGACCTGTACGATTGCTGCAGGAAAAGAGAGGGAAGAAGACGGGGGCGGGGGCTGGTGCTCGGCATTGCTACCGACTCTACTACGGAGATTGTAGTTGTTAGTGGGAGCGGCCGTATGAGCTGGGGGCGCCGTAGGGCCCGATCAGCAGCGGGTACTTGTCCTGGCTTACTGAGCAGCGGAGTTGCTGGAAGGTAATGGAGGGGCGCTTATGCGTAGACTACGGGACGCCCTTGGGCTTGAACAGCAAGAAGCCACAAAAGATTTATAAAAGCTACAAGGACGTCGGGTTTTGTAATGTGGAACCAACGCCTCTAACACCCCTTTCCTTATGGTCCACCCCTGTTGAAACGGCAAGTTTCCTTGGACTCCCGTTAGAGGATATTGATGACAATTTGTGATCGGTCACGGCTCTTAGGTGGGGCGAAGCATTGCTACAACAACAACAACGTCGGGTTTTGGGATCTATCCCAGAACAACCTGTCCGATGCAACCATCCCTTGCACGTTATATACTGAGAGTATGACCGTCCTAAAAAGATTCTTTTCCGGCAAACGCAGCAAAACCATTTCTCAGGACCGGGGTCACGAGACGGACCCGGATTGGGTTCTATACCTTCCCGGAGCAGGAGAGTATGCCGCGGTCTTTTTACGCAGTACACCTTTCTGCATCGACTTATAACCGTAACTTGTGTATCTATAACTTTTTTTTACAAATATCTCGAGATTTTGAGGGTGTATTGGCAAATTTAAATATTCAAGAAGGGTTGTTCATCTAACAGTATGTGTAAAGGCGTGGTTTTCTCCAAAAGCGGTGCCGCTAGACTCACCGTTTTCACGGCACCGCTTTGCTAAAAACTTCAATCACTCACCGCAGACGATCCGAATAGTTAAATTTTGCATTTTTGCATGTTTTTTTAGGTTATTGATTTTTTTTTTTAATTCACATGCAAGAAAAAAATATATTAAAAAAATTGTTGCTTTGAAATATTTCTGACAACGTACTCTACCGCTACGTAACGGCCGCTGCATAGGGGCACCGATTTCGAAGAAACCAAGCCTTAAGTGCTTAAGTTTAAGAGTTTCATAAGATTAAAAATTAATACCCTTTCGCCCGGTTTTTCAGTGCGGGTATAAACTACAGTTAAACTTTACTACAGTTTTACCCTGTCACCGGGCCTTGTTGTGTTTTTCAAAAATTTTTCAATTATATTTAAATAATTTATTTTCAGTGGATGTATGATGACCGATGGCATCCTCAACCTCTTTGGCGGTGATGGTAATTGGGGACGCGCTGTCTAACTTTGTCAACCGTAGAATACATGATTTATTATCGGCAAAAAGCGCTCGCGCATTTTTTCGCATCCGACAGCACTTTATCGCCAAAGGCGATGGAAATTGTGTCACTGTGCTTAGACGGATTCGATAGGGACTTTACGGTGGACCAAAGCTTACCCACACCGGTAGAGAGTTACAACTACTTAGATACTCCTCCCATTTGGCCCGCTTGTGTTCATCCATAAGCAATCTAATGCGTTGGTTTATATCCATTATTTGGGGGTCGCCGGGATCGAGCTGTCTTTTAAGGTCACATTATCTCGCTAAATTTGCGGCCCCCGCTGGAAAATGAGGCCGGATTTTGGGAATTCTTCCGGCGGGAATAAAGCGAGCCGAGGCGGATTCAATGACCTTACGGAAAACACGCTCTCCTTGGCGAGCATCAGTCGGGATAGGGAGGGCGAAAAAAGTATAGGCAGGTGGTCGGATACCAATGTTACCATCGGCTGCCAGTTGATGCAGTTTACAAGTCCTGCGCTCACGATTGATATATCTGGCGAACTGTGACAGCTTCCTACCATACGAGTGGGGGCGTCTCCGTTTATTGTGCAGAACGTCGTTTCTTCTATTTGATCTGCCAACATCTCACCCCTGCTGTCCGCCTGCAGGTTTGAACGCCATAGATCGTGATGGGCATTGAAATCGCTTAAGATAATGCGATTATCGCCAGTGCGTAAGGCTCCGATATCAGGGCGGTATCCACCGGGATCAAATATATAATATTGCACTGAGTGGTGTATGATAAACGCCTCAATTTCCGCTTTCGCGATCTTTTCTGTGAACATTTGAAATAAGTCTATTGAGTCGCAGCGATGCGGATGTTGTGCCTCTTCATGAAATCGACTATATCCGTGATCTTCCCAGTTAATCCATTACAGGTTAACTACAGAATTCTGCAGTGCAGCGGGGAAGACGTCGTCACTGTATGAGTAAGTGACGGGTGACTACGCCTGAGTTGTGGAAGGCCAGGACGTAATTGCTGTTGTTGCCCTGGGACTGGACGTCCATGGGTAAGCATTGGGGTACCCGGAGTATTTGGGTTTGCGGCCTGGCAACATGGCGCAATGAATCCCGTCGGAGGTTGCCGTCGCGGAGACCAGAAAATCTAGGAAAGGGACATCATCCAAGGCAGGAGCTGCATCGGGCGGATGACGCAAACATATATATTCTGTGCTGCCAAACGGTGCAAAAGGTGGTAGGGACTAAGAGTCTGTTTCCCTGACCTGTACGATTGCTCCAGGAAAAGAGAGGGAAGAAGACGGGGGCGGGGGCTGGTGCTCGGCATTGCTACCGACTCTACTACGGATATTGTAGTTGTTAGTGGGAGCGGCCGTATGAGCTGGGGGCGCCGTAGGGCGCGATCAGCAGCGGGTACTTGTCCTGGCTTACTGAGCAGCGGAGTTTCTGGAAGGTAATGGAGGGGCGCTGATGCGTAGACTACGGGACGGCCTTGGGCTTGAACAGCAAGAAGCCACAAAAGATTTATAAAAGCTACAAGGACGTCGGGATTTGTAATGTGGAACCAACGCCTCTAACACCCCTTTCCTTATGGTCCACCCCTGTTGAAACGGCAAGTTTCCTTAGACTCCCGTTAGAGGATATTGATGACAATTTGTGATCGGTCGCGGCTGTTAGGTGGGGCGAATCATTGCTACAACAACAACAACGTCGGGTTTTGGGATCTAGCCCAGAACAACCTGTCCGATGCAACCATCCCTTGCACGTTATATACTGAGAGTATGACCGTCCTAAAAATATTCTTTTCCGGCAAACGCAGCAAAACCATTTCTCAGGACCGGGGTCACGAGACGGACCCGGATTGGGTTCTATACCTTCCCGGAGCAGGAGAGTATGCCGCGGTCTTTTTACGCAGTACACCTTTCTGCATCGACTTATAACCGTAACTTGTGTATCTATAACTTTTTTTTACAAATATCTCGAGATTTTGAGGGTGTATTAGCAAATTTAAATATTCAAGAAGGGTTGTTCATCTAACAGTATGTGTAAAGGCGTGGTTTTCTCCAAAAGCGGTGCCGCTAGACTCACCGTTTTCAGGGCACCGCTTTGCTGAAAACTTCAATCACTCACCGCAGACGATCCGAATAGTTAAATTTTGCAATTTTGCATGTTTTTTTAGGTTATTGATTTTTTTTTTTAATTCACATGCAAGAAAAAAATATATTAAAAAAATTGTTGCTTTGAAATATTTCTGACAACGTACTCTACCGCTACGTAACGGCCGCTGCATAGGGGCACCGATTGCGAAGAAACCAAGCCTTAAGTGCTTAAGTTTAAGAGTTTCATAAGATTAAAAATTAATACCCTTTCGCCCGGTTTTTCAGTGCGGGTATAAACTACAGTTAAACTTTACTACAGTTTTACCCTGTCACTGCCTTGTTGTGTTTTTCAAACATTTTTCAATTATATTTAAATAATTTATTTTCAGTGGATGTACATTGTTCCTGTTGCCTTGCTGTTGTTTATATCCGGCGCTACTAACCAGGATACAACAAAATAGTTCACTACATCTTTTCAATTTGAGAAGTATTCATGTCGAGTAAATCTTTTGTGAAAATATTACCAAATAAATTAACCAATGAATATAAAAATTCGAGCTTTGGATTTGATCGTCAACTTGACATTCAGCTTATTTTAATAAGGATGATAGAGGGAGAACGGAGTTTCAAAACCGCATTAACCGTAGACCTACGGAAAAAAAAAACTTCATAATTCTACGTTTAGGGTCGTTTTCGACCCGAATGTATTTCATATTGATAAAATGAATTAAATGCAATATTTGAAAGTTAATAACTTATTTTCAAACATTTATATTACTATTAGTGCATTTGATGCATACATTACGGTTGTGACTTCGTTTACAGACATTTTTTTTTTGCAAATGGCACATATCAATTCGGTTTTGTTTTCTCAACTAGCTTTTTTTTTTCAGTCACACAATAGTGACACCGTGCTCGTTTCTTGGGCGGCTCCGGGTACTGTAGTTGTGAACTACTGGACTGTGGGTCAGCATGATTCATGTCCAGGTCATTCAATCCACTTGGAGTGATTCTCCTGTACCATGCTTCCGAGAGGCCATGTATGGTTTTGCCAAATCAAGCTCAAGGTCGCGTAAAAATATTTTACGTCGACTCTTTTTTTGGGCATCCACCCAATCCTCATTTATACTCATCCATATTATTAAGGCATTTAAGGCCGAAATATCGGCTATATTGAAAAACACAGCCATTGGCCAACGATTATTATACTCAGTTGAGCAGAGCTCACAGAGTATATTAACTTTGATTGCATAACGGTTGGTTGTACAGGTATAAAGGAATCGAGATAGATATAGACTTCCATATATCAAAATCATCAGTATCGAAAAAAATTCGATTGAGCCATGTCCGTCCGTCCGTCCGTCTGTCCGTTAACACGATAACTTGAGTAAATTTTGAGGTAGCTTGATGAAATTTGGTATGTAGGTTCCTGGGCGCTCATCTCAGATCGCTATTTAAAATGAACGATATCGGACAATAACCACGCGCACTTTTTCGGTATCGAAAATTTCGAAAAATCGAAAAAGTGCGATAATTCATTACCAAATACGCATTAAGCGATGAAACTTGGTAGGTGAGTTGAGCTTATGACGCAAAATAGAAAACTAGTAAAATTTTGGACAATGGGCGTGGCACCGCCCACTTTTAAATGAAGGTAATTTAGAAGTTTTGCAATCTGTAATTTGGCAGTCGTTGAAGATATCATGATGAAATTTGGCAGGAACGTTACTCTTATTACTTCATGTCTGCTTAATAAAAATTAGCAAAATCGGAGAACGACCACGCCCACTTTTAAAATTTTTTTTTTTTAAATTCAAATTTTAAAAGAAAAGTTAATATCTTTACAGCATATAAGTAAATTATGCCAACATTCAACTCCAGTAAGGATATGGTGCAACAAAATACAAAAATAAAAGAAAATTTCAAAATGGGCGTGGCTCCGCCCTTTTTCATTTAATTTGTCTTGGATGCTTTTAATGCCATAAGTTGAACAAAAATTAACCAATCCTTGTGAAATTTGGTAGAGGCTTAGCTCCTAGGACGATAACTGTTTTTTGTGAAAAAGGGCGAAATCGGTTGAAGCCACGCCCAGTTTTTATACACAGTCGACCGTCTGTCCTTCCGCTCAGCCGTTAACACGATAACTTGAGCAAAAATCGATATATCTTTACTAAACTCAGTTCACGTATTTATCTGAACTCACTTTGTATTGGTGTAAAAAATGGCCGAAATCCGACTATGACCACGCCCACTTTCGATATCGAAGATTACGAAAAATGAAGAAAATGCCATAATTCTATACCAAATACGAAAAAAAGGATGAAGCATGGTAATTGGATTGATTTATTGACGCGAAATATAACTTTAGAGAAAACTCAGTAAAATGGTTGTGACACCTACCATATTAAGTAGAAGAAAATGAAAAAGTTCTGCAGGGCGAAATAAAAAACCCTTGAAATCTTGGCAGGTATTACATATATAAATAAATTAGCGGTATCCAACAGATGATGTTCTGGGTCACCCTGGTCCACATTTTGGTCGATATCTGGAAAACGCCTTCACACCACTCCCTTTTAAAACTCTCATTAATACCTTTAATTTGATACCCATATCGTACAAACTCATTCTAGAGTCACCCCTGGTCCACCTTTATGGCGATATCTCGAAAAGGCGTCCATTTATAGAACTGAGACCCACGCCCTTTTAAAACTCTCATTAATACCTTTAATTTGATACTAATATCGTACAAACAGGTTCTAGAGTCACCCCTGGTCCACCTTTATGGCGATATATCGAAAAGGCGTCCACGTATAGAACTAAGGCCCACGCCCTTTTAAAATACTCATTAATACCTTTAATTTGATACTAATATCGTACAAACAAATTCTAGAGTCACCCCTGGTCCACCTTTATGGCGATATCTCGAAAAGGCGTCCACCTATAGAACTAAGGCCCACGCTTTTTTAAAATACTCATTAACACCTTTCATTTGATACCCATATCGTACAAACAAATTCTAGAGTCACCCCTGGTCCACGTTTATGGCGATATCCCGAAAAGGCGTCCACCCATAGAACAAAGGACCACTCCCTTTTAAAACACTTATTACACTTTTCGTTTGACACCCGTATTGTACAAACGCATTCTAGAGTCAACCCAGGTCCACTTTTATAACGATATTCCGAAATGCGTTTACCTATAGAACTTAGGCCCACTCCCTTTTAAAATACTCATTAACACCTTTCGTTTGATACCCATATCGTACAAACAAATTCTAGAGTCACCCCTGGTCCACCTTTATGGCGATATCTCGAAAAGGCGTCCACCTATAGAACTAAGGCCCACGCCTTTTTAAAATACTCATTAACACTTTTCATTTGATACCCATATCGTACAAACAAATTCTAGAGTCACCCCTGGTCTACCTTTATGGAGATATCTCGAAAAGGCGTCCACCTATAGAACTAAGGCCCACACCCTTTTAAAATACTCATTAACACCTTTCATTTGATACCCATATCGTAAACAAAGATTCTAGAGTCACCCCTGGCCCACCTTTATGGCGATATCTCGAAAGGGCATCCACCTATAGAACTAAGGCCCACTCCCTTTTAAAATACTCATTAACACCTTTCATTTGATACCCATATCGTACAAACAAATTCTAGAGTCACCCCTGGACCACCTTTATGGCGATATTCCGAAAAGGCGTCCACCTATAGAACTAAGGCCCACGCCTTTTTAAAATACTAATTAACACCTTTCATTTGATACCCATATCGTACAAACAAATACTAGAGTCACCCCTGGTCTACCTTTATGGAGATATCTCGAAAAGACGTCCACCTATAGAACTAAGGCCCACACCCTTTTAAAATACTCATTAACACCTTTCATTTGATACCCATATCGTAAACAAAAATTCTAGAGTCACCCCTGGCCCACATTTATGGCGATATCTCGAAAGGGCATCCACCTATAGAACTAAGGCCCACTCCCTTTTAAAATAATCATTAACACCTTTCATTTGATACCCATATCGTACAAACAAATTCTAGAGTAACCCCTGGTCCACCTTTATGGCGATATCTCGAAAAGGCGTCCACCTATAGAACTGAGGCCCACACCCTTTCAAAATACTCATTAGCACCTTTCATTTGATACCCATATTGTACAAACGCATTCTAGAGTCACCCCTGGTCCACGTTTATGGCGATATCTCGAAAAGACGTCCACCTATAGAACTTTGGCCCACTCCCTTTTAAAATTATCATTAACACATTTCATTTGATACCCATATCGTACAAACAAATTCTCGAGTCAGGCCTGGTCCACCTTTATGGCGATATCCCTAAATGGCGTCCATCTATAGATCTATGGCCCACTTCCTCTTAAAATACTCTTTAATACCTTCCATTTGATACACATGTCATACAAACACATTCCAGGGTTACCCTAGGTTCCTTTTACAACATGTTGATTTCCCTTACTTTATCTCCACAGCTCTCAACTGAGTATGTAATGTTCGGTTACACCCGAACTTAGCCTTCCCTACTTGTTTTTTTTTTACAGTTGTAAGGGGCTAGCATTTTGTCAGCGGTATCAACGCCGCCTTTAGTTTTGTTGTAGTAGTAGCAGTAATAGCATATTTATTTTCAACCATTCAAAAGATCATACATTTGTAAGATAATGAACAAACATTAAAGACTTAAAAATAGTTAAAAAAAAAAATTTAAAATAAATTAAAATTATGGCAGTAACAAGCGTGTTGAGTGCCACACTATAATTGACTAAACTTATTTCACATAAAGAGCTTACGAAAATTCAGTTAAAATAAGATCTCTGGTTTGCAGATACTTAAACAAATTAACATAATCTCTACCATTAAGGATGTTTACCACACTTGCCAGGTCCAAAACTTTTTCACCAAAACTATCCAACCGGTAATAATTGAAGGCTGGGCAAACACCGATAAAGTGGTGACACTTTCAACATCGCCTAGGTTACATACTGGACATATTGCAGTTGTTACGTTCTTGAAAGATCTTGCACTAAGGTTCAAGAGACCACCTCTCGCACGGAGAATTAAGCTAATGGCATACGCTAAATGTTCGTCGTCAAAATATGTAACGCTAACGGGAGCCAAGTAAGGGTAAAGATCATGCCTTAGTTTTGTTGTAGTACTCGATTACTTCCGGCAATTTTTTAGGTAGATTTCCCGTATTGATAGTGTGATGCATTGTGCTCTGTACAACAGTGCATTTGTCTTTTCGTCCAACATATGAAAATAACGTAGTATTCTGCGTGAAAGCGAAGCTAGATGTATAAACGGGAAGTTTTTTGCATTCCAAAAGTTTTGCAGGAATACTACGTTTGTTCTTCCGCATTGTTCCTAATTGTTAAATTTTTTTCAAGAAGTTTCTGGCCAAGCTCAAATGAGCTAAAAAAATTGTCAATTGTGACATTGTGACTTTTGAATCCAGTTACAAGGTCCAGTACAACGCGCTGTCCTTGATTCATCTCCGGCTGATTTCCTGGCAGTTTGCCCAAGTATGGTTGCATGTTCCATACATAGCAAGATTTTAAACATGGTTGCATCCAAAATTTGATGCCATACCTTGCTCGGCATATACTGACGAAAACTGCATCTTCCATGGAATTCTAAAAGCTGCTCATCGATGGTAACACATTCGCTGGGATTATAATACATTGGCAGGAACTCCACCCATTTGTCCCACAAGTTGCGAATTGGCGTAAATTTGTCATAGTAGTCAGAGTGGTTTCGACGGGAAGTTGGGTCATTAAACCGTATGATTCTTATAATTTTTTGAAATGTTTCCTTGGACATTATAGACCGAACTATAGGTCTTCCATAGGTTGGACAAAAAAGGTCTTCGACGTTCTCATTCAGTCTTCAATTGGGAATTTTCGTAAAAATAGTACTCTTTATTCAATGCTGAATAGAATGGAACGCAAATTTAGTATGGGTCGAAAACCACACGAAGCGTAGAATTATGGAGTATTTTCCTCAGGGCCACACCATTATGACTCAATTTTATTTTTAATTAATTTCGTTCATTTGAAATAATAATTAAAAGACAAGAACTCTCAGCAAGCAGGACATACATTTTGTATGTCGAGGTTGATTCTTGATAGGTTAGAGTTTGTAGGGTACTTTTATTGTATTGTTCTTGTTATTTTAACTTTAATACAACTTAACTCATGTTTCAAACTTTTCTTTCAAAAATTGTCATTCTGTTGTGAAAATTAAAAAATAAAATAACATATTTTTGGGAGTAGTGAAAATAAAATTTCCTTTTATTAAAATAAAATAGTGGTTATAACCACTACATTGGCGATCCTGTCTAAACGCTGAACTTTGTTTAATTAGTACACTGCATTAAGAACTTACAATTATAATAAAATATCAAGTATTGTGTTTTATAAATATACTTAAAGCTATTGACGCATTAAGTTCATTGATTGAAAAACACCACAGAGATTCGTTAAAATATGGATAATACTCTAAAAATGTATTTTTAAAATACAAATGCAATTGCAAAAAAATCAATAGATACAAGAATAACGAGACCAACAACAACAACATTATCCAACACTAAAGAAGAACCAAATGCCATTGTAAAAACTCAGCAACTTCAAGCATAACGAAACCAATAACAACATCAATTAAATGATCTTATCGAACCATTAGCGAAACTTAATACGCACACAGCGACATCAGCGTAAAATAATTATAAGACCAAAAGATCTCTCAAATATATCCGTAACGCAATTTGCTACAACAACAACTACAACTAAAACATTGTGATTTAAAGCTCCTACTCTAAATATTGAATATGAAAATATCAACAAAAATTTATAAAAATTTGGTGAGCCGTATCATTTATTATATCTGATTCTATATATACATATGTAACGTGGAATCATGAAACGACGCTATTGTGCGAAAATACCGTTATTCACTTCTTGAGTGATTCTTATAGGAAATTTAACGCTCTTTCGTTCACAGCGGCCAGCCGCTACACAGAGTCAAGCTAAACGAAAACTTTAAACGCGTTTTTCTCGAAAACTTCTTTTCGCACAATAGGGTCGTTTCATGATCAATTGTTGTTGTTGTTGTAGCGATAAGGTTGCTACCCGAAGGTTTTGGGGAGTGCTATCGATGTAATGGTCCTTTGCCGGATACAGATCCGGTACGCTCCGGTACCACAGCACCATAAGGTGCTAGCCCGACCATCTCGGGAACGATTTATGTGGCCACATTAAACCTTCAGGCCATCCCCTCCCTCCCCACCACCAAGTTCCATGAGGAGCTTGGGGTCGCCAGAGCCTCGTCTGTTAGTCAAACAGGATTCGCCGCGGATAGGTGAGGTTGACAATTGGGTTTGGAGAAGCTATATATTGCGCTAGCAACCTGAAGGGTTGCGCTACACAGCCCCTTGAATCTGGTATTTTAGTCGCCTCTTACGACAGGCATACCTACCGCGGGAATATTCTGACCCCCTAACCCGCTGGGGTTCATGATCAATTGGGGATTCATAGTCTTTTTACGTAGTACACTTTTCTGCATCGACTTATAACCGTAACTTGTGTATCTATGACTTTTTTTTTTACAAATATCTCGAGATTTTGAAGGTTTATTGGCAAATCTAACCGAAATACATATAGGCAGGCTTTTTTGTACGAGTTTAATCATTTAAGAAAGGCTGTTCATCTAACAGTATGTATAAAGGCTTGGTTTTCTCCAAAAGCGGTGCCGCTATACTCGCCGTTTTCATGGCACCGCTTTCCTGAAAACTTGGATCACTCACGGCAGACGATCCGAATAGTTAAATTTTCCATTTTTTTTTAGTATATTGATTATATTTAAATAATTTATTTTCAGTGGATGTACATTGTTCCTGTTGCCTTGCTGTTGTTTATATCCGGCGCTACTAATCAGGATACAACAAAATAGGTCACTACATCTTTTCAATTTGAAAAGTATTCATGTCGAGTAAATCTTTTGTGAAAATATTACCAAATAAATTACCCAATGAATATAAAAATTCGAGCTTTGGATTTGATCGTCAACTTGACATTCAGCTTATTTTAATAAGGATGATGATAGAGGGTGAACGGAGTTTCAAAACCGCATTAATCGTAGACCTACGGAAAAAAACTTCATAATTCTACGTTTAGGGTCATTTTCGACCTGAATATATTTCATATTGATGAAATGAATTAAATGCAATATTTGAAAGTTAATAACTTATTTTCAAACATTTATATTACTATTAGTGCATTTGATGCATACATTATGGTTGTGACTTCGTTTACAGACATTTTTTTTTTTTGTGCAAATGGCACATATCAATTCGGTTTTGTTTTCTCAACTAGCTTTTTTTTCAGTCACACAATAGTGACACCGTGCTGGTTTCTTGGGCGGCTCCGGGTACTGTAGTTGTGAACTACTGGACTGTGGGTCAGCATTATTCATGTCCAGGTCATGCAATCCACTTGGAGTGATTCTCCCGTACCATGCTTCCGAGAGGCCATGTATGGTTTTGCCAAATCAAGCGCAAGGTCGCGTAAAAATATTTTACTTCGACTCTTTTTTTGGGCATCCACCCAATCCTCATTTATACTCATCCATATTATTAAGGCATTTAAGGCCGAAATATCGACTATATTGAAAAACACAGCCATTGGCCAACGATTATTTTTTTTTTACAGTTGTAAGGGGCTAGCATTTTGTATCAACGCCGCCTTTAGTTTTGTTGTAGTAGTAGTAGTAATAGCATATTTATTTTCAACCATTCAAAAGATCATACATTTGTAAGATAATGAACAAACATTAAAGACTTAAAAATAGTTTAAAAAAAATAAAAATAATAAAAATAGTTTAAAATAAATTAAAATTATGGCAGTAACAAGCGTGTTGAGTGCCACACTATAATTGACTAAACTTACACATAAAGAGCTTACGAAAATTCAGTTAAAATAAGATCTCTATACTTCAAGCTGGTTTGCAGATACTTAAACAAATTAGCATAATCTCTACCATTAAGGATGTTTACCACACTTGCCAGGTCCAAAACTTTTTCACCAAAACTAGCCAACCGGTAATCGTTGTAGGCTGGGCAAACACCGATAAAGTGGTGAACACTTTCATCATCGCCTAGGTTACATACTGGACATATTGCAGTGCATACGTTCTTGAAAGATCTCGCACTAAGGTTCAAGAGACCACCTCTCGCACGGAGAATTAAGCTAATGGCATACGCTGAATGTTCATCGTCAAAATATGTAAAGCTCACGGGAGCCAAGTAAGGGTAAAGATCATGCCTTAGTTTTGTTGTAGTACTCGATTACTTCCGGCAATTTTTTAGGTAGATTTCCCGTATTGATAGTGTGATGCATTGTGCTCTGTACAACAGTGCATTTGTCTTTTCGTCCAACATATGAAACTAACGTAGTATTCTGCGTGAAAGCGAAGTTAGATGTATAAACGGGAAGTTTTTTGCATTCCAAAAGTTTTGCAGGAATACTACGTTTGTTCTTCCGCATTGTTCCTACCATTGTTAAATTTTTTTCAAGAAGTTTCTGGCCAAGCTCAAATGAGCTAAACAATTTTTCAATTGTGACATTGTGACCTTTGAATCCAGTTATAAAGTCCAGTACAACGCGCTGTCCTTGATTCATCTCCGGCTGATTTCCTGGCAGTTTGCCCAAGTATGGTTGCATGTTCCATACATAGCAAGATTTTAAACATGCTAGCATCCAAAATTTGATGCCATACATTGCTCGGCATATACTGACGAAAACTGCATCTTCCATGGAATTCTAGAAGCTGCTCATCGATGGTAACACATTCGCTGGGATTATAATACATTGGCAGGAACTCCACCCATTTGTCCCACAAGTTGCGAATTGGCGTAAATTTGTCATAGTAGTCAGAGTGGTTTCGACGGGAAGTTGGGTCATTAAACCGTATGATTCTTATAATTTTTTGAAATGTTTCCTTGGACATTATAGATCGAACTATAGGTATTCCATAGATTGGACAAAAAAGGTCTTCGACGTTCTCATTCAGTCTTCAATTGGGAATTTTCGTAAAAATGGTACTCTTTATTCAATGCTGAATAGAATGGAACGCAAATTTAGTACGGGTCGAAAACCACCCGAAGCGTAGAATTATGGAGTATTTTGCTCAGGGCCACACCATTATGACTCAATTTTATTTTAATTAATTTCGTTCATTTCAAATAATAATTAAAAGACAAGAACTCTCAGACTTCTAATTTTACAACGTATTGAGTTATAGCCACGTAAAGCAGCGTTTCGGGTCGTTTTCGACCCGAACGTAGGTCTACGGTTAAGCGATACGATGTACTCCGGGAGCAGGAGTAGTAGAGTCAATGAGCTCCATGTTGGGAAAGCATACAAATGAAAACGGAAAAGTAGGGCGTAGAAGGGTATAGAGCAGAGGAAGCAAAAGAGCTCTGTTGCAGTACCGTGCAGCACTAAGAATTTTCCAACGCTTGGGAGGAGTGGTTGCTACAAGGGTGTGAAGATGATAGCGTGCGCCAAACCTAAGGCCCGAGCGCGTGGTTAGAGGTCGTGGATAAAGTGCAGATCCCTTACTGTACCAATAGTTAAAGTATGGATGCCATGCGTAATGAAGTCGAATACACTGATGAGATACTTACTGTTTCTCGGCCTACGAAAGAGGGTCAGGAAAGTGGTGTCAGGCGAACTCCTAACCCCTGAGGAGGCTTCGTTTGACCTGGCGCTGTTCCAGAAATCATTGCTCTCATAGGTAGGAAAAGCCTCGGGCCTCAGCGCGGCCGGATCTGGCGTCTTCTACGCGCTAATGGAAGGAATGGTTGAAGTAGCAGACATGATAAGGAAACAGCTTCATTCACATATGCAAGAGGCTACGAAACTCTGTTTCGCTCGTATACCGCAGTGCAATGCGATTCACATAGCGGACATGCAGATGGTGTAAAACCCTAGTGCATAATACACTATGCTTTAGACAATAATAAACAAGTCGTGTTTACTAAAAGGTACAAGGTCCCAGATTGGACCATTCTTGCACAAAATATCTAGGAATGATCCTAGACAGTAAGCTGTCGTGGAAGCTCAACGTGTATTTGTTTTAGCAGTGGTTCGCCCCATTCCATAGAATCGACCGATCACAAATTGTCATCAATGTCCTCTATAGGGAGTCCAAGGAAACTTGCAGTTTCAACAGGGGTGGACCATAGTGAGAGGGGTGTTAGAGGCGTTGGTTCCACATTACAATTGAAGAGATGGTTGGTGTCATGTGGGCACACATTGCAAGCAGGACATACATTTTGTATGTCGAGGTTATTCTTGATAGGTTAGAGTTTGTAGGGTACTTTTATTGTATTGTTCTTGTTATTTTAACTTTAATACAACTTACCTCATGTTTCAAACTTTTTTTTCAAAAATTGTCATTCTGTTGTAAAAATTAAAGGATAAAATAACATATTTTTGGGAGTAGTGAAAATAAAATTTCCTTTTATTAAAATAAAATAGTGGTTATAATTAAATAGTGGTAAATTTATTAACCACTACATTGGCGATCCTGTCTAAACGCTGAACTTTGTTTAATTAGTACACTGCATTAAGAACTTACAATTATAATAAAATATCGAGTATTGTGTTTTATAAATATACTTAAAGCTATTGACGCACTAAGTTCATTGATTGAAAAACACAACAGAGATTCGTTAAAATATGGATAATACTCTAAAAATGTATTTTTAAAATACAAATGCCATTGCAAAAAAATCAATAGATACAAGAATAACGAGACCAACAACAACAACATTATCCAACACTAAAGAAGAACCAAATGCCATTATAAAAACTCAGCAACTTCAAGCATAACGAAACCAACAACAACATCAATTAAATGATCTTATCGAACCATTAGCTAAACTTAATACGCACACAGCGACATCAGCGTAAAATAATTATAAGACCAAAAGATCTCTCAAATATATCCATAACGCAATTGGCTACAACAACAACTACAACTAAAACATTGTGATTTAAAACTCCTACTCTAAATATTGAATATGAAAATATCAACAAAAATATATAAAAGTTTGGTGAGCCGTATCATTTATTATATCTGATTCTATATATACATATGTGACGTGGAATCATGAAACGATGCTATTGTGCGAAAATACCGTTATTCACTTCTTGAGTGATTCTTATAGGAAATTTAACGCTCTTTCGTTCACAGCGGCCAGCTGCTACACAGAGTCAAGCTAAACGAAAACTTTAAACGCGTTTTTCTCGAAAACTTCTTTTCGCACAATAGGGTCGTTTCATGATTACAGGTCGTTTCATGATCAATTGGGGATTCATAGTCTTTTTACGCAGTACACCTTTCTGCATCGACTTATAACCGTAACTTGTGTATCTATGACTTTTTTTACAAATATCTCGAGATTTTGAAGTTTTATTGGCAAATCTGACCGAAATTCATATAGGCAGCCTTTTTTGTACGAGTTTAATCATTTAAGAAGGGCTGTTCATCTAACAGTATGTATAAAGGCTTGGTTTTCTCCAAAAGCGGTGCCGCTATACTCACCGTTTTCATGGCACCGCATTTCTGAAAACTCACGGCAGACGATCCGAATAGTTAAATTTTCCATTTTTTTAGTATATTGATTTTGTTTTAATTCACATGCAAGAAAAAATATATTAAAAAAATTTTTGCTCAAAAATGTTATTTTATAAATAATAAAATAATTTCAAATATTTGACAAATGTTCACTGCTTTTAATATAGCGGTGGGAAAAAACGTTAATGAACGAATTCGTACCGTCATGACGGCCGTAATATTTATTTCCCCGCCTCTATACTACGTTGCGTTGAACTTCGCCGTCTTCTTAGTTTCCTAATAATTACTTTTATTTTGAAATATTTTTGACAACGTACTCTACCGTTATGAAACGGCCGCTACATAGGGGCACCGCTTTCGAAGAAACCAAGCCTTAAGTGCTTAAGTTTAAGAGTTTCATAAGATTAAAAGTAAATACCCTTACACCCGGTTTTTCAGTGCGGGTTTAAACTACAGTTAAAATTTACTACAGTTTTACCCTGTCACCGGGCCTTGCTGTGTTTTTCAAAAAATTTTCAATTATTTTCAAATAATTTATTTTCAGTGGATGTACATTGTTCCTGTTGCCTTGCTGTTGTTTATATCCGGCGCTACTAACCAGGATACAACAAAATAGTTCACTACATCTTTTCAATTTGAAAAGTATTCATGTCGACTAAATCCTTTGCGAATATATTACTAAATAAATTACCCAATGAATATAAAAATTCGAGCTTTGGATTTTGTTTTGGCCGGGCCACAGCTCAGGGATGGTGCCGGTCAAGAAATAACACGGAAAAACAAGAAAAGTTTGTATTAATATTTAATTAATATAGGTATCTTTATTTGCCCAATGAATATAAAAATTCGAGCTTTGGATGTTGTCTTGGCCGGCCATAGCTCAGGGATGGTGCCGGTCAAGAAATAGGACGGAAAAACAAGAAAAGTTTGTATTAATATTTAATTAATAAAGGTATCTTTATTTGACATAAATATTAATCACAGTAATTAATATATATATATTTGTAGGTTACCTTGATTTTTGGTGAAGCTGGAACTGCGGGATACGTCCTTTTTACTTGATGTGTGAGAACAAGTGAATTAAAAGAACATAACGGGTCAATACCGCTTGTTAGTCAAGCTGTTTATTTATTCCTGCGATGTTTATTTTCATGGTTCACATAAACAGTTTGACTGGCACTGTTAACAAATATATGAAAATATGCTTTGAGTTTGGGCTGTTGGCCTAAACATGCCGGCCCCCTTGCGACACGCAAGATCTATTTGGACATATTCCGCCGCTGGTTCGCAGAATTTGCTTAAATTAAGCTTAAAACTATTATCAGCTCAGGTTCCGTTTGAATTTCCTAAAGTCGAAAATTGAAGAATAATAAATAATAGATCCACATGGTTAAATCTCAGTGGCACATTCATTTTTAATTCATGTATGTATGTACAAAATATTTCATTGCTTAGATACATATGTGTATGCATAAGCAATATTTAAAATTCATTTTGTTTTTTTTTGGAAAAAAAAATATATGTATGTGTAGCGACCGAAACCGCACATGTTACGTTTATTGCCAAATGGCAACCTCGTAAATTAGAAATCATTTGGCATTACTGTTTTGACACTTTCTCTTGTAATTATCATTCGTAATTTGATTTGGACAGGAAAACGTCCACTCAGAATTTATCCTTTGTTCAATATAAAAAAAAATAAATAAATGTAAGGCGCGATAACCTCCGAAGAGATCTAAGGCCGAGCTTCTCTTCCAATTTGCGTCGTGCTCCTCTTGATTTTTCCCTACAAATTGGCCGGACGGGACCTACATGTTTTATGCCGACTCCGAACGGCATCTGCAAGGCAGATGAGTTTTCACTGAGAGCTTTTCATGGCAGAAATACAATCGGAGCGCTTGCCAGACACTGCCGAGGGGCGACCCCGCTTAGAAAAATTTTCTTCTAATTGAAAAATCTTATTTCTAAAATTTTGATGTTGCTTTGCCCGGGAGTTGAACCCAGGGCATACGGTGTGATAGGCGGAGCACGCTACCATCACGGTGTTCAATATAGTAGTGTATAAATTAGAAGTTCTATTTATTCATATTGGTTCACGATACACTACAACTGGTGACCCCGTAAAAGAATACAAAATGTCTAACGAAAAAGAGGAGGAATTCAAGATGCAATCGCTTGGCCACAACTTGCACGACTCTCCGTCAACCACCGTTTTGCTAACCTGATTCTAGACTTTTGTTTGCACAAGTAGAGGCGCAGTTCGCACGAGCTGGCATTACGGCATATGCAACGAAATTCTATACTGCCGTCGCCGTAGTAGACTCAGCAATTCTTTTACACGCAGGCGCACAGTGTTCCATGTAGAACAAGCTAGCTGGACAAAAACAAAGTTTTTATTCCAAGAATGTTGTAATGGAAATTGAAAGAAAACAACAAAATAACGGGATTTTTGCACACATTTGTTTTTTTTGCTTATTATATCTAGAGTAATTGAAGTAAGTAAGCAGGAGTGGCCGTAAATTGCGTTGATTAATTTACAAAAATAATGTTGAATATTACTTTTCATAATACTTTTATTTAAATATTTTTACATAATTTTTGTGATGGATTCTAAGCTCGAAGGTAAGTTGAATTTTTTAATAGTAATCTTCTCGCAATTAGAATATTTTTAATTTTCATTGGTTTTTTTTTTTTAATTTGTCAATATTTCGGCTTCAGTCTGAAGCCATCTTCAGGAACTTGTGGTTATTCTTTATAGAATAGTCGAGTCGATAAAGAATAACCACAAGTTCCTGAAGATGGCTTCAGACTGAAGCCGAAATATTGACAAATTAAAAAAAACCAATGAAATTTTAAACATTGTGTTTTATTTAACCACGGCCTTTAAGCTCATTATTATTAACATAACGTAGACGCATAAGGCTATAAAAATTACCAAAAATATTTTTAATATATTTAAAATTCCGTTATTGGGAAGAAAAGGTACTTTTTACCTACATTTTTAATTTTAGAAAGGGAAAAGTTATATGTACCCGCGTGTACCCGCGCCAAATGTTGCATATGTTATAGTTCCAAGGATTTTCTAATAGTCGAAAGAAAAAACCATTGCGAATTCTTTGCACATCTATCTTAAATTTTTTTTGTAGATTTAGTATTAACCATACCAAGAATGAAGTTTTTTGAAATTTTGTTGAAATATTAGAAAGAATCGAGAAATAAGGAGCTATTGAGTTGTATTTTACTTAATGCTGATTTAAGATAAGTAGCTGAGCATTCGTTAAAAATTTAAGTCAACAAATTTCAAAATATTCGTCCAACATCGATGAGAAATGGAACAGATCTGGAAGACATCGGGAGCGATTTCGTAATAAAAACTCGGCGTGGCTTTCGGGAACAAGGTTGCCATCAGAGCAACCAGCTTCGTCTTCAGGTAACCCAGGACCCGGAAGACCACAGAAGGACTTTCTGCTTTCCAGCCAAAAGACCAAGCGTCGTCGAGTGAACGACCTACTGCAATCCAGAAGTGCTGATGAGTTAGTTTATGCGGCAGAAGTATCAACGCGGATGTCCGGCAATAGGAATATTGCTAATATTATAAAAGTTCACAAAAAACGACGAACAAGGTAACATGTGAGCAAGGTGCAAGATGCTTGAGCAGTGTAGAAGCTTTGGCATGCTATGTAGACAGCAAGTCGACGACTCATGTGTACAAAACGACTCGGAAGTGGAGTATCAAGGCAGGCCATAAGGTTTATCCATCATTCCACTTCACATGCAGTGCTGACACTGATGAGTTTTTGTTTATATTTTCTTTCGTTCCTCTTCAGTTACAGGACGAAAAGGGTAACATTGTTTGGCAGAATCCTCGACCTTCTTCTGCGATGTATTGTCATCCAATTAAATTTATTTTCTCTAAGGAAACAAAAGATTTTATTGTTTCTGAAACGAACAAAGTTTTAGAGGAGGTAAAAGCTTTGTTGCCAACAAAGTACTTTCTCGAAGAATGCGAGGTTTCTGTAAATCACAATATGCTCCTAACAATGATTGACGGAAAAGTTTGCAATGCTTTGACTGAAACTTCTTCCGCGCAAAAGTGTTATATTTGTGGTGCCAATCTAAAAGATATGAATGATGAGACGGGTTTTTATGCCTAACCGAGATAATATTGGTTTTGGCTTGTCTACTCTCCATGCCTGGATAAGATGTTTTGAATGCTTGCTTCACATAAGTTATCGCCTCGAAGTAAAAAAATGGCAACTTAGGAATGAGGCAGATAAAGATAGTGTTAAGCAACGTTCCAACGAAATCCAGAATAAATTTAAAAGTGGACTTGGATTGATAGTAGATCAACCAAAACCACGATTCGGCAATACCAATGATGGTAATACTGCTCGAAAGTTTTTCGAAAATTCTGAGGCTAGTGCTGAGATTACGGGATTGAATGTAACGCTTATCAAAAGATTCGATACTCTCCTTCGCGCATTAGCATCTAAAAAAACTATACATAGATCTCTATCCGTGGTTCTATATGCCTGCTACAGTTCATCTTAGTGCATAGTAATTATATTATAAAATCAGCAATTTTTCCTATTGTTCAACTTTCTGAAGAAGCACAAGAAGTCCGTAACAAAGATTTGAAACGATTCAGGGATGATAACACACAAAAGCAGTCGCGAGTAGAGATCTTATAAATATGTTGCTTATAACATCGGATCCCTTAGTTAACAGCTTAAGGGAGATACCCAAGAAAAAATTTAAAAGCCTGACTTCAGAAGTCTTACATTTACTGTCCTTCGATAATGTTGAGGAGTCAATAAATACCCCAGTTCTTTCAAGCTTTCACAGTAATGATGCTCATGACTATTCCACAAGTGACTCATCGAATGACAGTGACGATAAGGAATGGTAACATAATTATAAAAGAAAACTTACGCTATGACTTTCCTTGATCAGTAAGTAGTAAAGTAAAGTAAAGAGAAGTAAAATTTTAGAAAAAAATAAGAAAAAAGGCACATATGGCTGAAAAAATATTATACTTGTAATAAATGACTACATATGAAACTGAAAATATCAGAAAATAATTTTGTCCAGCTAGCTTGTTCTACACGAAACACTATGAGGCGATATAATTTCCGCACCTCCTGGAACTGGCAAATATGATTTGTTAAAAGAAAGATTAATCAAAGATTTTGGTGAATCGAAGGAGGCACGTCTCAAACGGTTATTTGAGACTTGTGAACTCAACAACAAGAAACCAACAGCACTGCTTCGCGAAATGAAAGAGCTAGAAAATCATCGTATGGACAAGGAGATACTTAAGTCGTTATGGTTGCGCCGTTTTCCAGTACACGTACAACAAATTCTTTCAACGCTAGAGGTTGAAGTCGAATTTTTGGCAAAGAAAGCAGACAATATCATGAACATTACTCCGACGCAACGTGTGAACGCAATCGATATGACAGAGGCTGCAGGTAAGTCATTATCAGATTTAGTAAACAGAATCGCAAGGCTCGAGTGCGCCAACGAAATTAATCGCATCGATCAAAGCACGCGCCCCAACTCGATTCGTCCTAGGGCAGTACCTACGCCACGGCAGGAATCGGCACACAATATATGTTGGTATCACCAAAAATTCGGAAATCGGGCAACGAAGTGCCGACAGCCTTGTACTTATATTCCACCCACATCGGAAAACTAGTAAGTCCTCCGTTTCGAGCGGCTAAACCGGAGAACATATATTCATGCCGCCTTTATATTCGTAATAAGACGACTGCCTTAAAATTTTTAATTGATACCGGGGCAGAAATATCAGTTATACTCAAAAAATCCAATAAAAACGTAGAACCTTCGCCCATGAAGTTAGTGGCAGCAAACAATAGTCAAATAAATACGTATGGAAGAAAGCTTCTCACAGTTGACCTAGGCTTGCCCAAAAAATTTAGCTGGGTATTCATAGTAGCCGATGTCTCGAAGCCAATCATAGGGGCAGACTTTTTGCACAATTTTAACATTTTAGTAGACGTCAAAAATAAAAGTTTAATAGATCAAAAGACCAACCTACGCACAGTTTGCCAAATCACAAAACTGCCGCAAAATACCGCTTCGCTCAGAGGCGCAGATAATTTTCACAAACTGGTAATGCTTTACGCCGATTTAGCAGACGGTTCAAAGAGATCGACGTGTAAAGCTACAACAATTCAGCATTATATGGAGACAAAAGGTGCACCCATAACGCAAAAACTACGACGGCTTTCGCCCGAAAAGCTTGAGATAGCGAAAAAGGAATTTGAGTATTTTTTAGAGAGAGGGATATGTCAGAGGTCAAAGGGACAATGGGCAAGTCCTGTGCACATGGTCAAGAAGGCAAATGGCTCTTGGAGGCCATGCGGAGGCTAAAGGCGTTTGAATGCCAATACCATTGCTGACAGCTACCCTGTTCGTCACATGCCAGACTTTGCTTCTCAGTTACACGGAAAAACGGTGTTTTCTGTAATAGATTGCAAAAGAACCTACCATCAAATTCCAGTTAATCCATCAGACATTCCGAAAACGGCCATTATAACCGCATTTGGGTTGTTTGAATTCAAATACATGACGTTCGGGCTAAGAAACGCAGCCCAAAAGTTTCAAAGGTTCATCGACGAAGTCGTTAGAGGCTTACCGTTCGCCTTTCCATATTTAGCTGACGTATCATTTGCGTCCACGTCTACTGAACAACACGAAACGCATCTCGAACCTATTTCAACGTTATAGAGAATTCGGTATAGTCATAAATATCGAAAAGTGTCAAATTGCACAGGCCGAGGTAGAGTTTTTAGGCCATCTGGTGACCCGAAAGGGCATAACGCCCTTGCCACGAAAGGTTAAGGGCATCCTTGATTGTAAGCAGCCGCAAGAAGTCCACGAGCTTCGAAGTTTTTTTGGGGGCGGTTTTTACCACACGCTGCCGCTGTCGAAGCACCGAAGAAGAAAGATCGCACAAAACTTAATTGGTCGTCGGAAACAATCACGGCGTTTCAAGAGTTGAAGACGCAATTGGCCAACGCAGCACGCATAGCCTACCCCGTTGCTGGAGTCACGATTGCGTTAATGACGGACGCCTCAGATTTCGCTAGGGGGCGGCGTTGCAACATGTAGACGGTACATGGCAGCCATTGGGTTTCTTTTCGCAGAAATTGTCAACGACGGAACAACGATATAGCGCGTACGATCGCGAGCTATTAGCGATACACAGGGCAATTCGACATTTCCGCTATTTTTTAGAAGGGACTAGCTTTATCATGTTTACTGATCATAAACCGTTGCTCCACGCATTCGACCAAAAATGGGAAAAGCTCTCACCTCGTCAGAAGCGTGAACTCAACTTTATTAGTCAGTTCTCAGCGGACATCAGACATGTCAGTGTAGCAGACAACTTCGTTGCCGATATCCAATCAAGGATAGAAACACGATACCATCGCCCGTGGATTTAGGTCTACTTCAAGAGGAACAAAAGAAAAGCGAAGAGTTAAGAGAACTTCTAAATGGGAATACTTCGCTAAAACTAGTTAAACACATACATCCAGGTACGAATTTAGAAATAGTTTTCGACAACTCGACCGGGAGCTTGCGACCTTACGTCCCAGCACCATTACGCCAAGTAGTCTTTAATGCGGTACATGGTTTGGCACATCCAGGTGCAAGGTCGACCGTAAAGCTGATATCCAAGAACTTCGTTTAGAAAGGCCTGAATTCCGATATACGTGCTCGAGTGCGAAGTTGCCCTGCTTGTCAAAGGTGCAAAGTTGCGAGGCATACGTAGAGTTAGCTGGAAACCTTCGCCGTACCGAACAGACGCTTCGAACATATAAATGTTGAACTTTTCCTTCATCGAATGGCTACACATGCGTCGACAGATTTTTGAGATGGATCGAGGTCATGCCCTTAACTGACATGACAGCAGAGACGGTAGCCAAAGAATTACTCAAAGGGTGGATAAGTAGATTCGGTGTTCCCAATTTACGAATTGAAAAAAAGTTCTCGGAGTTGCATTACCACTGTATACGACTCTAGTTTTAGATTTGAATTCGCGAAGGATGATTTTAATAAACAACCAAATTTTATCTACAGTTGTTTGGCCCAAATACGGTGCAGATATTGACAAAAACGTTTCGGACTTCGATACCATCATTCACGCTATTCTAGAAAGACACGTACTAGTCCAAATATGGTTTTCCAAAGAGCTGAAATCTTTAAAAAATAAAAAATCGCGTTCTTTCAAGCTGTACAAGAAGACGGGTTCACACTCTAACTACTTTCAAGTAGTACTCTATATTGCGCCATAAATATTTTTAATTAAACAAAAAGTGTTATAATACCTATCTGTGTACGATGAAAAAGAAAATAACTTGCAATCCGAAAGCTTTCTATGATTTCGTAAACTCTAAACGTAGGGTTAAAGGGTTTCCTTCTGCTATGAAATACCGTGATGATTTCTCTAGGGACGACGAAGATATTGCCAACTTCTTTGCACTTATTCCCACATGTTTTCTTAAAAAATGCGCTGAACATATTTATCAGCCCCTAACTGACTTATTCAATATATCAATAAAATATTCCAAAATTTTAATGTATGCTGATGATGTAAAACATTTTAGGTCCTATGCATCTATTGATGAACGAACGTCCCTTGCTTCAAGCGGATTTAAACTGCTTAGTTGCTTGGTGCAACGCAAACTCAATGCTGCTGAACCTCAATAAATGTAAATTCATGTGCTTCTCTCGAAGATCTTTGACAGCAGCCTCTTACGCAATTAATAATTTTTGTCTTGCATCAGTAAATTACTTTGTTGACTTGGGAGTTACGATGGCTGCTAAACTTAGTTTCAACCTTCATATTATGGCTACTGTCAATAAGACTAGAGGTGTTCTATCATTCGTGAAACGATGGTCTAAAGAATTTAGTGACCCTTATGTAACTAAAGCCCTTTTTACCACATTAGTTAGACCGGTACTAGAATACGGATCAATAGTCTGGAATCCGCGATATTAAGTTAATGCAGATAGACTAGAGTCAATGCAGAAGCTATTTTTACTTTTTTCTTTAAGGAATTTTCATTGGGACTCTGGGTATAATCTTCCACCTTATACTAGTCGGTTAAAGCTTATCAATCTTCCAACTCCCGCAAGTCGTACAGAAATGCTAGGCGTATTATTCATGGCTAAACTACTGAATGGACTGATTTCTCGCCCCTTTCTTTTGAACGAAGTAAACTTCAATGTCCCATCACGAGCGTCAAGACATTACAAACCTCTTCTTTTGAGGCAGTGCAAAACTAATTTCGAATTAAATGAACCTTTTCGGTATTTGTGTCATGATTTTAACTCTTATTCGAACTCGTTTGATATAACAGATTCACCTTTTTCTATAAAGAAAACTGTCCTATCCTATTTTAACTCGTAACAAAAAATAACAATAATAATAATAATAAAAAAATCTTTATATAAAATGTTCACTTATTTAACAATTTAGTATATGTATTATTTCCAACTGTTATATTGATGATATTTATTCTGTAGCTGAGCAGTTTTAGATCTCAACGCTTAACATACCTCCGCCTATCAACAAGGCGGCAAAAACAAAATCAGTGCGTCATGCGGATGCGCTCTTCGTGTCGTTTGGCGGGCTTTGGAGGGTATTTATCCGTTGGGTTTATTATTATTATATCACCACGGACCAAGGTCGACAATTCGATAGTAGTCTTTTTCAACAACTAACGAAACTCTTGCGGGCCAAACACATCCATACCACGAGTTACCACCCCAGGTAAATGGGTTGGTCGAGAGATGGCACCGAGACTTAAAAGGGGCGTTGAAATTTTACGAAGCTAACTCGAATTGGACGGACGTGTTAGCTATAGTCCTATTAGGCTTGCGGACGGCAGTGAAAGTGGACCTCGGAGCACCGGTAGCAGAAATGTTATATGGACAGGTGATATGCCTGCCAAGCGCTATTCTCGACCATACCATTGAGGCATACACGGATGTTCATACCTTCATACAGGAGCTACGACAGCATTTTGAACAAATCAAACGAAAACATCGCAACATAGAAACACCCAACATGAACAGATATCCAAATACGTACACCATTTTGATAGGAACAAGACCAGTCACAGTTTCGATAGACAGATTGAAGTCGTCGTATTTTCCAGCAGTACCAGAATAAGCATGATTACCATATTCAGATGACGACGATGTTTTTGGAAGGGGAGTGATGTAGCGACCGGAACCGCACATGTTACGTTTATTGCCAGATGGCAACCTCATTAATTAGAAATCAGTTGGTATTACTGTTTTGACACTTTCTCTTGTAATTGTCATTCGTAATTTGAATTGGATAAAAAAACGTCCACTCAGAATTTATCCTTTATTCAATAAAGTAGTGTATAAGTTAAAAGTTGTTCTATTTATTCATATTGGTTCACGATACACTACATATGTATAATTTACAATTCATCATTTTTTTATGTAAAAAGTATGTATGTATAAAAAGTATGTAAAATTCATAATTTTTTTTGTAAAAAAAAATGCCGCTGAACCTCAATAAATATGGATAGAAATTATTTAAAATTCATCATTTTTTGTATAAAATATGTAAATGATAAAATTAAATTTATGTATATAAAAAACAATGTAGCAGGCGCCAGACAACACCCAGCCAAAGATGGTACTCTGTGCCAACAGGGGCCCCAAAGTTCCGGCTGGTATGGCGCCCAGCAGAACCTTTTGGACCACGTTGGCATCGAGCACCAATCTTACTGGGGCGCCGATATAGAACCGCGGGTCTGCGAGCCTGATGTTTGCATACGGCGTAGCTACCGTTGCGTCGAGGCCTGTCAGCGGTGTTTGTGTGAGGAAATGAGGCAATGCCACAGCGTAGGTGGTTGTTGTTGTTGCTGCAGTGCTTCGCCCATCCAATAGGTGTGACCGATCACAACTTATCAATATCCTCTAACGGGAGTAAAAGGAAACTTGCTGTTTCAATAGTGGTGGACCATAATGAGAGGAGTGTTAGAGGCGTTGGTTCTACGTTACAGTTGAAGAGATGGTTGGTGTCATGTGGGGACACATTGCAAGCGGGGCATACATTTTGTATGTCGGGGTTGATTCTGGATAGGTAAGAGTTTAACCTGTTACAATATCCAGATCGAAGTTGAACCAAAGTGACTCGCGTTTCCCTAGGGAGCGTGCGTTCCTCTTCTGCAAGTTTAGGGTATTGTTCTTTGATTACAGGATTCACCGGGCAATTCCTGAGATAAAGATCTGACGCCTGTTTGTGGAGTTCACTGAGGACTTGCTTGTGTTTTTTGGCTTCATACGGCTGTGTTCTCAGGTACCGTATTTCCTCATAAGGCGGTGCGCGTGGGTTCACAACCTTTCAGACCGGAACCACTATTTGGATGGAGGTGAAAAGCAGATGATTCCACTCTCCTTTCGGTGCGACTATGACGCACATGCTGCTACGTCGATTTTTCCTTTTCTGGCTGCTCCTCTGCGGTTGGAAAATTTTAATTTCCAATCCGCTTGCGATCACCGCGTGCCTAAGTAGAGGTCGAAATCCGCTCGTAGAGGGTGGGTGGAATGCCGATGATTCCACTCCACTTCAGACCCCCGGGCATAAAGCGGACTTTTCCGCTCCAGAGGACTGTTTCGACCTCGGACGCATTGATGGAGAGGGTGTCGATTTCCTCTGTGACCTGCTGCATCTCCAAGGACTGCGTTGCCGCCGCGTCGTGTCCTGCACGTTTTCGATGAGTAGCATGGTGTGGTGGTCGACGTTGCATTTCTCGCACCTCTCCTCATGTGTGCAGTGTGCTGCCCTATGCAAAGAGGATAGACAGTTGGGGCAGTAGCGTTTTTTAATTACAAAATACCACCTTTCCGGCGTACTATCGCGGAAGATAGGGCACACCCTAAGTGGGTATTTCTTCTCGCATAAGCATCAGGCCATAGAGAACCCCTTAGCCAATTGTAGTAAAACGCGTAATTTTTCTGAAAAGGAAAATAACTTGGTCTGATTTTATCGACGTAGCGAGCATATTTCGGTTGGCAAGCAATTCTGATAAGGTAAATGTGGCCTTTACCTTATAAGGGGTTGTTGGTGGAAGCAGGGTAAAGTATGCGATATATAAAGGGAAATATTTAGAATAAGGTGCCACGATTTTCCAACTTTTCTTTTTTTTGTTACATCAATTGTTTCAGCGTGTTGTACACGTAAATAAAAATTCATACTTGAATGTATTTTCGTCTTCCAATCGCATAATTTAAATTTTAAATAATGACTATTAGGCATATGTAAATCTCATGGTCCAATAATTTGTTGAAGCTTGGTGTAGCTGCTTGAATATCACAAAATTTACATTTTGCACCACGTTCGTTATATTTAAATTGTAAATGTTCTGGTTTCTCTACACGATGCATAAAGTTTAGATGCTTTTTCCAACAATGTGCTGAATTTAATTGAAATACATACATTGGGCATTGTCTCATGATAAATATACTGAGCCTCTTTATGTAGGCTCTTTTCTTAACATCTAATTCTGGTCGTACCGGATATGATAGTTTTGCTTCAGGTTATAATCCACACTCATACTATTTTCAGATTCTGTTTCATAATTTTCAACATTGGACTTTGCATCAACATCATTATCATCATCGTCATTTTTTGATAACTCTGTTTTAAGCTTCATATTTATCAAAGGTTCATCTTCCTTAGTATTAGAATTAGAAACATTGTCATCTTCGGTTAAGCTTTTATCAAGTTTAGCTTTTTTCCTAGGTTTAAATTCTTTACCATCCGTACTAGAATTAATACCATCATCAACATTTTTCGTGGTCTGTTTGAGTTTTTAAATTTGCCAATGGTTCGGCTTTAGAATCAGAATGGCCTTGGCCATCTTCACCGTGTTGCAAAGTAGGCGGCATATGTTGGTGTTGATGTTTGCGCATATTGCGGATATGTTGGTGGTTCACTAGTCATTAATTGTTTAGAAGTTTCAACTTGTTGCGTTTGTTGTTGTTGTTGCTGGCTGATGATGTGGTGTTAACGTTTGTTGTACAATTTATTCGGGTGATTGCACATATTGTTGTTGTGTTATAGTGCTGGAAAACCTTCCGATATTGAAAGTCCTTGATTAGTGTAATCCCCACGTAGTGAACTACTCCTGTGACCGCGTCCGCGGTAACTATTACATCTGAAGGCGCTTAAGTTACAGGCATAGCTGACATCGCTTATATAACAGGTTGACTCTAAAGTAAAAACCAAAACAAAATATTAGAATCAGTGTTTATGAATAACATTTTTAAAATAAGCTCTTAAAACAACGTGATCGGTGGCTACATCCCCGTGATAGTAGTGTGGTGTTCCTCCTTGTATAAACGTAGATACTGGATGTGCTCAACCGTGCAGTTTTCTTCTAATTTGAGCAAATGTATGTTCTTACAGCCACAGCTGGAATATTTGGGATATTTCTATCCTCACATCGTCAAAATCAAATTACCTAGAATGAAAAAGAAACTCATATCAGTAAGAATAGATTAAAAGTTTTTAATATAAGCCGAAAAGTGTTCCATAAATAGGGCTCCACACATAGCTCTTTTCCAAAGGCACAAGAGAAATTTCAGATAACTAGAATCAGGACCTGGTAAAGTAACTTCAAAGGCGATTTAGTCGCCACTACTTCGTATGCGCATTTCTCTGCGCTCCCTTTCGGCATGCATCATCAATTTCGTCATTACTATAAAGGCCATCTTGCTCACAGCAATCCAACAATCTATTTGTCCGCAAATTCGTGGAACTAAATTCCTAATGGAAGGTTCCTCTCCAAAAACTCTGTTTACAGACAGTCTTTCGCCGTGAAAACGAGGGCAGTGAAATATTACATGTTCTGCGCTTTCCAATTCGGACGGACAGCTTGGACAGAAAGGATCCTCCTCTATCCCACGCTTATGTAGATATTCCTTGAAGCCACCGTGCCCGCTCAATATCTGTGTGAGATGGTAATTTAGTTTGCCGTATTTTCGCTCGTACCATTCCGCTATATTCCGGACTAGCATGAAGGTCCAGCGCTCTTTTCTCGAATCTTCCCGCCGTTCTTGCCACCTAACTATTGTTCGTGACCTTGCGCTTTTCTTAGCATCTTCAGATGGTCGGCTGAATCCAATGCCATACAGATCGGCCATTTCACCTGAGAGTAGATCTACTGGGATTTTCCTGGATAAAACATGGATCGCGTCGTCGGAACATCACATGCTATTCGTATAGCAGTAATGCGGTAGGCTGCTAGTATATCTTTTTGGTGGACTATTTTAGATCTGTGCCATACTGGTGCTGCATATAATATTATAGAGCTGGTTACGTTGGATAATCGCTGACGGGTAGCTTCGCTTGGGCCGCCGATGTTGGGCATTATTCGCGTTAGGGTTCCACTAACTCTAGAAACTTTGTCCCCCACCGCCCTGAAGTGCTCCCTAAAAGTTAGTTTTGAGTCAATGATTACTCCTAGATATTTCAAGGAGGGCTTTGAATTTATTTGAAAATCTCCTATGGTTAGGACCAACTCATCCACAGTCCGCTTTGAGCTCATCAGAACCACTTCTGTCTTATTGCTAGCCATCTCCAGCCCCGTGTTCGTCAACCATTCCGTTATTCTTCCCATGGCGTCATTACATAATGCTTGGAGCAGATCAAGTTTCTTGGCCACTGCTACTACCACAATACCATCTGCATAGCCGACAATTTCCGTGCCTCCGGGAAGGTCGATTTGTAGCACCCCGCCATACATCGCATTCCAAAGAGTTGGACCTAGAACAGATCCCTGAGGGACACCGCCCGTAGTGTTGTGCTTTCTTAGTCCCTCATCTGTATCAAAAGGGAGTTCCTTTTCGCTTAAATAGCTACAAATTATTCGGAGCAGGTACGGAACTTGTCTTGGGACACCCAAAGTGCACTCACGCTTCTCATGGCTCCAGCGGGTTAGCGGCTTCCTAGAACTTAAGCCACTTGCTGCTTCTAGATCTGACATCTGTCAGCTGGAGTTGTTGTTGTAGCAATGCTCGCCCCACCTAATAGCCGCGACCGATCACAAATTGTCATCAATATCCTCTAACGGGAGTCCAAGGAAACTTGGCGTTTCAACAGGGGTGGACCATAAGGAAAGGGGTGTTAGAGGCGTTGGTTCCACATTACAATTAAAGAGATGGTTGGTGTCATGTGGGGACACATTGCAAGCAGGGCATACATTTTGTATGTCGGGGTTGATTCTGGATAGGTAAGAGTTTAACCTGTTACAGTATCCAGAACGAAGTTGAGCAAGAGTGACACGCGTTTCCCTGGGGAGTAAGCGTTCCTCTTCTGCGAGTTCTGGATATTTTTCTTCAAGTACTGGATTCACCGGGCAATTCCCGACATAAAGGTCCGACGCCTGTCTATGGAGTTCACCAAGGACCTGCTTGTGTTTTTCCGCTTCATACGGCTGGGTTCTCAGGTGCCGTATTTCCTCAAAATGCTTACGGAGATGACTCCTTAGGCCCCTAGGCGGTGCTGGTTCGTCAATCATATGTCTGTTGGGATGCCCAAGTTTCTGGGTATTCAACAGAAACTGTTTGGTCAGCATCTCATTTCTCTCCCTGATGGGGAGTATTCTCGCCTCATTATGCAGATGGTGTTCTGGGGACATAAGAAGACAGCCCGTGGCGATTCTGAGAGCAGTATTTTGGCAGGCCTGTAGTTTCTTCCAGTGGGTGGTTTTTAGGCTTGGCGACCATATGGGTGACGCGTAGCACGTAATCGGCTGGCTAATTGCTTTGTATGTGGTCAAGAGCGTTTCTTTGTCTTTTCCCCAGGTACTGCCAGCAAGGGATTTGAGGATTTTATTACGGCTCTGAATTCTTGGAACAATTGCGGTTGCGTGCGCACCAAAATGTAGATCCTGATCAAACGTCACACCTAAGATTTTGGGGTGTAGGACAGTCGGTAGCGTAGTGCCATCGACGTGGATGTTCAATATGGTCGACATTTGGGGCGTCCATGTTGTAAATAAGGTCGCGGAAGATTTAGTCGGTGACAATGACAGGTTTCGCGAGGCGAAAAAACTGGAGAGATCAGGGAGATAGCCGTTTATTTTATTGCATAGCTCATCGATCTTTGGGCCTGGGCCTGTGGCCATTATTGTGCAGTCATCGGCGTAGGAAACGATTGTGACTCCTTCCGGTGGTGAAGGTAGCTTAGATATGTAGAAATTAAACAAAAGCGGGGATAGGACACCACCCTGTGGCACCCCTTGTTTAATTCTCCTTTGTTTTGATGTTTCGTTTCTGAATTGCACCGATGCCTGCCGACCACCCAGATAATGTGCGGTCCACCTTTTAAGACATGGGGGAAGGGTAGACCCTTCCAGGTCTTCCAGTTACGAGCCATGGTTGACCGTATCAAAAGCTTTTGATAGGTCTAACGCTACGAGTACTGTTCTGTGGTGGGGATATTGATTCAAACCGCAATTTATCTGGGTGCTAATGACATTTAGCGCGGAGGTAGTGCTATGGAGTTTTCTGAAGCCATGCTGATGAGGGGCTAGCTGCAAATGCGCTTGGAAATGAGGGAGCAAAATGGCTTCAAGCGTCTTTGCCACTGGCGATAGGAGAGATATCGGACGATATGACTCACCTACGTTAGCTGGTTTCCCAGGCTTTAGTAGCGGGACCACCTTGGCCATTTTCCATTTCTCGGGTATGACAAAGGTGGAAAGAGACAGGTTGAAGACATGCGCTAAATATTTGAAACCCTCTTTCCCTAGGTTTTTAAGCATCGGCATGGCTATGCCGTCTGGGCCCACTGCTTTGGATGGTTTAGCGCGACCAATGGCGTCCTCAACCTCTCTAGCGGTGATGGTAATTGGTGACGCGCTGAGTTTGTGTTTATGTGCACGTCTATTGGCTCTCCGTCTATCTTTGTCGACCGTAGGATGCATTATATATTGTCGGCAGAAAGCGCTCGCGCATTTTTTCGCATCCGACAGCACCTTATCGCCAAAGGCGATGGAAACTTTGTCTTTGTGCTTAGTCGGATTCGATAGGGACTTTACGGTGGACCAAAGTTTACCTACACCGGTAGAGAGGTTACAACCTCTTAGGTGCTCTTCCCATTTCGCCCGCTTGTGTTCGTCCACAAGCAATCTGATGCGTTGGTTTATATCCCTTATTTGGGGGTCGCCTGGATCAAGCTGTCTTATAAGGTCGCGTTCCCTCGCTAAGCTCGCGGCCTCCGCCGGGAAGTGGGGCCGGATTTCGGGAATTCTCCCGGCGGGTATGAAATGTGCCGAGGCGGATTCAATGACCTTACGGAAGGCACGCTCCCCTTGGCGGGCATCAGTCGGGATAGGGAGGGCAGCAAAGCTGCTGTCTGTTGCAGATTTATATTCTTCCCACTTTCCTTTTTTGAAGTTTATGAAAGTGCGTTTTTCGGTGACGATGAAGTCGGCGGTACGCTCGAACGAAATAAGTATGGGCAGGTGGTCGGATGCCAATGTTACCATCGGCTGCCAGTTGACGCAGTTTACGAGTTCTGCGCTCACGATTGAGATATCTGGCGAGCTATGACAGCTTCCTACCATACGTGTGGGGGCGTCTCCGTTAATTGTGCAGAACGTCGTTTCGTCTATTTGATCCGCCAACATCTCACCCCTACTGTCCGCCCGCAAGTTTGAATGTCATAGGTCGTGATGGGCATTGAAATCGCCTAAGATAATGCGATTGTTGCCAGTGAGTAAGGCCTCGATATTAGGGCGGTATCCACTGGGGCAGCAGGTGACAGGAGGGATGTAGATGTTGATGATTTCTAGATTTGCATCGCCTGACCGGACAGATAGGCCTTGACGTTCTAAGACATTGTCACTGCAGTCGATGCCAGGATCAAATATATGATATTGCACAGAGTGGTGTATAATAAACGCGAGGCCGCCTCCATTTCCGCTCTCGCGGTCTTTCCTGTGGACATTATAACCAGAGCAGGTCTGCAATGCAGATCTTGCTGTGAGTTTAGTCTCTTGAATCGCAGCAATGCGGATGTTGTGCCGCTTCATGAAATCGACTATCTCCGTAATCTTCCCAGTTAGTCCATTACAGTTGAACTGCAGAATTCTGAAGTGCATGAGGGGTGACGCCGCCACTCTAGGGGTAAGTGAGGGGTGACTACGCCTAGGTTGTGGAAGGCCAGGACGCAATTGCTGTTGTGGCCTTGGGACTGGGCGCCCTTGGGCAAGCATTGGGGTACCCGGATGATTTGGGTTTGCGACCTGGCAGCATGGCGCGATGAAACCCGTCGAGGGGTTGCCGTCGCGGAGACCAGAACATCTGGGAAAGTGGCACCACCCAAGGCAGGAGCTGCATTGAGCGGATGTCGCAAACCTATATATTCTGTGCTGGCAGACGGTGCAAACGGAGGCAGGGACTAAGAGTCTGTTTCCCTGACCTGCACGATTGCTGCCAGAAAAGAGGGGAGGAGAAGAAGACGGGGGCAGGGGCTGATGCTCAGCATTGCTACCAGCTCTACTACGAAGGTAGTAGTTATGAGTGGTATTAGCTGTTTGAGTTGTTGGCGCCGTGGGGGGCGAGCAGCAGCGGGTACTTGTTGTGGCTTGGTGAGCAGCGAAGCTGCTGGAAGGTAGTGGGGATACGCTTAGGCGTAGACTACGGGACGCCCTTGGGCGTGAGCAGCAAGGAGCCACAAAAGATTTATAAAAGTTACGTGGACGTCGGGTTTTGGGACCAAGCCCAGAACAACCTGTCCGATGCAACCATCCCTTGCACGAGACACACTGAACAGAGTATGACCGTCCTAAAAAGATTCTTTTCTGGCAAATGCAGCAAAACCATTTCTCAGGACCGGGGTGAGGAGACGGACCCGGATTGGGTTCGATACCTTCCCGGAGTAAGAGAATATGTAGCAGTCCTGCTGCAAGGAGCTGCTGGGAGGATGACAATTTGTGGGAGGGACGAAACAAATTAAATGGGGTCACACTGAAATGACAGTCCTTGGTCGGGAAAAATCCCGAGTCGCTCCGGTACATAGAACCGACTGCCTTGGGAAGCGAAAGTCAGCTGGAGTCTTAGCCCAGCAAGCGCAGGGCACGAGCACAGAATGAAATCGATCGTTTCCTCCTCCAACCCGCACTTCCTACATCTGTTATCACTGACCAAGACTAATTTAAAGGCATGTGACGCCAGAAGGCAGTGCCCAGTATGAATAACATATTTTAATTAATCTCTTACAACAACCTGATCGGTGGCTACATCGCCATGTAGGTAGTGTGGTGTTCCACCTTGTATAAACGTAGGTACTGTATGTGCTCAACCGTGCAAATTGACATTAGCAGTAACATTATTTACATAAACATAGCTTGGTATTTGTGCAGGCCTCAATATAGCATACATTGGTCCAGTTCGGTGTGCACCAGCCACTGGTACAAACACTTTTGAATGCATAGCTTTCATATAGGATGGATGTCCAGCAGTGCTCCGGTTGTGCCAATATGTAATGGGCTGCTCCGTCTCTTGGTACGGCTGTATAGGTATAGGCGGGTGCAATGTATTACTAGGCTCAAGATCGTATGATACATAGATGGCTCGAAGACGCCAGAGGGGATTGGAGCCAGAGTTTTCGGACCCAGAACCAAAATATCAGTAACTCTAAAAGCACATCCGAGCATTTTGGGGCGGAAGTATTCGCCATAAGTTAGTGCGCTAAGCTGAACCTTCAGCGCTGATACCCCAATGAAACAATTGCCATACTCAGTCAGGCAGTCAGGTTCCACTAAAGGCATTTGCGGCGTTCGAAATAAAGTCAGCACTTGTCCTTCAGTGCGTAGAAAAGCTGAATCAATTAGGAGCACACAACGTAGTACTGTTGGCCTGGGTCCTAGGCCACAGGGGAGTGGAGGGCAATGAGCAGGCGGACTCCATGTTTAATTTGTTGCGTCTCTCCCACAAATTCTCAACCCCCCAGCAGATCCTTGCAGCGGGTCTGCGCCATACTCTCCTCTTCCGGGAAGGTATCGACCCCAATCCGGGTCCTTCTCCTGACCCCAGTACTGAGAAATGGGTTTGCTGCATTTGCCGGAAAAGAATCTTTTTAGGTCGGCCATATATATAAGGGCCTGAAATATTTCAATGAACTTCCTAATCACATAAAAAGTAGTAATAGCTTCAATACTTTTAAAAAAAGTTTATTGGAGCATTGTAAAACCCTTCCAATAAGATAAAGTTTTTTTCTCTTTTATTTTTTTACATGATATACCGATACTGGAGCGCGAAAAGGGAATGGTAATATTGGTAGCAGCAAAATACAATGCATCCGGCCCTAAGGAAAAGAAAATCGGTCGCCACCTGTAACTCCAGACAGTTCCAACAACTAATTTCGCTGGAATTCGGTATTTCCAGATGGTATTTACTGTTGCTGATCGGAATCATTCGAATTCCGACAGCATAAATATAACAATAAAATTATATAATGTGTAACAAAAATAACGAAAATAAGGCCAAATAAAAGTTGGAGCAGGGGGGATTGGAAACACGTCCTTTTCAACCTCCCATTATATGTTGAGCTGAGCTAAACAAAGTTGAGGGGTGATTGGATACACGTTATTTTCAATTTCCAACATCCAAAGACATGTTTAGCTGCATTGATCGGAGACTAATACAGTCCGACAGCTTAAAATACACATATAATTGAAAAATATAAGTTCCAAATTTTTTTGCCTTAAGCTGGGAGCACTGGAGGATTGGAAACGCGTCCTTTCCAACCTTCCTTTAATGAGTGGCTCCCAGACTCGTCCCTCTGTCACGCTAGTGACTATGCTGATCGGAATCACATGGCATTCCAACAGCATATTCAATAGAAAAAAGTGATTATAACAATGAATTGTACTTAGTAGTTTAAGTTTTGGGCCTAAACAGCCGTAATAATAAATAAATTAAATTAAAAAAATAAATACTCTTGTCAGTGTTTCACGTGCAAGGGATGGTTGCATCGGACAGGTTGCTCTGGGCTAGATTCCAAAATCCAGCGTCCTCGTAACTTTTATAAATCTTTTGTGGCTCTTGTTGTTCACGGCCTCATTACATTATGAGGAAATACGGCACCTGAGAACACAGCCGTATGAAGCTAAAAAACACAAGCATGTCTTCAGTGAACTCCACAAACAGGCGTCGGACCTCTATGCCGGTGATTCCTGTACTCAAAGAACAAAACTAGCAGAGGAGGAACGCACTCTCCCTAGGGAAACGAGAGTAGTCACTCTAGCTCAACTTCGAGCTGGATAACGTAACAGGTTAAACTCTTACCTATCCAGAATCAACTCCGACATACAAAACATTGTCCTGCTTGTAATGTGTCCCCACATGTCACCAACCATCTCTTTAACTGTATTGTGGAACCAACGCCTCTAACACTCCTCTCATTATGGCCCTCCCCTGTTGAAACAGAAAGTTTCTTTGGACTCCCGTTAGAGGACATTGATGACAATTTGTGATCGGTCGCACCTATTGGATGGGGCGAAGCACTGCTACTACAACAACAGCAGCCGGACAACACGGAAAGAGAGGCAGCAAGAGTCGGAAGCAATGCTGAGCAGCAGCCCCTGCCCCCGTCTTCTCCACCCCTCTTTTCCGGCAGCAATCGTGTAGATCAGGGAAACAGACTCTTAGTCCCTACCTCCGTTTGCACCGTTTGCCAGCACAGAATATATATCTTTGCGACATCCGCCCAATGCAGCTCCTGCCTTGAGTGGTGCCACTTTCCTAGATGTTCTGGTCTCCGCGACGGCAACCCCCCGACGGGTTTCATCGCGCCATGTTGCCAGGCCGCAAACCCAAATCATCCGGGTACCCCAATGCTTGCCCAAGGACGCCCAGTCCTAGGGCCACAACAGCAATTGCGTCCTGTCCTTCCCCAACCCAGGCGTAGTCACCCGTCACTTACCCCCAGGGTGGCGACGTCTCCCCTTATGCACTTCAGAATTCTGCAGTTAAACTGTAATGGACTAACTGGGAAGATTACGGAGATAGTCGATTTCATGAAGCGGCACAACATCTGCATTGCTGCGATTCAAGAGACTAAACTCACAGCAAGATCTGCATTGCAGACCTGCTCTGGATATAACGTCCACAGGAAAAACCGCGAGAGCGGAAATGGAGGCGGTCTCGCGTTTATCGTACACCACTCTGTGCAATATTGTATATTTGATCCTGGCATCGACCGCAGGGACAATGTCTTAGAACGTCAAGGACTATCTGTCCGGTCAGGCGATGCAAACCTAGAAATCATCAACATCTACATCCCTCCTGCCACCTGTTTCCCCAGTGGATACCGCCCTAATATCAGGGCCTTACTCACTGGCAACAATCGCATTATCTTAGGCGATTTCAATGCCCATCATGATCTATGGCATTCAAACTTGCGGGCGGACAGTAGGGGTGAGATGTTGGCGGATCAAATAGAAGAAACGACGTTCTGCACAATAAACGGAGACGCCCCCACACGTATGGTAGGAAGCTGTCACAGCTCGCCAGATATCTCAATCGTGAGCGCAGAACTCGTAAACTGCGTCAACTGGCAGCGATGGTAACATTGGCATCCGACCACCTGCCCATACTTATTTCGCTTGAGCGTAACGCCGACTTCATCGTCACTGAAAAACGCACTTTCATAAACTTCAAAAAAGGAAAGTGGGGAGAATATAAATCCTTTACAGACAGCCGCCTAGCTGCCCTCCCTATCCCGACTGATGCCCGCCAAGGGGAGCGTGCCTTCCGTAAGGTCATTAAATGCGCCTCGGCACATTTCATTCCCGCCGGGAGAATTCCCGAAATCCGGCCCCACTTCCCGGCGGAGGCCGCAAACTTAGCGAGAACGTGGCCTTATAAGACAGCTTGACCCAGGCGACCCCCAAATAAGGGATATAAACCAACGCATCAGATTGCTTGTAGATGAACACAAGCGGGCGAAATGGGAGGAGCACCTAAGAGGTTGTAACCTCTCTACCGGTGTGGCTAAACTTTGGTCCACCGTAAAGTCCCTATCGAATCCGACTAAGCACAAAGACAAAGTTTCCATCGCCTTTGGCGACAAAGTGCTGTCGGGCGCGAAAAAATGCGCGAGCGCTCCTACGGTCGACAAAGATAGACGGAGAGCCAATAGACGCGCACATAAACACAAATTCAGCGCGTCACCAATCACCATCACCGCTAAAGAGGTTGAGGACGTCATTGGTCGTGCTAAACCATCCAAAGCAGTGGGCCCAGACGGCATAGCCATGCCGATGCTTAAAAACCTAGGGAAAGAGGGGTTCAAATATTTAGCACATGTCTTCAATCTCTCTTTCCACCTTTTTCAAACCTGAGAAATGGAAAATGGCCAAGGTGGTCCCGCTACTAAAGCCTGGGAAACCAGCTAACATAGGTGAGTCGTATCGTCCGATATCTCTCCTATCGCCAGTGGCAAAGACGCTTGAAGCCATTCTGCTCCCTTATTTCCAAGCAAATTTGCAGCTAGCCCCTCATCAGCATGGCTTCAGCAAACTCCATAGCAGTACCACCGCGCTGAATGCCATTAGCACCCAGATAAATTGCGGTTTAAATCAATACCCCCACCATAGAACAGTACTCGTAGCGCTAGACCTATCAAAAGCTTTTGATACGGTCAACCATGGCTCGTTACTGCAGGACCTGGAAGGGTCTACCCTTCCCACATGTCTTAAAAGGTGGACCGCAAATTATCTGGGTGGTCGGCAGGCATCGGCGCCATTTAGAAACGAAACCTCAAAACCAAGGAGAATTAAACAGGGGAGCCACAGGGTGGTGTCCTATCCCCACTTTTGTTTAATTTCTACATATCTAAGCTACCTTCACCACCGGAAGGAGTCACAATCGTTTCCTACGCCGATGACTGCACAATAATGGCCACAGGCCCAGGCCCAAAGATCGATGCGCTATGCAATAAAATAAACGGCTACCTCCCTGATCTCTCCAGTTTTTTCGCCTCGCGAAACCTCGCATTATCACCGACTAAATCTTCCGCGACCTTATTTACAACATGGACGCCCCAAATGTCGACCATTTTGAACATCCACGTCGATGGCACTACGCTACCGACTGTCCGACACCCCAAAATCTTGGATGTGACGTTTGATCAGGATCTACATTTTGGTGAGCACGCAGCCGCAATTGTTCCGAGAATTCAGAGCCGTAACAAAATCCTCAAATCCCTCGCTGGGAGTACTTGGGGAAAAGATAGAGAAACGCTCATGATTACATACAAAGCAATTAGCCAGCCGATTACGTGCTACGCGTCACCCATATGGTCGCCAAGCCTAAAAATCACCCACTGGAAGAAACTACAGGCCTGCCAAAATACTGCTCTCAGAATCGCCACGGGCTGTCTTCTTATGTCCCCAGAACACCATCTGCATAATGAGGCGAGAATACTCCCCATCAGGGAGAGAAATGAAATGCTGACCAAACAGTTCCTGTTGAATACCCAGAAACCTGGGCATCCCAACAGACATCTGATTGATGAACCAGCACCGCCTAGGGGCTTAAGGAGTCATCTCCGTAAGCATTTTGAGGAAATACGGCACCTGAGAACCCAGCCGTATGAAGTGAAAAAACACAAGCAGGTCCTTGGTGAACTCCATAAACAGGCGTCGGACCTTTATGCCGGGAATTGCCCGGTGAATCCAGTACTTAACGAAAATTATCCAAAACTTGCGGAAGAGGAACGCATACTCCCCAGGGAAACGCGTGTCACTCTTGCTCAACTTCGTTCTGGATACTGTAACAGGTTAAACTCTTACCTATCCAGAATCAACCCCGACATACAAAATGTATGCCCCGCTTGCAATGTGTCCCCACATGACACCAACCATCTCTTCAATTGTAATGTGGAACCAACGCCTCTAACACCCCTTTCCTTATGGTCCACCCCTGTTGAAACGGCAAGTTTACTTGGACTCCCGTTAGAGGATATTGATGACAATTTGTGATCGGTCGCGGCTATTATTTATTTTACCTCTTTATCCCATCGATCCCGAGCCGTTCCTGCCAGTTGGCCCACAGGGGCATTTATTAGCAGAAGGGAGGGAAAAGAGAGAACACTGGCGCAATATGCCAGGCCTAAGTCAATCTAAGTTACTGTTAGGGGGTTACAGCACAACTCGATATAGGGCATTAATAGGCCTCTCAAAAAGATAGCCTAAGAACCCCAACGGCTATTCTTACAAGACACTGTAGACTGAACAGTCACATGCAAAAGCTGGGTATAGTATCGAACAACACATACTGATTTTGTGATGGATCAGCAGACGGTGGACCATATCCTTCTAGATTGCGGCGCAATTTCAAGACGTAGGGCTAAGTTTATGGGCTCACCATGGCCAGAGCATTCCCACATTTAATCCCTCAAGCAAAGAACACTGCTGGGGTTCATCAAGGAAGTCGGCTAGGATGAGGTGCTGTGAAGGAGATGTGCAAGTCACTGTGCAATCCTCAATAAATGATCTATCTATCTACGTTCCGGTAACAAGCACCATTGTGGTACTAGCCCCACCATCTCGGGAACTATTGATATGACTACATTAAACCTTCTAGGGATTGAATATTAATAATGCCGGCAATGCGAAAGTCTGCTAAAATGTACCATTCTCCATGGAATGCTCGATATATAACTTTCCACGTTTTGAAACAGTGATGAAAAGAGCAAAATTTACAATAATTTTAACTGGCTGTGGGTAGTAGTTGATGTCCTCTCTTAACGCAATGTAATGACAACTGCGATGCAGGGAAAATGACAAAAATCTTGCAAATCTACTGATAATAATTAATTTTTCCTCCCCTTCTATGCAGTTCTATGCATACATACTATAGTGTTAACTACTTTGTACTCTTTACTTTAATTTTTAAAATTATTTTAATTGAGTTTTCGTGTTAACTTAAAATTTTGAATAACTTCAAAAAAAGAAAATTCTAATTAGTTGGAAAATATCTAAACTCAAAAATAAACAAAAATAAATTTTTTATTGCAAACCAAAATAAAAGAGTTTTTTAAAATATCAACTTGAATGTTGATATATTGGCGATCCTACCAACGATCCTTCTGACCTACTCTCGATTTACGCGATAACAAAATTACGAAAATTCCGGATGAAATTTCGCTGTTAAAAAATCTAATAAAACTTGATTTTACAAATAATTCAACAACTAATCTACCATTGTCATTGACCTCCTTGGCACATTTAATTAACTTACAAATCGACGGCAATTCGATTAAATCCATACTACGCGTATTCTATGAACATTACGTGAACGTGCGTGTGCCTCTATCGAAAAACAACAACATCTTCATCAAAGTGATACATCATCGACATCATCGAATAGCCCACGTCGTCCAACTGACGACTGTAATGACAATGCAATATCTTTCAACAATTCTGGATGAGGTATTCCAAACGAAATCAGAGGAGAGCATATTAGCTACATACGTTAATTTATCTAAAAATCTTCTCGAAACATTGCCTGAATCGCTTCAATTTCTCAAAAGCTATACTAAACTTAGTGTAACGTATAACAATTTATTTTTGAAAATTCAACTTTTTTTTTTTAATTTAAAAAGATCAAAATAAATGTAAAACATAAATTAGTAGTACCAGTATAATGATCTTACCATTTAGTGAGCTGTATTGTTCAAAGTTTTGAAGAATTAACTAAATCAAAAAAAAAAAAAAAAAAAAAAAAAAATTATAAATAGCACTATTGAAATTCTTGTGCAGGTAATATAACTATGTTTGTGTTCCCTATACATTTGTGAACAGGAAGCAATACAACAACATTCTGTGCAAATTTCATATAACAGTCGCTGTAAATTATATATACGAAACATTAAAACATAGAATAAATGGTGAAAATCAAATTAAAAACATAAAAAACTCTAAAAACGTGTGTGTAAACAAAATAAAAACATTTACAACCTAATACTCTTAAAAGCAACGATTGAGTTATCCAAGCCACAACAACAATTTTGCACGCAATACACACAAGAACAGATTTAAAATGAAGACATCACGATGAAAATTAAGAGATTTACAAAGAAAACAACAAAGCCATTGCATATTTTAAAAGCATTACGATATCAAACAATCCAGATATTAATTTCAAGATATTTTTAAACAATCATCAATCAACTACTTATTAACTTTAATATTTTTTTTTATTCAATTTAATTTTATGTAAGTATAATTTTTATTTTAATATTAAATTTAAATTTTTCAATTATAATTTAAATTAAAATTTTAAACCTTTTAACTTTCAAATTTATTTTAAGATTATTTTTATATCTTAAAAATTTTAATATAAGTTATTTAAATTTATTTATTTTTTATATAAAATTAAATATTGTATTTAAATTGTTAACTCCCTTTCCAAAAAATTCTTAAATATTTTCTTATTTTCTAATTTTTCATTTAAATTTCTTTTCATATGGTTCTACGTTCACCAATACGAACTCGTAAATTTACAAATTCAGAAAATCAAAATATCAACCATACAAATAACATCATGACTCACAATACAACTCAAAATTCTAACATTAATACAACACAAAACATCATCTCTAATATAACACAAGATACTTCAAGACAAGATAACTTTACAAATTTTTCTTCTACTAAATCTATTAAATTACCACAATTTTGGCAAGATTCTCCTGATGCCTGGTTTTTACTTGTTGAAGGACAATTTGAAATTAATAATATCAATAATGATAATTTAAAATTTCAAAATATTCTAATTACTCTTCAACGAGATACTATATCTAAAATTTTAGATGTTATTAACCCTCCTCCTCTTTTTAATAAATATGATACAATCAAAAAAATTCTATGTGAAAGATTTTCTCTTAGCGAAGAAAAACGATTAGAACAATTATTTTCAAAAACTGAACTTGGTGATCGTTCACCATCTGAATTATTCAGATTTATGAAATCACTTATAGGTTCTGCCTCCATAGTTAGCCAAGAATTACTCTTTAAATTGTGGATTCGTAAATTACCACAAGAAATACAAATTCATTTGACTTCCAATAATAATCAAAACAGAGATGAAATTATTATTTTAGCTGACAAACTTTTTGATTTAATCAATAAACCTCATTCTTCCAAATCTCCTGTAGTCTCAAGTATAAATAATAATATTTTAGAACAATGCGTTAAAAATTTAACTGAATTAACTACGGCTATTTATCAAAATTTAAATAAAATTTCGAATGATATTAATCAATTACAAATCCGTTCAAGATCTAAAGATAGAAATAGATCTAAATCTCGAAATTTTTCAGGATCTAGAAATTTTTCAAACAATCGTAATTTTAATTCACAAACAACTATTTGTTGGTATCACAAAAAATTTAAGAATAACGCTCTCAAATGTATACCCCCATGCAATTTTAATCAAAATCATAATTCAAATTACGAACAAAATTTAAACTGAAACGATCCATTATGACGGTGACGGATAATGGAACTATTATTAAACCTACTCGTCGCCTCTTCATATTTGATAAATTCAATAAACTTAATTTTCTTATCGATACCGGTGCAGTTGTATCAGTTATTCCTTTTTCTAAATTTAAAATTTATAAAAGAAATTCTGATCTTACTTTAACTGCAGCAAACGGTTCTTCAATTGAAACTTTCGGTACAAAACTACTTAAAATTGATTTAGGTTTAAGAAGAGATTTTGAATTTCCATTCATTATTGCGAATATTGATACACCAATTTTAGGAGCAAACTTTTTAGAAAAATTCGGAATTATTGTCAATATTAAAAATAAAGAAATAATGGATTCTACTACAAAAATTAAAGTTACTGGATCTTCTGGATTTTCTGATATTTTCTCACTCAAAATTCCTATTGTCGAAAATAAGTTTTCAAAATTACTTAATGAATTTCCGTCTATTACCTGTGAACCAGATTATACTAAAAAAGTTAAACACCATACGGTTCACAGGATAGAAACAAAAGGTATTTTACCATTTTCGAAACCCAGACGTCTTGATCCAATCAAACTTAAAATTGCTAAAGCTGAATTTGAATTTTTAGTTAAAACGGGTATATGCAGACCCTCAAATTCTCCTATTGCATCTCCACTTCATCTCGTTCCTAAAAAAGAACCAAATGATTGGAGACCTTGCGGAGACTATCGAAGACTTAATTTTATTACTACACCAGATCGGTATCCTTTACCACATATTCACGATTTAACAATTGATTTAAAAAACAAACAATTTTTTTCCAAAATTGATCTTGTGCGTGCTTACCACCAAATTCCAATGGCAGAAGAAGACATTCATAAAACTGCAATAACTACCCCTTTTGGAATGTTTGAATTCGTAAGAATGCCTTTCGGTTTACGAAACAGTGCTCAAACTTTCCAACGCTTTATTAATGAAGTATTTTCTGATTTCGATTTTGTATTTACATACATTGATGACATTCTTATTGCCAGTGATAATGAAGATCAACATATAAATCATTTAAAATCAGTTTTCAAAAGACTTGAAGAATATAATTTAAATATCAAACCTTCAAAATGTACTCTCGGTGTAAATAAATTAAATTTTTTAAGTTACGAAATTTCAGGCGAAGGTATTAAACCATCTTTAGATAGAATTGAAATCATAACAAATTTTGAAAAACCAATTTCTATAAATAAATTACAAAAATTTTTAGGTATGATAAATTACTATCACAGATATATTAAAATGTTAGCAACAGAACTTAGTCCTCTGCATGAAATGTTAACACATGCAATTAAAAACAAACTCAAACAATTAAATTGGACAAATGAAACCACAACAGCTTTCGAAAATGTTAAAAAACTTTTTGCTAAAAATACTTTACTTACACATTTCGACAAAAAAGGTACTTTATCATTAGCAGTAGATGCATCAAATGTTGCTATTGGAGCAGTTCTTCAACAAACTAGCAATAATATACTAGAACCCTTAGCTTATTTTTCAAGAAAATTAACTACAACAGAAACTAAATATTCAACATTTGATCGTGAACTTTTGGCAATTTATAATTCAATTAAACATTTTAAACATTTTCTTGAAGGTAGAACTTTTACAATTTATACTGATCATAAACCTTTAATTCATGTTCTAAATTCTAAAGTAGATAGATCTCCTCGTCAACTACGTCATCTTGAATATATTGCTCAATTTACAAATGATATTCAATATATACGTGGAAAAGACAACATAGTTGCCGACACACTTTCCCGTATTCCAGAAATAAATGCAATTTCAACTCAAGATATAAATTTAGAAACTTTATATAAAGAACAGCAAACTGATACATTTTTACAAAAAACAATTTCTGATCCAAATTCTAAAAATAATTTAAAAGAAATTCATATTCCAATTATTAATTTAAACATATGGTGTGATGTTTCTCTACAACCTTTTCGACCTTATGTTCCACATTCTATGAGAAGAATTATATTTGACAAAATTCACTCATTATCTCATCCAAGTATAAGAACAACTAGAAAATTAATTCAAAATAAATATTATTGGCCTAACATGCGTAAAGAGATTAACGATTGGACTTCATCTTGCATCAATTGTCAAAAATCCAAAATTTCAAGACATACTAAATCTCCTATCCAAAAAATTCAAATACCATCAGGCCGTTTTGAACATATTCATATGGATATTGTTGGACCTCTTCCAGTTTCAAATGGAAATTGTTATATTTTAACAATTATTGACAGATTTTCACGTTGGCCTGAAGCTTATCCACTTAAAGATATTTCAACAAATACTATAGTAAAAACTTTTATTCAAAATTATATACCACGATTTGGTATACCATTGAATATTACAGTAGATCAAGGTTCACAATTCACCTCAAAATTTTTTACGGAATTAACTAAACTTTTAGGTTCTCATAAAATTCATACATCTCCTTACCATCCCCAAGCAAATGGCATGATAGAGAGATTTCATCGAACTTTAAAAGCAGCAATTATAGCATCAAACGACTCGGTTCATTGGTCTGACATTTTACCATTCATTCTACTTGGTTTACGAACTTCTATTAAAGAAGATTTAAAATGTTCATCTGCTGAACTTGTTTATGGCCAAACACTTAGAATACCTGGTGAATTAATTATTTCAAATAGTAATAAAGAACATGATTTTTCTAATGACGCTCTTCATAAAATAAGAGAATATTTTTCGTTTGTTCGTTCTAAAGTGTTTCATCATAATAAAGAAAATGTTTTCGTTCCTAAACAATTAGAAAATTGTGAGTATGTTTTTGTTAAAGTTCTTCGTAAATCTAATTTAGAATCACCTTATGAAGGACCTTTTAAAGTTATATCTAAGAAACATAAAACATTTACAATTCAATACAATAATACTATTAAAAATATTTCAATTGATTTACTTAAACCAGCAAACATACTTATTAACACTAATTTAAATACAAATACATTAAACAACAAAAAACAAAAAAAGGTTACATTTAATATTAATTAATAATTTGTTTGTTTCAAATTTTCTTGGAGGGGGAGTAAATATAGTGTTAACTACTTTGTACTCTTTACTTTAATTTTTAAAATTATTTTAATTGAGTTTTCGTGTTAACTTAAAATTTTGAATAACTTCAAAAAAAGAAAATTCTAATTAGTTGGAAAATATCTAAACTCAAAAATAAACAAAAATAAATTTTTTATTGCAAACCAAAATAAAAGAGTTTTTTAAAATATCAACTTGAATGTTGATATACATACATATGTATTTTTCTCTCCAAATGCTAATTAAAAAAATTAATTGGTTTTCACATGAACTTCGAACTCTGTCGTATTTGCATTCTTCAGTTGATTATCAACAAAAGCATGACAAATTATCACTAAAAATTTCATACATGTTGCTTATATATTTAATATGGTAGCCAATTTACTTACCCTTTCTGGTGCGATGATTCCTGGACAATCGGGCCTGACTAGGCGCGATTTTTTTTGCCTTAAGAGAGCGTGCTTAACGCGAACCCTATCATGTTATGGCACAACTTTGATGATGCAAAAAATCAAAGACATTTCTGCTTCTAATGCTTCTAGGATAGCAGCAGCAGCTCCCGGTGGCGCCACATAAATAACAGTTGCATGCCGATCAGTTGCCTTTTTTGCTCCGGCTACCTATTCAATTTTAATTCACATTACATTATCTACTATTGCAATTTTTAATCACTACAAATCAATATAAATTACCGAAGCAAATACTGGCAAACCAAGATGCGTAGTTCCACCCTTTTTAAGGGAAATACATCCAACCAGTTTGGTACCGTATTCCAAAGCACGTTGCTTGTAAAGTACCTTGTTTTTGTAGATTTCCTCTGATTTTGTCATATTCTGAGCTGAATCGCAACCCGGCGGAGATGCTATCTATTAGAATAATATAACATTTTTTTTATTATTTAAAAATGCACATACGTATGAATGAAAATCAGAAAGTAAATAATGTTGTTGTTGTTGTAGCGATAAGGACACTCCCCGTTATCGACTTTGTTGGTCCTTTGCCGGATGCAGATCGGGTACGTTCCGGGAACCATTAAGGTACTAGCTCGACCATATCGGGAGCGATTTAGTTGACATAAAACCTTGTAGGCCATCCCGTCGATTCTATACAACTTAATATGGTAACGATTTAAAAGACGGTGCACCACCCAATTTTTATCAAAAATTATCAAACGTGGAATCAAAAGGCGCGCCTCGAGCTCCGTTTTTATTATTATTTGATATTTTTAAATCAGGTGGTGTACCGTCTTGTAAAACGCAACCCTTAATATTATTTTGGGCGAAGGCCGCCAGCGCAAAAAGATGGTCTCTATAGCAATATTTTTAATTTCCGTCACATGTCACAACTCAAATTAACTTAATGTTATTTTGGGCGAAGGTCGCCAACGCAAAAAGGTGTTCTCTGCAACAAAATTTTTAATTTCCGTCACATGTCACAACTAAAAGCACAAGATATTTTTCGTTGTAAACAATTTATATTTTTTTTGCGTTTCAATGTTTTCCGGAATAATTAATGAACTGTCATTTCGATGACAGCATGAAACGCCGATGTGTTAGTGGAGAGCGAAAAAAGTTTTGAATGCGTGGGTGAACTGGTTACCTCCGTCTTGTAGGGTAGCATGTCGATTGTTTGCAATATAGAAACATAGTGGGGGGACTCATGAAAGCATATAAACTTATAAGGTGTAAAATTATATCCATTTACACACGCTGTTATATGAACGCACCTAGAAATACCTTGATGAACTTGATTGTTTATCAGCTGTATTATTGCCAAACAAAAATTTTTTGATTGTTATACAAATTAAAAAATGCAAAGATTGAGTGAAAAATCAAAACTAAAACGTCTTTACTAAGAACCTATTCATCCCAACCTATTCATCCCAATGTGTCCAGTCTAATCTTTACCCATATTGCTTGGAAAGTTCTAATAATATTTTAAACCCATTTATTGATAAAGATACTGTTCTTAATAAACTTCTTGCATTGAAACCGATATCTTCGCCGGGTCCGGATGGTGTTCCTAGTTGTGTACTTAAGTACTGTGCTGTCAGCTTATCAGAGCCTATCTTTAAATTATTTAAACTGTCTCTGGAATCCGCATCATTCCCATCTATTTGGAAACAATCGTTTATTATACCTTTGCATAAAAAAGGTAGTAGGTCTAATATTGAGAACTACAGAGGCATAGCTAAGCTCTCAGCTATCCCTAAAACTTTTGAGCAGATAATTACATACCAGCTTCAATACTTGTGTAGCTCTTTAATATCACCTTGTCAACATGGTTTTGTTCATCGGAGATCAACTACTACCAACTTGCTTGAATTTACGTCTTTTGTTATGAATGGTTTTTTAGTTTGCAAACAAACAGATGTAATTTACACCGACTTTAGTAAAGCATTTGACTCTGTTAATCACGAGCTCTTAGTTACCAAACTTGATCTTCTGGGTTTTCCAGCGCCTTTATTAAGTTGGATTTCAAGTTATCTTGAAAATAGGACTCAGCGAGTTTTCTTTAACAACAATCTTTCAAAGTCGTTTGATGTAACTTCTGGCGTGCCCCAGGGTAGCCATTTGGGTCCATTACTCTTTAACCTGTTCATTAACGACTTACCAAAGGTTATATTACATTCTAGAGTTTTTATGTATGCAGATGATGTAAAACTTTGTTACGCATATCTGCCTTCGAACTTGTTCTGTTTTAATCAGCTTCAGGCCGATCTGGACTCATTTCAAAGCTGGTGTACTGCAAATTTACTTTTTTTGAATTACTCTAAATGTAAGCAAATGACTTTTCACCGTGTGAAGCCGGTCCTATCATCTTATACACTTAACGGCGACCCCTTGGAGCGGATATCTATTGTTACTGATCTAGGAGTTATTTTTGATCCGAAATTAAGTTTTACCACACATATTTCAACCGCTATAAACAAAGCAACTGGTGTATTAGGTTTTATCAAACGTTGGGCTAAAGATTTTGATGACCCTTATTTCACAAAGATCCTTTATACCTCGCTGGTACGTCCTATTCTCGAGTACTGTTCATGTGTCTGGTCTCCGATCTATCAAATCCATGTTGATCGGATTGAGTCGGTCCAGAGACGGTTTTTAATTTTTGCATTACGAGGTCTCAACTGGGAATCAAGTACTCATCTTCCACCATACAGGAATAGACTTCTTCTAATTAATTTGCCATCTCTAGAGAATCGTAGAGTATTACTTGGCGTTATGTTCATTCACAAGCTCATCATTGGTGTGATTGACTCCCCTGACCTAATCAGTCAACTAAATTTTGCGGTTCCTGCTAGGGCGTCCAGGCATTTTGTGCCTTTTCATTTACCTCTATGCCGGCAAAATTTTGCTAGAAACAGTCCCCTGCGCCATTGGTGCTCGCGGTACAATGATTTGTATAACTGCATTGGCTTTGAATGTTCGTTTGCTGCTTTACATACTGCTATACTCTTATGTTTAGCCTGATATTTTAATTTTATTTTTTCTTATACAATGCGATGTCAAATGTTTATAACATAAAAATTTTCTATGTACCTTTTTTGAATTTTTTAATTTTAAGAATGGCTCTGTATTTTACATATATATCTGTCTATTACAATAATTAGTCGACCGCTTTGTGTTTGCGTCGACTTTAAATAAATAAATAAATAAATAAATAAATAAATAAATAAATAAAAAAATATTCTTGTAAATGACTTGCTGATGCTGGAGATTTCTGATGAAAATGCCTGCTGTAATGTCTGCAAGGTTGCATTCCTTTGAGTTTACCGCGTTTACACAATGAAATGTGCGCGTAAATTTATACAAATTGTGTAAATGATTTTTCATACAAAATTTGATAGTTCGTTTACGCACTAGATAAATTTATACGTTTACACACTTTATAAGGATTTATACGGTTACATGAGTACCCCTAGTGTACAAGTACAAGTGTGTTGACTTCTTTCTGACAGGCTGTCGCTTAAGTGAGCATAACGGGAAAATCTGAGTTGCCATTGTTGTTTCGGTTGAAAACCGTCCATTAGGGTTCTGTGCAGAGACGTTAAAGATTGAAACAGGGTTTACGTAGTCACAAAAGTGTAGCTCCTGTTCCACAACATTTTAATTTTATATCATAGCGAAAATTGTTCAGTTCAGAGTTATTGATTTTCTTTAAAAATTGTATTTAATACATGAGGTAACGTAGAGTTTTTCAAATTATAGTGAAACTCTTTTTAAACTCAACAACAAAGTATATCGGTAAAATATTTTCTAGGACTTCTGTACGCAAGTTTATTATATTTTCGTAATACCTGTAAAAAGCAGAGAAAACGTAGAGTTTTTCAAATTATTGTGAAAAACTTTTTAATTTGAATTTCTGTGCCCAAGTTCACTATATTTGTGTAACACAAGAATCTGGAGGTCAATTCCTTAACTATGAAAAACTGAAAAATGTACACTTATTGAAAACTCAATTGCACACACAATTAACACTTTGAATTTAGTTGTGTTTTTATGCACAACATTTTTAAACTAAAAACAAAATTTTCATTTGTCAGAAAAAATAAAGAAAAAACGGTCTAATGTCAAAAAACCCTATCGAAATACAAACTGGATTGTTTGTTTTTAATGAACTACGTTGTATTTTTCTTGTATTTCATTAGTTTTTTTAAATACAGTTCACACACTTACACCTGTACTGAAACCTTATTGGCTCCCTCGACTAAAAATATAAGAAAAAATACATAGAAAATAAAGTAGTGTCATATACGAGTTTGATTTGTTTGCACTTACAGCACCATTTTATTTGCAGGAGACTTTCACAGCTACAAAAATTAAGGCGGATTTACACAGACGCTTTGGTTGTGTTGCATTCATTAATTCATCTGTCGGGCAAAGTATCGAAAAATTTACATAAATGCTTTGACAACTCCATACGAAAAAGATTGAAACGCCGTACGTTATATTTGCATTGAAACGGGCAAATCGTTTATATAATTTTGGCCCTATGCATTTGTGTAAACAGCCTTAGAAGTGAAAAGTTTCCATGTTACACGTGTGGCGCTTTATATTTTGACTCTAATTTAAATAAATTTTGCTTTCCGTATGTTTCCGCATTATTGCAGGCTACAAATCTTCTAGTATTCTTATTTCCGCGGAAATATATGCAACTATTTCATCTGTAAATACTACAGAGTTTTATTAAACTATCAAATGCAACTCAGCTTGAGGTACTCTTACGTACCAAAAATGCAACTCTAGACCTGAGATTTGCATCAGGTGAGCGAGGCTGTTTGTAGTTTTGACGTTTATCGCTTAGTTGACACACTTGTATAGGTACACTATGTATAGATATATTGCATGCTTCACTAACCACAAATCAAAAAGAAGATTGCGCATTGACATGTTCAAAATTGCTTCGTTCTGCGCAACTACATCACACTTGACTGCTTGAGCGAACGAAAGAAAGAGAAAAAAAACAAGAGCTAAAGGAAAATGACGTATGAATTGCCCATAAAAACAGCTGATCCCGTTCAAAAGTTCTCCGCGAAAAACAGTTTGAAACCGAGACCGACTGCAATAACCCGTCCAAAAATGTGGAACGGGGTATGAAAAGACGCGTTTTGCCCTAGCATCAATAATCTAAAGGCGAAAACATGTTCGGATGATGGAAACCGTGGCCAAAACGCGTCTACTAATGCCATTCTTGACGGTTTTGGTCGTGTTTTAGCAAACGTCCCGGGTAATAAAGTATCACAATTTGTTAATTAAAATTGTCCAAAACATATGATTTTAAAGAGAGATGTGTAATTAAGTACCCGTTTGAAAGTAAATAAGGGTATTTCTTAGTAATTTTACAATTAAATATCTACGCAGTTTTCGTTAGCAGCTACTACACTTTTTTTGGACAAGAAGTACAACAGTGCCAAATAGCATACACAAGAAAAACGAACAAGAACAAGTATTTTATCAGGTGACCGTGGCTGTGTATGTGCGTGCTGCTAAATATCCTACTTGTAGACCTTTACAACGTGCTTACATACGAAATGCGCAATCTTCTATGTGTGATTTGTGAATGAAACCACTGCTTGGTGATGGCCGATACAGCGATTTTGAACAATCAGTGAAAATAGTGATGACGATTTTTGAATCGCGGCTGTTTTTTATAGCTATAGCGATCGCCTCAATTTATTTTTAATAAGCGAATGTGCAATTTGGATACTTGGATATTAAAATGGAACGTTTAAGGGCTGTTTCTGCTCTAGCCTTGAATTTTAGCGCTCACTTTATCCTGCCTATAAGTGCATTTTCGTTTCCTAAAGTTCTTTTTAAATTACCGGGCGGATAAATTTACCGGCCACTTCATCTTCCCGGTAAAATTTGTTCTTAGGTTTAAGGGCGAATTAATGGTGACCTATAACCATAAAGCCATAACCAGATAAATCAGTTGATCGAACCTACCTTTTGGTTTCTCGCCATATCCATAACCTAAATATATTTGAGTTGGTGAATTTAATAACTTTTTTTAGTTTTTCTTCATTGTTTTGGATACGTTATGACTAAGAGATTAATTTTTTGTGGAATATGTTTGTAATTTTTTGCGTTTTCTTCTTTTTATGAAATTTTCACGATAGTTAGGTTAAGGCACCATTAATCGATCACATTGAGATGATTATGGATATGGGCATGGTTACGACTATGGCGTTAGGGTTAAAGCTGGAGACATTGGTGCTTTATCGGTAACCTTTTAACAGCTGATTCGACCAGCCTTATGAGAATCAATGTAATCGATTATTGGTGCCGCTAAGGTCGTAACCGTATCATAGCCAACCAATTGGGTTTTGGTTTACCGTCGTAACGATAAACAGCTGATTACGTTAGGGATACGACTACAGCGATACGACAAACGGCACCAATGACTCCAGCTTAAGGAAGTTTAATTTGGCTTTTAAATTGAGGCTTTGCCAGCTATTTTTGGTAATAGTCTAGTTGAGGGGTCGACTGCTAATACGCTACCAAAAATATCGAGAGAGGTGTCAAACGACGCCATTAATTGCATTCAATTACCTGGCGGTAATAGCGCAGAAATTTTCCGAAATCGGAAAGGCTAATTTCGCTCAATTTTCAGGCAATGTGAAATGCGAAATTAATGTTCCAGGACTTGGTTGCATGATGGCCTGGATCCGCACCAGGAGCCGTTTGAAATTCAACATGGAAGAAGGGCTTTTAAAAAGTAATTTCATTTTCGGCGATAACGGTTACAAGCAAACCAATTATATAATGACTCCATTATTAAATTCAGCAAGTCCAGCAGAAAGATTGTATAACGAATCACAAGTTCGTACACGAAATACAATCGAGCGTTGCTTTGGAGTTTGGAAACGGCGTTTCCTTGTACTCTCACTAGGACTTAGAGTATCAATAAACACAATAATGGCTGTCATTGTTGCGCGCGCCGTCCTGCACAATATTGCTATAATTTGTAAAGACCCATATCCCTCGGAAAATGATTTATTGGTACCAGAAATCACAGAGGAAATCCTAAGTAACTCTGCAACGACGAGTTTGAACTCATTAGCAAGGACTAAATTAATAAAAAATTATTTAGCAAACTAAATGAGAACATTATACTTGTTACATATTATCATTAAAATTATCCATATTCATATTGTCTTATTTTAGATTATAATACCACACGAAGAAATTATATACAACAAACAAAGGGATGGTGCTTTTCTGAAGAATATGTCCTATTTGACATGTTGTCGAGGGGTTACTTCCAGAGCAGATTGAACCAAAAAATTAAACATACTTCATTTCAGTTATAAATTTATGAAGCCTACTATCTAGTGTCATTGGACATCCCAATCAAACTAGTATATATGAAAATAAGTATATATCAAAATCGCTTTTCAAAAATATCATATCGAGAGCTTCAAAGATAAATTGTTCGGACAAAGCCACAGTATTTCGATACTTTTTCCAAAAACATATACATACTTAAGGCTCCATTACTGATACTTAGCATAGCTTGACTTGGCTTGCGAACTGTTACTTACAGTTCTGTTAAATGAACATTGCATGTTACTGATTACTCAAAACTTAACTTGACTTAGAAGTCTGTTGAATTTTGATTTTCTATGTAAGTTCTAAGTGACGGTTACATTTTGAGATGCCATTTGTTTGTTTCCATTTCATTTTGACATACAAATTAACATTTATTTAAAAATAAATTTCAACGCTGATTATGATGGCAGATTGTATGCGCCAAGTGGAGTATAATCATGGCTAAGTTGCCAAGTTTACACCAAGTCAAGTCAAGTCTATGCTAAGTATCAGTAATGGGGGCTTTACTCCCTGCAAAAATTGTTGGATTACGTGTTCCATTTTCTTCATGTTGGAGTACTCTAACAATACTGCTTTGTTATGCGTTTGCGGACCACCATCAGCCGATCATTGCTCGTTCTTTAACGTCCGTGATCACGACACGATGATGTTCGAACAGAGTTGCGAAAAGTAAAATATTGCATGCAAATAACTGATAACAAAATTTTACTATGCGAACTCTGATAAAATGCAACCGCGCACTGGTTGTATGAATACCCTGCAAAAATTATTGGATTACGTGTTCCATTTTCTTTATGTTGGAGTACTCTAACAATACTCCTTTGCAATGCGTTTGCGGACCACCATCAGCCGATCATTGCTCGTTTTTTAACGACCGTGATCACGACACGATGACGATGGAACAGAGTTGCCAAAAGTAAAATATTGCATACAAATAACAATAAAATTTTACTATGACAACTCTGATAACATGCAACCGCTCACTGGTTTTATGTATACATACTACAGTATAGAGAAATATTAGTTTCTTTATTCACGCAAATGCTAAATAACATAAGAATATTCGTAGTATAAAATATAAAAGTTGTATTGCCTCTCTTCATTTACCTTCATTTTAAATTAAATTCTCTCCGATAATTCTTTCCGACACAATTCCTCTTTAGTACTTTGGCATATGATCCTCTGTGGTAGCTCCATGGAGTACTACAGTGAAAGTACTTTGGAAAGTACTCTCACGTATGTACTCTATGGAATACTCACCATCAAAGCGGGAGTGGGATCACCTACTCCTCTCCTAGGACGTCGCAATGTTAATTGGAGCACATTTTTTGTATGAATACAGATTAGTTTTGGAACACTCCCATACACCTAAAGGAGTATTCCAGCTTTCCAGTCTTGTCTTTTCGCGCGAGCGGTCGTTCGGATCATCCTCTACTCAACGTCAATTTTCGGGCTTTTTGCGTTGAGTGAAAAATTAAATAGGCCACAAGGTTGGCTTCTGTGCTTCCCTCGGGCGTTTTGGCGGAGTTAGGAGATGCAGCGCCTCCCTGACCTGGAGTTAGGGCGGTTTTATGCGCTCCTAATAGGAATCAGTGACATTGAAAAAATGGCGTGGTGCCAATTAAAAACCTAACCTCAATAAAGTTTCCAATTTGGTGTATTTCCAGACTGCTGGAAGACCTCAGTAATTGTACCTGTGGAAAAAGTAAAGGGAACAATTAAACCAGAGGAGATACGACCCATAAATACCTTACCTAGCGATGAGAAAATAATAGAAACTGTAGTTAAGAACCAATTGCTGGATTACTTAAATAAAAACGAAATTATTATAAAGGAGCAGTCGGGGTTTAGATCAAAACACTCGTGTGAAACTGCACTTAACCTGGTAATTGCAGAATGGAAAGAAAGTAGAACGAAGAAACAATTTACAATTTCAGTTTTCCTCGACCTAAAAAGAGCTTTCGAAACAGTAGACAGAGATATTCTTATAAGAAAACTGTATAAAATTGGCATAAGAAACATAGCGCTTAACTGGTTCAAAAGTTACCTTAGTGGAAGAAAACAGAAAACTGTAATAAGAAATAAGATTTCCCCCGAAGTGGACATTGAAATAGGATTGCCACAGGGATCGGTGCTTGCAGCAATTCTTTTTATAATTTACATAAATGATATCAAAAACTGTATCAAATACTGCAAAATAAGATTATTCGCTGATGATGCACTTTTGACTATAAGCGGTAACACAATTGATGAGGCAGCCTCAAAAATACAATCGGACCTACAGGCAATATATAAGTGGTTGTGCCAAAATATGCTTAAAATAAACATAGAAAAGACAAAATGGATGATAATGGGGTCTAGAGTGACTCAAGATGATGTATCGCTAAAAATAGCAAATACCCCTATAGAAAGAGTAACCCGAATAAAATACCTGGGAATAATTATAGATGACAAATTAAAATTTGATGAACATCTTAAATACATCGAAGGGAAAATTTCCAAAAAAATAGGGTTCATGTTTCGTTCATGCAGGCATATTAGTATGCAATACAAAATAATGGTCTATAGATCCATTATCGAGCCGCATTTTATTTACTGTCCTACAATCCTATTCGCATTAGCTGATTCGCAAAAATCCAGGCTACAAATTAAACAAAACAAAGTTATGCGTTTCATATTAAGAAAACGGTATGATACCCCAATTAAGGATTTACTAGACAGCTTAAACTGGCTTAGTGTAAAACAGAACATCACTTAGTACACATTGAAGTTTATACACAACATAAAGTTGGGAAATTTGCCGAATTACCTAAGTGAACGTGTCAGACTAAACAGAGAGGTCCATAGCTATCAAACAAGACACAATAACAACTTTTACTTGCCGGTAGTGAGATCTGAATTCGATAAAAAAAGTATATACTACGAAGGAATTAGAGAATATAATGATCTGCCAATTGATATTAAAAACTGTAATAATACCAAAAAATTCAGAAAGTTATTATACAGCTACTGTAAAGCGCTACCTGTAAAGTAGTTAAATTTATTTAGTAAATATTTTATAGATTATTATATAGTTGAAGTCAAAGAAATTCAATGAATTGAAACAAATATGTAAACATTAAAAATACTTTGTACCTTATTAAATTATATAGATCTTCAAGATCGTAAATAAATAAATAAATAAATAAATAAATAAATAATTTACATACATATATAAACTAACGGAAAACAAACGGTTTTTATATACGAACGGGACTTGTACCCGAATCAGTGACATTGGAAAAATGGCGTGGTGCCAAGAAAAAACCTAACCTAATATATACATACATACATAAATTAATGGAAAACCTGACGTGACGCCATAAAAATCAAATGTGTTTTATATACGAACGGGACTTTACCCATAACGGGATACTGGAATAACATGGCAACAAGCCATATATTGAATTTTAATAATTAATAATTTTGTGCCTGGCGTGGTGCCATGAAAAAAACCAAAAAATTAACTTTATACAAATAACTGAATTGAAAGATAACCTGGCAGTATAAGGGCTCTTTAAAGCACCTTGCCAACCGACGCTTGCGTATGCGGTGTCAATTAAAACAAAAAACAAAAAAAAAAAGGGGTATTCCTTACACTATTTATGGAGTACTCGCGTTTTATGAAGGGTACTGCAAAAAATGTTGGATTACGTGTTCCATTTTCTTCATGTTGGAGTACTCTAACAAGACCCTTTGCAATGTGTTTACGGACCACCATCAGCCGATCATTGCTCGTTTTTTAACGACCGTGATCACGACACGATGACGATCGAACAGAGTTGCCAAAAGTAAAATACTGCATACAAATAACTGATAATAAAATTTTACTATGCAACTCTGATAAATGCAACCGCACACTGCTTTTATGTATACATACTATAGTATAGAGAAATATTAGTTTCTTTATTCACGCAAACATAACATAAGAATATTCGTAGTATAAAATATAAAAGTTGTATTGCCCCTCTTCATTTACTTTCATTTTAAATTAAATTCACTTAATTCTTTCCGACAAAATTCCTCTTTAGTACTTTGGCATATGATCCTCTGTGGGTGCTCCATGGTGTACTGCAGTGAAAGTACTTTGGAAGTACTCTCACGTATGTAATCTATGGAATACTCACAAACAAAGCGAGAGTGGGATCACCTACTCCTGTTGTTGTTGTAGCAATGCTCGCCCCACCTAATAGCCGCGACCGATCACAAATTGTCATCAGTATCCTCTAACGGGAGTCCAAGGAAACTTGCCGTTTCAACAGGGGTGGACCATAAGGAAAGGGGTGTTAGAGGCGTTGGTTCCACATTACAATTAAAGAGATGGTTGGTGTCATGTGGGGACACATTGCAAGCGGGGCATACATTTTGTATGTCGGGGTTGATTCTGGATAAGTAAGAGTTTAACCTGTAACAGTATCCAGAACGAAGTTGAGCAAGAGTGACACGCGTTTCCCTGGGGAGTATGCGTTCCTCTTCCGCGAATTCTGGTTATTTTTCTTCAAGTACTGGATTCACCGGGCAATTCCCGACACAAAGGTCCGACGCCTGTCTATGGAGTTCACCAAGGACCTGCTTGTGTTTTTTCGCTTCATACGGCTGGGTTCTCAGGTGCCGTATTTCCTCAAAATGCTTACGGAGATGACTCCTTAGGCCCCTAGGCGGTGCTGGTTCGTCAATCAGATGCCTGTTGGGATGCCCAGGTTTCTGGGTATTCAACAGAAACTGTTTGGTCAGCATCTCATTTCTCTCCCTGATGGGGAGTATTCTCGCCTCATTATGCAGATGGTGTTCTGGGAACATAAGAAGACAGCCCGTGGCGATTCTGAGAGCAGTATTTTGGCAGGCCTGTAGTTTCTTCCAGTGGGTAGTTTTTAGGCTTGGCGACCATATGGGTGACGCGTAGCACGTAATCGGCTGGCTAATTGCTTCGTATGTGGTCATGAGCGTTTCTTTATCTTTTCCCCAGGTACTGCCAGCAAGGGATTTGAGGATTTTATTACGGCTCTGAATTCTCGGAACAATTGCGGTTGCGTGCGCACCAAAATGTAGATCCTGATCAAACGTCACACCCAAGATTTTGGGGTGTAGGACAGTCGGTAGCGTAGTGCCGTCGACGTGGATGTTCAATATGGTCGACATTTGGGGCGTCCATGTTGTAAATAAGGTCGCGGAAGATTTAGTCGGTGACAATGCCAGGTTTCGCGAGGCGAAAAAACTGGAGAGATCAGGGAGATAGCCGTTTATTTTATTGCATAGCTCATCGATCTCTGGGCCTGGGCCTATGGCCATTATTGTGCAGTCATCGGCGTAGGAAACGATTGTGACTCCATCCGGTGGTGAAGGTAGCTTAGATATGTAGAAATTAAACAAAAGTGGGGATAGGACACCACCCTGTGGCACCCCTTGTTTAATTCTCCTTGGTTTTGATGTTTCGTTTCTAAATTGCACCGATGCCTGCCGACTACCCAGATAATTTGCGGTCCACCTTTTAAGACATGGGGGAAGGGTAGACCCTTCCAGGTCTTGCAGTAATGAGCCATGGCTGACCGTATCAAAGGCTTTTGATACGTCTAGCGCTACGAGTACTGTTCTATGGTGGGGATATTGATTCAAACCGCAATTTATCTGGGTGCTAATGACATTTAGCGCGGAGGTAGTGCTATGGAGTTTTCTGAAGCCATTCTGATGAGGGGCTAGCTGCAAATGTGCTTGGAAATAAGGGAGAAAAATGGCTTCAAGCGTCTTTGCCACTGGCGATAGGAGAGATATCGGACGATATGACTCAGCTACGTTAGCTGGTTTCCCAGGCTTTAGTAGCGGGATCACCTTGGCCATTTTCCATTTCTCGGGTATGGCAAAGGTGGAGATAGACAGGTTGAAGACAGGGGCTAAATATTTGAAACCCTCTTTCCCAAGGTTTTTAAGCATCGGCATGGCTATGCCGTCTGGGCCCACTGCTTTGGATGGTTTAGCGCGACCAATGGCGTCCTCAACCTCTATAGCGGTGATGGTGATTGGTGACGCGCTGAACTTGTGTTTATGTGCGTGTCTATTGGCTCTCCGTCTATCTTTGTCGACCGTAGGATGCATTATATATTGTCGGCAGAAAGCGCTCGCGCATTTTTTCGCATCCGACAGCACCTTATCGCCAAAGGCGATGGAAACTTTGTCTATGTGCTTAGTCGGATTCGATAGGGACTTTACGGTGGACCAAAGTTTACCTACACCGGTAGAGAGATTACAACCTCTTAGGTGCTCTTCCCATTTCGCCCGCTTGTGTTCGTCCACAAGCAATCTGATGCGTTGGTTTATATCCCTTATTTGGGGGTCGCCTGGATCAAGCTGTCTTATAAGGTCGCGTTCCCTCGCTAAGCTCGCGGCTTCCGCCGGGAAGTGGGGCCGGATTTCGGGAATTCTCCCGGCGGGAATGAAATGTACCGAGGCGGATTCAATGAACTTACGGAAGGCACGCTCCCCTTTGCGGGCATCAGTCGGGATAGGGAGGGCAGCAAAGCTGCTGTCTGTTGCAAATTTATATTCTTCCCACTTTCCTTTTTTGAAGTTTATGAAAGTGCGTTTTTCGGTGACGATGAAGTCATCGGTACGCTCGAACGAAATAAGTATGGGCAGGTGGTCGGATGCCAATGTTACCATCGGCTGCCAGTTGACGCAGTTTACGAGTTCTGCGCTCACGATTGAGATATCTGGCGAGCTATGACAGCTTCCTACCATACGTGTGGGGGCGTCTCCGTTTATTGTGCAGAACGTCGTTTCTTCTATTTGATCCGCCAACATCTCACCACTACTGTCCGCCCGCAAGTTTGAATGCCATAGGTCGTGATGGGCATTGAAATCGCCTAAGATAATGCGATTGTTGCCAGTGAGTAAGGCCTCGATTTTAGGGCGGTATCCACTGGGGCAACAGGTGACAGGAGGGATGTAGATGTTGATGATTTCTAGATTTGCATCGCCTGACCGGACAGATAGGCCTTGACGTTCTAAGACATTGTCCCTGCGGTCGATGCCAGGATCAAATATATGATATTGCACAGAGTGGTGTATAATAAACGCGAGGCCGCCTCCATTTCCGCTCTCGCGGTCCTTCCTGTGGACATTATACCCAGAGCAGGTCTGCAATGCAGATCTTGCTGTGAGTTTAGTCTCTTGAATCGCAGCAATGCGGATGTTGTGCCGCTTCATGAAATCGACTATCTCCGTAATCTTCCCAGTTAGTCCATTACAGTTTAACTGCAGAATTCTGAAGTGTATGAGGGGAGACGCCGCCACTCTAGGGGTAAGTGACGGGTGACTACGCCTAGGTTGTGGAAGGCCAGGACGCAATTGCTGTTATGGCCTTGGGACTGGGCAAGCATTGGGGTACCCGGATGATTTGGGTTTGCGACTTGGCAACATGGCGCGATGAAACCCGTCGAGGGGTTGCCGTCGCGGAGACCAGAACATCTAGGAAAGTGGCACCACCCAAGGCAGGAGCTGCATTGAGCGGATGTCGCAAACCTATATATTCTGTGCTGGCAGACGGTGCAAACGGAGGTAGGGACTAAGAGCCTGTTTCCCTGACCTGCACGATTGCTGCCAGAAAAGAGGTGGGGAGAAGAAGACGGGGGCAGGGGCTGATGCTCAGCATTGCTACCAGCTCTACTACGAAGGTAGTAGTTATGAGTGGTATCAGCTGTTTGAGTTGTTGGCGCCGTGGGGCGCGAGCAGCAGCGGGTACTTGTTGTGGCTTGCTGAGCAGCGAGGCTGCTGGAAGGTAGTGGGGGGCGCTTAGGCGTAGACTACGGGACGCCCTTGGGCGTGAACAGCAAGGAGCCACAAAAGATTTATAAAAGTTACGTGCACGTCCGGTTTTGGGATCAAGCCCAGACCAACCTGTCCGATGCAACCATCCCTTACACGAGACACACTGAACAGAGTATGACCGTCTTAAAAAGATTCTTTTCTGGCAAATGCAGCAAAACGATTTCTCAGGACCGGGGTCAGGAGACGGACCCGGATTGGGTTCGATACCTTCCCGGAGTAAGAGAATATGTAGCAGTCCTGCTGCAAGGAGCTGCTGGGAGGATGACAATTTGTGGGAGGGACGAAACAAATTAAATTGGGTCACACTGAAATGACAGTCCTTGTTCGGGAAAAATCCCGAGTCGCTCCGGTACATAGAACCGACTGCCTTGGAAAGCGCTCCTAGGGCATCGCAATGTTAATTGGAGCACATTTTTTGTATGAATACATATTGGTTTTGGAACACTCCTATACTCCTAAATGAGTATTCCTTACACTATTTATTGAGTACTCGATTTTTTGAAGGGCTTACTTTAAGAGAACTTTGTGAACTAAAATATCGATGAAATGAATACAAGGAACACGATAATAAAATTTTGATGGAAAATGCACATATGCACATATTAGGGGGACTCATGTAACCGTATAAATGCCTTATAAAGTGCGTAAACGTATAAATTTATCTAGTGCGTAAACGAGCTGCCAAATTTTTTATGAAAAATCATTTACACAATTTGTATAAATTTACGCGCACATTTCATTGTGTAAACGCGGTAAACTCAAAGGAATGCAACCTTGCAGACATTACAGCAAGCATTTTGATCAGAAATGTCCAAAATCAGCAAGTAAAGGCGTTTTAGTTTTGATTTTTGACTTAATCTTGGCATTTTTTAATTTGTATAACAATCAAAAAAATTTTTTTGGCAATAATACAGCTGAAAAACAATCAAGTTTATCAAGAGTATTACTAGGTGCGTTCATATAACCGCGTGTGTAAATGGATATAATTATACACCTTATAAGTTTATATGCTATCATGAGTCCCCCTATTAATTTTTTGTTTTTGTTATATACATTGAAATATATCAGTAAATCTTTTTGATAAGTTGTATCATAAATAGTAAGGTCAAATTTGACATCAAAACAGTGGGCAAATAACAAAAATTCCGGGAAAGCCAAATCTTGGTGAATACCTTGGGTTCACCATTATAAATAATGTGATCCCATGTAGGCATAAAATTAATAGTTTAAAGATCTACATATTGGGTTTAAACTTTTTTCTCAACCTTGAAGTTTTCAAGATAAATCTATACTCTTGACACATTATTTATAATGGCGAACCTAAGCTTTGGAATTCGGAATTTATGTTATTTAAAATCTCTACTTTGACGGGACTATAATTTCTTCTCTTATATATTTAATTTAAAAAAAAAAGCGACAAAGGATTGTGTAACTAAATCTGTTCAAACCAATTTCAGAAATCAGTAAGAAAATTACGAAAGTTCAACAAGTATTAAAAAATGTGATGCCACATCTACCGGAACTTAAACCCAGTTCGTTGTCATGGTAAAGCAAGCACACTTCCTCCTTGCCACGGCGTCCGACTTTCTTACATTCGTTTAGCAGAAAAGAACGTCCTATCTCAGAATCTTATCTGTGATTGGTAGATTTGATGTTTTGAATAACGCATATATATATGAATCATATATGTGAGCATAATGCATTTGATTTAAATTTAGCTCTACATTTTTTATTGGTAATAAACAATCACTAATATTTTTAATGTAGTGGAAAAAATTTAGTGGTAGTTAACTTAAGCGATAGGGAAACAGTTGAAATGAATAAATGGAAATAAATAATAAAATTCTGCTCAACTTTAAATGTAGTTTAATATCACACTGAAAAATTCCACCAGTAATCAAAAGTGCTTGCATCGTTTTTATTTTGTAGTGTGTATTGCGTTTTTCAAGATAAACACAATACACACTGCAAAATAAAAAATATGCAGGCACGTTTGATTGCTAGTGTAAGCTTACATTCGTAGGTTAATTTGTAAGTGCGCTTAAATTTAATTACATTTTTTCTCGAACTTGAAGTTGTAGTAGCTAATTTTTCAGTTTATGCCCATAAGCTCCTGCTGATGCTTTTCGTCAGCTCGTCTATTCTTTTCTCTGTAGAAAGTTTGAGCAATGTTAGCGTTGCTCGTTCATCGTCCAAATTTTGCTTTTTCTTAGTTGGTCTCTCCACCACAAGTTTTTTGGACTTTGGTTTCTGAAGGCTGCTTGGATTCCAGGAGGAGGAACCCTCCTGGTCTTTTCCATTTCCGACGTCTCTTTTTTCTATTAATAAAATAAAATGTTTTAGCTACACTTTAACTTTAATGGC